>NW_024350325.1:9620142-10263246 GCF_902729225.1 Pteropus medius | reverse complement strand
AAAAAAAAAACCCTCATTAAATTGTACAATATAAATGCAGGCAACAATGTGTCTATTATATTTCAATGAAGACAAAATAAGTATATCCATGTGATCACACCTGTCTAAACATTTTAAATGAAGTACACAGGAAACTACGAATTCACTAATTCTGACTAGAATGAGAAATAAATCATCCAAGGCAATGGCTACAAAACAGGGTGGAGGAATCTAGAATTTACTGAATGATGCATAATGTGCTGGGAATTTCAACATATATTGTCCCTTTTGAGCCTCACAACATATGTATAAATCAACAGGCAACTTGTCGAAATAGGTTATAGGAACCATCTGATTACGTAGGTTATTATTATCATTCCTATTTTACAGATTGGGAAATGAGGTTCAGAGAGTTAAAACATTTTTTTAAGTCACCGTAATGGGTTGAATTATGTCCCCGCAAAAGTCCTAACCCCAGGTACCTACGAATGTAAACTTATTTAGAAATAGGGTCTTTGCTGATGTAATTAAGAAACTTGAGATGAGATTATCCTGGATTACGGTGGGCCCTAAATTACGGTGAGCCTCTGGGAACCAACCCTGGCGCCACCTCGATTTCGGGTTTCTGATCTCCAGAACGGTGAGAGAGTAAATTTCTGTTTTCAGCCACCATGTTTGTGGTAATTTGTTAGAGCAGCCCTCGTCACACTAGTCACACTCTGGTAAGCAACAGAGGTACCACTGACATCAGGACTGCCCAGGCTAAGTCCATTCACATTCTCATACTACTTTTATGACTATTAACAGTAACAAGTTATGCATGACCCTTTGTTCTTCTGGGTCTGAAATGGTAAACTATTTCACAAGTTCCAAAGATGAGAATTAGGCACATCACATTGGATGGCCCTTTGAAGAACAGAGAATTCTGTTCAGCATGTCTAGGCACCCAATAGCTCTCAGGGAGTTTATAGATATGTCAAGAATTTCTAGCAAATTCCAAGTAACTGTAGCAGGTCTTTTCAGTGTGTCATTGGTCTGTGATCCATATTAAATTTTTACCAGCTGAATATTTTTTTCCTACTTAAAGTTCATATCTTTTACATTGTATTTAGTAACTTTGTCCCCCAGAGGTTGAGGAGAGATTCAGGCCTATGCACAGATAGCAGTGAAGTAAGCAAGGACTTTGTTGGGTCACTTGAGGTGCCACCTCTTTGATTCCTGGTCTCCCCTTTTCATGCATGTCCAGCAAACAGAAGCTGGATGCTCTGGTTGAGGCCACACCTCCTCATGCAGACACCTGTGCCTGGGCTGTAGAAGGATGCAGGAACTCTAAACTGTTCTCCCCATCCTAACTTCTCAGGAGAAGCTCCACATTTCACACCAAATTTCTAACACTTGCCAATCAGAACTTCTTCATTTAAATAGTCCACTTCTTCTGTAGCTGAGGAAACAGGCTCACCTCGTGCCCTCAAACTCTTGGCCATGAGTGGCAGAACTGGAAATAGAATTGGGGCCTTGGGTTTCTATGCCAGTGTTTTCTACTAGACACAAGTGTTTTCCAGAATTTAGTTTGCATAAGAATCATCTGGAAAACATGTTAAAAACACAGGTTTTGAGTCCTGGTCCCAGAGATTAAGACCCAGTAAGCAGAGCCCAGGATCGCATTTTCGACAAGTACCCCCAGGGAGTCTGATGCATGTGGTCTGTGGCCTACAGGTACTGGTGACGATTCCCATGAGCAGATCACATTTCATAGGACCACACGCTATGTATCAAAAATGTTATCCTTCCCCTTTAGGCGGCTTCGGTAAGAGCTTCTGGGTGGGCACGTGCTTTTTTGGGAATGGTGACAATTCCTCAGGGTGAATTTAGTGGTGAGGTAACAGTTACGGCGGTAGAGGCTCTTCCTGGCACCTTGGATCTGCTGGTATCTGCATTATGATTCTGGAATGAAGATGATTATGAATCTGGGGCCCAGACGAATGAGCAGGACCCTGAGATAGCATGGGTGACATGCTCCCTGCCAGGAGGCAAGCTGCTCCGAGACGTCTGCCTGTGAGTCATGGAACACCAAGGAAACCTTTCAGGACTTAGTGATACTGTTATGGGTGCTGTCGTCAAGAAGAAACCAGCTTTGGCTGCTGCTGAGGTTGGGGAGAAATCTACGTTTGTGCTAACAGCAATAATAAGAACCCGGTGGTCAGAAGCTACTTTCACTGACATTATCCACATCTTTTCCTTCATCTATGAACCTGTGTGAGGAGGGTCCACTGATTCCCAGTTATTAGCTATCCTTGGGTTTCTTTTGTCTGAAACTTGGTTTTATGTCCTATGTCTGCAGATCTCACTCTGTTTCACACACACTCGTGGGTGCCGTTCAAGTGCTCTCAGAGAGGCAGTGCCAGGTTCCCTCCTCCCCTTAGCATTTGCTAAATTTTATAAACAATGACATTGTGATACTTGGTTATCTGTGTCCCCCATGAGACAGCAAGCCTCATGTGGGCAGGAATCAATGCATTCCAGGCATAGCACAGTGCCGGCAAGGCACAATGGTGCTGGAATGGATAAACGGATGGTGCATTAACTGACGGATGATGTATGCAACAAAGGAGGCTGGCTGCACGACTTCTTGTTGGGTGACTGAACAAAGAGAAAGGTTCAGTTCACCCAAGTGCTGATCAGGCTTAAAGAATTGTTCTCCACAGCAGATCAAGAAAACCTGCTATCTCGCATGTCCTGCACCACTCCTCCCCACCTGGAGAGGCCCCACTTGTCCTGCTCCTCCTCAGGCCTCCTCGGTGATGGCACAACCACCCCCTCCAGCCCCCAGTCAGGAATCCACGCATCAGCCTGGATACCGGCCTCTCCAGCACTGCCTCCATCCCCTGGCCAGTGGACTCTGATCTGCCTCCCAGTAGCTTTCCAGGCTGCTGGAGGCTCTTCACACACACCCACTGCTGCCAGGGGCAGGGCACCAGCACCCTTTACCTGGACTGCTGCCACCACCTGCTGGATGATCTCGCCTTCCTCCACTCCAGCCTTGCTCCTGCACAGGAGAGCGCCTCCAACTCTAAGACCCACGCAAATCTCCAGGGACCTTGTTAAACTGCAGAGACTGTGATTCAGTAGATCAAGTCTCAGATTCTGCATTTTCAACCAGCTGCCAGATAAGGTCAATGTTCCTGGTCCATGGACCACACTTTGAGTAGCCAGATGTCATTTCTAAAATTTAAATCTTATTATGTCATTCTTTCCTTAAAATTCTTTGGTGGCTCCCTATTGCCCACAAGGCCTTATGCCAGCAGTTACCTGCCTTCTTGTCCAATTCAGTGTCCTACATTTCCTCCATGTTCACAGACGTGTTTGCAGTTCTTCAAATCACTGCCCTCATTCATGAGCCTGTGCTGTTCCCTCTGTCTGGAATCGCCCCCTCCCTTAGTGAATTCCATGGCTGTCAGGCTTTGCCCAGTCATCGCCTCCTCCAGAAAACCTTTCCAGACCCCATCCACTCACCCCTGCTGCCAGATGCAGTCAAAAGACACCAAAGGAACACCCTATGGTGTCTGTCTCTTACCGCCCTCCCCACCTTGGGAGGCAGTCACCTGTTCGCCTGCCCTTCTCCCCACCTAGGCCTAACAAGACAGAGCCTGGGACCGTAAAAGTTCACAGCTGTTTGCTGGATGAGGAATGGGGTCACAGAGGGACCCACCTGTCCTCTCTTGGCAGCTCCGCCAGTCCTTCTTCAAATGAAGTCGTCTCTCCCAGAGGTTTCTATAGGATTGCAAGAGGAGTCTTTCGATTCACTGCATGCTCCCACTTCCTACCTCCACCTGGCTTACATTCCTTGGGCATAAGATCAGCAGTCTTCTATTTGCTTTTCTTCGGGGTGGAATCACGGGGGATAGCTGAATCTACAGCTCCTGCTGCATTGGGGGTCCTGCTACCCTGTGTGCCAACCACTGGATGGGTCATCTAGAGTGAGGGGCCCCCACTGCCTCCCGCCGAAATCAGATTCTCTGCACCAGCTTCTTGTTCCCATGGCTTGTTAACCTCTTTGCCCAGGGTTCATTGGGAGCTGAGGAGGCAAGGCTGGGTATGTGATGAAGGAGCAAACTGCTCCCACTGCCCTGGCCCTGGCTCCTGAAATCAGAGGCCTTGCAAAGATCCGCACATTCCCAGAGGAATGCAGAGGCCCAGAGGCCTGCCTGCCCCTGAAGTCAGCCCACTCTCCTATGACCGGGACTGTTTATTCAGCACAACTAGGGGGACCATGTCCTTTCCTCTCCTCATCTTTTCACTACCACCCCAAAGCACTTTAAGTTCTTCTAGCCCTGATGCCATTATTCGTTGAGCTATTTTAAAGCCATGTTTCATGACCTAGGACTGTATTAGGGACGAAATGGGACCAAGAGGCAGACCACGTGGGTTCTAGTCCTGGCCCTTCCATCTGCTACTTGCCTAGCCATATGAGTCACTTTGCTTCACTAAATCTGTTTCCTCAGCTGTACAAGGGGTTTACGTACCTTCCTTGTCGACCCACAGCATTGTGGTGAAGGTTATATGAGTTGGCGAATGTAAAACTGTTTGTGAAGAAGTAAGGGATGCACAAAGCCAAGGTAAATTGATGCATTAATAACAATGAGGGCCAGGCCTAAGAGAAGGGAAAGCAGGAGATGCTTGCCTCAGTATTTCTTACTACCCCTCTTCTCGCCATGTCCATACCAATGCCCATATAGACGACCTAATAAAGGGAAGTTGATCATGTAAATTGCTGACCACATTAATGTACATTCATTTAAATGCATTACCTTTCTAGGGCATTTCAATTTTAAATGAATGGAAAGAGGGAAACTCCAAGTAAGGAATTGTTAATGCATAAATGCAGGTACAGTAAGACCTGTCTGAATGGGGATATATGGGACAGAAAGGACTTCCTTACACCTTCCAGATCATTCTAATGGCCCACTTTGACTCTATCAACAGGGAAAGGAAGTACTTTTGTGCACCCCCTTTCTCATGCTACAGAGAATGGGCAATTGAAGAAGTTTGGTGGAAACCTGGAACTATGGGCGGGTGGACAACTAGGGGATCTGCCTGTATGCTCTAAATCACCTTCCAGGTGAGGACAAGGCATAAACAAATCGTTAACAGCATATTGGCCTTTTCTAGAAGCTGTCAGCCCACTCCAGGCCTCCGAGACTGCCCAGAGTGGAGGAGGAATGACTGCCCCACAGTGTGACAGTGGCGAAGCTCTCTCAGCCCCTCTGTTCCTGTGTGTCTCTAGCTGGCAACGTCTGAGCTTCCCTTTTCCCTCACGCCCATTCTGACTCTTAAGGAGAGCCACAGTCTCTATCACACTCACACATGCTGGGCTCATGGTGAACTACCAAGGACCAAGCTCTACCGACAGCAGCACAGCTTGGAAGATGGGAATACAACCTTTGAGAATCACAAAAGCTGGGAAAAATGTAGCTGGCCTTCCTTGAGGAAGCTGGTTTTCCAAATCTCTCCTCAGGCTTTATTAGATCTTTTGAAGCAAGGAGACAGATAAGTGCGTATTTCGTCTAGTACATGGGGTCATCCTGGACTTGAATCCCAATCCAGCAGAGTCTGGACCCCATGGCCTTTCGCCCTCTGTTCATGCCCTGCCTCGGCAGAAGGCCAGGGATCGTGGCCCTCCATTGACGTCGTGGTGCCCATCTTCGAGTATCTGTTCCTCAGCAATATAGCCACCACCTTCTACCCAGAATGCCTTTTCCTCCTCCCAGAGGGCATTCTCTTCCTCCCAAAGGGACTTCTTATCCTCCCACAGGGCCTTCTCCTCTTCAAGAAGAGCTCGCTCCTCTATCCACAGTGCCTTTTCTTCCTCCCACAGGGCCTTGTCCTCCTGAAGAAGGTTCTGATCTCTTTCCCATAAGGCATTGTCCTCTTTCCAGAAGGCCTTATCCTCTTTCCAGAAGATACGATACTTTTTCCAAAAGGTTTTCTCTTCTTCTCGGAAAGATTTTTCCATTTCCCAGAAAGCTTTTTCCTCTTTCCAGAAAGTTTTCTCCTCTTCCCAGAATGGTCTTTCCTCTTCCCAAAAGCCCAAGATCTGGCCCCGGAAAACACGGATCTTGCCTCGGAAATTCCACATCTCTTCCCTGAAGTCTTCTATTTTCTCACGGAAGATTTTCATCTCTTCGCGAAAAGCCTTTTCCTCCTGCAACTTGTGAATTAGTTTCTTCTGGCGAATATTGGGTGAGGGGGCCACCAGTGACCGGAAACAAGCAAGCCCCATCCATCTATTCACCTTAAAGGGAAATATATTCTTAGGCAGCCAGAATGGTGGATTGGCCATGATGGATCACAGGGCTGTTGGTCAAGTCCAGGTTAGCTGGTCAAACCCTGCAAGGGCACCAAAAAAAAAATATTCGTGAGTATCATTTGCCAGAGGACAAACCCTTGGCTCTGTACCATTTGATTTGGGAAAAAGCAACCATTTCTTTCTTTGTCCCCTTGGTGATGTTTGTGAGAGACAAGCTTTGGTCATGGCTTTGAGCTGAAGAGGTGGTCAATACATTCAAGTTCAAGGCGGCTAAAACCATAGACTCTTAGCCAACAAGGACAGTGGTTCTCAAAAAGAATGGAAGGAAGGAAGGAAGGAAGGAAGGAAGGAATAGAAGGAAGGAAGAAGGAAGGAAGGAAGGAAGGAAGGAAGGAAGGAAGGAAGAGGGAGGAAGAGAGGGAGGGAGGGAAGGAAGGGAGGAGAGAGGGAGGGAGAATGAGAAATCTCCAAATTACCGTATATCTGAGATGTCAGTTATCAGAACTGTCTACAAAATTCCAATAACTACAAAGGTAGGTCAAAGGATGACCGGAAGGTCAGGGCATGGGAAAGTGGTTTACACGCTGGGGAGACAAGGAGTGAGTACACATGGTAAGGGCATTGATGTCTATTTTGAGCTTTCCGGAAGCAGCTGCCAGGATCTGACCTCATTCTGTGGGCCTCGCCAAGCACCCCACTGTGGAGCAACACAAGCCCCTTCAGGAGACTTCTGGGCTTTCTCCTTTGTCTATTTTCTGACCTTGGGGCAGAAAGTGCGGCAGAAGAAAAGACATGCACATGTGTGTGTGTGTGTGTGTGCATGTGTGTGTGTGTGTGTGTGTGTGTGGTGAAGAGATGGTGACTACACTGTGGGCAGCTGGTGGCCTCACCATCCACCTGGTCATGCAAACAGAACCCGGAGCTCCTCCTCGACACCCTCCTCTCCCTCACCAGACTGTATCCAGTCATCGAGTGCCCCCAGTCAAGAGCCGTAACATTTCTTGAAACCCCGCCCCTGCTCCACCTCCTTGGCCATGGCCCGTTCAGGCCAGGATGCCTGTAGCAGCCTGACTGATCTCTCTGGTATTGATCTTACCCTCCCATCTGCCCCTACACTGTCACCCCAGGTGTGTTTCTAAACACTATCCCATCACACCATACCTGCTCACAAACCTTCGAAGACCCCACAGCCCAAATCCAAACGCCTTGGTAGGCCATCTGCAACTAACTCCTGCTTGTCTCTCTCTTTTCCTCCCAGTCTTCACTCAACTCCAGATCTAAGATTCAGTAATAATGAGCTATATTCAGTTCTCTGGACATGACCTGCGGTTTCCTGCCTCTACACCAGGGCACGTTCTATATCCTCTGTCGAGACTACCTTTCTCCCCGGTTGTGGGCTTAAGTTCCTGCTCATCTTTCCTCTCTGAAAGCTACTTGGGTGCTCCAGACAAAGTCCATCACCACTACCACCTCCTACATGCTACCTGTCTGCACACTCCTTGTCATGCTTGGTCGAAGTTAGATGTGGACAAGCCTTGCTGCCATTCCTGTAACCTGGCATCTTATATAAAGCTGTGCATATAGAAAGTAATTGAACTGAACTGAATTTCATTGAATTTTGGAACTTGGATTTTCTGTTGTATTATGTTTATTTGTCTTAGTCTTACTATTTGAGTAACTGTTAGTATCTTAAGGTGGGAGGAAGTGCCTCATTCTTCAAGTCCCCACATTTCTTTCCGCTGTGAGAACACACAGCAGACCCTCAACAAGCAGACCCTTAAATAATTCTATGAGCAAAGCCTCAGGGTCAACTAGAGTTGCAGGATAGCTATTGATAACAATCAGCTTTCTAATGATAATATCGGTAATAACAATTACTACTTGCTCATTTATTCAGCCCTTTCATGTTGAGCACTTTACCTACCATGCCTGTTCAATGCTTTCAACCACACTGTGAGACAGAATACTACCTTGATTAACCACATTTTATAGCTGAGAAAACCGAGACTTAATAAGTTCAAAACCTGGGTCAAGACTGCTGAAAAGTCATGTTTAGAAGTGTGTTATGTGGGCAAGCAATAGTGCTTGTAAACACCATCAGGCTCATACTTTCATTATAACGGTGTGTGTGTATCAAGCACTGGGCCTATTGGTAACAATGATATTTAGTAACTTTGTCACTAATTTTAAATGAACTCTCTCATACAACTCTACTGCTGAAGGAAAATATATAGACACCCACATTAACAGCAAATTTAAAAACTTTGAAAGTTATTACTAAAGAAAATAACTATATATTTTCAACAAACAAAAGATTTTTAAAAGTCCCTGTTCATGTGTGAGATCTGTCTGTCCCCAGTTTGGAAAGGAAGCATTTGTGCAGGCTTTTGACTTCTTTCTGAAGCGTTTCCTAGACATATTCCAACACTGAAAATAACCACCTTCACAAATCACACTTAGGCTTTATTTCTTACTCTGTGAGCAATGTTTGCACTATCTAGAGAACTCACTGAAGCAGTTTAATAAATTCCTTTTGCCATAGACACTGATTATCGCCCAATTCTACATTTACACTGTCCAGTTTATCCCAAGCAGTTATTTTCAGGCTCTCTTTATGGCCTCACACCTTCTGCAGGTCTGTCACTGTTATTGTGGTTAGCAGGCTTTCCTTTTTGGACCACTCTCCACCAAGACCAGAGTGCCTGCATTCATGATGACCGGGAGAGAACCTCAGAGCTGAGTGGAGAAGTCAGTTGGGAGCAGCTGGCTCAGTCCACAGAGTTACTTGGGAATAGAAAAAACTACAAGTTGTAGGTCAATAAGCACCACAGGATCACCATAAACGATTTTCCCCCTAAATCTAATGCCCCACTTGGGCAGCTGCAGGAGAAATCTGTTTATGGCACTTGTTGAACAAATGTATTATAGAAATAAATGTATTACAAGTCAAATATTCAGGGATTTCTTCTTGTTCTCAGAGGATCTGGGTTCCTACTTGTGGAGAAAACAGAGGCCCATGGGCTCAAACTTTTACAGCTTCCAGTTCACCCTCATGGCATGCATGTCCATTTATCTGGGCTCCTAGACCAGGCCAGGCCCTCTTCCCATCTCCTCACAACTGTTTCATCAGCAATCCCTCACTCATGGGCCTTCTACCTCTCTCTCTCTGCTCATTGTGGCCTCTCAGCACACAAACACACTCAAGTTTCTATATTTTTAAAAACAACCAACCAACCAATCAACTAGAAACAGAATCCTCTAATTCCCTCTACCTAGTTGTAGCCTTCTCCTTGAATAGTCTTCTCAAAGAGCAACTAACAATCACTATCACCATTTCTGCCCTATAGCAATCTGTCTTTTGCCTCCTATTCCACTAAAACTGTACCTGTTAAGATCACCAGTGACCTGCTAGTTTGGTTTTTTATCCTCACTGACCTCTAGGCAGCATTTGACATAAATCCTTTTTAAAACTCCTACCCCCTTGACTTCTACGACACCAGCTCGTCCTGTTCTCCTCCCGCTTCCCTGACTGTTCTTTCCCAGGCTCTTTGTGGAATCCTTTTCCCATATGGATGTACTTTATCCATATGAGGCAGTACTTACCACATAGGGATCCTGTGAAGAAAAAATTGGGTATGTTGAGTGCCTAGCACAGTGCCTGGCACATAGCAAGTGTTCAATCAACAGGAAATAAGAATTATTATAATTACTATTTTGTGTCATTTGAAATCTTCGTAAGGTGGCATGCCGAGACAATCGTGATCTGCCCCTACACACCAGTTTAGACTTATATTTCAGCCCCTCCCCTGATGCCTATACTTTGGCCATATGGCATTCCTCAAGCATGAAAGTCTTCCTTAGTTCTATTCTGTGCTGTTCTCACTGGATAGCTTTGCCTACACTCACTTCACTTCACCTAGCTGACCGAGACTCGCATGAGGAGTAACTCCCTCTAGGCAGCCTCTCCTGATACTCCTCCAAGTTCAGACTGAGCATATGTTCCTCTGTCCCTAAAGGGACATTTGGTCTCTTGTCACTATATCCAGCATCTAGCACAATGTCTGTGCATTATAGGTGTTTAATAAATGTCAGCTGAACAAATGACAGTCTCCTGGGTTAGAATGTCAGAAAAGAATTTATCTCTAAGTTTTCCTCATTACCAATTAAATTATCTTTGATAAGAGATAAAGATACGTACAATATCAAATATATAGTTGTGTACTTAGATATAAAGTACAATATAAAATAATAAATGTGTATCTATCTAGGTCTAAAATCATGAATCAAAGAAACATGCCTAATCTCCAATATTATATACTTCAAGACTAGGAACTTATTTTTAAGGGAAATGTTATATGTAACTCTATGCTTAGAACCAATACTATTCAATCTAAATCCATCAGTTACTTACTGCTTAGCTGTTTGCCAACTGGGCAAGTCCTGTAGCCCACAGAGGGCAGGCAGTCATTATTGTGTCAGATCCCTAGTGATGTTGTTTTCACAGACTCCCCTCACACTGTTCGCAATAGTCCCTCTGTCCCTTCCCAGTCCTGACTCACAAGGCGGTGGGGACCAAGATGAGGCCCCAAATAAGAGACATTAAGGAGTGGAGAGAGAATCTGAAAGGCTTGAAAGATTTCTTCATCATCCATCTTGACTTCATCTATGGGGTGACACTGCTGATGATGGACAAATGATTGTTACATCACATTCTACCTAGATTGTGTCCAAAAGTAGGCTTCTGGGCAATCATGTTTCAGTGTGGGGTTTGTATGTGGTGAATCATTTCTCTTGCTGCTTTCAAGATTCTCGCTTTGTCTTTTGAGTTTGACTGTGTCTAGATGTAGATCTCTTTGAGTTCATACAGCTTAGAACTTGTTGAGCTTCTTGGATATGCAGATTTGATGCAGTTGTCCTTGCATCAAATTTGAGAAGTTTTGGTTGTTATTTCATGTATTCTTTTTCTCCCTCCTCTCTTTGTAAGTCTCCTATTATGTTAGTAGCATGATGACTTACCACAGGTCTCTGAGCCTTTTTCATTTTTCTTCATTCTTTTTTTTTCCTGTTGTTTAGACTGGGTAATCTCAATTGACCTGTCTTCAAGTTCATTGGTTCTTCCTTCTGCCAGTTCAAATCTTCTGTCGAGCCCCTCTATTTTTTATTTTCAACTCCAGAATTTCTATTTGGTTCTTTTCTATATTTACAAATTTCTATCTCTTTATTCATATTCTCTATTTGATGAGACACAGTGCTCATGCTCTCTTTTAATTCTTTAATTCTTTAGTATGGTTTCTTTTAGTTCTTTGACCATATTTATAATAGCTGATTTAAAATCTTGGTCTAGGAAGTCCAACATCTGAAAAGGTCAACTTTTCCAGGGACAGTTTTTAACCAAAATAATTTGGAATAATAGTTTCCACTGACTGCTCCCCCCGCCCATACATATGAATCATTATTTCCCATTTCTTTGTGTGTCCCGTAAGTGCTTGTTAAAATTGGACACTTAAAACAATATAATTTTAAATAACATAATCTTAAATAATATAATTATATTACAAACTATAATATAGCAGTCCTAGAAATAAGATTCCCCTCCTTAGGTTTATGGTTTGTTTTTTGTTGCTGCTATTATTGCCTCTATTTTTTGTTTAGTGACTTACCTGGACTCATTCTGAAAAGTCTGTTATTTTTTGTCATGTGTGGCCACTGTAGTCTGCTTGATTAGCTTAGTAGTCAACTAAAGATTGAACTAAGAGATTTCCTTGAACTGATAAGTCTCCCTTCCTTTGAGGGGTTATGTGATGTGTGAGTATGTGAGTGTGAATGTGTGTGTGTGTGTGTGTGTGGGTGTGGGTGTGGCATGACTTCAAAGCTCATGTAGGCAGTTTACAATTCTGACTTAGCTTTCACTTCTTGCTTGTGCAGGGCCTCAAGCTCAGCCTGAGGTGAAAACTTATGCCCTTCTCAGGCCTTTCTTGGGCATGTACACAGCCACATGAATGTGACCTTCTAGATTCTCAGAAATATGTTAGACTTTTTCAAAGACTTTGTCTTATTCTTCAGTTTTTCCTTCTAAGTTATTGGTCAGACTCTTATTAGCTCTAGCTGGCAATACTGTCTCAGGAAACTGTAATATTAAACAATTACCGCTATTTTTTAAAACAAATTCCCAGAGGATAAGGCTATTTGTATAAGGTAAACGTTGAACTAGGTCAGATGAAGGCAAGTCCTATAGATGGAGCTTTTCAGTGAACTGCCAGACAAATTAAATAGAAATAATTCTTTGGAAATGAGGATTTGGGGGACTCTGAATCCATCCTGCCCCCTTACTTAGCCATTCTACAAGTCCTAAACATTGTTTTTTCGCCTTTCTTCTTTTCTAATGTATGTACTTGAGGATATTAATTTCCCTATAAAACACTTACTTTCAACTCGCATGTTTGAATATGCCACATATTAAATCATCATTCAATTAAACTATTTTCTGATGTTCATTATAAGTTTTTCTTTGACCCGCTGTCTATTTATAAGTATATTGCTTGATTTCCAAATATGTGGGGATTTTCCAATTACATTTTTGTTACTGATTTCTAGCTCAATTCCACTATAGTCTACATCTGCACCAAGTATATAGTTTGTGTACTTCATATCATTTCAATCATTTTAATTTCTCAAGCCTTGATTTATGTCCCTATGTATATTCAATTTTTGTAAATGTTTCATGTTTGCTCAAAAATAATTGGCATTCTTCAGTTGTTTGATGCAGAATTCATTCCATATAAGCATTAGGTTAAGTTTTTAACTTTGTTGTTCAAATCTTCTATGTCTTTATTGATTTTTATAACTGTTTTATCAGCTACTGAGAGAAGATACATTTGCAGATCTGTTTCTTCTTCCAATTCCATCAGCTTTTGCTTTATATACTTTGAGGCACCTAATAACTTTTATGTGTTATTAGGTGCATTATTTTTACAATTGTTATATATATATTTAGCATATTGACAGATATATCTTTATGAAATACCACTTTTTTCTTTATTAATGCTTCTTTCCTTAAGTTCAACTTTGATATTAGTATTGGCATTTCAGCTTTTGTTAGCTTGTGCCTAGTATATCTTTTCCATCCTTTCACTTTAACTTTTCAGTGTCCTTATATTTAAAGTGTGTTTCTTATGAGTAGCATTAGTTGAATTTTTTTCCACTCTGACACAATTTGTTATTTAACTATAATATTATTTTACATTTACATGTAATATAATTACTAATATATATTTCGTTTGGGATCTATTATCTTACTATTTTTTCTAGACCCACTTATTCAGTGTTACTTTTCTCTTTCAGATTAATAATTTTATTATTTAATTTTCCTCTATTACTTCATTGGTTACATATTCTTATAGTAATTATTCTAAAGATTAAGATAAGCAGCCTTCAATTATTAAAATCTAATATATATGTTTAACCTTTACTATGTCCCTGATAATACTGTAAGTGTAGAAGATTCTAACTCCATTTACATTCCTCTTTTTTTTCATTTTGTTGTCATGAATTTCAATTCTACATGTATTTAAGACTCAAGAAGGCTTTACTATTACTGTTAGGTACAGTCAACATTAATTTATAATTACACATATTTTTGCCCCTTCTTGTGCTCTTCTTTTCTTCCTGCATCTCTATTCTCTTTGAGATCATTTTCCTCTACCCCCCAAATTACCTTTAGGTCTCCTTTAGTATGGGTCTTGTAATGAGCTCTGTCAGTCTTTAATTGTTGAAAATACTTCTGTTTTGTCTTTATTTTTGAAACCACCTAACAGATTTCATTGATAGAATGGTTCTCTTACCATGTTTCCACTGTACAAAAGTTTCTTTCCTTTCATTTCCTGTTCTTCACAGCATTAAATATTGTATGATAATAGGATTTCAAAACATGTATAAGAAATGAATTTTAATCCCTGTAAACATACTGATCACAAAATCAACATTTGTCTCTGATGAATTTATATTATCATAACATTGGTTCTAAAATTTTAATATAAAAGAAGAAAATGTACTCTGGGAATACACAACACAGAAATTCTAACAACAGTATTTTCTTATTCAGATATAGAATACTTTATGATCTTATCTGCCTTAATTTTCAAAGCATATCTCTCCTGGTTAGACAATTCTAGGTCAGTTGTTATTTTCTTTTAGTTCTTCTGGCTTCCATTGTTTTTGTTGAGAAGTTATCATCAATGTAATTGCTGCTTTTTAAAAAAGTAGTAAGCCTTTTTCCCTTTAGCAGCTGTGAAGACTTTGCTTTTGTCTTTAACAATTTTATTTTGTGTAGTTAACTATGATTTATTTTGTATTTATTATGCTTAGGATTTAAAGTACTTCTTGTATCTGTGGCTTAATAATTTTCCTCCTTTTAAAGACATTCTTGGTCATATCTTTTCAAGTATTTATTCTCAATTTCTTCTATCTTCCATCTCCAATAATATATATGTTAAACATTTTCACCAGGTTCCTTATATTTCTTATGTCTTTTTTATATTCTCCATTCTTTTGTCTCTGTGCTTTACTCTTTGTGTTTTCTACTGTCCTGTCTTCCAGTTCACTATTGTTTCTTCAACGGTGTCTAATCTGCTGTTTAACTTGTCCACTCAATCTTTAATTTTATTTATTGAATTTTTTTTCAGGTCTACAATATTCATTTGAGTATTTTATATAATTTTCAAAAGTTTTGTGCCAAATTTATCTATCTTGATTTTTAATTCCATTTTATTAAGAATAGTTATTTTAAAATCTATGTCTTATTATTCAAAATTTGGATCTTTTGTGGATCTTTCTATTGTCTATCTTTCCTCAGTTTTCTGTCAAAGCTTTTTTTAAAAATATGGCTGGTTATTTTTATTGATCACCAAAATCTTGAGGCTTTACATACTTTTGTCTTCTTTTAGAAGTATATATTTTTGTTTCAGGTAGATAGAAAAACTAATGACTTTAATCCAACCAGGAAACGGGATTATTCTAAACTGGGCTTCATTCCTGTAAGATATGCTTCTTTAGTTAATCCTTCCTCAAAAAAAAAAAAAAAAAAAAAAAAAAAAAAAAAGGCCTGTGCTGTTTTCCAGAACCTTTCCTTCATGATAGGTACTTAGCTACACTTATATCCCCATAGGCACCTTTATATTGCTGAAACTTCTGTTCAAATTTTTCAGCTTCTCATTCACACTTTCACTTTTGGAATCAGCTTCGAATGCCACTCACTTCTGCTGACTTTACTCCTTATTCAGATCTTGGCCTCAAACACTCTCCCTAAGTATCTCTGAGATGTCCAGCATTTCTGGATGCTTCTGGCAGGGTACATTATCCAAAATAACCTAGTCAGCCACTGCCCAGTGCAAAACTCATATGAAGACTTATAACCAAAGCAATGATATAACGGAACTTAAGAATGTTGATCTGGCC
Organism: Pteropus medius; assembly: GCF_902729225.1. Lineage (NCBI taxonomy): Eukaryota > Metazoa > Chordata > Mammalia > Chiroptera > Pteropodidae > Pteropus > Pteropus medius. Next base: position 10,247,507 of record NW_024350325.1, on the reverse strand, counting down.
AAGAAGCCCAAAGTTGAGTAAAATAAATTAATTATATAATTAAAATAGCTAGCATTTATTGATCATTAACTATGTGCCCAGTTACTGTTCTAAGTGTTTTTACACATATTTCCTCACAACAAATTAACAAATTAGATATTATTGCTACCTCCATTTTACAAATGAGAAGATAAATGCATAGAGAAGTTAAGAAACTTGCCTAAATCAAAACAGCATGGTATTGGCAGAAAAACAGACACATGGACCAGTGGAACTGTATCAAGAGTCCAGAAGTAAACTTGTATTTATATGGGCAAATAATTTTCGAAAAAAAGTCAAAAACATATGTTGGAGAAAGGAAAGTCTCTTCAATAAATGGTGCTGAGAAAACTGGAAAACCACTTGCAAAGAAATGAAACTAGACAGTTGTCTATCATTACACACCAAAATTACCTCAAAATGGATTAAGGAACTGAATATAAGACAAACAATAAAATGCATAGAAGAAAACATGGGAACTAAACTCAAAGACTTTGGACTTAAAGAAGATTTTATGAATTTGACCTCAAAGGCAAGGGAAGTAAAAGCAAAAATAAATGAATGGGACTACATCAAACTAAAAAGCTTCTGCTCAGTAAAAGAAACTGTCAACAACATAGAGAGACAACCATCCAAATGGGAAAATATATTTGCAAGCAACGCCTTTGGTAAGTTTTTTGTATATCCAAAATATACAAAGAATTCATACAACTCAATAACAACAACAACAATGACGACAACAACAGCAACAAATGATCTGGTCAAAAAATGGGCAGAAGACCTGAACAGACACTTCTCCCTAGAGGACATACAAATGGCCAAGAAATATATGAAAAGATGCTCAATATCGCTAGTTATTAGGGAAATGCAAATCAAAACCACAATGAGGTACCATCTCACACCTGTTAGAATAGCTATAATCAACAGGACAAGTAATAATAAATGTTGGAGAGAATGCAGAGAAAAAGGAACCTTCATACACTGCTGGTGGGACTGCAAATTGGTACGGCCACTATGGAAAACAGTATGGAGGTTCCTCAAAAAACTAAGAACTGATCTACCATATGATTCAGCAATCCCTCTACTGGGTATTTACCCCCAAAGACTTGAAAATCCATATCCAAAAAGATATTTGCACACCAATGTTCATAGCAGCATTTTTCACAGTGGCTAGGACATAGAAGTAACTGAAGTGTCCTATGAGAGATGATTGGCTAAAGAAGCTGTAGTACATATATGCAATGGAATATTACTCAGCCATAAGAAGGGATGAAATACTGCCATTTGCGACAACATGGATGGACCTCGAGATAATTATGCTAAGTGAAATAAGCCAGACAGAAAAATTTGAAAATCACATGATATCACTTATATGAGGAATATAAACCTGAAAGCAACAAATGAACAGGACAAACAAATAGAGACTCATGGACATGGACAATAGACTAGTGGTTACCAGAGGGTAGGAAGGTCGGGGGGAGGTAGACGGGGTAAAGGGGGTCAAATATATGGTGATAGAAAGAAATCTAACTATGGGAGGTGAACACACAGTGTAAACATACATATGCCTTACTGTTAAAATTACAGTTTAAACTTATCGATTTCATTAACCAATGTCTCCATTAAAAAAAAAAGAATGAATAGAAAACAACAAAAAATAAATAAATGAATGAATGAATGAATGAATAAATAAATAAAAGCTCAAAAACGGCAAGAAAGGAAGGAAGGAAGGAAGGAAGGAAGGAAGGAAGGAAGGAAGGAAAGGAAGGAAGGAAGGAAGGAAGGAAGGAAGAGACTTGCCTAAAGCCATACAGGAGTAGAACCCATATTTGAACCCAGGCAGTTTAGCTCAGATCACATACCTGTCTGTTGCAGAATGATCCTGTAATAATGGAGGCAGTGGAACATCTGAACCATGACTAGTATTGGAGCTGGGAGCAGAGAAGAATAGATAGGTACAAAAAATATTTCAAAGAAAGACTTAATAGGTGATCGTATGGTTGCATGAGATGAAAATGGGGGAAGTAAGGTGCCTGGCCTCGGTGTCTAGAAAGTAATCATGCATTGAGTTGAGATGGAGTTGGTTTAGATGAGTCGGTGGAGTATTCTTACATAAAACCTTGGGACCTTCAGTATTTGGGATTCATACAATGTTTTTTATTCCCAATAAACCTTCGAGCCTCTGGGGGAAATAGCAAATGAGATTATTATTACTGAATGTGAATGGAGCATTGAAAATAAATTGATCCTCAACATCGATGAGCTCACAGAATTGAAAAGAATAAACTTATCTCAGGCTCCCTACCTTTGTATCAAATCAATAGCTCTTGTTCACTCAAGACAGAAAATTTAACTTAAATTTTACTCGATACTATTATTTAAAAAAATAATGGTATCATTCTTGCTAATTTTTTTTTGAAGAATAAAAATTATATGATTACCTCAATTGATGCAGAAAGAGCACTAGACAAAATTCAACATCCATTTTTTATAAAAATTCTCAACAAAGTGGGTATGGTAAGAACATACCTCAACATAATAAAGGCCACACATATGTTCACATAGACACATAAAACATAATTTCTCCCATCCGCCCTTCCTACTCACAATGACTCCAGTTCAACTTGCTCAGGGGTAGGTATGGCAAAATGATACAAAGAAGATTCAGGTCGGCTCATATGCCATCCTTTTCTCCAGCAGGTCCCCCACCCCGACCCCACTGTGTGATGTGAAGTGGTCACCTTGGGTTCAGGCCTGGCAGGGCAAGAACTAAAGTGATATAAGAAAGACATCTGAGACACAAGATTTAAGGAGACACCACCCTCAGGACCGCGCAAGTGCAGGGTCAGCCTTAAAAAGGAATACTTCCTTACATTCTGTACAATAGGTACCTCTCGGCTCTACCTAAGTATACCAGCTTTTTCCATTAAAACAACATAAAACCTAGAATGTCAGGGTTGGAGGATGCTTTCAATGTCACATTACTCCACTGTCTCTCAAAGTGTGGTCCACGGAGACTTAGCAGGATCTAAAATGCAGATCCCTGGGCCCAAGTCCAGACCTACAGATTTGGAATCTTTGGGAAGTGAAGCTGGCATCTGCATTTTGATAAAGGGCTTCGGGCACTTCGTATAACCTAACTTCTGCTACTTGATGCTTAATCTGTCACAGGCAACACAGCCTCTCCACCTAGCCTGTTTCTGACCAAAGACAGTGATTATGGTGAGTTTATTATACTGAGCACCATTTCTGTCTCTCTGTAACTCTGTCTCGGATCTAGTGTCTGAGATGACACTAATCTCTTTCCACATGACAATTCTCAAGCACTTAAAGCTCTTTTCATGTCCTAAGCCCACTTGGAGGACCTTCACCCTCTTTACTAAACAGTCCCTGTGCAGCGGACTCTTCCTCAGTGCCCCTAGCACGTAGAGAGAGAAAGCAGTGAGATGAGGCTCGCCAGACAAGCCTGCACTACAGACTAAAGCTAGGGCACTGAAACGACAGATTTCCAGCACTAATTTCTAACTCCATTGAATTATAACTTCAGCACGAAATTATAACAGCTTTCCGGGGACTGCTCTGCTGCCCCCTTCCGGCCCTGGGAAGTAATCCAGGGTGTTAAAGCTGACCGTAGGAGTGGGAAAGGCAGATAGACAACCGCCCCATCCAAGGGAAAAGCCAGGAGTTGCTGTCACGCTGCAGGAGAGAAATCCGAAGCGAGAAACGGAGAAAGAAAGGGGACCGCGAGTGAAGAGAAGCCCGGCAGACGCAGACCTGGACCACAGGGATCTCCGCGTGGCTGAGTTCTACCCCGCTTCTGGAGCCTATGAAAGAGATTTCATAGGCTCAAAGGGTGAGTCAGGACAGCCACGAGCAGCCAGTGAGTGGGTATCATCTATTGTATCTCTAAGCAGGTGGCTTTGACTTGGTCATTTTAAAAGTGTGGTAGAGCAAAGGAAGGACATTTTCCATTTCATAAGAACTGAAAAATTTCACATAAGGAAGTGATGGGATCACTCTGATACATAGTAGGTATGCAATAATTTCCGCTGAATTCATGCAGGATGGAATAGTTAGGAGAGGAGAGGAAATAGGGCAAAGCGTACATAAAGAGCCACAGCTAATAAAGGGTTTGTGTCCTAAGCATCTGAAATGTTTGTTGGAAACATTCAACGATTCTGGTTAACGTCTGCCTTTGGAGGAGCAGGTATTGAAATGGTTAATATTTAACATTTAATGTTACACAAAACCAAGCAATAAGTTGGGGTCCCCCTCACATCTAATTTAGGAGTGAATGGTCTGATTTATCAAGTCTATCACTAAAAACACAATTGCCAAGTCGAAGATGTGCTCTTGCTTCAGGTGGGAGCTTTGGGGTGAAAATAAGTAATGTTAAATACTGACTCAGTGCTAAGTATTAAGAAAAACTTAGACAGCTATAAATACAAGGCTAACCGTTAGATTATGACACAAATCAGAGGTTTAAAATAAAGGAGTATTTTATAAATGAACAGTAAAACTGGGAATATTAGTTATAAAAGAGTTTCTGAAACTCAGAATTATTGACATATTGGGGCAGATAATTCTTTGTTGTGGTGGCTGCTCTGCAGGAAGTTTAGCAGCATTCCTGGTCTCCAACTGCTAGATGCTAGCCACCCCCACCCCAAGTCATGACAATCAAAAATGTCTCCAGACATTGCTAAATGTCCCCTGGAGGCAAAATTGCCTCTGGTTGAGGACCACTGAGATACATCGACTGGATTGGAAATTGAAAGTGTGTAGAATTTCATTTGGCAGTTATTATCAATTAATTTCCTCCTTCTCTTTATTATCACTAAACTTTGAGAGGAGGAATCAATAGGAGCTACTATCACTATTATTGGTGCAGAAGCAAATGTGAGACAAACAATCTTGTCTCTGTCTTCCACAAGGACAACAGATTTCTAACTCACTGTTTATGCCCAGCCCACTACCCCAATCTCTTCTCGTTTCAGATTTCTACCAAATACGAGTACAAAACATTTTCATTTTCTTAGTACTTAAAAAGTTTAGAAATGGACTAAAATTGTCATTACCACCATAATTAGCATGAGTGCACACTACTGAGCATCTCCTATATCTGAGGGACCCGCCAGCTTTTAGAAGGGCTGCCATGTGAAAGGACTAGGGGATTCCATGTAGTTGAGTTTTGTGAGTTTTTCACATTCCCACCATAATAGAGAATAGATCCTTCATAGCATATTTGAATCTATAGATTCACACAGTGAGTTCTGTGAATAAAAAAGCAGACTCACTACTATTTTCTCAAATTGCAGCATTTTTTTGTGGGCTAGGCACTCAAAATATATTTGTTTTTGCTTTGAATTGAAATAGACCTATATCAGAGATTATAAAAAGTAATTCACAAAGTGGGATATATGACCAAAATGTAAGCAATGAAAAATGTGCAATATCACTGGTAATCAAAAAGGTAAAATAAAATAATAATCAAATTCCATTTTTTTCCCACTAAAGTGTTAAAAATGCGTTAGTCTTTCTAACACCTAGTGCTAGCTAGGGTATGGTGAAACAGGCACTTCAGTTATTGCTGGTGGCACTGTAAATGTATACAACCCTTTTGGAAATTAATTTTATCTCAAAAGCAAAACAAATTGCTCACTTTTAAATTTGATTATCTTGCATCTAATTATTTATCCTGATGTATGAAAAAAAAGCTACTTTCATGGAAAGCTATGTCTCTCAGGATTAGCCAAACTAGTGAAAAATTCTAAGTAAATGTCCAACAACAAGATATTGTTAGGTATAGTGCGATATATCCTGCCCTGTGGAATGTGATAGAGCTGTTCAAATGATGGTTATGAAGACCACATAGTTACAGAAAAAATTGTTCTGCGAAAGTTTGAAGTGCTCATTCAATGTGCCAGTGAATACAACCATCTAAACGGTGTGTGTGCATGTACGTACATATACATCTATACATACTTGAAAGGAAAGCTCTGAAATACTAACAGTTGTTGGGCTAAGAGTTCTACAGTTGCTTATAATGACAAATGTTGTTTTTTTTCCCTATGATCTAATTTTTTTCTTTACTTTACTTTCCTAATTTTAAGGAAAACATTCCAAAAGAGAGAAAGAATATTTTCCCATTGCCATCACATCTTATCTCCCCCTCTTGTTTCTCCTCTCAGGTTACATGGTATTGCTTATCTCTGGAATTTGGAGAAACAATTGAACTACTTTTTCTTTCAAATAATACTTCTGTAATTCTATAATGTTTAAAATGATAAAAGTAAAACCTGCTTATGGGTAAGAAAGTAAAGCAGAATGAAGGTATAAAGTAGAAATGAAAATACTTTCCACTCTGCCTCCAACAATTCCTCTCACTCCACCCACGTGGCCCTATTCCCTGTACCTCTCTCATGGGTCAGGGTGATTAACAACAGTTTGCTAAAGGCAACAAATGAACAGGACAAACAAACAGAGACTCATGGACATGGACAATAGACTAATGGTTACCAGAGGGTACGGGGGAGGGGGAAGGTCGACAGGGTAAAGGGGGTCACATATGTGGTGAAAGAAAGAAATCTAACTTTGGGAGGTGAACACACAGTGTAAATATATATATGCCTTACTGTTAAAATGTACAATCGAAATTTATTAGATTTTGTTAAGCAATGTCATCATAACAACAGTTTGGGGGTGTGTGTGTGTGTGTGTTGCTGATCTTTTCCTGTGCATTTAAGTAGACACGTACACATTTTTTTCATGAATGAAGTAGTATTATACATATCACCCTGCCCCCTCCTATTGTGATAGCTTGTGCCAAATTGCCCTCCAAAGAAGTGGCTCCCTTTAATATTTCCAACAACAGTGCATCCTTAGCTCTGGTTCCCTACCCTCCTCCTCCCCACCCTCCAACTAAAATCTTAAACTGCTTAATCTTAAAGTGAAAAATGATACCTCACAGTTGTTTTAATTAACATTTCATTCCTAATCAGTGAAATTGAATGCAATTTACAAAATTTGTAGGCCTGCATTTGGGACCCTGTTTAGGAATTCTGTCTTCTCTTTCTGGCTGGGTACCAAAGCCCAGTTCCAATGTCCCAGGCACCCGTCTCTTAGGGAACATTCTTTAAGGAGTGATACAATTAGGAGCACGTCATTCTGTTTTAGTTCTTGTCCATCTTGTCAGCTTATGGAAATAAAGAGCTTAAAGGAATAAAAATTGCTCCATTAATATAATGGATCCAACACTCGTACCTTTTGTCGGTTTATTCTGTTGGATGCTATCTCATTGGGTCTGGCATTATTACCAATAAGGATATTATTGTTGTTGTTGTTTTTAATTGATGTTTCTACCATTATTTGCAGTTGGTGGCTAAAGAGAACAGTGAATTTGAGATATCCAAATTAAAAAAAAAAATCGCTATTTACATACCACATCCCTGGTACCTAGGGCCTGTATTGTTGAAATTCACAAGTTCTAAAACTCCAAAAAGCTGTCCAAGAGGGGAGGATGCAGGGCATGTGGAACCGAGACAGGAAGAAAGGCGTGTAGGAACTGGTGATATGTCCTGTGATGTCGCCAGGGACAGAGTGAGCTTGGTTTCTCTCCACAAAGCCCTTGGACACCCCAGAAGATGCAGGTGGTGAGACTCTCCCAGAGCAAGCGCACTGTCAGTAGACTCCCTCTTCTTAGCGCAGAAGGGTGAGGAGCCGGCAGGGCCACAACCTCCTGCTGCCCTTTTAGATAACTGGGCTTGTCCTCTGGCACAGGATGATTGTTTTTGGAGACAGGGTTTCGTGACAGAGCATGTGTGGCACCCCAGGCTTGAAGAGTGGTGTTATAATGGAAAGCAGCTACATGTGTGCAGAATAGAGAAGGGCTCCAGCTCTGTCAACACACATGAGTCCAATGTGGGCTTTGCCAATTGCCAGCTCTGCTTTAGAGCGAATCTTAATCTGAGTCTCTGAGGCTCCATCTGTAAAACAGTTAATATTACTTCCCAGACAGGATTGTTGTGGGGATTAAATATGAGAAGATGTATATAAACAGCTAACGCAACACCTGGCACATTGTAATTGCACAATAAATGATGGCTATTATTATCTTGTCCTTCAGGCCCTGTGTTTTCCCAGCTGGGCATTAGTGGACAAGCACCTTAATCTCTTGGAGCTTGGTTCTCTCATCTGTGAAATGAGGGGTGTTTCCCTCATTTGATAATGGCTAGCAAGCACATACCTACAGGCATACCAGCATTGACGCCGGAACTCAGAATCCCAGGCTGACTGAGGCCACCCTGCAGGTACAAATGACACACAGAGAAGTAGTCAGTTGGTGCTGACTAAATCCTTTCACAGCTTTTGTAGTAAATTATGTTTGATTTCCAGAACTTTGTCAATGAGCAAGAACAATGCCAGGAGGTCTGGAGAAAGCATGTCATCAGTACATTTCTAACATTGCCAGCAGTGGTGAGTCACAGCTCTGAGAAATGCCCTAGTTTTGTAGTATTTGGGGCTCTAGGATCCCACGATTTGTTAAGACCCAATGAGAACCATGCGAATAATCTATGCTTGGCTCAGAGTGACCCCAGATTAGAGCTGGGGAGATAATGCTTTGCCCTCGGTTGATTCCATCTACTTCTACTCCTTACTTATTAATCCTTAGCTTTCCATAGTATGCAGTACGTGCTTTCAATATAATGTGTGTTCAAAAAATGCTTAAGTGAATAAAGTCACCAGTGTACAACCAATGTATAATGGCAGTGGAGCTGGGAGATGGGGCGAGGAGATGAGAAACCACTGGACTTGGGTTTGGAGTAGCTTTCCCTTACCCCGCCCCACCTTATTTCCTTGCCAAACTGGGCTTCCCCCACATCATCACCTGTTGGGGTTCTTTGTGTCCTGAGGGGCTGGATCCAAACTACATCAAGATATTTGGAATGCCCCAGAACAAATCCAAGCCTTGGGGCGCCTGAAGATGAACACATTTCCCTCCTAGTGAGATGTGGGATCTAACTTTTATACTGATAAAGTGCGAATAAAGGGAGCCTTTAAGCTTTGTGAGAAGCATTAAGCAAATGATCTTAGAGCACTAGTATCAAAAACAGCAATCAGTGGGTGGAAGTAGACTAAGGCAGACAGGTTGGGAGAAGAAGCGGACTGTGGATGGGTGCCTGGCTACAACGGTATTGATGTGCTGATGCCCTGTACTATCACCAAATCCCCGCCTCCCATTCCTCCCAGGATGTCTCATTCACTGCATCACCAGCACCTTCAATAGTGCCTGGCACGTAGCAGAAGCACAGTAACTGTCCACTGATGACTAGATGGGTGAATGAATGAACCAACTCCTAGATACAAGCTTCTCCTCTAGATGATGTGCCCGACCCTTATTTCATCTTCCTCAGGCACGGCTTGACATTTAAGTACCCAGAACAGTTCTGGGGGCCACTGCCCCCTTCATCCCTGGGACATACCTACTGTGTGGGGTCAGAGTGTGGCATTGGTGCTGGACCTCTGCCCAGAGGCTCTGATGCTCTGGCAGGAAGGAAACACATGGGCCAATTCACTGCCCCCAGAGAAACTGGTTGTTTTGTATCCTTCTGATGCGAACTCCACCCCGCCCCCCCGCCCCCCATCCTACCCATTTGTGCAACAGAAACTCTGCCAGCAACACCAGGTTGGCAAGAAAGGAGGTATAAGTTTCCGAGTTTCCCAGAAAAGGGAGATGTTTCCTGGCTGCACAACTCCCTTCCACCCCCCCCCAGCCAAGTCATCAACTCCTCAAGTGCCCTTGAGGTGACAGAAAACTGTTGCTTAGCCCTGCCCGACCTGGCCTCCTGATCCCTGAGCTTTTGCCCTCGCTTTGTGAACAACTCCGTCTTCAGCCCCTCCTGTGGCGAGCTTCCCAGGTCCTCTCCCTGATCCCATCCTGTCCACTCTGCACCCTCCGCACGCAGCCGGGGAGGTCTCTCCCAGCAGTGACTCCTCATTCCCGCTGAAGGGAAAATGAGTTTCACATCACTTGAAAGACCCTGTATGAGCTGAGCTCTGTTCACCTCTTGTCATCTATTTTTTTCCCTTCTCATCCTGGAAAACACAGCCAGACAAAAACATTTTAGCTTCCCTAAAAGCAACAGCCTTTCTTTGTCCCCTGGGCCTTCCAAAATACATTTCTTTGCCCAGAGCTCTCCTTCCTCCCACTTGCTCCCTCATGTAAAGATTGGATAAGACAAGACTCATCAGTGGATCTAAATCTAAGAGAAAATTTTGCTGACCAGCAGCATGTTTGCATTATCTTCGAATCTTTCCTCAGATTCCTAATTGGTTCAAGCGGGGAAAATTATGCAGTGGGAGAACTGGGGAAAACTTTGTCTGGGGTTCAGCAGAAACATCAACAAGGGACAGATGACTGTCACCTGGACAGTAATCAGGCCAAGGATGCAGAATCTTAACCTAAACACAAGGTAACATTGGACAAACCCAAAGTTTGAAGTATTCTATTAAAGAGCAGACAACTAAGACTGTTGTCTTAGTCCACTGGCTGCCGTAACAGATTACCATAGATCAGGGGGCTCATAAACAACAAACACTTATTTCTCACAGTTCTGGAGGCTGGAAGACCAAGATCAGGGTGCCAGCCTGGTGGGGTTTGGGTGAGAGCCCGCTTCTGGGTTGCAGACTGCTGACTTCTCATTGTATCTTCACATGGTGGAGAGCAGAGAGGAAGCGAGCTCTCTCGTGTCTCTCATACACACTAATCCCTTTCATGGGGGCTTCACCCTCATGATCTCGTCTAATCTTCTTCCTTTCAAAGGCCCTGCCTCTCAATACCATCCCATTGGGGATAGGGTTTCAACATGAATTTAGGGAGGAGACAAATATTCAGTCCATAACGACTGTATTCTTCAAAAATGTCAACATCATATAAAACAAAGAAAGGCTATGGAAATGTTCTAGATTCAAGGGGGCTAAGGAGATGTGGCAATAAAATGCATTACCTGACCCTAGATTGGACCCAAGGACTTTATTGGGTCAACAAAATTGAGATATGACTGGTAGATTAAAGTATTGTGTCGATGTAAATTTAAGAAGTCGCCAGCAATGCCAGGGTCATACGAGAAATACCACTATCCTTAGGAAATACACACTGAGATTATTTCCAACTAAAAATTTTAAAAATTTAGAACAAGAGGCATGCAGACAAAAACTGACTGGTAGGTATCTAAATGTTTGCTCTATTCTCCCCTACTTTTCTGGATGTTTAAGATTTCTTGATTAACATTCTTTTTAGAATTTAGGCATAAAAAAAACCTCCTTGGTCTTATCCCAAATTTGTTAAAATGCTACATAGATGCATATACACCACAGTGTTTTACTTTTGAATGGCTTAAATTTTCTTCTACAAGGTTTTCTACATTTTCCACATTTTCTGTAAGCTACTACATACTTTTGTAATTAGAAAGAAATGTTATATTTTAAGGATAATCTTCAGATATCCCCTTAGATTGATTTGTGGCTGGTCCCTAGCCACATGTGAACTTATCTAAGTGGGGGCGGGGATGGGTTTGAGACCTCAGAGGAGTGACCTGTCCATTTGTCTGTTCCTTGAAGGAAAAGAGCAGTCTCTGTCATACCCTCAGACTCCACCAAGCCACCTGGAAGACCTTTTCAGAGCTCTCCTGGCCCATTGGCTCAGCCCTGACCATCAGCCTCCCCATCTCACGTTTTTTCCTTCAAGTTCACTCTGACATGGGTTACATTTGCTTCCTTGTGCCCTGAACTTGTGCTGGCCTGAGGATCAATTTAATAACTGGGAAGCAATGAAATCTTGGTAAATATATGTGCAGTGTGTGTAGCTAGCTTCCAGCCCTCACAGGTTAACTCAAATTCATGGAGTGTAGTGACCCCAGGTCATTTGCATCTATCAGGTCATCCAGGTAAGCTCTCTTTAGCTCGACATGGAGACAGCAGCCCAAGAAGGGTCCAGCAAAGCCCTGGCTCAGGAGGAACACTGGGAAAGAGGTCTTCCACTCCATGACTGGACCCAGAGAACTGTGACAATAGGAGTTTGCAGTCCCCCCGGTGGGGTGGAGAAAGGCTTACAAAACTCAACATACTGAATGTAGAACAGCAATTTTATTTTACAGTTCTGACTATGAAAAAATCACATATTATTTTACTTTGTTTTTAATGTATTTTTTAAACTTTAAAACTTCTCCTGTTCTAGATAACATTAATATGACTTCAAGTTCCTCCTAGCAAGAATATCAATCTTGGGCATTGTAGTCACATGAAAAATGTGGGAGTTGGAGGATCACATTTACCTCTTTTGGGGGATTGGGGTGGGAATGCTCCGGCTCTCTGGGCAAGGCCATTATGAGCCTCTATAGACCCTTTCTGCAACTTTAAAAAGGCGCCCTCCTGGCAGGTGTAACCTCAAGGACACAGCTTAGGATGGTGCTTTTCTTGAAAGAGCACTCTTTCTCCCAGGCAAGAGGGATTTCTACCTCTACTCGTCCCTTAGCCCTACCCAGCCCCCTCCTTCCTGCACAAACTGCAGAGCAGTACACTCTGTCCTGTTCAGCTGAAGAGGCCTCCCTCGCCCTCCACTGCTCCTCCCCTTCGGGCACAGTCTTCCATCCCTTGCCCTTGGGACAATCCGTGGAATTGCTCTCAGTGGGGTCCAAGAAGCATGATGTTGCCATCTCTTTTCAGGGATCAGAGAAAGAGATTCTAACACCAGTCAGCCCAATACTTCTTACTAACTCATCCTGTTACACGAACTGCTGAAAGTCTTGAATCTTTGGAAAGTCAAGAACATGGGAAAATCCTGGCCCTCTGGACTCCCAGGTCCCTGTAGCTTCATCTGGCGTGTTAAATGCAGTGAATTCTGAACCGAGCACACATCCTTTCCCAAAAGCTCCTCCTCTTTCCGTCCTTCACTTTTCTATCGATGCCGTCACCATTCTCGTCACCCAAAAACAGCACTCGAGTCATTTTTCACTCCTTTCTTTCCTTCATGACCACATCTAACTGTGCTCAAGGCCCTGCCTGTTCCATATGCTGTGACTGCCCTCAGGGCTAAATTATGGATCAGGCTCTTCACTGGTCTCTCTGCTCAGGCATCACCTATCGGCCGCATCTTTTTTCCAATGATCTGGCTTTGATTCTGTTTCTTACCAGCTCCAAATTCTACCGCTCCTTTTATCTTCCTAATATATTCCAAATGCCCTTTATTTTTAATATCTCCTTTCAGTTATCTCCCATGTATCTACTGTGGATGACCTAGGCTCAGTAAAGGTGATGATTTGCCACTTTCCAAAACCACCCTGAGCTTTTTGTCCTGGAATCTTTTATTTCCCCTAGGATTTTCCCTTTAACAGAAAATCCATCTCCTCGCAGCTCAGCCCATCAAAACTTTACCCATCCGTCAACACCCAGTGTCAACATCACCTACTCCTGGAAGATTTCTTGGATTTTTCCTCCTCTGGGCTTTCTTACCTCTGGTGGTTCCTTCCACACACTGATTGCATTGTCCCTTGGGGCCACATCTCAGCTCTCTTATACGGTTTTGGGGTCTGTGTTAGCAAGGCTCATCATGCACATTTCATATCTCCCTGAACCTTTGTTGAATACAAGAGTGAAGGGGTGAATATCTTAATGAAGTTCATCTCTGTTCAAAACTAAACAAACGCCACCTATGCAAATTGCTATTGACCATTATCGCTGGGGGTTAGTGGGTGGCTGTGGAATAGTTCAGGTGAGAGGACGGTGCTCGGTGCTGCTACAGAGATGGAAAAGAGGGAAGGTGGGGAAAAATGAGCAGAGGCAATCACAGGATGTACCAGGAGAGGGCAGAGTGGCATAAATGACTGAGGTTTTGGTGTGTTTACAAATACAGGGAAGCGGAGAGCACAATTTGGGAAGCAGAATTTTATTTGAGTTTAGCCTCCTGCGCCTTTTGCCAATTGCCTCTTGGGTATTTGGTAACTCAGTGGAGCCCCACAAAAGTGGTGTTGCAAAGAAGAACTACTGGGTCCTAGTCTCAGTTTTCACATTAAACCATTTAACTTTAAGCAAGAGAGCAGGGGACACATTTGCTATTCATAGGAAATGGGTTCTAGAGATCCTGCAGAGCAAAGTAAGCTGAAAGCTGCCCACTTTTCCCACCAAAACTGCCCCCTTTAAAAATGCTTTGACTATTTCTGGCTACCTGTTTTGACTGGCAGCTGCTTGACAGTACATTTTTAACCAGCAATGGTGAGAGCAGTATAGTGCAATCCACCTCGAGAAGAACAAGCGTCCCGAGTGGCTGACCAGACTCTGCCCTAAGGAGGGCCCCCTTCCACAGGCTCTTTCTTTGCTCAGTCTTCATAAAGTCAGGAGCTGGTTCTTCTGTCTCCTTGGCATAGAGGACAATTTGGCTTCAACCTTTTGATCCTAATGCCATCCCACCATTGCTCTAATTCCAAATTATGTTCTCCTTTGAGATGCTTAGTCAATTTAGCTCTTCCACTCAACTCTGTCAAACTGACTTGATGGACAGAAATTCGTTTGATCAGATACCAGAATATGGCACTCTGAGCCACATTGAACTTGGTGCTCAATAAACACAAAGGCACAGCAGTATTGGTGGTGGTCATTGTCATCAAACTACTGTTCTGGTGTGAGCAGGGTCACTAGGAAACCCAGCTTCTGATTTGTAGGGCTTTGATGACCCACAGCTGTGTAACCAGCTCTCCCAGGAACCAAGGGGATGGGGGAGGCGGGAGGGGACGGGGAATAGGGGGTGGAAGCAGGGGTGTTTCTGATCCCTGTGTGGCTTGGGTGGTCCTTATAGGGCTGACTGGTAAAGAAGCCTCAGTGTTAGTAACTACTAATTATTTCTATCCCAGTGAAATTACACAGCCCAGCCTAGCCCAGCTCAGTGCCCTTAGCAAATAAGCTCTCAGGAAGGTCTGGCAGAAGAATCTTCAGCCCTGCTTACAAAGAAGACACGTGTGAACCACCTACTTCACAATCACCTGGGGAGTTGCTTTAAAACAGATTCCCAGACTGTGTATATAGATATTCTGATTTCCAAGATCTAGAGTGGCCACTGAGAATCTGAGAATTATGGCTCCAAGGTTTAGAGAGTGGGAATGAGCATTCTTAGACCTTGACGGAGGTGATGCAGAGAGGCTGATTCTGGGGTTTGGCCTGCGGGTAGTCAGGGAATGAGGTCAGACCCACATGGGGAGTTCTGGTCTAGAACAACCAATCTCAGCTCCTTCTAAGTCAATGGGAACTGGGGGCTCCCTCATTTGTTGTTTTAGCGCTCCATTTGATCCCTAGGTAGGGTCTGAAATTAAAAGGAATCCACGCTCTCCTTGCATCATGAAGGAAGAATAATAATGATAACAATAATCGCTAATACTTATAACTCATGGCGTAGCAGACCTTATGTTTAGTGCCCTACATGGGTTATGACATTTGATCATTTTAGCAAGTCTGTTAAGCAAGCCCTATAATGAAGCTCATGTTTTAGTGAAGACTCTGAGACCTCAGGGGCTAAGAGGCCTGCAGTCCACACTGCCGTTGTAAGGAGTGGGTGGTCTGGCTCCAGGAGGCAAATCGTCATGCTCTCCTCTGGGTAGTTTCTAGGGTTAGTCTGGCCTGAGCCTTCTCCCTCAGCTCAGAGGTAGGAAGCCGGCACGGCAGGGAAGTTCTCTGGGGGCTGGCTGCTCCACATCTCTGTGTCACTTAACACCTGGATTACACGTGTGGCCAGGTGGCACCATCTGTCACAAGCTTGTAGCGCAGCGAAGGGTTTTCCAGAATGCTGATCACTTTATCATCCTGGTAACAAGCTCAAGGCCAGAAAGAGAGATGTGATTCATCAGTCTCTTGCTTTTCTATCACTTACTAGCAAGAAATTTCTTCCCTGACCCCACTTTAAACTGGGGATTAAAACAGATGTGGCTAGATTAACTGAAATTCTCCCTTTAATTGGCCTTATCACCAGCGGTGCTGTGTCACCCATGATCAACAGGGCTGACTACATAACTGGCAGGGCCTTGTTGCAAAAAGAAACAAGGTAGAGAGTACCTTGTTCAAAAAGGGGGGAAGAACTGTTCAAGGTACTGAAATATAAAGCCTTTCGCTTTCTTCTGCAGTCTCCTTTGATGTCACCATATTTTTTATTTGCTAGTTAATGTCATCTTAAGAAAAATGGAAATATTCAAATCGACAATTTTAAATTACCAGCATAAATTTTACCATTTACTTAATATTGTATGATGACAGTTTTGAATGCAACTATAAGAAAATTTAACTCAAATATAGAATCAACAAAATCACACAATTTGTGTTTCATAGCTCTTACATTCAGATGTGTTTTGTTTTTACCAGAATAGTGGAAACAGAGCCACTAACTAATACCATTTTTTTCATTTTACTTCTTGATAATGTGTGCTTTCTACCAACAATCTCTATGATGAGTGAAGAAGGAAAAGAAACTAGTGATTACCCTACCTCTCCCTTTCCTTCTGTGTCATCATTTTGGGAATAAATTATTGGCTCATATAGAGAAGTTACCTGGGTAAGAAAGTATATGATAGGGTTCCTTGGTCATTTATGTTTCTTAGAACACCACTGCCTTCTGTCAGCATTTGAAGCAAGTTCTGGTCCAATGGAAAATGTGGCCTCTCAGGGTTGTTGGCTCCCCTGCTACTCAGTTGAAGACATAACACACTTACCCTGTATTCATTTTGAGTCTTGCTGAATTTCCGCAACTTTAGGCCCACCAGAATTTGAGAAGCAGCAGCAATAAGTGGCAGACACACATTGCACATATGTTCTCACGTACATGTGCCTTTGTTCCATTGGACCTCACTTATAAAATATAGGTTCAAAGATAAATCCATCAAGAAATTCGAGACCACAGCAGAATATCATTAAACCAAATGCAAGGTCCTCCTATGCACAGGCTGCATGCCCATGGAAACGCTCTGATGATCAATTTCATAGCTAATTCAGAGACAGACATTTTGAGAAGAGTGGAAATTGTTGCAAAACATTCTGCATGCCTGTATTCCTCAACATTTCCTGGAGGTGAAGGTCAAGATTGACATGAAGGGCAATGACTTAAGGGGGCTTCTTAAAGGGGAAGAGCTATACCCTGTCCTCTCCATCCTGCTCTGCTTGGATGAGTAGTGGCAGAGCTTGAATTTGGTGATGTGAATGTGAGGATCCCAGCTGTAGACACTTTTAGCCTTGGATCTTTTCTCTTCCAGAGATGACTGAGATTCGCAAATAAATCTGAGAACTTTTGGACCTTGTAGACTAAACTAATCATAGTGGGTTCAGGGTAAGTAATAGAAAACACAACTCAAACTAACTTAAGTAATAAGAGAAGTTATTGGTTCATATCAATGGAAAGTCTGGAAGTAGTTCAGCTTCATGGGTAGGATAATTCAATGGGTAATGAATGCCACTGAGAAGCTAGTGTCTTTTTGCTTCTCCTCTTTGCCTTCTATGTGGCAGCCTCGTTCACAGCCTGGTTCTCCTTCATGATGACAAGATGGCAGCCTGATGGCACAGAGCAACTTGTTTCCTCACCAATATCCAGGAAAGGAAGTTCTAAAGGAAGAATGAGAAAGCTTTTTTCCTTACTCTCGGAACCTCTCCCCTCAAGTATCCTTGGCCTCAAACAAGTTATGAGCTCATCCACCAACTAATAGATATCCACTGAGTGCATCTCTGCCAATTAATCTAGGGCTAAATCTCACACCCTTATCCAAAGTCCAGGGTGGAATCAGCTTGTGCTAGGTAGAGCACGTAACTGCACAGGAGAATGGGGAGGTGGGGAATTGGGGGGACCAGAACACATAGGGGGGATTACCTAGAGAGGAAGGAGTGGACACTGAGGAGGCCACCATGATATCCACCTTGGAGATCCTCTCTCTGCTCTCAGGGCTGGCATCAGGACCTAGCAGAAAACCTAAATGTGTGATGGCGTCTAAACTTTAAAACTAGGACCTGGGGCATAGGCCTACCCAAAAGACGCTCGAATCCATAATTTAAAAAAATGCTGGCCAAGCAAAACCTGTATCTGCAGGCTATTTAACAGATGAGGAAACCAAACACCAGTGAGAGGAAGTAATTGCCTGATCCTAATTTTGCCATATATTGAGTTCATAGTGCATCTGCTAACACATTTTACAGAAGAAGAGGAAAACGAGGCTTCAGGAGATCAATTGATTTGCCCAAAAGCACACAGCTAATGAATAACAGAGCCAAGATTTGGACCCAGTCCTATCTCCCTCCTGCACCTCTGTCCCTTTCCCAGTGCCAGAAGAGGAATTGGTGGCATGATCAGGAAGAAACACCCCAAGCCAATGCAGCGCTCTGTTTCACTGTGTGTCCGTTAGAAGTTTTAGGAGACCATCTGATATCTGAGATCATATACTATGGGATATTTAACCAAATAAATAGAAAGGAAAAAAGATTTTGTGAAGTAAATTCTTTGAGTGATAAAGTGAATTGTCAGTGACTCTTATACATCTGAGTGGGTGTAGGCTCCCAGGAAAAACAGGGTTGATCCTGCCTGGCTCAGTTAATGCCACTGGCTTCTGGTGACCTTGCACTGGCATAGCAGAAGTTTATAAACTCCTTTTTTTAGAAGCTATCAGGCTTTGGAGAGGTCGTGCAGGAAATCTAGGCCTTGGAATTGGCAGCGTGAACACAAGAGACATTCAGCTCTCTCCAAGATTCAAGTCTTGGCGTGCACACCCATCACGTGTGGAAGCCCCAGGCAAGCAAGTGGTGATCTCCTCCTGCCATCTGCTGACTTCTGCATCTCCTGACTTGAGAGAAGGTCAGATTTCACGGAAAACTCCATTGAACAGGAAACGAAAGGGTCTGTGTGTTTCTAACCAGGTGCCTCCTCCTCCTTCTTACAACCAGCTTCATTTTTGTGCTCTGCTTTCCCGGCACTGCCACTGTCCATGACCTTCACAGGTGAGCTGGCTGCTGAGCTGCTGGATGCCACAGGTCAGCCATGTTGGGCCATGGGATGACGGCACATCATCTTCAGACCTAAAATGTGTTTTTAAGAAGAGCTGGCCAGACTGATGATTTCCAAACACATGATTAGCCGCAACAGAATTATGTGTTGAACATTTCAAAAAGACAGAGTCTTGGGCCCTGCCCTGCGACATATTGATGCAATATGTTTGGGGTTTGGACAGACATCTTCTTTTTAAAAAACTGTCTTCTAGCCTACGTTGAGAGCCACTGGGCTGGAAGCTTCCCAAGTTTTCTTACCAGCTCCTACAGTCCCATGTGGAAGTCCGTCATGAGCAATATGAGAAATGCATCCTGTGCTATGATAATGTGTAAGCGTGTTATAATTGCTTTGCTAAATGAAGGAATAAATACATTCATAAGTCACATATATTAAACAACTTCAATTATCCAGAAGTATGAAGTGTGTGGGAAGCTGGGGGGTAAGAAACTCCTTGAGTAGCCAAAAATTATCACGTTAGTGAAATTACACTCATGCCCTTAAATGTTGCCAACAGGAGGCCCTGAGCTCTGCTCACAGAGCCTAGCTAGCCCTGTCCTCACAGAGGCCTAGCACATCTGGTGTTCTAGGTTCCAAGTTCACAGAATATTGGAGCAGAAATTAAAAGGGCATAAGATTTGTTGCAAAATCCCTAGTATCCTAATTGCTTAATGGATACAGGTTTCCTTTTGGGGTGATGAAAGTGTTTTGGAACTAGATAGAGGTGATGGTTACACAACATTGTGAATATATTAAATGCCACTGAATTGCTCACTTTAAAATGGTTAATGTTATGTGAATTTCACTCTCAAAGGTTTCTTTAAAAAGCAACAATACTAAAAACAAAAACTAATACAGAAAGCAATACTCTTAAATCTGTACCAAGTAAAATTTGACAGCTCGACAGAAAATAAAAGAACAAAATTAAATTTTAACGTGCACGTAGAACTAAAATAGCGAAGTGGTCTGGGGCCATTTAGCATAAGGGTAATTCAACCACTTCGCTAGGCCCTAAGCTGTCATTATTAAAGAGTAGTTCGAAAATTAACATTTACTATATGACTCTATCTATCAAGAAGTGCTTATAAGACTTAAGGTATACCCTACTTAAGAAGTCAGGAGTACCCTTAAGAAAAATGTTCTATGCAAAATTCACCAAGTGAAAAAAAAAAAGTGTTTGGAACCTGTGGTTTAGTTACCCGGAAAATGAACTTAACTGGAACAGTTCATTCACAAACAAAGCTGTATAAATGAAGCAATACTCCACAGGCCAATGCCCACGGACATTATGTTAAAATCACTACATCGGCTGTGGAGAGGAGGTATTGGGGAATGACTGTTTAATGGTTATAGGGTTTATGTTTGAAAATAGACAGTGATGGTTGCACGAGATTGGGAATGTAATTGGTGCCACTGAATTGTTAATATGGCAATATATTATCTCAATAAAAATGTGAAAAATAAAAATAATTTTTAAAACCCCTTAATACTGGTTAAAAAATATTGTGACATCTGGTAATTGTTATTACCTATGTTGGGGAGAGTTCTGAAGCCTCAAGCGGGTAATTTTGATTCTACAGATGAAACAAGAAGAGAATCTAGAGATAAGGTAGGTCCTAAGCAATGATGTGAAGAACACAGAGCAAAGAGGCTTTTATTAGATTTATTAGGATCCTTTTAAGCCATCTGTGCACTGATTGACTCTCCTGTGAGCAGCAGCTGTTTTTATTCATTAGGAATGAGCAGATATATAAGTCATTACTCAATGTTCATTTCACAGCTGGGTTTTGAGTTGAAAGGCAGTTCATATCCAGCAAATTTGGCATCAAGTGTTTAAAAGGTCTTTGTGTGAAAAGGTGGTGTTGAGCTTTGTAAAGTATTTTCACCTAATAATGGATTCGGCTAAACATCAGAGATCCAGGAAGGCAAGCCTCTCTGGGTTGATGATTGGATCAACGTGTATATTTGACTTCACTTTGTTCTGGGCCCTGAAGTGGTGAGTCTCTGTATACCTAGAAATTTTTATTAATTGCAATGGAATATGGTGTAGTCATAGGAAAATGGTATAATTTACTTCCTCTGCTTAAGTACCAAGACATTCATGGGAAATAAAATGTCAAATGAGAGCTAAGACTTTAAATGTCATTGAAACAGAAGACTTTAGTACTACAGTGAGATCCCCTTTCTTGGGCTCTGTTGACAAACGTATTGGTCAGAGAAACTTAACTGTGCTGCGGTACAAATTAACTCTGGAATCTCAGTGGCTTAATGCCACACAGGTGCATTTCTTGCTCATGCAGATTCCAGTGTCAATCAGGAGCCTCTCAAGGGCCCCAGGGGACCCCCTCGGTCAACACGATGACAGGATACTTCAACCCACTTCAACTGAGAGCTGTTTTCTCACCCTGGGGTTTCTAGGTGGTCAAAGCAGGGGACAAAAACAAAGGAATCTGTGTCAGTTTTTAAATGTTTTGGTCCCTGAATGTCCCACAGCCCATGGGTTAAAACTAGTCACATAGCCCTGGGGACCCACAGGAGGTTGGGGAATGTGAGAGGAACGTGCTGAGCAGTCAGTGTCTCTGTACAGCCAGGAAGTGTGCTAGAACCCATCGGAAGCCTGGTCACTGGAGCCAGATTGTCATTGAGGGGAAACAGGCATTTCTTGCTCATATTCTAAATAATACATCATATCACTATTAGTTAATAATATGCCCAGAAAACAAAGACTTGAGAAAAGTAGAAAAAGCATTGCTATGGGGAGAAACAGTACGATTAAGAAAGGGTGTGGATCTGGGGCCATTGATTTGGTAGTTTTCCAAATCTAGTAGCTAAGGCTATGTGAGTAAATGGGCCTGGGTGAGTAAACTGGTCAATGGTAATAATACGGTGCTTGCCAGCTCCTCCCTGCCACCTAGGTCCTAGAAGTTTCAGTTTACACAGTGGATGCATTTTGAGAATGTGACCCATACACTGGATCTTATTTTAAGTATATCAAGGGACCTGGATATTTAAAGAGATGCTTTATAAAGTGAACCATTGAAAACACTAGTTGTCATACACTGGCTTTCCATAAAAGCAGAGCACACCCATAACCAGTTAGTACCTAGACAAAAGGTACGGCAACATCTGGTCCCTGCTCTGTCTGAGGTCCAATGGACTGGCATTCAGGCCACTGAGTTCCTTGAAGATCAGGTGGCCTGTGAGACTGAGCACAGTTCCGAAGCAGGGGTTCAAGCGATAGTTCCTATGATTAACATTTTGGCTTTTGTAGACATTTACCTCGTCTTCCTCACTGGATGTCGTGCTCTTGAATGCATGTCTCTCAATCGTATTCTCTCCCTTTTGTAGGAATAAAGTTTTCGAGGGCTGCCCCATATGGCCTCTCATTCTTCTGTATTTGCTAGTAGATGGAATCATCAGGGCCTTAAAAATAAAGCACAATTATCTGTTGTTTGTAGTTCTTGTAGAAATTTAACCTATAGGTACCATGGAACGCATCCTTTAATTGTTTGCTACTCATAGGGGAGCCTGAACAACTTCCCCCTAAGTGCACGGTTGTCAAAGTGACAGGGTGAAGTGGATCCTGAGGCCTGCTGCAGAGATGTGGGTTTTCCAGATGAGCAGCATTCACTCAGAGCTGTGCCTCTGCAATAGCTTCCTTCCTGCTGCCCTGCATTCAATATGCTAAGCTGTGGCTTTGGTCTAACTGTAACAGCTGATGCAGAGGAGTTACCACCGCCAATTATACCATTGAATTCAGCCGGTGTAATCGCAGCCTTTCTCTTTGCTTCTTTAAAAAAGTTTCCTGTGTAAGGCAGCAGAGTTTGCATTTGGTAAGAATGTGTTTGATTTTAGCAGTTCTTATTTCTATGTTTAACTATAGCTTCTACTTCTCAATTGACTAGCATAGAATGAATTGGCTTCCGTCATCAATCAAATGTCAAACTCTGATATTTGGGGCTAGGAGTGATTTTTCTTTTTGTGACTTTCAAGCTTGTGTCAGTATAGGGAGCTGATTTGCTCATGGGTTGAACTGACATCTGTTTAAAGAAGAAAAGTGACCAAAGAAGAAATATTAAGGGTCTTGCATAGCCTGCAGTTAATTTACCCTAATTCCTGTCCTACAGAAATGTCATACCTGCAAAAAGTACTTTAGATCAAACTCCACTTACCAGGGACCCTTTCCAACCATCCAAGCCAACCCACAAGTTATCTATGTCAAAAGTTAGAAAACACAGGCATCCTTTTTCCAAAATGATTTCATAAAAAACAAAGCAATAACACAGGAAAAAAACAGAATCAATAGTGCTGTAGATGAAATTTCATTTGGACCCACTGTCTGATTTCTTTGTCAGCTTCCTTCTGGCTTGGGGCCTTCGAATGCTGGCCAGTGGCATTGGTCATGATATTGACCTGAGAAATCAAAGGAATGTCTTCAAGATTGCTGTTCTCATATGCAATCAGTACCACGAGCTCAATTCTGTCTTGAGAAATGTGCGTGACTTGAGGCAAGCATTTGCAGCCTTTGGGTGTGAGGTTACCTTACTATTAACGCCTTCACCTCCTCACAGCAGTTGGAGGATGATATTCTGGAATGTGTGAATACATGTGACCCTCCCTATAACAACATCCCTGTGGGATCCACCTGAGACTCTGGTTAGCTCCAAGGAAACCCAAGGGCACTCAGCTCAGTGGGGCTGCAGCTCTCCTGTGGTCCCACAGGGTTAGGGGAAGGCTCTGATAGACTCAGCACCATAGAGATGCTAAAAACAAAGGAAAGTTTTCGGCGGTAATAACCTTGGTCGGTGCTACTCTCTCCCACTCTGCCGCCTCAGGATGCAAAGCAGAATTTTCCTTTAGGGACGTTACTGTCCACGGGGTCTGTTCCTCTTAATAACAGCAAACTTTTCCTTTATGAAAGCCAGCCCAGAACACAAAGGTCATTTATTTTAATGAACAAACTAGGGCCCTAATAAACATCGTTGATTTTTTTTTCCTGGCAATCTAAAAACTGTTTGAAGCCAAATTAAATTTTTGTGCTCATCATAGCAAGGTAATACACAGTGAGTCTATAACCATTAGAGCAACAGCAAACAGGTTTATGAAATCCCCAGACAGGAGTTTTCTAGTGAAGCCAATGATTTGTATTTAGGCCCCCGAGAACACCACACAGCGATGCCCAGCATCCCTTCTGAAATGCATCAGGTAGCACAACAGTATTGCATTTTGTTAAAGAGAAAGCTGAGCAGAAGCGAGTTGACATTTCCAAGAATTACTAAAAAGAACCGAAGGTCCTGACCCATTAGAAGACCGTGAAATAATTTTAGTAGGTTTTAGCCATTTAAAAAAATAATAGAATACAAAATATTATAGTGCCTCCTGGGTAAGTTAAGTGTTGTGCGATAGACATGTTTGGGTAAGCCAATCATATAATTTATCATCCAAACTGGGACACTTCCGAGAGTATAAGGGGGCTCTAATAATAATCATGCCAGGAAAACAGCATAAACCAGGACTTCTCTGAGCCAACGAGAACATGCAGTCACTTATTACTAGGTCAGGAGGTAAAATGTATTTGTGACTGAGCACAGTGTTAAAAGTTTCAAGAACACTGATTTAGTGGCCATTTATCTACCTAACACTCCAACGCACCTTCCAATGTCCCTCTTCTTGGTAGTAATCGCTACCACCCAGTGAGAGAGTCGACTATGTGTGGGCACTGCGCTGAGGCCTTTGCCCTCATTTTGAATACATCCAGTCTTCACCACACCCCTTTGAGGCAGGTACTTGTATCAAGAAGGAAGAAAAAAAAATCAACTCTGGCTAATGTTAGAGGTAATTTCTTGGAAAAGCTCACACTTCAAAGGCGGGTGAAAGAGAAAGGAACCAGGTGGCTCCAGAAAGCCTGAGTGATGGGCTCTACCTGGGCCAGCAGTGAAATGAATAAACCCCAGCCCGTTTCTCTCTCCTGGTGTCACTCTGCCCCAGAACCAGTTCTGGGAGGGTAGCCAGATCCACGGATCTTGGAGGCCCTGCTGCCCCCTGGGGTGCCTGGAGCATGAGGAAGGCACCTCTTGGGGGAGCAGGCACCAGGGTTTACCCTCCTGCACACACGTGAGGGGTGGGGGACAGCCCCGAAGGAACGGGGCCCTGCCAGGAAGGGAACTGGGTGCTGAGAAACTGAAGCCTGGACTGTACTGCCAGCTCCAGCTCATTGATGAGGAAACTGAAGCTTAGAAGCTGCTCTTCTCGAGTTTACATGAAGTTGGTGTTCAACCCATACCTATCGACCTCACAGTCTCCCTTGGCTGCTCTGCCCCAGTCAGACTGATGTTCTACTGTTCCCCAAACCCTTTGCCTTTGCTACACCACTCCCACTCCAAGGAGGTCCCTCCCACCTCTCCCTGCTCACAGGCTCCTGAGCATACCTCCTCTTCCAGGAAGCCCTCTTTGGAGGAATCAAAGTCTCCAGGTCCAAAGGTCAATTTTTAGTCCTTATATTCATGGAGTCCCCATCTATTTAGCAAGAGGTTTATAAACACATAATTACTATAGAGCGTAGTAAGGAAATTGTCGAGATACACACAGAAGACTATGGAAACCTGGAAGAGAGATTCCTAACCCAGCTCAGAGAAGTCTTTGAATCCTTCCTGGAGCAGATGACCTCTTATGAAAGAGTCAGGTTGGGGAGCAGAAGGGTTCCAGGCAGAGAGGATAGCATGAGCAAGGGCCTCAGAGAGAAAGAGCCCACAGTACCTGCAAGAAAATGGGAAGCAGCTCTGCCGCTCGTAAGGGCTCCTCTAAGGGGCCACAGCTCACGCCCGTGCCGGACCAGGTGTCCAGTGGTGAACCTCACACAGGGGCTCCTGCTCTTCCATGCCAGTGGGAGGGAAGTACCAGAGGTACAACCAGCAGGGTGGAAAATGATTGTTATATGGGGTGAGGAACAGAGAACACTCCAGATTTCTGGCTTGGACAGCGTCACCAAGTGAGAGGAATATGGAAGATGATGAGTTAGATTTCCAACACACTGAGCCTGAGACCTGAAGATATTCCGTGGAGCTGCGCAGTTGAATTCGCACGAGTCTGAAGTTGGAGGGAAAGTTCTGGAAGGGAGCTGCAGACTTGGGTGTCATCAGCCTGTAGGTGGGCAGGGTACCTTTGGGATCATGCGGTGAGAACGAGGTGACTGAGGACAGGGCCTAGGCCATGTTTGAGGGTCATCATGAGGGAAAGCTGGTGAGGGGCGGAGACATCGCATGGCTTGCTGGGAGGGATGGCTGCTTTGGCTGAAGACTCACCTGGCCTATATCCTTTGGCTCTTTCACTTTTCACACCTGTGACTTCTGCCAAGCTCCTTAATCTCTCTGGTCCTCAATTCCATTGTTTGTAAAGCGAGAAAAGTAATGTGCAGTCAACAGGATTGTTTTAAAATAAGACAACACGCCTAAAGGCACTGAGTATCCCTGTAAATCAGCTCAGGCTACCATAAGGAGATGCCACAGACTGGGAGGCTTAAACAGCAATGTTTAATGAAGACGAGGAGGAGGGCCCTTCCCGCTGATGACCAGCCCCAAGGTGTGGTCACGGAGGAGGAGGGGGAGGGACAGGTCCCTGGAGCCAGGGAGGCTGAGGAACTGGCCCCAAGGCCAATGAAGTGAACCAGAGCGACAGTGAAAGTCTGGGTGCAGAGATAAATTTCAGTCAATTAACCCCTTGTCCAAGGAAACTTACACATCTAAAAGGAAAATGCCACCTAGGACGCCAACTGAAGATTGATGCCCTCATTCTTGCCAGTTTTGATTCTTCAAAATTAAATTTCACTCCTTGGCAGCATTTCCAGCTCCAGCGTGTGCACTTCTCCCTCCCTCCCCCTCTCTCCCCTTCCCGTACCTTCTCTCCCCTCTCCTCCCCCTACTTTGCTTTTCTGCCCTCTGCCCCCTGGCTCCCTGCCACAACCCAGGCATCTCCCCTACTGTATGACTCTGGCAGGATGCTGCAGCTCCTGTCCAAGGCCACAGTGATGACGATGGTGACGACAATGACCACAATGAAAATCCTTGGAGGCAGAACATGCACAAATATTACACCCACCTCAGCCTAGGCCTTGACCTCTACCTCTGGTTCGTCCTGGGGAATTACTCGGTCTTTTCTGTTTACCTGCCTGATTTTGTTTCTCCTCTCCAGCAGCCTCAGGTTACTGTGACAAAACCCTGTACCTCTTTGTGGCGGGGGTCTTCACGTCGGCCACATCGTGCTAGTCTTACTTGTCCTGTGCAGCGGGTGTGTCTATACGTGGTCCTGGTGGAGGTCTGCTGTTGATAGCCTGAGCACCACCCCTCCAGCACACATGCGCACACACTTGTGTGCATTCACTCACACACGTGCGCACACACACTGCTGCAGGCAAGACAACAAAACCTTTCCTGCAATGATTTAAGAAACCGCCTAATGCACTGAGTATTCCCGCAGACTAAAGAAACTCTTGGCTGCCTGGGCCTGGGAAAAGCACTTTCACTCTTTCAGAGTGGGAATCTTGTACTCGTAAGAGTTTTCAAAGGGATTTTTTTTTTGAGGGGGTGAGATAATGGAGGCAAAGAATGAGGGACCCCTTCAAATCAGTGTAATTCCAACGACTAGTACAAGAACATGTTTTGTTGTTGTTACTTTTGCTACTGCTGTGTTGTCATTCGGCCACGGGCACCTTGAAGTTAGAGAAACCTTGGAGTTTCAAACAAGGCATATCTTAGCTTTATTTGCTTTGATGGCTTTTCTTATGAAAAGAAGAGTTTCTCTTATTCGATGACTCCCGTTGCCTTTTGGGAAAGTTATGGAGCATTCTCTCCCAACCCCAAATCAGATGGGTTTGATCTGACACGTAAGGGCACCCCAAGGACAGCTATATGCCAAGGTCCAAAAAGCAAATTCCCCTTGGGGCTCTGGGCCGGCCTGCCAGCAGCATTGCAGAGAGCAGCATTCCTTTCACAATGTGCTCTGTATGGTGCCACTGCAAATTCTTTACTTGGCCTTGAGTCAGCTTCTTTCCCTGGTTATCTGCGTACATCTCTCTAATTTGCTGATGTCATAAACTAGTTTTGTGTGTTTTGCCCAGGCTGCATGCAGTGTCGTTAATGTAGGTGCATTTTTTTTGGTCTCTGAGTTTAAATACTTGAGCACTCCCTCCCACCCTGTTAAACCCAGGCGATGACTCCTCAGTCACTCCCAGTCACTAAGCTAATGTTTGGACATGAATGAACACAGCTGAAAGCCAACAGAACCCATTTCTAAGCTCCATACAGGCCACACATCAACCAGCACCTCCCGTAAGGTCCCTGACACTAACTCCTGAGCAGGAGGCTTGAAATTAAGTAGCAAATCTACTTAATGTCCAGTTAGGGGTTGGAAGCCTTTTGTAACTCAGTTGTATGGAAGTCCAGATGGACTTCACCAAAGAGTCACTTCACCAAACTGTGACCACTAACATCCCCCCTTGCCGCTGCTGTTATGAAGTAAAATTCCTGAGAACTGACACTGTATCAGTGTCAGTCCTTGGTGGGGAGGCCCCATGCTTTAGATTTTGACATGAAGACTCTGTCAAGTGTGTTTCTAGGAGCAGTGCCCAAGGGGAGTGTGGCACCTGTGTAATTGTGCTTCTATCTCAGCCGCATGCAAATCTCTGTATATTTACATGGAGCTGAGCTGCCTTTTTTTTTTTTTTGGTGCTTTATAACTGAATCAACCCAAGTATCCATCAAGGTGGGCCACCTCCCTGTATCAGATGTGTCAGCTTAAACCTAGGGGCTCAGTCCTCTCCGTGGCTTTAAGAGAAAGGACCATCCCGTGGAGACTTTCCGCTGAGTTTGGAGGCACTCTGAGCACCCGCTACCGGAAGTCCTGTTTGGTCTCGATTTCCTCCCAGGTAAGAAGGTCTTGGCTACACCCTCTGCTGGGCAAAGGCGGGAAAGCTCTCATTCTGCCCTATCCCTCCAGGCACTTTCTGGTTCCGTTTTCACTTGAGCCATGAACCATCAGAGTGTGTGCAACTTGTGGATCTTGCCCTCATCTGTGACGCCAAGGCCATTCTCATTGTGCCCCATGTCTCCCTCCCGCTCCGTGGTGGGGTGAGGGAGAGTCTGCAGGCTCTGACCCTGGTCTGGTGAGGTGTTCCTTGAGCACCCCCTCCCACCCTGCCTTCCCCAGGTGATGACTCCTCCATCACCCCCAGTCACTAAGCTAATGTTTGGACATAAATGAACACAGCTGAAAGCCGACAGAACTCATTTCTAAGCTCAGTACAGGCCACACATCAACCAGCACCTCCCGTAATGTCCCTGACACGAACTCCTGAGCAGGAGGCTTGAAAAGATTGTCCAGGCTCCCATCCAAAAAAGTAAGCCAAGCCTATAAAGACAGAGAAAAGCCAGACTCCATTCTCATGAAGGAGAATGGCCTGGCGCCCCTCTGCAGAGGCCCACCCACTCTCCCTGGCACTCAGAGACCACACCACTAGCTTGGGCACACTGTAGCCAAGGATGACAAACAGCTTTGTTCTCTCCAGCTAGCTCTAGTCACAGCTATACATTGTAATGACAATGACTCTGAGGCTGCACACAGTTCCATGGGGGGTGGGGGTGACTCTGGGATTCTGGGGACCAAGAAAATGAGGGTTCTCCCACTCACATATCAGCACTGTCCTCATCTCACAGTGACACTAAGACAATGCTGGTGGCCACGTGAGTGACTTACATTGAGGAGTTTGGCCACATAGAGAATATGAGAAGGGAAGGATGCACATTTGCTTCGCCTTCACCCTGAGGGCAAGAATCACTGACTCTTCTTCATCTGTGGGCACCCTAGACCTGAGTTCCCTCCACCCACCCCACATGAGTGCTTCTGAGGTTTTGTTGCCGGGGTGAAGGTAGAAAGAGCTTGTGAAAAAATTATGTGTATAAAAATGGCTGTGAGCAGATTGCAGATACTGGATCATGTTTTGGGCATGTCCATAGCCGGGTCTCACATGGTGGAGATCCCCAGTTTCTGACAGGCATGGTTGTCCCCGGAGTGCTGCAGAAATCTTTCCCCATCCCCACAGACGATGACTTATCAAATATACCTCTGAAAGTGGCAAAATATTCCCATACCCAGAAATGGCTGGGAAAAGATTTATTTTTTTTCTTTCTCCATTTATATTTGTACCTTATTTCACAACAAATTTGGAGGGCCTTTATATACTATGTTTGACACAATAAAATAAAGGAAAAATGTATAAACATAGAACTGTAGGGAAAGCTGCGATGGTTGGAAAGCAGAGGAGCAGAGCTTCTTTTATTTTTTCCCTGCTTCAGTGCGAAGAAGAAGCATGCTCTGTCTCACGTGTCCCCCACCCACCCTGCCTGCCGCTATTGCAATGAAGAGTATCAGTCATACATCCTAAATAATTGCTAAAACCTGGACTAAATTTGTGGCTTTGCGTTTCCTTGTCACCAAAGCAGTAAGATAAATATGATAATCAGCCATGAGTTGCACATTTTCCATGGAGTAAAAAATACACTTCCCTCAGAAGAAATACAGGCTAAGTCTGAATTGAAGTTCCTGTGCATATTTCATAGAGGGTACACTGAGTGATTCAATGGTGCATCGTCAGCATTCTATACGAATGTATTAGCCAGATTCGAATGATCATTTATTAAGGCCCCCTCTATGTATGGTGAGATGCTTATGACAAGGCGTATTTTAGCGAAAAAGTTCAGGGCCAACCTAAGTGGTCCATGATTCTGTTCTCTAATGGTCTGGCCTAATTCAGAGATGACATCCAGGCTATCTAGGAAGTGATGGGCTGCATGCCTTTTGGGCGATTCCCTGTTGGCATCGTTTCCCTCATCTGGGCTTTTGATAGAAAGTGAGCATAAGAAGCTCATGATTGTAATCACTGGCAGGGCCCTGGAGTGCATACTTTCTACACTGATGTTAAGTTGGCTGCATACACCTACAGACCGAGAGTGCCCAGCCAGGACTGACCCAAAAAGACAACCATCCATCCTTCATAAATTTGTCATAAGTTAGTGTTCTGGAGACATGAATATGGTAACACCTGAACTTTCTAGATGTTATGAAAACTCAAAAAATAAATCCATAGGGCTGGGAGGGATAATCGATTGTACAAGACTGCAGCAAAGATAAACTGTACATCTAAGTCATTTAATTTTATTTGCTACATTGGGCATTTGCTAGAAATCACCTTGTTCCATTCTTTGCCTGAGTCTATAGAGATGGCATTTGAAAGCAGTAAAAACCGGACTATTTCACGTCTTTCCATTTTCAGTGCAAAGAGATCGGCCTCGAAAGTGACCAATGTTCATAAGACTCATTTAAATAGGCACAGTCTCTGTAACTGGCATGGTCTACCATTTCTGTGAATCAAAATGGAAAAACCAGTCATTTGAAATTTTATTTTGCCAAGTGAACAACTGAGAGCTCAGTTGGAGAAAATGGTTGTCATTTCCCCCTTCCTGGGCCAAACGAAATGAGCGGGGCTGAACCAATACTCCCTGTGAAATTAATTGCAGAACCTTTCAGATTAAGGCCATGTGACTCACCTGAGGGAAACTCAGCTGTCCCCAACAATGGATTAAAGCTCGTGAGAGAAAAGAGGTTGATTGGGTTTTATGTTTATGCATATCCACAAAACCTCATACCGAAGAAGCAAACTATCCTTTCAATATCTCATGTGTGTGAAAGTGTGTATAATTAAGCTATATTAGGCAATGAATACAAAATGGAGTGTGCACCTGGATATCGCAGAAATTAGAAAAAGTATTTTTTTAGATACATAACAAAAAACAATAATGTACCACAGTGAGATACCATCTCACACCCATTAGAATGGCAACTATAAAATAAACAAACAAACCCCATCCCCCAAGAAAATGTCAAGTGTTGGCGAGGATGTAGAGAAATTAGAACTCTTGTGTACCGTTGGTGGGAACGTAAAATGGTGCAACTGGTGTGGAAAACAATATGGAAGGTCCTAAAAACTAAAAATAGAAGCCATACGATCCAACAATTCCACTTCTGGTTATATACCCAAAAGAACTGAAAGTAGAATCTCAGAAATATATTTGTACACCAGTGTTTACGGCAGCATTATTCACAATAGTCAAGAGGTGGAAGCAACCCAAGTGTCTCTCCGTAGATGGATGGATAAACAAAATGTGGTACAGTGGAATATTACGCAGCCTTAGGAAGGAATAAAATTCCGACATGTGCTACAACATGGATGAAGCGTGAAGACATTATGCTAAGTGAAATAAATCGGTCACAAAAGGACAAATACTGGATGATTCCACTAATAGAAGGTATCTAGAGTAGTCAAATTTGTAGAGACAGAAAGTAGAATGGCAGTCACCAGGGGCTGTGGGGAGGAGGGAGTAATGGGGAGTTAATGTTTAATAGGCACAGTTTCTGTTTTGTAAGATGAAAAGAGTTCTGGAGGTGGATAGTGGCGATGGTTTCAAAACAATGTGATTAAGTGGTACTTCGTACCACTGAACTGTGTACTTAAACATGCCTAAGATGGTAAATTTATGTGTACTTCACCACAATTAAAAATAAAAGTAAAATGATGTGTGCCCCAGTCCTTCCGAGCCTCCCCAGATGGACTCTCCCAGCATGCAATAGCTGGCAAGTGCAGAGTCCCTGGTTACTCCACGCATACGGAGGGCCACACATGCTCACAGGCTCAAAAGCCAGTCTCACTTTCAGGTGACTGAAGGTCTTAGGGCCCCACCTTCAGTCCCCCAGTGCCTCTGGCTTGGGGGTGGGGGAATGCTGGTGGAAACTACTAGCCACCCAG
Source organism: Pteropus medius (assembly GCF_902729225.1). NCBI lineage: Eukaryota > Metazoa > Chordata > Mammalia > Chiroptera > Pteropodidae > Pteropus > Pteropus medius. Next base: position 10,214,586 of record NW_024350325.1, on the reverse strand, counting down.
TTGAACACAGGAACCCATCAAACAAAAAGGGAGAGGAGATAACAGAAGTTTCCCTCTCCTCAGAAACCACTAAAAGAAGAACTGAGAAGTCACCATGAGAAGTGTCCCGTCCTGTCAGAAAGGGGGTTAAACATGTAGAGTCTGGACCCAGACTGTCAGGTTGGAATCCTGGCTCTGCTACTTTCTAGATTTTAGTGTGCTCTTGGACATTCCTTCGAAATTCTCTGAGCCCCAGTCTTCTCATTTGAAATGAACTTAGAACATTGCTTGGCACATAGGCACGTGGAATGTAAGTATTTGTTAAACAAGAGAAAAGTTTATTTAATTCATCCTCTCTACTATACTTCATGAACTGGACAGTCACACTGCCATGTGGAGGGGAAACCGAGGTGAAACATCTCCTCTGAAGAGGTGTCAAAGCTGAATGTGGGTCTTACGACTCAATCCCAGTTCCTACCACTCTAGGTCTGCCACCCTCTCCTGCCTCACTGGTGGCCCTTCTCCGAGACAGCAGTGGGAACCAGGCAGTGTGGGGAAGTGGGTGAGAGTGAGCCACACAACCCCTCAGACAAACGACTCCTGCCCCCGAGTCCCACTGCTGCCTTTGCACTCAGAACAGAATCTGCTTGCCTGAACCGAGAGCCCTACAAACAGACTGCGTGAGAGTTTCAGACCAAAACAAGGCCCATTTGTGGGCAATCGTTTCCTTCATCCACTTGGTTAAGTGGAGGCTGACCTACCCGGGATTCACGACTGCCCTCCCTTTCCTGCCACCGTGTCTACCTCTTGGAAGGTGGACAAGGCTAGGGAAAAAAGGTAGACCTTTGCATGTGTTTTTATTTGAGTAAGTACTTCGTGCACATAGTACAAAATTCAAAGGCACAAGAGGATATTCAATATAAACTGAGTCTCTCACCCCTGCTCTCCAATGCCAAAAGCTCTTAACAGAGATCCCCACTGTGGTTAGTTTCCTGTGAAAGAAAGGAGACCCTAAAATCAAATGGATTTCCTCGTTAGGGAATTAGTTCAGATGGACAACAGACAGCCCTAGGGCAAGCCAGTCTGTAAGAGCTGGTGGGCCTCAAGACACTCTGGGTGGGTTGTCGGCCATGTACATTTCCTCTGGGCTGCTTCTCTCCTCTGTTAGTGTAGATCCCAAAAAACAGTCACTTCGGGTTTCTTCTAAGCCTTTTGTGATTAAGGCTGGGAGCCCCCACCCGCTTCTTGTTACAGAAGGGAAGAGACCGGTTCCTTAATCTGTGCACAGACAGGGTCAGGACCCGTGCATGATCTACACTAAAGAATAACAGGGATCAGCGTCAGAAATCTTCCTCCCCAACCGCTGCCTCATACTCCTTTCCTTTTTCTTCCTTTCCCTTCGCTCTCATTCCTCTTCCCTACCCCTAAGTGCACACTAAACACATACAATGAGCAGCGCCTGGGCTTCCTATAGATTTATGATTTATGGTTATTCACCTTATTATCTAAGTGGCTTTGCCAGGTAAAATATTAAGGCACCACTGCCATTATAACCTTGTCTTCCATGATCTCATTGGCAGTTGGTGTTGCCATGACAACTGGGCTGGAGAAACTGGTACTGAGCTTCGGTAGAAGACGATGTAAACATGTGTGTGTGTGTGTGTGTGTGTGTGTGTGTGTGTGCAGACTTCCCATCATGTATATCTGTTGTGCAGAAAGCCATGGATTTTAGTCCACACCTTCTGCTTCCCCTTCTGATTTGGTCAAAAGTAGCTTCGGGGCTCTAAATGAATTGGAAGGAAGCTTTAGAGGATGATTTCTTTGTTTGGTTTTTAAGTGGCAAATTGGAACCAGGGACACATAAGAAATATCTTAGAGGTTTTCTACCCACACGAAATGAAGCGACGACACCCTCTGGATGTCACTCGTAAAAGCCCCTTGGACTTAACTTATTTACATCTTTATAGTTCCCTTATTAGACATAGAAAGTTGGAGCTAGAAGTCACAAATCTGATCACTTTTTCATTTAAATGAGGTCTAGAGAGACTGACTTGCTCCCGTACAGGATGGTACAATGGGTAAGGGTGTGGATTCTAGAATCATACTTTCTGGCTCAAATCCTGGCTCCAGTGAGTCTTTACTGTGATCTCAGCCAAGTGACTTACTCCTCTAAGTCTCAGTTTACTCATCTGTAAAGTGGGGATATTGAGAGAAATCTTACTAGGTCATTGTAATGATTAAGTGAGATAATCCATGATGTTTGGCACATAGTAAGCCCTCAATAAATGTTATCACTATTACCCTGGGTCACACTGGCAATCAGTGGTAGAAATAGGACAAAAATCCAGCTCAGCTAACTCCTATTTAAACTAGGGCCTTTTCCCATTAATGCCATTATGACCTTTGTTTCTTTTTCTGTATATATTACGTGTCATCCAGGGGAGAATGGAAGCTCTTTTGACATGGGGTTGTTTTTTCTTAAAACCTCCTATGAAGTGTGCATAATGCCTACACTAGGTACTCTGTGGGTACTTGATTTGAGGATAAACTTTACATGCTTCCTGCACTCACGCAACATCAGTTGAACGTACACGGCATGGCTGTGGTGCAGGAGGAGAAAGGAATGAGAAGAAAACTTCAGGGAAGTGAACATGTTGTGATTACCTCATATGAAACCAAGCATTTGCTAAGCTCTTTTCAAATGTGTTTAATCTCACAACCACCCTCATGAAGTGAGCATATTCATTCCCATTCTACAAATAAGAAAACTAAGACTGAATGGTTATGCAGTATGTCCGGGTTCAGATGACAGGCTGAAAGCTGGGGTCCTACCCACCCTTTTACTTCGAGGTGCTGCTGGTGCTCTCAATAGATACTGTTTTTAAGAACAATTTCTTAGCCCCTTGTGAGCCAAAAGCTTATTTCCTGAGGGAGTGAGAGAGATTCAGAGCAGACTGACACCTTTTCCATCATTAGCACAAAGCAGAATGTACAAAGCACAGCTGTGTGACTGTAAAGTGTCTAAAATATTCTCCCAGCCCAACTGGACAGGCATGGAAATTCACGCCAGGCTGGGTGGTTTTGCAGAATGCCACTTGTTTAAACTTCCTTTTATCACTCTGTCAGGAAGAAGAGCAAGACAGTGGAACCTCACGGTGCTCTTCTGGGGAAATTTATTTCAAAAGGTATTCTAGAGTAAAAAAAGCACGCCCACTGTTATCCTTTCTCCTAGGTAATGAGGCCATTAAACCAGCTGGTTCTCACACATCTTATGTTAGAGTGGTGCAGTCTCTGGGCGAGTTGGGTAAACCAGTACAGAATTTGATCAAGTGACCCACCATCCTGAACCCAGAGGTGGGGATAGAGGTCAGATGTGGACAGGGACGCCTGATTCCTACATAACAGGGTCAAGAAGGGGGCTGGATGACTTGTCTGGAATGTAGGTTGGCACAGCAATCATACTTTTTTTTTTAAAACTTACGCTGTATGTTTATTTGGGTTTGGGGGTCGGGAGGCTGAAAAAGATTTGAAGGAGATAAATGGGCCCTTCTTTGGAGTTGCAGAGCTAGTGGCAAACTTCTCCTTGGGAGACAGACTTACTTCCAGGTGGGAGACCTAGCCCTGCCTCTTGCCAGCTGTGTCACTGTGTACACATTACCAACATGACTCCTTGCACTTTCTGGAGAGAGGGGATGTACCTCCGTTGAGTTACTTGGTGGCATTGTGTGAAATGAGATAGATGGGAACTTAAAAAACGGTAGTTATTACAATGACCCCTGTGATAACTTCATTAGATGGAGAAATCTTTTTGGTATCAGTAAGCCTCATCTTTTTATTCCACATAATTTTCTAGGTAACCAAATTCTAAGGGGTGCGTTGTGGTGCCATCTTTGCATCCCAGCCATACGCACCAGGCAGGTATTCCCCAAACGGGTACTAAAGCCGGGTTTCAAGTCCAAGGTGACTGCGAGGACCTGGAGTGCGGCCCCCACCAGGGTCTGCATTCTCTTACCCTACACCCTGGGGCGGAGGCTGGAGCGGGCGCTCTCCAAGGCCGGGACAGGAGGGCGTTCCCCGTCGTACCGAGCAGACGGGCAGGCTGGGAGTCCCCGCCGCACTCCTCCGAAAGAAAAACCCCAGAGGCCCGACTCTTACGTAACTGGGGTGATGTAACCGCGGGCGGCTCCCGAGGGGCGGGGGCAGGGCACCGGGAGCGCGGGCAGCGGGACTCCGCGTGCGGCGCGCGCCCCACCGCGTCCTCTCGCGCCTCGCCGCGTGGTTCGTCAAGGGGCTGCGCGAGTACACCAAGGAAGGCGCCAGGCGCCCAAGGGTGCAGCGCCGGGGGCCGCGGGCCGGGGGCGCTGCGGGTCGGGTCGCGTGGCCCGCGTGGCCCGCCTCGGCGCGGGAGAGCGGGTTGACGGGGACGCGCCCGCGACTTCGTGATCTCGCTAGACCTACTAAGCGACAGTGGCGGCCGCCCAGGGGCGGGGCTTTGCCGCGCTGGGGCCGGGCCCGTTGGCGTCAGGCGGCCCCGGCGCCTCCCAGCCCCGGGCGTTACCTTGGCGGTCTGCATGGCGGGCTCGGGGAACTGTCTTCGTGGGGCTGTTTTCAGCGTCGGCCCGGGCTAGTTCTAAATTGCTAGGCGAGACTTTGGCCTACTACTTGCCTGGGTGTGTTTTTTCTTACTAATAAAATGCGGCTGGTAGACTGTGACCTTTCTAGCTGGAATAGTCTGAGCGTGGGTTTCAGGGCGGTGTAGGCTGTGTACACCCAGTCTGAGGTTGGTGAGCGATATTGGACGCTTTCACTGATCACACTTGGTGTGCCCTGGCCGGCCTTCCGTCTCATTGTGGTTTTAAGAAGTGGCCAATTCCAGAGGTTGGAGAGATTGTTTTTATCTTAGAATTGATTAGGCTTACACACTGGTTCTCAACCCTGTCTGAACATCTGAACCACTAGGGGAGAATTAAATATACTAGTTTTTCGGCCCTACCCCTAGAGATTCTGATTCAGTTGGTCAGCACTGGGGCCTAGACGTTTTATAAAAATTCCCTATGTCATTCTCACATGCAGCCCAGTTACCTCAAAGAGACTTCCTCTTTTCCCTGCAGTAGGGTTTTTATCAGTTCCTAAGGCAGCTTGGGCAAATTTCCATCATACAGGATTCGAGGCATCCTGCCAGGGCAGGCAGCTGCTGCTGCTCCCTACTCTTCACCCCACATGCTTTTGTAAAAGTGCAGATCCTCCTCCGGCCAGTATTGCGAAGAATGGTTGGAAGTACAGCTGTTAACTCGACCCACTGAATTTAGTCAAATACTCTGACAGCCTTTTTCTTTCAAAGAGGTGTACTCAGGCAGTGACCACTATCTGCTGGGTCTTTCCATGTTACACAAAGTGCAGTATGAGAGCTTGAGTCTGCGTCCTGACCCCGGGAAAGCAGACTTCTAAAAATCCCGGAGGTAGAGGAGGGCAAATTTAGGTGGGTCTCCCCACGGTTGTGAAGTTAGTGAATCGGAGGGAAAGACAACACTTTACTTTTTCTAGTGGAAGAGTCTGTAGTTACAGTGTTTTTTCTTGGGACTTTCATAGAACTTCCCTATATTGGGCCCTTAGGCAGCAGAATCGTCAGTTTCCTAAATTCGCCCCAATCTAAGAATTACCAGGAGCAATTAAAACAAAAACAGACCAACAACAACAAAACCCCCGAAATTCAGATGGGTGGGACCTAAGCAAATTTCATATTAGGTAAATTGAAGGAAACATGTTTGGGAGCGCCGCCCCCCAGGTGATTCCTATCATCAAGGGCTGGAAAAACACTAAATACAGAGGTTGTTTAGTTTGAATCAAAATCACCTGGAGGGCATGAGAAACCACAGGTTGCTGAGCCCCACCCCGAAGTGTCTGACCCAGTAGACAGAGAATACATTTCTTCTAACTGATTCTCAGGTGATGCTGACTCGCTTGCTTACCTTGGGACCACCATCACTGTTTTACACCACTGACGTGGTAGAGGTTTCCTAGGCTAGGTGTTGAGAACCTTCCATTTTATCACCTACCATATTTTGACCTTAGGCAAGTCATTTACCTCCTTCTGCATTTGAAAAATAGAGACTGATATCGAGAATAAAGATAAAACGCTTCTCATAAGAGAGCAGGAATATTTTTAAATAGCTGAATCTTATTGTAACAGATTAGACACAAAGGGAATCCTTGTGTCGAAAGCAAAGGACAGAGGAAGGGTATGACATGTCCTTCAGGCCAGCCTGGCACTGCCCACTGGCAGCGCGGCTCACAGCCTGGAGTTTGAAGATGTTAGGTCCAGGAGCCGCCCTCAGCAAACAGTAGTCTTTAATAGGATCAGTGTGGTGGCCCAGAGGCTAAGGTCTCCTCTGGCTGGATGTCACAGAGAAAAGCTTCTCTGCTTCCTGCCCCTGAAGGAAGAGGATCTTTGAGGCCCGTTTCCTGCATGTTCTCTGGGGCCTGCGCTTCTGTCCTTGTTGTGGTTTGGGAAAGTCTCACTCACTCTGTACCAGTGCTTTTTCCTGGAGAGGCCACTGTGTGTTGACTCTCTGAAAGGCCTTGCTCTTTCTGAGGAACTTCTTGCCTCTGCAAAAAAAAATCCTTTCACAGTGATCCTGGGACACCTTTCCGCCCCCCGCCCCGCCTCACCACAGATTTGTAGGGGGAAACAAATCTTCCAGCTTCCTCTATGGTAATAGTTAAAAATGCTCTCGAAGTTCCTAATGATTTGAAGGGGCCAAATGAGGAGCTCAATTTCGAACATGGAAGGTATTAATGTCATTAAAATAGTAATAATAATAACTGTTTATTGAGCTCTTAATTTATTCCAAGTGCAGTGATAAGTGCCCAAGAAGTAGCTTTTATTATCCCCTTTCTGCGGATGACGAGACAGGAGCTCAGAAAGGTGAAACCAACACGAGATTGCACAGCGTTCAGAAGCAGACTGTGATTTAAACCCAGGGGGTTCTATCCAAAACCCATGTTACTGATATTATTTTTAGTTTCAAGTCAGCCTTTCAAGAAGGTTTAGAATAGTCAGACGTCTTGCTTACCTTGCTAAGTGGGCCACTAACAGCAGAAGCAATGGGCAGGGTGTTCCCTGAGCTGCCCCAATCCTTCAGGCAAGTTACAGACTTGGGAACAGGGACATTCTTATTGGTCTCCTGACTCAGACAAGGGGTGATGACCTCCCCTGTGGCAATGATTTCCGAAAGCTCATAAACATTCTCTGGCCTCTTCACCTGTGTCAGGCATGTAGTTGGCAGTTGCGCTGAACCGAGACAGGAGACCAGCTGTTGGCAGCCTATGGAAGGGTGCTGGGCTTCCTGCAGAACCTTCAGGGGAGAGAGTCACTTTCTGTGTTGCTAGGAGAAACCACTGGGCTCCTTGAGTCAAAGACACAGGCTCTGAGACCCCAGCCTGCCCTGTGTGGGAAGAGCTCTGCCCTCAGGGCCTCCTCCTGCCAGTGGGCCTCCATTCTGCCTCCACTGCCCTCTGCCAATTTTGTGACCAAGAAATACTAGGAAAGTAAAGGTAGAAGAAGTATGTCAAAAGGCAGAGAGAAACAGTTAAGGAACTCAGCATTGCATCTATTCATTATGATGCTTTTGTGAAAATTAGAAAAAGCGTCTCCTCCTCGATTTGATTTGCCATAGAGTCCTAATGCAGATACACATCTCCATCACTGTCTTCCTAATGATGCCCCCTAGAGTTGTGCAGCACATACCCTATAGCCTTGAAAGATTCTTCACTCCCTGAGGGGGTGCAGAGCTCAAGTAACTACCCCCCTCCTCCTTCATTCTCTACTTGCACATCTTCCCACTTTGCAGTGATTCTTCTATAGCTGCATAGGGATCCCTGTCCTGCCATACAGTAAACATGATGCTAATGGTCCCCTCCCCCAGCCCCAAAATGGGACAAAGGAAAAACAATCCATCTATCAGAGGATTGGGGTTTTTTTGGAGGTGGGGCTTTGGAGGGGCACTCCCCAGTATCAGAGGCAACAGAGAAAGGTAGTTTGAATGCCAAATTGTTGGAATCTCCAAATATTTTTAAAAGCGCAGGAAGCTAATGGTACGGGAAATGTAGGGGCTGAGAAGATGGTATTGTGTGTGTAATCAGGGAAGGAAGCAGGGAGCCAAAGAAGGAAGGGACTGTGTGATATGCCGGGAGAGAGCAATAATGCCCCCCCAGAGTCAGGCTTTCTCCCTGCATAGATTGGTGTTCCCAGCTCCTTACAGCCATTCTTTCTGTGCGTCTGCTGCTTCCAGGACTGGCTATGAATCTGCATGTGAGGATTTTGTCCCTGATGACTTGGAGGTTCAAGTTGCTGGAAGAGCCTTCTTGGTCACAGGAGGAAAGAGCGGCATTGGAAAAGCAACTGCCATTGAGATAGCCAAGCGAGGTGAGCAGCCTGCTGTATGTCCACTGCACCCCGTGGCCAGCCTGCAGCCTCTCTACACTGGGGAGAGTGCCTGTGTCACAGGCAGGTTAGAAGGGCCTGGCCAGCATGGCCAGAAGTCCTGGACAGTAATCTCGTGATGATCAGCACATCTGCCAGTTTTCTCAGTTGTGCCCCGAGCTTTCACCTAAAGGTGGATAGAGCGAGTGACTGGAGGAGCCTTTCCTCAATGCTTAATTAATTCACAGGAGAGCTTGGGTCCTGTCCACATGCTTTCTGATTAAGAGCAGTGAGGTGCTCAGCCAACACTGGGCATCAGAATCACTAGTGGAACTTTAAAAATGTGGATATTTGGCCTTAGCTCATGTCTCCTTAATAAAAAGTGGTGGTGGGGGGGCAGGGATTGGGAGTCTGGTGCAATTTGGCTGTGGACCCTAGTCAAGAACCAGTGCCCCCAGAACAACTGGAGAGGGGAGTGCATTGAACTTCCTCCCTCCTTCCCGTGTCTCGATGTCCAGCCTGCAGGGTGAGAGCAGCTGGGGACGGCCTCCTTTTTCACTTCCCTAACCTTGATTCCGTGCAGAGGCTCTCTGGGTGCCCCGCACATTATTTAATCAGGAGAAGTCTCTCTCTGGGTAAATGACAGAATTTCCTGCATGAACTCAACTGCCCTGGTCACTGAATGGCACTGCGGTGGCTAGAAAAGTCTGCCATGTCTCTCTAGAGCCTCTTCTTCAGCCAAAATTGATGTTCCAGTAGAAGCTGGGAAAAGAGGTTGGGAATTTATCACTTTTCAAGAAGCTCAAGATGTTTTATTTTGTTCTCTAAAATCGAGTCAGGCATTATCCAGGGAAATACTATACCTCTCGGAACTGTAAAATTATCTGCCAAGTCAAGGCGGGGAGCCACTGTATCTTAGCACCTGGGAGCGACTCTGAAGTACTGTTCGGGAGGGGAGAGAGGGAGTTGGGCTGGTCACCTGGTTATCTGTAGCTTCCCATGAACCAGACCCCATTTAATAAAACAGGCTATTTAAGCGAAGAAAGCAGGTTCCATAATGATTACTTCTTAACTGCCCCAGCCGAAGCATTCCCCTTTATGTAAACCTTGATTAATGGCAGTATAGCCTTTGCTGGAATAGTCTTAGTGTTATTTATGGATTCAATTACGAGTCCCTGCTACATGTTAGGCCAGTGGTTCTCAACTTGGGCTGAAATTAGACTCACCCGGGGAGCTTTAAGAACATACCCAGGCCGGGCCTATCATCTAGAGCTTTAAAAACTCCCCAGGTGAGTATAAAGTATGACCAGGTTTAGACCTCTGTCAGGTACTATGGAAAATGCTAGGGATGCAGATGTGACCAAGACTGACACTTCATATTCTTCATGTGTTGAGACCCTTTAAAAAAAATCAGGATGTTACCCCAGATGCACTGTCAGTCAGTGCAGATAGAGAGCAGGTTCCACGACCCCAGCTGTTATACCTTCCGCTCTGACCGCAGGGACCATCCATCTCGATTGCCAGAATCGTCTCAACTTCAGGTATTCTTTCTGTGAGTCCATATGTCTTCATTCTTCATTTGGAAAATCTGGTCTCCATAGCTATAGCTCTCTCTGTAACTTACCGTGTTTTGTCGAATTCCACCAGGTGGCACAGTTCACCTGGTTTGTCGAGATAAAGACAGAGTCCAAGGTGCCAAAGGTGAGATCATCAGGGAGAGTGGTAATCAGGTGAGCTGCTCTTCGTCCCTCCTGCTGAGAGTTCCGTGCCTGGGGTCAGCTTTGGGGGATCTGGACTCCTGCTTGTGCTCCCTGGGTTGGCCATGGCCTGTATACGCAGGCAGGCGGCCAGCAGAGAGCTGGAGCACTGCTTTTCAGTGTCTAGGTTTGACCCCGGATAACTGGGGCTGTGAGGTTTGACCCGTCACTCTGGGCTGCCCCTGAAACCAGTAGGCAGGGGCCCATCCCTGCTGTGGAGATATCACACCAGACAATGGCCCTGCTGGGGTGTCAAGGGTGACTCAGGTGCCTTGAACCAAGCTGTAAAACAAGCCAAAGACTTTCCAATAAAGAAGACAACAAACAACATTTTGGTCTTGCTGAGAGTCACGTTCTAACAAGAGCTTTCGGACATAGCTCGTATTTTATCATCTTCCTCTTTTGAGAGAGAACTGAGACTAGCCACAGAATTTGCGGGACCCAGTGCGAAATGAAAGTGTGGGACCCTTGTGTAAAATTAAGAATTTCAAGACAGTGAAGGCAGAGCATTGAAACAAGCATGGGGACCTTCTGAATGTGGGGCCTATGCAGCTGCACAGGTCGTACCCTGTGAAGCTGGCCCTGGGTGGGAAACCAGAAGGGGCCCCTGGGGACGGCCCTCAGTGACCACAGGCCCCTTACTTTCACTAGAAAACATGCTCCTTCCATTCCTCCCCCACCTCGGCTTCCTCCTCTCTCCTGTGAACCTGCTTCTCCAGCACCCCCTACTTCCCTCCCCCCTACTGCTGCTGCTGCTGCTCCAGTCACTGCCCACAACTGAGGAGTTGATGCAAGGAGTCTGGGAAGGGGAAGACAGCACCTCTCCTCCCTCAGGCTTGGGCCGTGGCCAAAGAAAAAAGAATCCCCCAATCTAGAATGGAATAGTTTGCATCTGCTCATGAAGGCTATTATTTTTTTCAATAGCATTTTCAAAGTGAGGAGTTGTTCCTTTCCCTTCTCGCCAGAAACCCCTAGTCTCACACCATTAGATGCCCAACAGAGGCTCAGTGCTGGCGTGAGCGTGAGGGGGTCTAAATCTTCCTCTAATGTCTGCAAGTGCCGCTGCGATCTGGGCTGCAGTTCTCGAGATTGAAAGCTGGCTGTCTGCCTGCCGATAACTTTTGGTTGTGCTGCTATAAGATGCAACAAGAATACTAATCTCGGACCACTGGCAGAGGAGGATCCGCCTGGATTCCAAGCTGCTGTGGTTTGGGCCACATTTATTATGAAGTGGATTTATATGGGACAAAATGACAATATGGTCTATTTATAATGAGCTATCCTTATATCCAATTTCATCATTTTTGGGAGAGATATAGAGCTTAAAGGGGAGCCAACATGTTTCCTGGGGTCAGGAGACAGGGAGCCCTTCACCTACTGCCCACCCACCCCCTATACACATACACAAGATGGGATTTGAACACACACATGGGAAATCCCCTCTGCTTTTGTATTTCTAAGTGGCCTCCAGCACTGAGAGCTTGGAGGGTCCAGGGCTCAGTGCCTGTCTGCTCATCTTGTGGGTATGCGTTCCTTGACTCAGTGTATCTTCCAGGCTCTGCCAGGGATCAGCTACTCCTCCTTGTCTGTTAACAGGCACCGCTGCATGGCTTCATCTGGTCAGCAACTCACAGCCCCCAAACAAACAGCATGAGAGTGGGTAGGAGCTGGGCTCTGAATTGAGTCCTGGGTCTGTACTCATTGGCCTTGCGAACTTGGGCAAGGTTTTTACCTTCTCAGAACCTCAGTTTCCTCATCTGAAAAACAGTGGTGACACCATTTTACTCATTGTTGTACATATATTTGAGAGTGAACCATATATCAGGCAATGTGTTAGGAGCTGGAGATGACAGAGACAGTTACAGCCCCTTTCAGTCTTGTGGAGGAGTCAAGTGATTGACAAGCGTTTTTCGTGAAGCCTGTCTGCCACTCTGGGCCTGCCTGCCCCGCTGTGCCACAGTGCGGGTGGATGGTGTGGACCCCGCAGTCTGTGTTTCTCCAACTCCCACATCAGCCGGCTTCTGGCTGGGTTTGGCCTGTGCAGGGTATCAGAGGAAGATGGGTAGTGGTTGGAAGGCGGAAAAAGGACATTCGGCTTCCCTTGCAATGGCAGAATCTCTTTTGTGGATTTTCCTTCTGGCGGACACCTTGGCTCCTGGGCTTGGCTCCCATCCCACCTCCTCCGTTGTTCCTCCAGCCCAGGGCTGGGAGCTTCCTGCTGTTACTGACCTCAGAATTATGTCTCCTGTCCCACTGAGTTCTCACCTTGTTTCATCCCCTCCCTGCATTCAGTTTCCTCTGTTGAAAGAGGTTTCTGTTAGACCCTGACAGACATAACATAAGAGCTATGACAAAGGAAGTTCATTGTATTGTAGGACATACAGCTCTTAAACAGGAGGAGAAGCTATTATAATTGGTGTTATCAATCTTATTTACTGATAACTAATATTACCACTCCCAACCTCTCTGCTTTAAGTTCCCTAGTTCTGCGCTGTTCCAGAGGGGGCTGGGAGCTGGCAAGCTCCCAGAAGCAGAAGACACCCATGGTAGAGCAGTGAGGGCACTGGAGGGACTGGTCCTGGCTGCATGGCCAGATGGACATCAGAGAGCAGTGGTCCTTTGGACAGGGGGCCCTGGGTAGGTTGCGCGACAGGCCAGCTGAGTCAGGTAAGCGTGGGCAAGCGGGCACCAGGGAAGGCACAATGTCTGGTGGGAATCAGTTGCTTGTTCGTGCTGCCAAGGTGCTCTTGCTGGGGAGGGTGTGTGTGGCACAGGCTTGGGGGAGGGAGTGCTTGTCACAGAGCACACTCCCTGCTCACCAGCCCACTCTCCCTGGCTCAGTGCTCCCAGTGGTTCTGTGGGAGAAAATCAGAGTGGAACCTCCTGCTTCAGCTCATTGCAGTTCATTACCATCTTGCTGCCTGCGTAGAGAGACACCAGACTTTTGTCGTCTTAGTCAACATTTTTTTTTAAAATGAACTTTTAAATTTTAGAATAGTTTTAGATGCACAGAAAAATTGCAAGAATAGTGGAGTTCTCATTTACCTCATACCAAGTTTCCCCTTTGTTAACATCTTACGTTAGTATGATTCATTTACATTATTATTAACTAAAGTCCATCTGCTCTCAGGTTTCCTTAGTTTTTACCTAATGCCCTTTTTCTGTTCCCACGTCCCATCCAGGATACCACATTGCACCTAGTGGTCATGTCTCCTTTTCTCCTCTTGGCTGTGACAGTGTCTCTGACTTTCCTAGCTTTTGATGACCTTGACAGTTTTGAGGCATCCTGGTCTGGCATTTTGTATACTGTCCCTCAATTAGGATTTGTCTGATGTTTTTCTCATGATTAGAATGGAGTTATGGGTTTTAAGGAGAAAGATCACAGAGCTACAGTGCTTGGGCAACATTTTAACTCCTGCCACACTGCTGATGTGGCTAGAAGATGCTGTAAATATGCCCTATGTCTTGTGTGAACTGACCCCATCTACATCAAAACACCAAGATAAAAAACAAGGGTTTATACTGTCTCTCTTCCAGGCCAATGTGGATGTCTAATTTCTTGAAAATTATTGGTTTAGCTTTCTGAGTACTCAGCATTGATATTAACTACCACCTCATTCCTACATAGCAATTTCTACTTCTGAGGGCACCTTCATGCACTGTTTCTCATTTGCTCGTCAGACTCACCCTCTTACATGAGTAGAGGAGTTCCCATGACTCCTGGACCGCACAGCAGCTAGATGGTGGATCATCCACAGAAAAGCTCCAGTTGAGTTTTTTCCGATGTTAATACTAGTATCCAGGGTTTCAGAGTTAGTACAGTGGGGACCAGTGGCTCCTAGGGCCAGCCTTGTCATATGTAGGTCAGCAGTCAAGGTTTTTACACATATGCTTCTGTTCCTGGTGCCTCCTCCTGGTCACAGTAGACTGCTGGCCACTCCTTCTGGCTGCTTTCTGGTCTCCTGTTCTCTCCCAGAGGAGACAGATGATTTCCTTCATCTTTACATGATGCTTCATTTCATTAGGCTCCATGGTTGATTTGTCTGGGACAGTGATTTTCTGTTCCCTGCCATTCCCTCCTTTTAATGCCGAGTGAGACACCGTGGTGCTCCTAGAAAAGCTGAAGGAGGTTGTGGAATGTTGAAAGTAGATTTGATTTTAGTTCACTTGAATTTGCTGTTTTTTGAACCTAGATTTTTTATGAGTGGTAAGCTTGGGTGGGAGGGAGTTTGGTTGGGTGGGAGGGAGTTTGGGGGCGGTTGTGGAAAAGGCCTCAGGATGAAAGGATTAGGTGTCTAGACTCAGTTTGCAGTCACTGGTGGAGGCTCGGTGCCAGCTCAGGTGTGAGTGTGTAGCCTATGTCCGCTCTGGCTGAGCAAGGGCCTTCAGAGGCTTTTTAAAAGAACATAGTCCTGTACAGACAGTCCTTTTCCCAGCCTTTGAAGGTAGAGGAACGTTTCAATCGTGTTAGACTTAAGCCGAATATTCAAGCTGTCTATAGACTTTGAGTCATGAAAATGTGGGTTTGCTCTATTTTCTTATTCTCTGAGCCTTTGTCTCAAGGTGAGAAAACTATGTTTTAAGATCAGTAGAAAGAAACCCCGACTACAGCCTTGGGTTCTATAGTTCAGTTAATGGGGAAACTGAGGCAGGGTGCCACACTCTGCTTTATCAAAGGAGTCATGGCTGTCGCTCAGAATCACATCTGTAGGTTTGGTTCTTAAGTCTCTGCAGCAGCAAGAACCTCTGCCTGGGGTTGGTGATAAGGAGCTCAGAGGGGATGTCCTTGCATTCACTGGATACTGAGACTACAAGTTCGATTCTGTGCTGGGTACAGAGGAAAAGGGCTCAACAGCCAACGTACGTTAGTCATCAACGTGTATGACCGTGTGTCCCACCATAAAGGAAAAGGGGGCATTCGATATGGTTCCTCCATCAACGAGTTCTCAGTGTAATAGAGAAAGGAACTGTGTCCAGAGATAACCTCAACGCATAGCAGAAATTGATGTGCATTCTAAGCAAGGACTGAGTCACAGAGGAAGTTGTCATAGTTATAATATGCCTTAGTTATTGTCTTACGAGCACAATCTTGACAAAAACCCCTAAGTGATTGGCAACAGGAAACTGACAGATCCATGCAAAAGTAAAATGTCATATAGCCATTAAAAGAAATAAGGTAGATTTATCTCCAAAACATATTGCTAACTGAAAAAGGATATATATAGTCTGATCTTATTCATGTGGAACGGGGACACACATACATATATAGACATAGTATTATAGTATTATAGTATTATATATATAGTATGTTTAGAATATATAATATATATTATGTTTAATATATGTGTATATGTAATACTTAAAACATATATCCATATGTATTATTTAAATATAAACATTATATTTAAAATGCTTAAAAATTTTTGGATGGTTCATAAGGAATTATGAACAATGGTTTATTTCTGAGGCATGAGACTTACTTTCCATTTTGTATCATTCTACACGATTTGATTTTTAAAACCATGGACATGTATATTTTTTTTTTTTTAATTTAAGAAATACTAGTTTATATCTTTTTTTAAAGAGCTTTACCACTTTTTTTTCCTATCCTGGTTCAGAACATCTTTTTGCTCATTGTGGACTTGTCTGATCCCAAGAAAATCTGGAAATTTGTTGAAAATTTCAAGCAGAAACATAAACTCAATGTTCTGATGAGCTTTATAAGCATTAATAGAGGCTAAATCTCATGTGTACCTTTTCGTCTATGTGAATGTGGACTCATAAGTAAGTATGTTTTAGGGTCTTTATGTTGACCCCTTAATAAGAATCTTTTACGGTGAGGCCTGTTCATGCAATTGTGTTTACTCGCTGGATTCACTCAAATGAGCACGCAGGTTAGATCTGTGGGGAAAGGAAGGGGCCTTCTGCAGTGTACGTACTGTGGGAGGATTTTTCATAAAATGACGATTTTTATATCTGAATTCTGAACTCTGTAAATTTGGGGATTGGTGTGTTAACATTAGAGACTCAGGGAAAAATAAAAATAAAAAGCTTAGTCCAGAAGAATGCCTGCTGCAGACAAGCAATTCTTTTAGTAACACGGTCAGTGTGGGACTCCACAGAAAGCTGGGGGATGCAGGTTGGATGATGCCTAACTGCTCCTCTCAGATATTTCACTTTGAACTGCTTTTCTACCCAAATAGTTTCTAAAGTGCTCCTAAATGCCCGTGTGGGCCAAGGCTCGGTCTTGTGCTGTCCAGTCTGGCTATGGAGTATTTGAGATGTAACTAGTTCAAACTGAGACATACTATAAGTGTAAAAATCAGCCGATTTTGAAGCCTTAGTGTGGAAAAAAATAACTATCTCATTAATATTTTTATATCAATTACATATTGAAATGATACTATTTTGGATATATTGAGTTAAATAAAATATATTATTAAAATTAATTTCACCTGTTTCTTTTTACCTTTTTAATGGGGCTACTTTTTAGCAAACTTAAAATTACATATTTCTATTGGATGACACTGGTCTAGACAGATTCCCAGAGCACCTTATTATGGATTAGGTTGCCCAGCCAAGCCCTCATAACTGGAGATCTCTTCACAGTTCTGTGAGTGAGCTTTCTGCACAAGTGCCATTCTCCTAGAAGGGGTTTGGAGTGAAAGGACAGCTGAGCAGAACTGTGGTCGTCACTTGAATGTGGGACCAGTGGTGGCAGTGGAGGTGTGGGGTTTGGAAACAGGTCCTTTGGCCCTATTTTCTTTTATTTTGAAATGGCAATTGTAATTTCTAGATCAATAATGCAGGGTGTATGGTCAATAAAAGCAAGCTCACAGAAGATGGACTTGAAAAAAACTTTGCTACCAATACTCTGGATATGTATATGCAGCTTTCTTGTTTGTTTATAGCAAAATAAACAGAGACATAAATAACACCATAGAAGTATGAGAAAAACACTGGTCACTGTTTTGGGCTCTTGGTCTTGGTGTGATGGCATTTGCTTTAAGCTTATCCTTCATAAGATAGCAAGATAGCAGAGTTGTGCAGCGGAAGCGTGCTGGACCTATAATTTTTCTTCATGAAACACTCTCTCATAATATGTGTTCATGCCAGAAATACTTAGTATTGTTAAAGCACTTTTTTTCTAGAAAGTTCAAGGCTTATTATAGACATCATTTTGGCAAGGAGAGCAAGTTCAGCTCAGGTGGAGAGTGCAAGTATGAAAACTGCAGCCAGGGGGACTTCCAGGGCTGAGGAGGGTGCAGACGTGAGGCAAGAGGATGGATCAAGGAGAGAGGCATTTGGCTGGAACGCAGGGCACCTGGGTTCCGGTTCCTGTTCTGGAACAGACTGACTCATTTTATGCCAGTGGTTCTCAAAGTAGGGTTCCTGGACCAGCACTATCAACACTACCAGGGAACTCGGTAGAAATGCACATTCTTGTACTGCACCCCCAGATCATCTGAATCCAAAACTCAGAAGGGTTGGGGCCAAGAAATCTGTGTTTTAACAAGTCCCCAGATGACTCTGATGTACACTAAAGTTTGAACTCCAAGGCACCAGGCTTTTAACCTCTTTGGATGTTCTTCTTGAACCAAGGGTTCTGGAGTAGGTTATATCAGTGCCTTGCAGCTTGGAGATGCTATGAATCTGATTCTCTCCAGTGTCTCTATTATTTCCTCATAATAAGTTAAACTTTTAATGAGGCATTTTAATTAAATATTGTCCTAAGTCACAGATGGATGGCAGGGCTTCATGTGGTTGCTGGGGTCGTTGAGGGTGTCCGTTAAATAGCAACCCTCTTCCCAGCCAAGAACTGAACGGATTGAGGAGTAAGGCAAGGGAATAATTGATGCAAGTCAAAATATCGCTGTTGTTATTGATAAAGCTGGTTAAAGGGCATGCTCAGGGTGAGTGGGTTCTCCTCGTATTAAACCCAAGAATTAGACTCACATTGTTGCAGCTGGCTGGCCTAGGATGGACACCACCACGCCCTCTCCAAGGAAAGGAGAAAGCGGGAGCAGAGCTGATTATGCCCATTTTACTGCTCCTGAAGGGGATCAAAGTTTTGCCACGCTGAAGCCACTTTTTGGAATATTGATTTTAAGCTGCTTATTAGGAAACAAAAGACCCAGAAAGAACCTTTGACCCTCCCCCTTTCCCAAGAGATTTTGATAGAAAAACCTGCTTCAGGAAGACAGTGTTAGAGTGTTCACCTTCGCCTAATTTGAATTAAGTTATGGTAAATAGGAGGATTTCAGGCAGGAGCCTGTTAGCTCTAAAGCCTTATGTCCCATTGTTTCCGAGTTGCCTAGCAAGTATTTGCCTGCCACACGTGTTCTGCTCTTCCTTAACAACCTGTAAATCACTCAGTCTCACTTCTGAAATCTAACACCCTGTTCCTTCCCTTTTCTCCTTTGTCCAAAATGTCATATATACGCAGAGTTGCCTTACTATCCTTGGACTTTTCATGCATATGTGAATTCCCTATGCACATGTATTAAAAATTGTATTTTCTCCTGTTAATCCATCTCTTTTAATTTGCCTGTTTGTCCAGCTAGAACTTAGAAGGTAGGAGAAAAAGTATTCATTTTTTGAGCCCCCACAGTCCCAAGTTTACTAAATTGCTTATTGCTAAGTGTTGCATTTCCCTGAGATGGAGGAAGGAAACAACAGAAATGAGGAAGAACCTTTATCACCAGTGGTAAGGTTGCTTTATTTTTTATTTATTTTTTATTTTTAATTTTTTTAAAGCAAATACCTGGAAGCTTGCTAAGAAATGGTGCAGGTTTAGTACAAATATTTCCACCTTTGACTTTGTTCCAAATGTGGTGTCATTGCCAGAGTACCCGGATGTGGGGTCATGCTGGTTTGCCTTATAACTTTATCAGATGGCAAAGACTCCTGGAGGGCCTCGGCTGGCCCCCAGGTGGCTGCTCAGCAGCACCAGCACCATGATTTGCAGGGCGCAGTAACAAACAAAAATGTGGAGCCCCTTGATCAAAAGTTATAAAGAATTCCAGTGTAGCGACAACAGAGCATTAAATCACATGCAGGGCCTTTTGAAGTTCAGGGTCCTGTGGGACTGCACAGGATGAAGCAGCTCTGCTGCCTCTCGCACCCACCCACCCACCACCCAGTAAAATTCTGCTGGGTGTTTGCTGTGGTCTGGGCACCAGTGAGTGTGGTGCATGTATATGTCACTGAACCCCCATGACCACCCAGTGATGGAGGTATACCTATACGTCGCAAATAAAAACTGGGACTGAGAGAGGTTGTATATGTTGGCCAAGGTCAAGTGGAGGAGCCAGAATTTGAACCCAAATCTGTCGGCCTCCACAGCCCCCATTTATAACCAGGACACAATTCTGCCAACCCCCAGCATTTCCCCCTCAAACTCGGCACTGAATCATCGTGAAATAAGAGCTAGGAGGGGAGTGACCAGCCCTGAGAGAGCAGGATGGGCCAGGGCTGGGGCGCTATTTAGAGGGCATTTACCTTTGCATTTACTGAGAACAAGACAGGTATGATAGACTCGAAGGGACTGCCTTTTTGATTATACAGCTGGTTGTGCTGTACTTTTGAATGGATCTGCTCTGTTTCTAAGGACCTTGATATCTCTTCGTTTTCATTTCCTTTTTGTGTTAGAAACATTTTATTGATCTCCGTAACCTCTCTGAGAAGCGTAATCATTCGCATGCTTTGATATCTATTCATCCTCTCTAGAGTAGAAGACAGAGTACACTATACAAAGAGGCATGAGAGTGACAGAGGGGGCAGCTTAATGTGTCTTTGAGCAGAAACAGAGAGGTTAAAATATTGTCATTCTTAAGCAGGTCCAGAGCCAAATGAACAACCCAGACCTCTGTCTGAGTCCTAGGAAATTGCTGGCTGCCGTTCTAATATGAAACATGTTTTCCCAGCCCAATTATGTAACACGGGATAGCTTGTTTTCTATTTTCTAAGATTCATCTGAGCCTCGAGAAACGTGTCCCATCCCTGGACAAACGTCAGTAGATTCCTGACACTCTGAGTACAGGACAACACCAGTATTTGAAGAATTTACCATCAGATCCTAAGGGTTTAGAAGCTGGAGTTAAATTTGAGACTGTCGGAGCCCATGCCGGCACGTAGCTCTTTGTGGAGATATCATAGTATATATCATAGTTTGAGAATACTTCTCTTTAATCTTTTGTGGGGGTGGGTTGGTCATGGAGACATTTTCATAGTTTAGCCTACTGTGGGACAAAAACGAGCTGCCCTGGGTAGATGTGTGGGCAGAAGAAGCGTGGAGGTGAGGTGACCTCATGAGACACATTCTGTTTGGTTGCTGTTCTCGCTCATGTTTTGGGTATTCTCAAGTCCTATACATTTTTCCTGTTAGCATTCAGTGGCATAAGAGTCTGTGAGGAGGGAAGACAGATGGGAGGGCAGGGGAGACTATGCTAAGTGCCCTGCTGGCAGCCTGCCACAGCCTGAGTGTTAGCAGATTCAAACTCTCACCCACATCTTAGGCTCTCACATCACAGGACACAAGAGAGGACACTGATTTCACCTCCCCCAGGACAGCTGCGTCGACAATTAATTGACTGTAGTAAACTAGCAGTGGTGCCTTCGCTCTTTGGCAGAAGGTAGGGAAGTGCAGCTTAGGTCATTTTGGAAGGGCATGCATCAGTATAGAGTAGGTGTTCTGTCGCTTGACATTCTGTTATTAGAAGCTCCCTACTCACTGGCATATCCCCACAGCCAATGACAACTGCTGTTTAAAGCAGACGCCCCAGATCCAGAAACAATAACAATAACAATAATAATAATAATAATAATGGCACATGCTGAGCACTTTCTTTGTGCCAGGGGCTGTACTATTTTTGCTGGATTATCTCATTTAGTCCTCATAACAACTTTATAGATTTTACAGGCAAGGAAACAGGGTCAGAAGTAGTCTAAAACCGGAGTCTGTGACTCACCTTCCTAAACAAAAAGACAACAAAATTATAGTTTGTGAATTTTTAGTAGAGGGTTGTATCAGCGATTGCCACATTAAAACAACTCCAAAATCTCACAGGCTGCAGTAATTAGCACATATTTATTGGGACTCTGATGCAGGTCTGCTGGGTGGGCTGATCTCAGGTGAGCTCAGTGGGGTGTCTCCAAGCAACAAGTTGGTCTGGGTTGTGTTTCAAATTCTCACATCCTCCTTGGACCATTAGGCTGGCCAGACCGTGTTTCCTGGCATGGGAGAAACCCAAGGGTGCAAGCACATTTCAAGACCCCACTTGCTTCACATCTGCTAACAGCCCGTTAACCAATGTAAGTCATTTCACAGAGCCCAGAATCAAGAGTTGGAAAAGTACTTCTGCCTCGAGGTGGGGAAGATTATCATTTGAGCATTGTCAAATGATAATCTACCACAAGAGTCTGTTTTATTACATTCTAATTCTTTGGAAATGGGTCATCTGCCTTTGATGTAACTATTTATTAACCAAAATATTTAATGAACAAAATATTTGTTCAGTAAACATTTATAGAGTGCCTACTGTATGCCAGACACTGTGGTCACTGATGAGGATTCAGAAATTAAAGGGACTCCTGGTCTAGTGGGGGAATTACATACATACACAATTTAAGTAACCACATGGTA
This sequence comes from Pteropus medius, assembly GCF_902729225.1. Lineage (NCBI taxonomy): Eukaryota > Metazoa > Chordata > Mammalia > Chiroptera > Pteropodidae > Pteropus > Pteropus medius. The sequence continues at coordinate 10,192,784 of NW_024350325.1, read as the reverse complement.
AGTTCTCTTTTCATCCATGAAGGGAGCTAGAGTACAGAGCCTCAGAGGAAAGCAAAGAACAGTACTTCCAAGGTAGAATATTTCCTTAGACACTGAATGGTTTGGTGCTAGGCATTCCTATTTGTCAATAATCTTTACCCTGAGCTTTACCTGTGTACTGTTTTGCTTCTAAGGTCTCCTTCCAGCTAACAGTAGAGAAACACAGTACCTGGGAAGTATAAGTACTGTGGAAATGTCAGCTAATATTGTTTTAACATCCAAATTCCTTAACCTGGAATTGAAGCCCTTTGTTATCATACCTGACCTACCTGTCCATACATATTTTCCATTATTTCCCTACGTGGATCCTTTGCCAGTCAACCCATTAATTTTTTTTCTTTTCAACCTGTCAAATATTTTTTGCCAAGCCTTTCTGTCCTGCACAGTTTCTTTTGAGAAATCAGCTGCCAGTCTTATGGGTGCTCCCTTATAGGTGAAAAACTATCTGTTTTTCTCTTGCTGCTTTTAATATTCTTTCTTTGTATTAAACTTTGGCATTTTAATTATGATGTGTGTTGGTGTCGGGCTCTTTCAGTTCCTGGTTTTGGAGACTTTCTGTGCTTCCTGGGGTTCTATGTACATTTTCTTCACCAGGTTAGGGAAGTTTTCCATCATTATTTCTTCAAACAGCTGTTCAACATCTTGATTTTCTTCAGGTATGCCAATCAGATAGATATTTGGACCCTTAATAGTGTCCCATATGTTCCTTAAATTATTTTTATAGTCTCGGCATCTTTTTTATTGCCATTGTAATTGTGTTCTTGGCTTTCCCGTCCTCTGGATAGGTCATTTGTTCCTTTCCTTTATTCACTCTGTTTATTCCATTTAATATACTTCTCATCTCAGGTTCTTCATTTTAGACTGGTTCCTTTTTATAATTTTCATTTCCATTATTATGTTTTTTATTTTTTTTGTTGAAGTTCTCACTGAATTTATCTACATTTCTTAAAAGTTCATTGAGCATCTTTATAACCAGTGTTTTGAACTCTGCATCTGTTAGATTACTTGACTCCATTACATCTGGATCTCTGTTCTGTTCTCTCATATGGTTTCTGTTTCTTTGTCTTCCCATTTTGGCTGCCTTTTTGCGTCTGTTTCTATGAACTAAGCAAAGCTCCTAAGTCTCCTGGTCTTAATAGTGTGGATTTGTGAAGTAGGTGTCCACTGGCACAGTCCTGAGAGGTTCAACTGAAGGCCAAATGTAGCCCAAGCGTCTGCCCCTCCAGGGCCACCTGTTAAGATTCAGCAAGCAATCCACAGATACTGTGCTTATAGTTGCCTCAAAAGGCCATACCAGAAACTGAGGCCAGCTGTCTCCAGTGTGAGTCTAGGCGCTGCTCAGCAAAGAGCACCTGTCTCGCTGAGGATACACCTGGATGTGGCTTGGATGGGGCTGCAAGTTGGGGGAGGCAGAGTTTCAGGGAATCCTCTGGGCGGAGCAACCTCTGTTATCCAGTTCGATGACATCAGGGCTATGGCAGTGCTGTGTCCACACACTGGTAACGGGGGAAGGTTCATCAGGGAACAATGGATACCAATGGCACTTCTGTACAGAGCGAGTCTCTCTTCAGCCCTCACTTTGACGATGTCTCCCTGTAAGTCCCTGGTGCCCCCTGCACGCAGCCGAATTGGCACTGGTGCTCAGAGTGAGCAGGTCCGTCACAGTGAAAATCCGCTTGCGGTTGCAGCCCCTTTAAGAGGCATCTCCCATTGCCCCAGCCTCCGTCTCACTCAGCTGCTCGAGACCAGGCAGCCCCACGTCCTCGCCCCATCCTACCTTCTGCTGTTGCAGGGTGATTTCTTGGATTTCTCCCTAGTTATATGGTTTGTTCATCCCAGGCAATTTTTCCTTGCTGCTGCTCCTTGTTTCTGCCACAACTTTAATTTGGTCCCCAGAGGGATGAACATATCCTCTATCATCTATGCCATTTTCTTTCCTCTCTCCAACCCACTTTTTGGAAACATAGCACTAGCAGTATACCTCCATACTTTTGTCCCTGCTGCTCCTCTGCCAGGAAGGACCCCTTCCTGGTTCACTTTCACTTCTCTGTGACAGCTGGGCACACCCCCAGCCTGGAGCTTGGTCAGTAGTAACCCTCTGGGAACCTATCTTAGCACAATGGAAATCACCTGTTGATAGGTTGGCTTCTTGCATAGAGCACGAATTGTTGAGAACAGGCACTGCTGGCCCTTAGGAAGGGTCCAGTCTGTGTGGGCTGAACTGAGCCGATGTGAGGCCATGAGGGCCGTCCAGTTCCTCCAGCTACATGCCTTTGTGCAAATTGCTTAAACCTCTCCATGCTTCACTTTCCTGTTTTGTAAAATAGGGATAATGATACTTTTATGAGCTAGAGGTGAGGATTAAAGAGTTCTAAGCTGTTTACCCAAGAGAAAAAACTTGTATTTACACAAAATCATGCACCTGAACATTTCCAGCAGCTTTATTTTTATTCATAATTGCTCCAAACTGGGAACAACCGAGATGTCCTTCACTTGGTGAATAAACTGTGGTACTTCCATACAGCAGAATACTCTTCAGCAATAATACTGAAGTTTGCAACAACATGAATGAATCTTAAATGCATTGGCAAAAGTCAGGCCGGAATCAAAAGGATGTATATGTATGATTCTGTTTATGTGACAGTCTGGAAAAGGCTAATCTATAGAGACTGAGAACAGATCAGGTTGCTGAGGGTTAAGGGTGAGAGGAAAGTGTGACCACAAAGGAAACAGGTGACTATGAGAGAATATTTGGGTTGATGGAACTGTTCTGAATCACATCACAGTCTAATGCATAGAGTTACCTGACCCTATGCATGTGCAAAAACTCATGGAGCTGTACATATGTGCACGCACACACACACATGCAAAGATTTTACTGTATGTAAATATATATATAGTAAAATTCTGTATGTGTGTGTGTGTGTGTGTGTGTGTGTGTGTGTGTATATATATATATATATATATATATATACATAAATAAATAAATGAAAGGAAAGCACCATAGCTCTTAGCACAATAGCTCTTAGCACAATGCCTGGCATGTAGTGAGTCCATTTCTTAGTCAGAAGCAGATTCTTTATTACAATTGTTCTAGGTGCCATCTGTTACATAAAATTTCTCAGGGCCGAGAGACCAGAGGAAAAGGCCGACAATGCCATCATTACGTCAAGAGTTTATTACATATGAGACACCCTTGGGCAGTGGCAAATGCCGTGCATCTCCTCTGTGCCACATGGCAGGCACTGAGGGGTTGTGTAGGACAGGGCAGGATGGATAAGGGTACTGGGGCATGACCCCCTCCCCTGATAAGGGGAAAACGCCTTACCTGCTTGCCTGGGGAAGGGCCAGGGCCTGTTCCAGGAACCAGCACGCCATGGGAAGGATTGGACAGTCTCTGAGGGGATTTACAGACATGATCTCTGTTTTGGCCTAGAGCTAGCTCAGGGGTCTGCAGCGGTCATGTCACTGAACAGTCTCTTCTCCACACCCTCTCTCAGTAATCAAAGAAGTCCTAGAAGAAGGAACCGTACTCTCTTTAGCTTTGAGCACAGGCCTGATAAAATCCAGTGTATACACTGTGCTGTGCAGATATGGGGAGCCTTGCCTGCGTACCCACTCCCAGGACAGGGCAGTGCACAAAGGCTGAGGGAGAGAACCTCTCAGTCCAGGAGACCCTCTTGGGGTGAGGGAAGGCAGCCCCATGAGGGACCCCCAACCCTAGCCAGGTTGCCTGGTTCTAGTCAAAATTGGGCAGTAAGCAGGAGTCACAAGAGAAAAGATGAATAGCCAGCCTCAGTGCCTCATTGGCTTTCTCATTGTTCCTCCACCTCCATCATTGTTCTAGAATTTTCTCTGCACCACCTCTCCCTTAAGAAAGCCACTGGGGGTCGGGGAGGAGTTGGGGGAGAGAGCTGCCATCCAGCTATATCAGAGGTCTCCTTTAGGTTCCCTTCTTGCATTTCAGAGTCTGGCCCCCAAGGAGCCCAGACCCTTCTGATCTCTTCAAACAATCAAATTAGTGGACACTGGGGTGTTAGCAGGGCTGTAGCCAGGCCAGTATGGCTCCAGCAGCATTCTGCATTCTGGACCAGATCCCTTCCTCGCTCCTCCCCTCTTCCCTCTTTCCAAACATCCGCCGCCTTTCTCTCATTCCCTTAGGCCACACTCCTTTCTGGGTCCCAGCACACAGCTGAGCAGTTCAAGGGATGTGTGCATTTTAGCAGGTTCAGTCTCAGGACTTTGTGTGGGGGGTAGCTAGGGGAGGAGGTATGTATTCAAGATCACTCTTTCCTAATCATAAAACAAGTGTGTATTCATTTAGAAAATAGAGAATAAAAATAAACAAATAAATATTAATATAATAAAAATATACAAAAATATAAAAATAGGAAAATAAAAATAAACTGAAACTCCTATAATTCTATCATTAAGATATAAGCACTATTAATATTTTGGGGGGATCTTTTCTCTAAGCCTTTTTTTATGCATGTCCCTTACTCCCAGTTGGAACCACACTGTATATATCATGCTGAGTCCTGTGTTTTTCTATTTAACATTATATTTTAAATGTTTTCTTATGTCATTAAATATTCTTTAAAAGGTTGCTTCTATGTAGAATATATTCTATTGTATGAATGTTCCATAATTTAATTATTCCCCTATTGTGGGATATTTAGCTTGTTTCTAATCTCTCACTATTGAAAACGACTCCATGAGGAACACTTGTTCATTCATTTTTGTGTATATCTTTGATTATTGTCTTAGGATGGATTCGTAGCAGTGAAATTTACAGAGACCTAGTGTGTGAGCATGTTTAAGACTTCTGGTTTACATTAACCAAATTTCCCTCTAGAAAAACTGGCAATTTATATTCTCTTCAGCACGCTCAGTGCTTATTTCTCTTCTTCCTAACAATCTCTGGGTCCTGTCATTCTCAAAAGAATGATCTTTGCAGAACTGACTGATGAAATATGGCATCTTGGTTTTTGTTCTTTGCATTTCTTTTGTAAGTGATATTGAATTTGGTGGTGATGGTTGTTTATTGGTCATTTGTATTTCCTTTTTCTTTTTATTAAAAACTATTGGGGTGACATCGATTAACAAAATCAAGTTTTAAGTATATCATTCAACTGTGTTATATATGTATTGCATAGTGTGTTTACCACCCAGCGTTAGATTTCCCTATGTCACCAAATATTTAACCCCTTTTACCCTATCTACCTCCTTCCCCCTGCCTCATTTGTATTTCTTTTGTAAATTGTCTATTCATGTCCTTTACCCATTTTTCTATTGTGATTATCCTCTTTTAAACTGTTGATTTATAAGCCTTCTTTGGCACATTTATCATAACTGCATTTTCCCCTCATTTTATCAGATTACTTTTTAATTTTGTTTTTGGTATTTTGGTTTGCCACACAAGGTTTAAATTTTTTATGTAGTCAGGCTGTATATTTATCATGAGGGCTGATTTGTTCATTTCTATAGTAAAAAAAAAAAAAATTCCTGGTTACCCAAAATACTTACTTGTGTTTTTGTTCCCCCTTTTTTCTTGTAATATTTTCTCTCATTTAGCTTGCTAATCCATGTGGAAGTTATTTTGGTATCAAGTAAGTAAGGAGCCTTTATTTTTTTCTGTCACTATATATATATATATATATATATATATATATGTAAATAATAATATATATAGTATATATATTACTCTTTTAATAAGCAGTGTTACAGCAATGCTTATTTATTGCATGGGCTTTCCTTTCCTTTGAGTCATGATGCTATCTTTACCAAATTCTCATTAAGTTGCTTCTCTTTCTGAGCTCCAGTCTGTTCCTCTGATCTATTAATTATTATGGCAGGATCACACTATTCTAATTATTCACAGTACATTTTAATATCTTCTAGGGCAAGCCCCAGCTCATTGTTTGTCTCAGTCTTAAGACAGTTAACCCAGAGGATTGATAGGTTGGGGATGATGAGGGCAGATTTCAGGCAACAGCAGAGACTGATGGAGTCTGGAGTTCTTGAAACTACACAAGGAGGAGGCCCCCCAACCTCCACTCACCCACCCCACCCCACCCCTCCAGAAAGGCTTTGGAGCCCGGAGTGAGGCTTTTGGTCTAAAACTGCACTGGGGGTCTGTCTGTTTCTCCTAAGGAGAGAGAATGAATAAACGCAAAATTCAGCTCATTTGCCCATTGGCATTTGGTTTTCTGCCCATCACAGAGCCTGCCTTAGATAAGGCACAAAAGTCTCTCAGAGTTGGGCACCCCATTGCCCTGCCTGCCATTCCCGGGCTGGGGTCTGAGCTGCTGCAGCCCCAAATCAGGCTGAGCCCTCTCTCCCAGCAATGTGGGGACAGCACCTCCTGGGCTCCAGGCCAAGGAGCCATTGGCCCCAATCCCAGAAGTCAGCCAGGTGCCTGGAACTCATCCTAGCTTGTGGGCTCAGGACCTTATCTGATTATCTGGCCGGGATTCAGTGGGTGTTTTTAAAGGAATGCTTCTCACAGTGGTTCTACCAGGCACTCATTTGGGCAATTCTGAAAACAGAATCCCAATTAAGCACCTTCTGCTTTTTTTAATAAGCTGAGGCCCCAGTGCCCACACTCAGGTTCTCCCTGCTGTAAAGCAGGCTCTCTTGTTGTGTCCCAGGTGTAGTAACCTCCCTCGGATGTGACAGCAGGGAGCACGTTCAGTAATCTTGCAACAGAAACAATGGTTTTGCTGTAGCACCTGAGGCACAGCCCTTGGATAGGCTGTGGAAGACAAGGGAGCGACAGCATTTTCACTTATGTGGTGACCTAGGGTCTCAAGGCCAGTGACAGGGCTCTTCCCTCTCGTCTCAGGTGGATCCTTCCCATTAGTGTTCATATATGTACATTCCCATGTTTAAAGAAGGCAAGAAAAAACACTTTGCAAGACTCCGCCTTAGGGTGACCAACCGTCTGAGTTTTCCGGGAACTAAGTGAGTTGCCAGCACGCAGGATGTTTAGTGCTGAAACCAGGGGAGTTCCAGGCAACCCGGGGTGAGGTGGTCACCCTGCTCCACACCCCACTCCATCCTGCTCCTCTCCTCACAGCCAACCTCTCTGTCCCCTTCCTCACTTCCCGTGTACACTGCAACCCGCTCCGTTCTAGTTTTCTCCCCAACCACTGACGATTGTCTCGCTGAGGTCGCATATGACCCTCATGTTGCCAAACCTAGAGTTTGTGCCTCCATTCTTGACTCACCTGATCGCTCAGCAGCACTTGACGCAGCTGTCTTGCTCACCTAGGGCCCTGTCTGCCTGGGCCCTGTGAGTCCACGCTCAAAGTCAGGGCTCCTTCCGTCTCTGCCCCTTCCTCCTCAAGCTCCTTAGCTGACTGCAGCTTCTCCACATGACCTTTAAACGTTGGACTCCCTCCCAGACTAATCCTGGGTGCGCCTCTCTTCCCCTGCTGCACTGTCTCTATAAGGATCTCATCCCTGCCCATGGCTCCCAATGCCACCATGTGCCCTGGCTCCCAAGCATCTCCATCCAGCCCAGGTCTCTCTTCTGAGCTCCGAGTCCATATCTCAAATACCTCAAACTCAGCATGGCCAGAATTGAGCCCTTAGTCTTCCCTCAGCCATCTGTTTCTCATCTGATTGTCCCCACCTCAGTAGGTGGCATGACCGTCCACCCATGTGCTTGTCCTTGACTTCTCCCCTCCTGTATCCAATCGATTGTCACGCCCTTGAGTCGGCTTCCATAACATGCCTCCACTTCGTCGGCTTCTCGTCATCTCCGGGCTACCAGTCCGCCCAAGCCTCCTCGGTGACCGGAAGGTAGTATAGTAATAAGAAGACTCTCAGAACCCACTCGTGCTCTCCCCCACCGAGGCTTCTTCTGTAAAGCTGACAGAGGGATGCTTAAAAATACAAGTTTGTTCCGTTCTGCTTCAGAGCATCCTTTGGTGCCATAAAAGCTCAGCGTCATTGGCATTCTAGGCTCCAGCCTCACCTGGCCCCACTGTCCACCCTGCTTACCCTCAGTTGAGCCCACCAACCCAAGGCTCCTTGCACAGGCTGTGCTCCGTGCCTGGAACACTCTCCTTCCCATCCCCAACCCTCTCCCAGCACTCTGACAGTTTATTCCTGCCTATCTGAATCTTAGCTCAGATGCCACCTCATTGCTAATGCGCCCCAACACTGCCCTGACCCACCCCCATGAGCTCCTAACAGTCTAAGTACGCTCTTCTTTGCACTCACCTGAACCGTGAGTAGGTTAATTGCATAACAACCTGCTTGATGCCTGTTAATGCCTGCTGAGTGCTGAAGGCAGGGAGCCCTCACAGGATCCCTAGTACTTAGCAGTGGGTCTGGCATTTAGCAGGCCCTTGATAAATACTTGCTGAATGAATGGAACTGGATGAGTTGAGATTGTGGGCAAAGGGAAAGATCTGACTCACCCTCAGAGCTGTCTGACCCCCAACCAAGAATACCCCTGACTCTGTCTCCTGGTACCCCATTTTCTCTGGGACTCTTTGCTGCTGGCTTCCCAGGTAATACAATCTTTGAAATGGTCTTTATATATATAATTTGTAAAGTTAGTGTGTGAGTTCTCCTAGGCTCACTATGGGATGTTTGTGTCACTGTACAAATGGAGAAGTACCAAATGGTATGCACCCATGCAGCTGTCTGCTCCTTTAAAATCCAAACCGGTAACTTCCCAGGTGTAGAGGGACAATTATTTTCTCCAGCAGATAGTACAATTGGTAGAAGCACATGCCCATGGGCTAGTAACCAGAGTGGCTTTAATTCAGGCTGACTCTGAAGGTTTCTTATTAGAAACACCAATCAGTTTTCCTAAGCTAAATGTAAAAATTGCAATATTTTTTTCTCACCAAACAATAACTAACTTTAATACTATGAAAACATATCATACACAAGATTTTGCAGGATTTCAGGAGCACTGTGAATTTAACATTTGGGAGGAAACATGGTTTTAGTAATGCTTTAAGAGTACTGGGCGTCTCCCCTTCAGCGTTACCCGGGCTTGACACAGTTTTACATCCCTTCCTAATTAGCTTATAGAGAGAGATTTGCTTCAAGTCATGTAATAAAGGTCTTTGCTGCCATATTTAGAAGACTGTGTCCAACATAAATTCCACTCCCAAATCTCTTTCTCATAATGAACCTCCATTGACATAATGAGTTCCTTGGAAGGAAGGCATTGTGTAAATTAAAAATACTAATGAGTCATAATGAATTATTTTCCTTATTACTGGGAGGAGGAGTAACCTTGGGCACATTTTCTAGTGGCTGAAAGTGCCTTCCCTACACCCAGGCCCACCCTCTCCTCTAAAATATCTTCTTTCTTTTTTGTTTCTCATCAAAACTATGAATCCCCCAGATATCCCTGATCTTAGCTAGTCAGTCTTGGAGGAAGGGAAGTTACTGGACTGGTTCACACTGAGGTACGAGTGACCAAAATGGCTAAACACCCTTAGCCATTTCCAGTGATGCCTTGCCTGCGCCTTTCAGAGGATACTCTTATTTTAAAAGGCAGCTGCTTAGCACCGAAGAACTGGTAAACTTTCTAGCCAAAGTGAGCTGAGTGTCTTAAGGATTGTCTAGTTAAAAGTAACAGGATAAAAACAATGTATTGGTGGGATACAAGGGCAGCCCCCATGGAACTCAGTGGAAGAGGCACAGCTGGGCTTTGGGAGGGTCAGGGACAGAACAAGAGAGCTACGAGGAACTGGGGTACACTTTTTCTGTTTCCCTGGGACCACTGTCCACAGACCGTCATCACAACGGCCTTGCTCTCTCCCCGTCTGTGGTGGCTCTCTCTCTGCTTTTCCTGCACGTGGGCCCAGGACAGCTGCCGCCCAGCCAACCCACCTTCAGTTCCAGAGTCCCATTTCCTCACTCGTGGGGGGAGGGTTAGACGGGCACAGCTTGGCTTAGGTGTCACTCCTAGCTCAGTCCACTCTGCCCATGGGGTCCAGGCCACATGGGACAGACATAGTGCCTGACCCAGGGTACTGATTGAGTTTTGTGTTTGTTGTTACAAAGAGGATGCGAGGCCCAACCCTAAGGGGAGAGGATGAGGCACATCTCCAAAAGAAGTCTACTACACCAGGCCCCAAAGTGTTTTTGCTTAATTCGGTTGGGAACCTGGAGATTTGAAGGGCTTTGGGGCAAAAGAGGGGCGTTGGCTCACGTGTTAACGGGCCCATGGTGGAATCTGTATGAGCTGAGCAAGAAGTTCCTGGCACCAAGGTCACCTGAGGGAACAATGACTTGCAAACACTGGGATACGTTCTGACTCCCTTGGCCCTGGTGTCTGCTGGAACTCAGCGTAGTTTAATTACTCAGGAAAAGGGAGATTTGCCATCTGTTTTCCTCTTCATATGGACTTGCTGGGAACTTGGATAAGTGACTGAACCTCTTTGGGATTCTTTTAATTCCAGTTCTCTTAATAAAATTTGCACACACACAAACACACACGCATATAACATTTCTGTTATTATTTCAGCAGATTATTATTGTGTTTCTCTTTGCTGGCCTGAAAAGACTCTGAGGATACAGAGGAAAGACTTTAGAAAGCTGGCTGGGAGGTTGGAGGATTATAAATTGCTTGTAGCCAGAAAGAGAGATGCTTCAACTCCGTCTTGGGGAGGAGAAATGCTTGCTTCATGTAAAGAGTTACGTATGTCCTTTGGAACGATAAACTTGATGACCTAGGAGGGAAGATGCTACAGAAATGTGTGATGCCTCAGATCTGCTCCTTTGGGAGGTGGGTGAGCACAGGGAGAAGAGTGGGGACGGGAACATTCTGTGGATTTGGGATTTAACAAAGATAGTTAAACCCCTATAAGGCCTGTTGCTGAAGACTGCTGTTTCTGTAGGAGCTTTTAAAGAGCACCTCGCAGCTGGCTGTGCCCTAGAGGAGACTACTTAGTGAGACTGGGTGGCCCACTAATCCTCCTGCAGGTGACTGTTAACATCTAAATTGATACAGGGATATTCTCTTTTGCAGAGGATGAAGCAGAAAACAAAACACAGGCCCTCGCTGGGGCGTTGGGGCAGGGTAGCCAGGCCTCTCTGAGGAGGGGGCTGCAGGCCTGCTGCGTGGAACCTGCTTCCAGCTTTCATTTCCTTTACTCGAAGAACTCATTCTTGACAATCCATTAGGGCAGGCTGATGGGGCAGACAGCTTTCGGCAGAAGTCCTTTCTATTTCTCACAAATTAAATCACAAAGCCACTAGCAGTGAATACAAAGGAAGTGTGCAAGCTCACTGAGGAGAGGTGACCAGCTGTTACAGAGCAAGTGTTCACAAGAGTCTAAAAATCCACAAATACTCCAAGGCTGGCCAAAAATTAATTGGGCTGTGGACAACTAAGAATGCTGTCTGAGATGAGAGTCACAGTGCAGAGTTACAGTTAATAATAATACAGAACGAAATGACAACAACCAATGTGCACAGAGAGCTTTCCAGTCCACGTACGCATTATCTCACCACAAAACCCTCTGATGCTAAGAGCGGGGATGGCCAGCTATTACCTCTCTCAAGTAAAGGAATCAAGGCCAAAGTACTACGTCAGCTTGTCCTAGGTCACACCACTGGTAGGTGCCAGTCAGGGCTCAAATCGAGGCTCTTGGCTCCCCCCAGCACCCTTTCTGTGTAGCTGGGCTGCTCCTCCAAGCTCAAGGGCAGGGCCACCACACGAGCAGGGCCACTGCATGAGCAGGGAGCAAAGCGATGGGCAGAGTTGGTCAAGCAGAAGCTCCCAGTGGCCAAGAAAGAGCCCAGGGCCCTGTCATTTGGAGCCCCTTACTGTTCCCCACCCCACACTGGGGTAAGGGGCTGTAATTTAACTATCCCCTTTAACACAAGGTAATACATGTTCATTGTTTAAAAAAATACAGTTAGGCATGAGAACATAGAAATACAAATTCTACCCCTCAGAGATAAGCATTTTAAACATTTAACTGTACCAAAATATCATCCTTGAAGATACTTTCTCTTTATTTTGACACATCTTTCCTCAGAAAAACAGAATGTTTTTCTTGCCATTTTGTAAATTCTCATTCCATACATCTTTCCATGTCAAATATACTTCAACAGTATTTTTCTCATTTCATTAAAAATGTTATGTATGTTTTATGATTGCAGAAAAATCATAAAATTATACACTCATTGTAAAAATATTCAAATTCAACAGTACAGACATGCACAGCAAAGGAAGCAAACGTTTTACTTAATGCTACCCTTGGGACATAACCGACTTTGCTAAATTTCATATTTCCTATTTACATTTTTTATGCATAGAGTAGATGTAATGAACATATGTAAATACACACACACACACACACACACACACACACACATTTTCCCCCACAAAGTGGGCTTACAGGCTGTCTGAGATTGCTTTCTCCCTTCCTATAGTGTGGTCGTCTTTTCCTCTCCAGTACATGAGGTTCTAAGGCGTCTTTGTTCCAATCCCAGGGAAAGGAAAATCTGAGATCAGAGAAGGACCAAAACAGTAAGTGACAGCAATACAGGGCTAGTCGCAGCATTTGGATTTAAAAATCCTCCGAGATATAGGAGCTTGCAGCTCAGGTAGCTGCTTGCCACAAATCTGGAGGATGCAGGTGAACAGGCCACCCCCGCACCGAGGGCCACCTGAGAGAAGGGTCCCATGGCAGAGATAGCTCCACCCCACCCTCACAGCATGCTCTGTACCTCCTCAGGTATGTATAGTCTCATGACTGCCCTCATCCCTGTGTTGGAGAAAGAACATGATCCCAGAGTGGTGAGTTGAGTTTTGTGCCGTTTTGTAAGTAAATGACTTTGGTCCGATGGGAAGTCAGCGGTCCTACATTTGTTGCCCCAGTTGTCCTAAAGGGGCCATTCTTGTCCACATCCACAGGGAAAACCCAATTCTGGCCAATGGACCTATGGCCCTTCTGTTTAATAACCTGAAGTCAAGCAGCGGTGCGTCAGCCTGGGCAGAGCCAAGGCAGGTCTGGAGAGGGGCCAGCAAAGACTGGGAGGGGGCCAGGTCAAGGTGAAGGTCAGGCTGATGCTTCTTCCCCAGGACATGTGCTTGTCAGGACACTAGCTCTGTGAGGATCCCCTGTCCTCCTCAGGACACGTGCTCACGAGGACACTTGCTCTGTGTAGACACGTAGCCTGGGATTCCCACTCGCTGTGGCAGTCCAGACTCCGTGGAAGCCACTCCAAGTCCTGCCCCTCTGCCCTCAGGGGCACCCCCACCTCCCCTCTTCCTGCCTCTTGTCATGGCTGTGTGGCTGCTGCCTACACATGGCCCATGAATTCCCTGTGAAAAGGAGGCAGAACTGTGCAAAGAGCCGTGTTAAAGACCCAGCCATTGCTGCAGGCTCTTCCCTGACAGCTGTGTTATCTGAGAGCTGGCAAAGCACTGGGAAAGGGAGGCTTCTGAAGAGCAAGGGCAGCTGTGGGTGGCATTCAGGGCAGGATAGTGGGTGCATTTTCTAGAGAACATGATGCTGAACAGCAACAGACAAGCTAATGGAGCCTGTTCTCTCCTAATGGGCTGAAATGACATAAATCAGAGGCATCGAGAAGGCAGTTTAGGTAAGCTGCTTTCTCTCTGCTTTGGTGGGCAGGATGATCACCGCCCCTCCCCGCCCCCCCGCCCCCCAAGATGTCCATGTCCTAATTCCTGGAACCTGAGAATACATCACCTTTATATTCAGAAAAGGGGCCTAGGGAGAGTTCTTTGGCAGACATTCCCAACTGCCCTGAGACTGGGCAATAATAACTCAATACAACTGAGGTTTAAGTGGGAGTCTTCAGTTATTTTAAAAATTATTTGCAACTGATGTGTTCCCTAAGCACCTTCAGTATGTTTCCTACACTCTAAGGCAGTAGTTAATTCACGTATTAATAGACACGCACTCAGTGCCAGCCTGTGCGGGGGGCCTGAGGCACAAGAGCGAGCGAGGCGGACCCTGCCCTCACTGAGCACATGTCCAGCAAAGAACGGAGCCGCACAAGCAGCCTGTGGAAGAGGAGGATCTGGGCGCCGCGGGGATTTGATTTCGTGGAGGGGAGGGGTTAGGGAAGTCCAGGGAGCGCCCTTCGCTGTCCCTTCTCTGTGCTCTGCGCACCTCCTGTGGGGGCGCCGGCGCGCAGCACTGGGTTCTAGGCAGACGTTGTTGGTAAAGACTCAGTTCGGAAAAAAGGTGAAACCAAGTCAGAAATCCGTGCCTGCTGCAGAGTCTCAGACAAGGTGGGCGGGGCTTGTCCTGTGTGCCGGCAGCCGGCTCCCTTGCCTCGCACCCGAGGGGCACCTTTTCTCCCATTCGTTCATCCTTCTCCCGGTCCAGAGGCAGCAGGTGGTTCTGACTGAGCGGTGGGCCCGAGCGCCCCAAGCCGTCCATTTCTTGTCAGTGCATCTTGGCTGGGTCGACACCCCAGGTAGGTCGTAGCCTTTAATTTCCGTGCAGTTTCTGTTTCATCTAAAAATATCTGAGCAGCCACAGGATTCAGTCTCTCCAGGAATGACCCAGAACCGATGTCCTGAGAACTAAGAGATTGCTTCATTTCTGTTTGGGAAGGGCACCTTGGGATAGAAAGGGAGAAGCCTAGTCCCTAGAAGAGCTTTTGTTTCCACTTTGCCTTGTGCACAGCCTGGGGTGGGGGTGAGGGTAGGGTGGCCTAGTGATAGAGGTCCTGGTGAACTCTGGCATTCCCACGTCCCAGAGAATGGACAGGGCCCAAGGGAAATCAATGGGAGGCCACCTGGGTCCTGGAGATAGGCCCAGGCCACCTCACCACTACCGAGGTTTCTGGAAATAATGAGAGCACAAGGGTGACTAGTAATCACCAAGGAGACAGCCAGAATTGTACGGACGGTGCTGGAGCAGCGGGGAAGGGGAGGAGCTCATTTCCAGACCCGCCCCTCCCAACTCCCTACTCCCTGCAGCGTTTTCCTCCTTCCCAGGCAAGAGAACTAAGACAGCAGCAGCCACAGCAGACGCCCCACAGGACACTGAGGTGCCAACAGCTGCCCTCAGTGCTGCCTGGATGCTAACACAGGTGTCCTCACAGTCCCTGTGAGGTGGGCACCACTATCACACCCATTGACTGACGAGGAAACAGAGGTTCAGGGGGCGAGGACGTCCGAGCTGGGCCCAGCCACCGCATTTTGAGAAGCAAGTTCTCTCAGACATTGTTGTCTCCTTTTGAAATCCAGTTTCTTAGAAGCCTTAACATTTGTATATACATCCTTGGAATTGATCTGAGAAATAATGAAAGATGTGGAAAATAAAGTCGCTCATGGCAGCACTGGTATAGGAGTGTAGGCTAATGTGTTATGGAACACCTGTACAGGGAAGCCGTTCAGACCTGAAAACCGCCGTCGATAAATGTCTATGGGAAAGGAAAATTGTCTGCACTATATCATTAAGTGGAGATACCAGGTCCCAAAACATTCCATGCCTCATGATGTAATTTTTGCTACACCTACACTCTTGTAGAAAAAGGTGCGTGTTGGTGCTCTGTAGAATCCCCAGGAGACCTGGCTGAGGACCCAACACAGATTAGCATCTGATGCACAAATTTTGGGTTTTGCAGTCTCCTGTTATGTACGCAAAGGGGCTGCTCTTTGCATACATAAGCAAAGCACAGCAGGAGAGACTCAGGCTGGGAGTATAGGAAGAGAATGGCTTCTCAGTCCCTCTCATCCCTAACGTAGACATGCCTGACCAGGGCGAGCTCCATCGGGCCGTCAGAGCCACCAGCCTCCTTTACTTCCAAGTACCCAACCCTGACACGCCACTTCAACCTGTCTGCTTACAGAATCTGCGCTTTGAAGCCCACTGCCTGGCTCTAACATTGGGGTCAAGGTGCAGTTTGTCATCTATTGTCCACGTGTCACAGAGTGACTACTGGGCCTCTCAGGTGTAGACATAGAGGCCTGAAGGAGGGCTAGGCAGGAGCCTGAGCATGTGGACACTTGTTCTCTCTGAGTGGTACCACAGATTATTTTGAATTTTTGCTTTTTTTTTTTAATTAAAAAATTTTTAATTACAGTTAACATTCAATATATTAATTTCAGGTGTATAGCATAGTTGTTAGACATTTATATAACGTACAAAGGGACTCCCCCCATACGTCTATCTGATACGCACCTGATACCATACATAGTTATTACAATATTATTGACTATATTCCCTGTGCTGTACTTTACATCCCCATGACTGTGTTGTAACTGACAATTCGTACGTCTTAATCCCGTCACTCTTCCCGCCCCCTCCCCCCACATATCCCTCCATCTGGCAACCATCAGCGTGTTCTCTTTATGAATGTTTGTTTTGTTTGTTCACTTTGTTTTTTTAGATTCTATGTATAAGTGAAATCATATGGTATTTATCTTTCTCTGTCTGACTTATTTCACTTAGCATAATACCCTCTAGATCTATCCATATTGTTGCAAATGGTAAAATTTCATTCTTTTTTATGGCTCAGTAATGTTCCATTGTATATATGCACTACCTCTTTATTCAATTGTCTTTTGATGGGCACTTAGTTTGCTTCTGTATCTTGGTTATTGTAGATAACGCTTCAGTGAATATAAAGATGCACATATCTTTTCAAATTAATGTTTTGGATTTCTTCAGATCAATACCCTGAAGTTGGATTGCTGGGTCATGTGGCAGTTCTATTTTTAATTTTTTAAGGAAACTTCATACTGTTTTCCATAGTGGCTGTACAAATATGCAACCTCACCAACAGTGCATGAGGTTACCTTTTCTCCATATTCTCGCCAACACTTGTCATTTGTTGATTTATTAATGATACCCATTCTGATAGGTATAAAGTGATATCTCATTGTAGTTTTAATTTGCATTTCTCTGATGATTAGCGACATTGAGCTTCTTTTCATATGTCTGTCTATTAGCCATCTGTATTTCCTCTTTGGGGAAATGTCTATTCAGGTCCTCTGACCATTTTTTTAATCAGATTGTCTTTTTAGTGTTAAGTTGTGTGAGTTCCTTATGTATTTTGAATATTAGCCCTTTGTTGGATGTATCATTGACAAACATCTCTCATTCAGCAGCTTGTCTTTTCATTTTGTTGATGGTTTATTTTGCTGTGCAAAACTTTTTAGTTTGATATAGTCCCATTTGTTTATTTTTTCATTAGTTCCCCTTGCCCAAGGAGACATATCAAAAAATAAAAATAATAATAATAATACTAAGGCAATGTCAGAGAATTTACTGCTTATGTTTTCTTCTAGGATTTTATGGTTTCAAGTCTTACATTTAAGTCTTTAACCTATTTTGAGTTTATTATTGTATATGGTGTAAGAGAATGATCTAGTTTCATTTTCTTTACATGCATCTTTCCAGTTTTCTCAAGAGCATTTATTGAAGAGACTGTCTTTACCTTATTGTACATTCTTCCCTCCTTTGTCAGAGATTAATTGACCATATAGATGTGGGTTTATTTCTGGGCTCTCTGTTCATTATCATTGATCTGTTTTCATGCCAGTACCATGCTGTTTTGATTTCTAGAGCCTTGTGATATAGTTTGCTATCAGGTAGCATGATATCGCCAACTTTGTTCTTCTTTCTCAATATTGCTTTGGTCATTTGGGGTCTTTTGTGGTTCCATATAAATTTTAGGATTATTTATTCTAGTTTTGTAAAAAATTCCATTGATATTTTGAGAAGGATTGCACTGAATTTATAGATGGCTTTGGGTAGTATGGAGATTTTAACAATGTTAATTCTTCCTGTCCATGAGCACATTATAGTTTTTCATTTATTTGTGTCTTCTTCAATTTCTTTCTTCAATGTCTTATAATTTTTCGAGTACAGGTCTTTTACAGCCTAGGTTAAATTTATTACTAGATTTTTAATGCAACTGTAAATGAGATTGTTCTCTTAATTTTTTTCTGATAGTTTGTTATTGGTGTATAAAACACAACTGATTTCTGAATATTAATTTTGTATCCTGCTACTTTACTAAATTCATTTTATCAGTTCTAATAGGTTTTTTTTTTGTGGACTCTTTAGGGTTCTCTCTCTGTAGTAGCATGTCATCTGCAAATAATGACAGTTTACCTCTGGATGTCCTTTATTTCTTTTTCCTGTCTGATTGTTATGGCTAGGACTTCCAATACTATGTTCAATAGAAGTGGTAAAAGTAGACATCTTTGTCTAGTACCTAATCTTAAGGAAAATGCTTTTAGTTTTTCACTGTAAAGTTTGATCTTAGCTGTGGGTTTGTCATATATGGCCTTTATTATGTTGTTCCCTCTACTCTCACTTTGCTGAGAGTTTTTGTTATAAATGGATGTTAGATTTTGTCAAATGCTCTTTCTGCATCTGATGATATAATGTGATTTTTATCCTTCATTTTGTTTATGTGGTGTATCAGGTTTATTGATTTGCAGATATTGAACCAACTGTGCATTCCAGGAATAAACCCCTCTTGATCATGGTGTACGATCTTTTTAATGTATTGCTGAATTCGGTTTGCTAATATTTTGTGGAGAATTTCTGCATCTATGTTCATCAGGGATATTGGCCTATAATTTTCTTTTGTTGTAATGTCTTTTTTTGGTTTTAGAATCAGGGTAATGCTGGCCTCATAAATTAAGCTTAGGAGCCTTCCCTCCTCTTGAACTTTTTGGAATAGTTTGAGAAGGATAGGTGTTAATTCTCTGAATGTTTGGTATAATTCACTGGCGAATGCATCTAGTCCAGGACTTTTGTATGTTGGGAGTTTTTTGATTATTGATTTAATTTCATTAGTACTTATTAGTCTGGTCAGATTTTCTGTTTCTTCTTGATTTAGTCTTAGAAGATTGTATGTTCCTGGAATTTATCCATTTCTTCTAGGTTGTCCAACTTGTTGACATATTATTGTTCATAGTATTTTCTTATAATCCTTTGGATTTCTGTGATGTCAGTTGTCACTTCTCCTCTTTCATTTCTGATCTTATTTATTCGGGCCCTTTTTTTTTCTTGATGAGTCTAGTTAAAGGTTTATCAATTATGTTTATTTTTTTCAAAAAACTAACTCTTGATTCCATTAACCTTTTGCTTGCTTGATTGATTGGTTGATTGATTTAAAAAATCTATTTCATTAATTTACACTCTGATATTTATTATTTCCCTCCTTCTACTCACTTTAAACTTTGTTCTTCTTTTTCTAGTTCCTTTAGGTGTAAAGTTAAGATTGTTTATTTGAAAATTTTCATGTTTCTTGAGGTAAGCTTGCATTGCTATGAATTTCCCTCTTAGAACTGCTTTGTCTGTGTCCCATTGATTTTTTTTGGGGGGCGGGGAGGGAGTCATTGTGTTTTAATTATCTCAACATATTTTTTGATTTCTTCCTTGATCTTATTGTTAACCCCATTCATTGTTTACAATCATGTTATTTAGCCTCCATGCGTTTTTATTTTTCAGTTTTTTTTTGTAATTCATTTATAGTTTCATACCATTGTGATTGGAGAAGATGCTTGATATAATGCTTATTAAATTTATTGAGTGTTCTTTTGTGGCCTCTCATGTGGTCTGTCCTACAAAATGTTCCATGTCCATTTGGAAAGAATATATATTCTACTGCTCTAAAAATATCAATTAAACCCATCTGGTCTAATGTGTCATTTAAAGCCACTGTTTTCTTGTTGATTTTGTCTGGATAATCTATATCCACTGATGTCAATGGTTGTTAATCTCCCCTACTATGAATGTATTGCTGCTAAGCTCTCTTTTTAAGTCCATCATGTATTTAGGTACTCCTATGTTGGGTGTGCAAATGTTTACAAGGAATATATCCTCTCATTGGATAGATCCCTTTGCCATTATGTAATGTCTTTCTTTGTCTCTTGTTATAGCTTTTGTTTAAAGTCTATTTTATCTGGTATAAGTATTGCTACCCCAGATTGTTTTTTTCTTTTACATTTGAATGAAATATCTCTTTCTATCCCTTTGCTTTCAGTATGAGTGTGCTTTTCAATCTGAAGTGAGTGTGTTGTAGGCAGCATATGTATGTGGCTTATTTTCTTATCTATTCAGCCACCCTATGTCTTTTAATTGCAGCATTTAATCCATTTACATTTAAAGTAATTGTT
This sequence comes from Pteropus medius, assembly GCF_902729225.1. Classification (NCBI taxonomy): domain Eukaryota; kingdom Metazoa; phylum Chordata; class Mammalia; order Chiroptera; family Pteropodidae; genus Pteropus; species Pteropus medius. The sequence goes on along the minus strand of NW_024350325.1, from coordinate 10,172,638 downwards.
GGTAGATATGTAGTTGTTGCCATTTTAATATTCATATTTCTAACATTCCTCCTCCTCCTCCTCCTCCTCCAAGAAATCCCTTTAACATTTCTTGTACTACTAGTTTGGTGGTAATGAACTCCTTTAGCTTTTTCTTGTCTGGAAAGCTTTTTATTCATCTTTAGAGTCTAAATAATAGTTTTGCTGGGTAGAGTAATCCTGGTTGTAGGTCCTTGCTGTGCACCACTTTGAATATTTCCTGCCAATCCCTTCTGGCCTGTGAAGTTTCTGTTGAGAAATCAGCTGATAGTCTTATGGGTGCTCCCTTGTGTGTAACTAACTGCTTTCTTCTTGCTGCTTTTAAAATTCTCTCTTTATTTTTAACCTTTGGTATTTTAATTATGATGTGTTTTGGTATGGGCCTCTTTGGGTTCAACTGGTTTGGGACTGTCTGTACTTCTTAGACTTGTATGTCTATTTACTTCACCAGGTTAGAGAAGTTTTCAGTCATTATTTCTTCAAATAGGTTTTCAGTCCCTTGCTCTCTCTCCTTGCCTTCTGGTATTCCTATGATGTAAATGTTGTTATGCTTAAAGTTGTTCCAGAGGTTCCTTTAAATTATTCTGATGTTTTTTGATTCTTTCTTCTTTTTGATGTTCTGAGTGTTTTCTGCTACTTTGTCTTCCAAGTCACTGATTTGATCCTCTGCTTCATCTAATCTGTTGTTGATTCCCTCTAATGTATTCTTCATTTCAGTTATTGTATTCTTCATCTCTGATTGGTTCTTTTTTTCTGTCTCTTTGTGTAAGTTGTTACTGAGTTCATCTATTCTTCCCCTAAGTTCATTGAGCATTATTATAACCAGTGTTTTGAATTCTGTACCTGGTAGATTTCTTGCCTCCATTTCATTTAGTTCTTTTTCTGGAGTTTTGCTCTGATCTTTCATTTGAGACATGTTTGTCTCCTCATTTTGGCTGCCTTCCTGTGTTTGTTTCTACATATTAAGTAGGTCTGCTACATCTCCCAGTCTTGGTAGGATGGCCTTATGTAATAAGTGTCCTTTGGGGCCCAGTGGCACAGTCTCCCTGTTCACAAGGTGCTCCAGGGGTGTCCCTGGTTTGTGTATTGTAATTGAGCCTTGATTGCTGTTGGCACATCAGTGAGTGGGATTGACCCTCAGGCTAATTGGCTGTGAGGACTACTGGCCATGACTACAGTGGACAAGCTGTTGCGTGGGGGCTGACCCCATGGAGTAGGATTCGCTGTAGCAAGGCTCCAGTGCCGACTGGTTCCACCCTTTGGGTGTGTCATTTATAGAATTAACTGGGTGGTGTTCTGGTGTCATCTGAAGCTGGCTACTGGGTGGGTTGGTTCTGGGGCCTCTTGGAAGGGGCTCCAGTGCAGGGCAGGTGAGCCACTGCCTGTGCCTGCCCCAAGGCCACCTGGTAGGAGCTACAAAGTGATTTGCATTTGGTAGCTGCTTGTGCTGGGCTTGGAAGAGCCTGCGAAAGCTATGCTGCAAACCCAGGCCAGCTGCCATTAGTACCAGGCTGGGGGACTACTAAGCAAGAGGTACAGGGTATGCCAAGGCCAGCTGCTACTTGTTTGGAGTTTGTGGACTTTTCAGATATTTTAGGGAAGTACATAGCACAGGCTGAGGCTGACTGGTTGTGAAGAACAGTAGCTGAAAGAGATTTTGGCAGGAGTTGGGTGGGGCTGGTTCTCAGGGAATCACCTAGGTTGGGCAAGTGGTGTTGGCCAGTTTGATGGACAATAAAATTTGGTGCCTGCCTGCACCCACAGACTGGATGTGTGGGAGGGCTCAGCAAAAGAACAAAGGGCCCCTCCAGCCCTCATCCTGAAGCCAGACAATTCAGTTCCTCCCTGTATGTCCCTGGTACTTTTCGAACTGCTGCCCCAGCACTAGAGCTCAGAGCCAGAGAGCCTCAGTAAGTCCATGTGTGGGCCCTTTAAGAGTGCCTGGTACTCCAGAACCCTGTGTCTCCCTCAGCCACAATCCCCGCTGATTTTCATGGCCAGATGTTGTGGAGATGCTTCTTCCTGGTACTGGTGGTCTGGGCTAGTGAGCCTGCTTCTCAGAGGGTACTGCTCTAGCTGATATCCCTCCAAATTCTTAGCCACCACATGTGGGTGTGGGACCACTCCATTTCACGTCACCACCCTTCCTACCAATGCGGCTTCTTCTTTATATCTTTAGTTATAGGCATTCTGTTCAGCTAGTCTTTAGGTAGTTCTCAAGGGTGGTTTTTCTATAATTTAGTTGTAATTTTGATGTGGTCATGGGAGGAGGCAAGCACAGCATTTACCTACTCTACCATCTTCACTGGATGTCCAGATTTTTTTTTTTTTTGCTCATCAGTACTTCCTGATTTTTCCACAACGAACAATTATTGCTTCTATTAAAAGAAAAAAAAAAAGTTTATTTTTGATTAAAAAATGAGGACCTTAGATAATCCTATCTCTAAAATCCTCTGATGTCATTATGGCTTTCAATGTTGTTTTCTCTGGTTTCTTTTCTTTCTTTGGCTTCACAAGAGCATGATATCATTTCCCAATGTGCTCACTGTAGAAACGCTATGTTCCCCTAAAGTCTGGGGTTTAGTCTGCAGCCAGCTCTGGGCCACCTGTGGTGAGGGGCAGGCTGAAGGGTGGGGGTGCTGGAATCTGGGGAGGTGACACAAGGTGAGGAACCTCTATGTAGCCTAAGCAAGACATGTAGAAGTAGGATGACACAGAGGAGCTTGGCAGAGGAAATGAAGTTCTTTCTCTTCTTACTGTACTCCTCCCTAAAAAGAAGAAAACACTACAGCAGTCCAAGAAACCGTCAGCCAGAATCCTCAGAGAGGTCAGAATCATTTGCGATGGCTATCCCAGGAGGTGGGAGTCTGAGCATCTACTCACATCTCAGCCTCTTTGGAAAGGGCTCACTTGTTAGGAATAGTAGGAGCGGGCCAAGGGGACTCTGCAGGTGATCTGGTTCTCAGGACCTGGGCTGGTCTGGGTGCCCATGCCCTGGAACCTGGGGGACATGGGACCCAACTCAAGTCTCAGGATCTGGTGAGTAGCACTTCCTATCCTGGCTCCAGGGAAGCCTCTCAGTGGCTCTGTAACAAGGATCTCTGGGATCTGAACAGGTTGGATAAATGCTATTTTGAAGTAGAAGAAGAGCAGTTTATGACCCCATTCATCATCATTATTATTATTAATTATTGTGTTAAAAAGAAGACAATCACACAAAGTCTCTTCAGTTGAGACTGTTGTCTTAATCAACCTGTGTCCCCATCTCGTAGGTGTGAGGCTGTCCATGCCGAGGTTCCATGCCAGGTTCAGGGACGGGCTGTGCTCTGTGGCCCAGGGGGCGGACACTGTGCTGTGGCTGGCCCTCGCCCCTGCTGCCTCCATGAAGCCCAGTGGCCGGTTCTTTCTAGGTGACTTCCTCCTTTTGTGAAGGCAGCCATCACCCTCGTTCCTTAAACCACATGATGGGGACCTCTTGAGGTGGACTGTCCTTCCCATGAAACTTGAGGTGGTGGTGGGATTGTTCCCCCATCCCTGTGTCTAGGCTTCCTTGGTACGATGGCGCTTCACCTGTTAAGGTGAGTTTTGTTAAGCGTTTCACCTCTGTTTACCCTCTTCTCCTGCTTTTTTTCATCTGTCTTTATGAACTCAGTGGGGCCCTTGAGGACAGAAGTCCCCAGGCTGTGACCCCTGTCATTAAAGTCCTGGCCAGGCCAGACCTTGTGGGTGCCAGGTAGAGGCATTTCCACCTTGGAAGCCCAAGAGAATGGCAGCTGTCCAAAGCAGCAATACGAAATGAACATGGTGACTGTGCTTTCTCGTTTCTGGAGGCAGTGATCTGTTCAGGTTTTGGTCTCTGGGCAGGATCCTGAGGGCGAGCTCTGAGAGGAGACGGGCAGGGAGGAGATGGCAGCAAGAGAGAGACCTGGGGTGGAAGCTAGGGTCCTCTCTCCGGTTCTCTTTTCCCATCGTGGATAACCACCCCATCTTGAGCTATTATGAAGCTCTGCGGCCCCTGCGGGGAGGGGGATGGTGTGCCTTCCCCCACTGTGCCCCTACCCCAGCCCTGGCTGCTGCCTTCCAGTTCCCAACACACCACGCTTCCCGCACCCAGCGCCTCACGGCCGGGTCCCAGGCCGGAAGACCCTCCCCTTGGCCACCCGCAGAGCTCCTGTCCTCCACCCCTCGGTCTCCCTTCAATGATGCTCTTCTGTGGGGACCCCTGAGGGCAGACACACTGTCTAACTCCCGTGTGGGCCCCTTGTGAGATGACTGACCTGGGGCCCGAGTGCGGCAGCCACCAGGGTACAGTCCAGGCCGCTGCGGTTCTCACCTTTGTGTTTTCTCCTCATTTTTAGATTGGAAATCGGCTGCCACACCCTTGTCTCTTGCTAGAACGCCCTCCTCACCAGCTGAAGAGGAGAAACTAAGTGAAATCCTGGAAGAGCTGGCTCAGAGATTTAAATAGGCCAGGCCAGAATCTCCAGAGAAAAAGCGAGCAGCTGCGGAGCAGGGGCAATGAGCAGACTCCGCTTCCACGTCCCCTGAAGACACCCCTGTGGCAACGAAGCACCTACGAGCAGCAGCAACTTTGATTTTCGAATAAATATGACTGTCATGGGGGCCAAGCTAAACTTGCTCTTCTACAGCAGGTTCTTTTCCTGTGTAAGTCTCATTATTTGAGAATGTGGTAAAATTCTGCATGTAGGATTACTCCACATTGTCAGTGCGAGGGGAGCACATGTGGGAGAAGAGCGAATGCACCATGCAGCTCTGCACACCAGGAGGGCTCCGCCCCACATGTCCCCCTGTCCTCGGGAGCAAAGCGTAACCGGGGGACAGCGCCTCTTTACATAAACAAAGCACATGGGGGCCAGTCACATCTGCTTAGGGTTAGGAGTGGCTTCAATAAGGCACCTGTCACGTTGGTGCCACAGCTGGATGAAACCTCTAAATTATACCATTTTACTTCCTAGTGACTCCCGGGCAAGTTGTACCCAATGAACAGATTTAGAATATGTCTACACACATTCTTGCTGTTCAAAGTGACATAAACCTAACTCTGCACCTACAGGGGAGGAAAATCCAGGTGAACATAGCTCGGCTAGTCACATGGTGCAGCTCCTCAAAGGTGCTCAGATCCAGGCCCTCAGCCAAACAGCCCGAGTGAGGAAGGGTTTTCTTCTGGATGCATCTGCCTGAAAGGCCCGCGAGCATCAGCTCCATTTGACTGCAGTTCTTTTTTCTGAGGGAGGAAAGAGGAGGCTCCTGGGGTGCTGGTGCGGGTGGGCTGTGAGGCAGGGTGCCACCAGGGGCAGGAGCCTCGGTGTAAAGTGCCATCCAGCTACCCTACTCACTGGCTGTGGCATTGTGCAGGCCACTTATTTCTTCCCATTTTCTTATCCACGGATGGGCCTCATGAGTTTTCAGAGAGGCTTTTCCTGGCTGTGTTTGCTCTGAAGCCCTCTTTTTTCTCATTTGGAAAGTTTATCAACCACAGTTAAAGCAGATTTATGTAAAAGACAAAAAATAAAATGGACTACACGCCACAGCCCATCTGCTGTATCTGGAGTCCGGGGTGAATGGTGGCTCACCTTTGTCTCCGGACTGCTGCTCTTCCTGGGGGTCCTGACAGCCAGATGCAGGAGTGACCGGGAGACGTACCCCCCACCCTCGCGGCTAACACCAAGGCAGGGCTTGGAGTGTATGTGGTCACGTGTTACAGCCGGGCAACAACGACGGGACCACAGTTTCAGGACGGTTTCCAGAGGTTTATTTTACACCATGGAGGCGACTTTGCACAGAGTCTCGTACGGTGGTAACGGCTACATGTACAATTCAGTTGGAGGGAAGCACAGTGGGAAAGGAGGTGGGGTTCTGAAACATTCGCGACATTCAGCAGCATTTGAATGTAGAACTGGAAACAGACATTTTAACTTCATAGGAAATTTTTGCTCAGTCCCACCCAATCGTGACATTCAGAAGTCAGTGTCAGGACCACTTGGTTTGGTTGGTGGAACCAGCGACAGAGAACCACATTTGAGAAATATGTTCCAACTTTGGGCTTATTACAGTCTCAGCCTGACCCCTTGGAGAATCTTTAAAAAGAAAGAAAAATATCCATAAAGTAATATGCCCTCTGCAGCCAGGTTCCAGTGTAGCCACAGACACACAGGCAGGCAGAGCAGAAGAGCCACGTCTCTGGTTATGGATCAGTGGTCGGCAGGCATGGTGTGGGGCTAGCACCTTCCCTGTTGTCCAGTTAATAACAGTCTTTGCACTTCTCATAGAAAGATTTTCTTTTGCAAAATGACAATACATTGAAAAAAGTCATTTAAAAATCAAGGCAAATGGCATAAAACACAAATACACATTGAGAGCACGATGGTTACCAGTGACGCAAGTATTCTGGTCTGTACTTCATACTGGTGTATGCTACTGACTGACATAAGGCCGCCATCCGTTTAAACAGAAAAAGTGTACCTAAGTGAAATGCTTTTTTCAAACCATTTTCCCTTTTTGTATTACAGTTCATTCTCTCGTGCTTCCCAGAGAACCAAGAAAAAACGGTGGGTGGCGGGGGAACGGCAAGAATCGCGCATATCAAGATCAGATTCTAAATTTAACCTTTGAAACCAGCCTGCAGTTTCCTGACTTTTTCTCCCAAGAAAGTCAGATACACTTGACTCACAAAGGTGAAAATTTTAAGGTATCTGTTTTTAATGAGATGGCACCATGATTAACTTCCACCTTCACCATCTTTTTCATACCTTCAAGGCTCTACATAGAAAAATGCAGAAAACAATTTTCCTAATATGACAGAAGAAAAAAATGTCAGGCTATGCTCCCATTTATCTGAGTTAAGCCAGCCACGTGTGGGTCGATCACTGGTAATGGTTTTGGCTAGTGCGACAATAAACAACATTCATGGAATCACAGGATCATGGGATTGGAAGGGATCCTAAGAATGAGTATCGAATTTGACCCTTACTCCAGGCTTTACTCTCCTTCCCACATCACTGACACGGGGCTACCTACGGTCTGTTAAAACATTCCCTGGCATGAGAAATGCAAAGAAGGGATCTCTCTCCAATTTTGGACAGGTCTACTTTTTAGATTCTCCTTTGATGTGCTAGGTCTAAACAGGCTTCTCAGTGGACAGGATAATGTTTAAAGACAAAATTACAAACTAAAACGCTGTATTGGTAAATATTCACTTGATAGTTCTTGGTTGTAAAATTGAGCTAAAGTTTAAACATGAACACTGATGTTCCTGAATTAAGTTATGGACTATTATACTTGGGTACTCAAAGAAAAAAGCAAACGGATGGAACGGCAGGAAGTAGAAGGTGCCAAGCCCCATGGTGGGAGGCTGAGTGCCCCTGCCTTGGCAGAGCCAGGTCTCTGAGGCAGTGGGTGACTGAGCCCTTTGTATTGTCACTGAATTGAGAAAAATGTCCCCTTCCACTTGGAGAGTACCACTGCAATGAGGATTTATCACATTTGCCACACTATACTGAAATGACTTATTACTTGCAAAAATGATTTAAGGCCAAGAGGGAAACCAAGGGCAGCAGTTGCCTTTTATGTACCAAAAGGTTTGGTGCTGCTGCCTGTTAGTGTGATGCCACAGTTGTCTAGAACAATCTCCTTCTGCCACAGGTCAAGGCCTTTCCGTTTTCAAAGGGGAGTAGCTTAGCTCACGCCATCTGTGTAATTATGGAATTAGCATGTAAGTAGTTCCAGGTCAAGTCCATGCATGCGTGGTCGACCTCACCACCTCCAGTGAGGGGCTGTGCACCCAGAAGCTTCAAAAATTAGTTATCATGGGTCATTTTAAGATAACAATTCGAGGCATTTCCAAAGAAAAAGAAACTTTGATACTAGCTTTGACTGCAGGAAAACCTGACTCTAAAATTGATGGGCCTCTTAGTAAACAAACCCCTCACGACCAATTGAGTGCTGCCTTCCTCTTTTCCGTCATGAGCATCTGCATCTCAAAGTGACCAGAGCTCAGCCTCCCGGACTGCAGCTGAGCACTCCTATTCACTGGCAACTCCAGACCACCTGTGGTTCCTCGCACCAGGCTGATGCTAGATCCTGGGCCTCTGTTTATGCATTTTCTGCAGCTTGGAAAGTCACTTCCTTACTCAACTAAGGCTTTAACACTCGGTTCATCTGCTAAGTCCCTCTGGCCCCAGCCACAGTGCAGCTCCTGGGAGAGACCCTATATGCACCTCTGTTATTGAATTTGCCACACTGTACTGAAAATGATCTATCTACACATCTGTGTGGCCTCTGCACAGGCCTGGCAATGGACTTTGTCACCCTAGGACCTAGTTCGAAGCCTGGCATTTGGTGTACACTCAACAAATGGTTGGTTGAACTGGATTAGAATTTCAGATCATCTAAATAAGTATTAAAAAGGAATTTAATTTCTGTGTTTTCCAATCAAGTTGCTAGATAGCCATGCTTTCACATCAGGAAAAATTTAACATTATTTTTAAGGAGAGAAAAGAATGTTTTGGCAAAATGCTTTCATGTTAAAATGTGAATCTTAGTGAATAAGGCTATTTACATACAATAAAACTACCATGAAAACCAAAGGAATCTCATTTAATGAATATTTATATCCAGTAACTTTAACACATAGTTTAGAGCTATCTCTCTGCTTAAAAGTCCAAATTCAGACTTAAAAAACAGATTACTGTTAAGCAAAAATAAATAAATTTCAAAACATGAAAATGTGATGTTCCACAGGAAGGGCATATTCTGTGGGCCCAGAGACTCACTCAAGGCCAGCTTGTAATCAGTCTTCAGACAATAGGATAAGGTGCACGCATGTTCAGTGCCCCTGGATTCCCACTTTAACACTGATGCTGTGTGGTCTGTGGGGAAGAGTGTAGGGAGGAGTCCACGCTGATGAAGATCTGCAGTAACTGCCTCGCCACACAGTGTCCACCTGCTCACAGCGACAGGGCTGGGGCAAACGCAGAGTCTAATTTACCAGTGCTGAGAGGAACAGATCTGGTTCCCGAGGGCCCTGTCTCTAGGCGCTGGAAGTCACTTCTCCCACTCATGCCATTACCAGGTAATGTTTGAAAACAACTGTTCCTTGAAAATTCTTCTTTTAGATTCTCTTGTTTATCCCTCAGCTATTCTATTTGCTTGACAGGACTAAAGTGTTTTGTGCTTGAACACTCTAAATTTGTGAAGATCCCTTCCAGTTGTGATTTTATGATTCTTTAAATAATTCAAATAATCAAATGAGAAACACATCATGGTTGACTGACTTCACATAAAAAGACACACAACTCCGAGGACTTAATGTAAAACCACGTTAGCTACTGTGGAGACATACCAAGGCAGTTAAAAGGTTCCAGTAACATCATTTCTTTGGAGAAACTGAGAACATGTGATTGGTTTTATCTTACCAAAGGAAGAATAACTATGTGCATATATGTGCAATTTTGCCACTTCCCAACACAGCCATGTTAGGCATCACTTGCCAGAGCTTCTGTAAGTTGAAGTAATAGAGCAAAAATATATGTAAAGTGCAAACCCAACAGGGTAAAACAAGAACTGTGACAGTTAACCTAGACAGGAGAAAAGTCAAGTGCTGGTGCCAGCTTTCATTCCTCGCGAATGAAGCCTCCATTTCCATAAAATGCTTGGAAGGCACCCAACACCAGCACATCTATCTGAGTTAGAAAAATAGTGGAGACACGCAATGTAAAACTCAGGCATTCACAGTAGTATAAACACACACAGCTGGTTTGCTAAGCACTTCTCATTAAATTCAAGCAACCAGACAGAGGAGGAGAAAGAAAGGGCAGAGCAATGGATCCTTGACATATCTGTGGTTTTCTGACTGTGACTCTCATCATCAATGAGGTGTCAAGTGGTTTCAACTTGAGTGGCTCTGTGGACTGGGGTACAGCCAGGCTGGGAGGGAGATGATGACAGTGAAGTGTGGGGTCACAGACAGAGTGTACACAGAGCATGGTGTACACATGTGACCCAACAGGGACAATCGGCATCCCAAATGGGGTATGAGCTCATCTAGACCTCACTCAGATCCATGCCAAGCCTGCAGGGTGCCTGATCTCCTGCCTCCCTAATACTGTGTCTGTCTTCCTCTCTATAGAGAGGCCATGCTCCAAAGTTCAGGAAAGAGAAACAGAGATCTATATATATTACTCATTTCCAACATAGCTCTCTATTATGTACAACTTAGTAATGGCTGCAGGTTCTAGTAATAAACTATAAAATATATATCTGAATATTTTAAATTTAATTCTCTTTTAAAGCTCTCACAGAGCAATCATGCAGTAAAGAGTCAGATTAATTCTAACAGCTTGATGGCAACTGAGGGTAATGTGGGAGAGGACAGTGAAGTGACAAGTGGTACAACTGCCACGTACGTGCACACATGCATACAACCTTGGGGTATGGTCACATGGGCTGATCTGGTCTGATGTCTCAGGTGATGGCTGTCATGTACTGTGGCTGACTGGGGAACACCCACTGCTTCCCAATGCTACAGCAGCAGAATCATCTCTAGGAAGCGCCGTTCCATTCCCAGGAAGCATGCCGGGTCAAGGTCAGTGTTAGGGGTGGTCAGGGCTGGGAGTACTTTTCCCAGTTAGAAAGAAAAGTAATTAATGATCATGAGGGAAAAAATTGCTTTTCTGGAAAAGGGTGAAAAATAGGAAGGATTTCAAATACTACCACCAAAAAATTGTCAAATCAGAAGTGAACAAGACACTGTGGAGATGGGGCTTAAACAGGGATGGAAACTAATTGGCCTGCTTATCTGCAAGGCTTTATTTAACCCGGTGATCCCCAAGAGACTTAGTGGAGAGGTGAGAGTTGACGTAAAGTGCTGAGAATGGAGCAGGCACATAACACATGCTTGCCCACTCATTTAAATTCTATTTTTACAGGTGAAAATAAGATTTTTAAAAAAGGACTTCAATATCCTGAGTTGAGTCACTATACATAAGAATATTTTGCTTTATCAAGTTTGATTGGATTCCCTTAAAATTAGAGTTTTTCAAGTTGATTTTCTACAGCCCTTTTTTCACATTCCCAACAGAAACACAGCATGAGCTGTAGGATTCAGTACCTTTTATATCTCAGATCACACAGATCTAGTATGAAAGTATGCAGAGTGTTCTAGTTTTTAACGGGGAAGAAAATACAGATGGTAAGGAATAGAGCAGGATACAATCTCATAGTAATGAACGTGTTTAAGTTCAGAGGTGATGTCACATGGAAAAACACATCTTAAAGATACTTATTTTGAAGGACATAGGGTTTTTTGTTTTTAAATATTATGAGTGAGGGAGAGCTGGGTCAATAACATTAAAACATAAAAAGCTCAGAAGGCTCCAACTAAAGTAGAAATGGTCCAGGCACTGACGGTTGAAGCTCTGAGTTATAATAATCTACTTTCATGATGACAATGGTTGGGAACAGCTTTCAGAGTTTTTTAACGTGGGAAAGAGAGAAAACTGAGGCAGAAACACAAACTCATTTCTACTCAATAAGAACATGAATAAGTTAGACATTACACATAGATCATTCTTTAGGTGATTCAAGAAGTCAGCTGTTAAATCCACATGAATGGTTTCCCAAAGCTCTCAACTGAAGAGGATTTATATGAAAGCAGAAACACTGTGAATAAACGTAAACACGCACATTCTGGGGAAGAGCAGATGAAGGTGAGGGTAGACAGATACAGAGAAGAAAAAGATCCATGCCCAAGTGAAGAAAACATGGAAACTGCTTTATAATGACCCAAAACACCCTGAACAGACATTTCCCTTATTTCTCCGACACACAAAGTAACAATTAAAATGAACTGTTGAAAAATATAAAAATTAAACACAGCAGTTTTCAGTATACACAAAACAATGTAGCACAGCCAAACTGTATAAACCATTTGTTAAAAAAATATCTCCTTTTATATTGTATGAACAAGTTGAAAGAGTCCTCTCCAAGTGTTCATTCACGAGCTCACCACTGTGTGCGCAGGTAACGGGCACACTCAGCTAGGTTCTTTAGCTTCTCACACGTCTGCTTTACACCTCCAGTGACAATCTGGATTGAACCGTTTCTTGAGTAAATACTATCTGATGCCTGGGAGTGTCATCAAGACACTACTGGGGTCATATCCCACAACTGTAAAAAAGAAAAAGAAGATCTACAATAAACTAAAATAAAATTGTGTTGATGATAAACAGACCTTACAAGTGAATTCAAGTGACTTTTTCAATTTAATAAGCAACTGAATACTATACTATATTAACAACTTCAAAATCTGTAAAATAGTATCTTCCCATCAAAAAGTACAACATAAACCTCAAAAACATGAATATGGCAACTGGAAATGTTAATCCAACTACAAAGAATAAAGGCATATTAGTCATTTAAAAGACCGAATGGGTACCAGGGATGTGCTATGTACAGCCAGTGCCCGGCATGGAGTGTTGTATGTAATAGGCTGTCAAAAATGCTCACTGCCGAGGGTAATCTGAGCAGATTTCATACAGTCTTGGTGCTCCTGTGTGTTTACACAGGGCCAAAGATGGAAAACTCCTAAAATAAGATAGCGTCCTACCTTAATAACCTTGTCAGTTCCCGACGTCAGTAACCACCCTCTGGTTGCATCAAAATGCACATGCACAATGTTATGTTTACTGTCATGGAAGGTAGCCGTGGGCGCACGTCTGGAAGAAGCAAAGAAAGTTTCCAAGACTGAAAGGTGGTGACAAATGAATGAAGAATAACCAGGGTGACGTTAAGCTCTAATTTTTAACCAAATGGCTAAAACTGTTTCATTGTTAGAAATGCTGCTCAGATCTACCTTTATTCTCTGGTGACTTGGTATGATTTTTTTTAAAAGTAAAAGGATTCTTATATTCTGCAAAATTGGAAAGAGATGATGAAATTGTCAAAAATCTTTTATAGATTATTTGTTGCTCTTATAGAGCTTATGAAAAACATTGTTTTTGACAAATTAAAAAAAAAAAAAACCCACCACAGTACTTTTGTTAAGTTTGCTCTCAGAGGGACTTGCTGGTAAAATATTCTACCTTTGCCTATTTAATTAAAAAAAAGCTTGATTGTTAAAATGCCTAAGATATTACTACCGCTGTAATCGAAGGGCTATATACTTTCCCCTCTTTTCGCAGGTTTAATGGCAGAATTACTTGTGCTGTAGTATCCCAGCACTTTAACAAACATCGTTATGTTTTGTGTTTTTTAATCTATGCATTTTTTTAAAGCAAGAAGGCCTGTCGATTGTGCCCAGGAGTTCTATATGCAATGAGAATGCTTCCACAGAGAAGAGGCAGAAGTTAACAGTGACACGGGAAAGGGGACAGGAATAGCTGTTCTCTAATCATGTCTCGAGGGGTCTCACTCTCTAGTGGGCTCTCTGAAGATGGTTGTTTTCTTCTTTTTATCTATAGCTAAATCTGGGGAATAACTGATCTTCAGCATACTAAAAATGGTCACTTTAAAACATTTAGAATTAAGATTTAGGTTTAATTTGCAGTCACTCTGAACCTCTGGGTTTGTAACTTTCACTATAAAATGAAGACTTAAACTAGAATATCTCTAAGATCACATGCAGCTCTCATGATGACTGGAAAATAATCAATGAACAGAAACGCTTACTTATGCAATGGCATCTTTATATTTGATACAGATAAATAACAATGAAAAATATAAATTAGGGTTATCTGTAAGAGAATACTTTATTAATTTGCCCCCCAATTTTTTTAAAAAATTATTATTATTTTTATTTTTCCCCTCTTTAATTCCCCCCACCCCCAACTTCCATCCCTGACCTATGGATGTTGCTGTTTCCCCTTAAGAACTTGATCTCTGAAGGCGGCATGCCCCCGGGGCCTGGTGCATGGGGGGCGGGGGGGGCTGGCACACCTAGGGTATGGTCCATGGCTCCACCTGGGGCATGAATCCAGGACCTTCTGTGTGTAAAGCAGACGTGTTAACTACTACACTATGGAGCCATCCCAGGAATTTCCTTTAAATAGTGATTTATTCTGGTACCTTTTCTATGTTTCTATTTACACGCAGCTTTTAAGGCATCCATCTACTACTTAAATGACTTTACTGTATACAAGGCGCTGGAGGTATGTGGGGCAGGGGCGGGAGAATTAGGCAGCTGTTTCCTATGAAATCCTGCTGTAATTCACTAAAGGGAAACTTGTTGCAGAGCATTCTGTTTACATCTGGGGCAGTTTTCAATTAGCTGACATGAAAGACACAGTATAGATGTGTCCCACTCTCCCAAGCACACTGATGCGCAGTAATCTAAGGCCCTGGGTTTCTGGGCAAGACTGACCAGCAAGACTGAGCAGCTAGGCAATTGATAGTATTTGCCTCTTAGGTAAAGTGGCCTTGCTCCTCGTGTAAAATGAAGCCTCTGGAGCCTGGGGGCTGATTCCACTTCTGTAAAGATAGCAGCTTGGGCTAGAAAGTGAATCCTGGGCTACTGAACCTTAGGCATTTCTCGAGGAGATGGGCAGACAGAAGGCTCTGCTTAAAGAACATGTATTTGTAATGCACATACCCCTGGGGTTGCGAAGAGCACAGAGATGCATTCTTTGCGCAGACTCTCTCCTCTCCCACCTCACAAGAGAAAAGAATCTACTGGTGGAAAGGAGGGCTTCGCCCACTTGCCCCAGTCTGTATTCTAAACCAGGAACCAGGGCACTAGCAGTCCTGACTGCAGTGTTGGGTGCAGCTCTCAGATCACATCCTCTCCTTAACCTTGACAATTCTGCAGACTGCTGGAACTTACTCTTCATCTGTGATGGCCTCATGGCAGCTGTCACAGACCCTCACTTCAAACTCGAAGCCCATCAGAGGGATGGAGGAGCGTTTGGAGCTGCACTTACCGCAGACAGCCTTCCCGCACTTGCGGCAGTGGTGCTGGAGGGAGAGAGAACAGGTACTCATTAAGGCTGCTGGGCCTCGCAGGCGTGAGCAACAGCATTCAGGTGAGGACGCTAAACAAGAGTGCCCCAGAAAACTGAAAGGAACACGCAACTGAAAGGTGTAGGATGAGGACTGCTGGGAATCCCATGTGACTGTGCCCCCTCCCACTGCCCCTTTCCTCCATCCTTGGTCCTTTCCAGTTACTATCTCTATGAACTCTAGAAGAACCACCCAGTGGCCAGGTTATTTTAAAGCTGAGTGTACTGAGGAAGTGCCATCTCCAGAAATTACACTTCTTGATGGAGAACATAAATGAACCCTGGTTCAATCCACTGTCTATACTCCAGCCATGCTCAACTTGGGTGAGCCATGAAACCAGCGTTTGGTTTCCTTGGGGAGGACCAAATCCAACCATGGAATCAGACTGAAAATGCTATGTATTATAAGTAGATCTAAATAACTAAAACTAAGACAGAAAGAGGGCAAGTAAAATTATTATGAAGAAATAAATACTACTTCTGTAACTTCATGGTAAGCATAACCCCTCTAATTTTAAGGTATATTTTAACAGATGCCACTAGAATTCGGAAATCATCTCTCTTAACTGCTTACTGGGAATAAGTCACTGAATCCAGCAGGAAACAGCTAGAGTAGATAAAGGGAATAAATTAATGTGCAGTTACAAAGCGACTCTATGATAATAATTTACCCTTATTTCTTCTAAGATCACAAGGTAAAGTTATTTCCACACTATTACATTTTGATGAAGCAGCCATATCACGCACCTGTCTCAAGCCAATTTTCTTACTGTCCCACATTTGCTTGAAGTTCCAGAAGAAAGGCTGATCACACTTTTGGCAGGAATCGCTGTCCAACCATTCAGGGGTCTGTTAAACAAAGCACACAGCAGGTCACAGTGAGCAGCAGTGAGGAGGACGGAACCACTGACATCGATGAAACTTACAGAATCAGGATATGTTTATAAGAACCAGAAGTATGATTTCTCAATCATTTAAAAAATATTTACTGAAGGCTCTGGGGACATACTGGTGAATAAAAAGACTCTCATGAAGAATCATCGGGGAAGGTTAAACATGAAAATATTATTAACAACTAAATAAGTATAAGTGCAAAGGCCTGAGGAGAAGCACAGTGCTATGACCCAGGCTGGGTTCAGGGGTGTTCAGGAACAGCCGGGGCCATCTCGGCAGAGTCCTGACAGCCATGTTGAGAACTTAGGACTTTATTTCATCTTCTCTGATCATATATAATTATATCTGCTCTAATTGTGTACAATTATATCTAATTACACATTACACATACGCACAGCTATCTGTGTTAGAGGGACAGAACCTGACCACAGCAGGTACTTGGGGGAGCTATCTGTCCACGATCCACTTGTGGTAGGGCCCAGCAGAGTTTGAAACTCTGCTTCTTGCCTCCTCACGGGTCACACAATATTCTGGTTTCATTCACTATTTCCCAACCTCGTCACAAGTACTCTAAACTATGGCAAACAGGTCTACAAGATGTATTCAGCTTAAAGCTATTCTTTAGCAAATCTTTACAGACAATGCAGATACTGACTCTGCATCGTCTTTTAGAGTTCCATGTTCAAATCTGCAAATTCATCAGTTGGCCCTAGAGGGGCTGATCTCTTTCTACATATCACCAAACCCAAGGAATCTTGAAAAATAAACCCAACCCCAGAGTTTCCCAAAAGTTGAATTCCAGGAAACTTCAATTTGATTCTTACTGTAAAAGAGGCCTGAGATCAAACGAGTTTGAGAAATGAGGTCTTCCATCATCTGCCCCCTCTTCGAGATTCACAATGGACGGCAGCACAGTAAATGCCCAGGAAGGTCTTTTTCTGTTGATGTAATCCTTTTCTGAGGAATACCTCTTGTGGAACAGATTTGAGGACTTAGCCTATTATCCTACCTTCAAGCAGAAATGAGCCTAAAACTATACACTTTCTCAAAAAAGTGAAGTAAAAAGGTGACATTAAAAGACTCCTAATTCTTGGTCTATTTATTTTATTAAAACTGAAAGAAGCCTTGATTTGCTTTGTAATTTTCATGTCCTAATCCGTTTAAAGGCAGATTTAACAAAATAATGCAAAATTTTTAGCTAAACACAACATTTTTATCCCTAAAATACATATCCACGTTGTGATTTTTCAGAACACTTCTGATGCAGGAAGATTTACAAAAAACTTTAACACACACACACACACACCCCCACACTACATCTTTTACAAGGAAGCATGCAGATTCAGGACATATCAAACACACCATATCAGGTATCAATGAGGAGGGAATTAAAAGTAAGGATCAGGAAAGGGGGAAAAAATAAATCAGGATATGATTTATAGTACGATTCCATTTTTTTGTCAAAAAAAATCTTTCATACGTGTATGTGTAGAGAAAAATGTAAGGAGGGAGGCTTGTCAACCTGTTAAGGGTGTTATTTCTGAGTGGTGACACCATGAGTAACTGCTGTTTATTATATATATTTTGGAAAAAAAATGGGAAAATTTAGAAAAAATGAATTTCATTAAGAGTATAAATACGTGTACGACCTATGGGATGTCAATTCGATTGTGTTCAGCCACTCGAGGTCTTCCATTATCTGTCTCTGCCCCACTCAAGAAGCTCCTCTGGCCACGTCCTCTGCGCATGCGCACTAATGCTGCGTGTGTGCCTGCCCACATCCACCAGCTCTTTACTCTTGGGGTTTCTTGTCCTGGACAGTATACATCCAGGCCCCATCAATCTTTCAGCCCTATTTCTGTCCACAAACCCTTCAACGTTGGCCTACAATGGTAATGCCTCTTCCTAAATACCCACTACTAATGCTCTAGCTTGCACTGACTGCAATTAATTCATTTATATCATTTAATAGTTTTCTTAAGTTTTCTACCACGTGTCTTTTCTTCCAGAAAGTCTGGCAGCGCTTCAGGGCAAGAACTGCTTCATCTAACACGTCTCAGACCTCTGGAGGTGAGCCCTGCACAGCTCTCGCCAGCACTTACCAGGAAGCAGCTCCACAGATACATCTCAGGGGATTTATGTTTATATAATATGACACTTGCAAAAAATGGACGGAACCATTTCCACTGCTCATTCAGGCTCTGAATCACTCAACAAGATTTAAAATAGTCAACAAGGACTCATATATATGCATGTCAAAAGGCGTAATTTAAGCAAGATGGCTCAACGGACTGCCCACAACCACCTGGTTTTGTCTCTGGAAACCACGTTATCCTCCTTTGGGGCTCTGTCCATCAAGGGTGGAGGCTGCATGCTGCAGGGGTTCAGAATGAGTCACCTCTCACCCCAAGATGTGCCGCTGTGGCGTGCAGATTATTTTGAGCTAAAGGCAGCCGAGATCCTGCAGGCTCATGAGAAACTTAACCTGTCCCTTAAAGAATTTAAACTAAGGGCCTTGCCCATAAGAGTTATCACCAAAATAACTCTTTATGACCTCTCTGTAGGGAAGGACAAACTTCTAATTACCATATATCTGCTCTTCTTATTGTCCTACAATGACCTTCCTTCCCTCTGAAGCCCCAAGGTGATCCTTAGCTCAGAATGTCATTATTACCTCATTTTCCCTTCCTGTCTTTGAATCTCTCAGGAATATGGGGTCTCTGACTCTCTCATGTATGTGGAGTTCTCATACATATGCATGTAATTAAATGTGGTCATTTTCCCTTGATTTGTCTCATTGTCTATTTGATTATTAGACCAAATGAAAGAACCTTGAGAGGAAAATTTCTTCCTCCCCCACAGTGCACTGAGGGAAAAGAACTCAAGGGACCCCTCCTCTCCTGGTTAGGTCAGTTAGGCCTGGAAAGCAGCCAGGACAAACCAGGTGTGACTGTCGCTGACCTAACACAGCTTTCATGCAGATCACTGGTCACTTGGAGAGCCTGGCTAGTACACATTGTATGGATTTCTCAGCCTTTATACCAAATGGCATTTCAAAAGCAATGTTCTACAATTCCCCACTTCCTAACAGTAATGATTGTTTTAATTAGTTACTAATAGAACTCCTGTGGATTTATGGTTTGAACAAATCAAGCTTTAATCTTCTTAAGCATTTAATTACTGTCATTTGAAAGGCATTGCATAGTGGGTAATATTCTCTTGAAATGGGGTTGGGTCAGGACTGAGAAAGAAGATGGGAAATTGCTTTTGTCTTTTTAAAGTGTTGCTTTTCTGAAATTAGAAGAACATACACTGTCAAAGGGAAAGTTTAATTCTAGGGAAATGAGAATATTGTTACCTTTAAAGTACTTGACAAAGGAGATATTCTGGAAATGTATCAATCATTAAGATGCTCAAAGGTGAAAAAGAAAACTTATAAAAACGAATGTTATGATAAAACTTAGTAATATATGCTTAAAAATGATAAAACATACATTTGTATCTGAGAACTGTTTAGGACATGACTCATAAAGAAGCACAAAATAATTATTTCCAACGTTTCTATTAATACCAAACCAAGGATTCTTACTTCATTAAATACCATTTCTCAACCACTAGCCACCACTTCCCTCGATAACATAAAGCACATGAGTTTTATTTTCATAGGGCACTTTATACCAAAAGGCTAATCACCTGAAAAGAGAAGGTTCCTTTTTCTCACCTGAAGCTTTGTTGTGAATGCCACAATAGATTTAAAGTCTAAACAGCTTAGCCTCAGTCTAAATTCTTATGAAATCTCCACTACGTGAATGTTAAATGCCAACTTGTATGGATTAAAAAAGAAAAGGAAACTCCTCCTATACTAGAATTTTTTATCGACATGTCTCATATCATGATTTAATCATAAAAGGAAGAAGAAATGAGCAGGTGGGGCAGCTGATCCATTTTTCAGCACAGCCAGAACTGCAGAGCACAATCTGGTGGCTGTGGAGGGACAGGCCCCCAGCTTGCTGTGACACCTACCTCCTGCCTCTCCACATCCATGTTCCAGACGACAATGCCACCATCACCGCCACATGAGATGAGCTGCCGTGTGTGCTGTGCGTAGGAGAGGGCCTGGACTTTGTCACTGTGAAAGAAAGCAAGAGTTGGCAACAGTTTAGGAAGCAAATGAAAGCCCTGATGGAAGGAAGCCCAGCAGTCAATCAATGTGCACACTCACTGCTGAGCCTCAAGTGCAGATCTTAGAAATCAGATGGAACTGTCAACATGCCAAGGGTGGGGAGAGAACTCGAGGTTTAAAAGTCAAAATGCTCATTTAAGATGCCGAGGCCCCAGGCAGAGATAATCTTTGTCCATTACTAACACTTAAGGAGAAAAGCTGATTGCTGAACGGACTGTAACATCTTACTGGTTCCTTCCCTAATTGATTAAATAACTAATCTGTGACACATGTTCATGCTGCATTTGTTCAAGAGTCATGACTTATCTTTTAAAAAAGGTATGCTTTAAGAGTGTTGGAGATCATTCATTGAGAAGTTGACTGGATTCACATGATAAGAGTCAGGTAAACGGTGTTGCCTGAAAAGTGAAGCACATCGTGGGTGGGTTAGACCCACACATACTACTTCTTGGCTCCCAGAGTGAATCCAAAGCAGCAGTAGACTTGAGCTTCATTGACTGTTTCTCTAGTTTTTATTTCCTCTTTACTGATTTGTGTTTATTTTTCTTCCTAGTCCATGCACGGCTGACAAGTTATTCCCTCTTGGTGGCAGCCACGATGGAGAATTCAGTTTTGTGGTCCGGTAAGTTGATGATCATTTAACAAAAGAGTACACAGATCTACTTTCTGTTAGGTGAGAGAGAAGAAAGAGGGAATCTGGTTTCTTGGACGTTTTTGTTTGAATAGTTTTCTATTTTGAGCTCAAATCAATTAAGAATTCTGTGCCCACTGGGAAGGAGAGCAGCTCTTTGAAATCTTTTGAAATCTGAACTGGTGATGTTTTCTGTTTACTTTTGATCTGTGGCTGAAGCTGTAGAACTGAGGTTATTAAGCTCTGTGTGTCTGTGTCTACAATTCAGAAAGGCCTTTCTTTACTTCTTGTAGTATGTGGAATGCTTTCTTATTTCCAGGTATCAATAAATTAGATTATAGCACCTTTTAAATTGTAAAGACTTGTTCTGCTTGGCTTATAAAGTACTTATATAAATTGAATATTCCTAAACTTCACAGAAAATAAGAAAATCGAACATTTAAAACTTTAAATTTACTATACTTAAAAATAAAAATTATTTTACAGAAAATGCTAACTCAATAAAACTTTAAGAATCCAAGTTCAAAAATTAAGGTAACTTTGGCAAATGAGACTAATCTGATAAGTTTTAAAACAGCTGTTTTTCTCTGACTTCTCAATGTTAAGTATAATACAACTGTACATTTTATTTTACTTGGGTTGATTTCTCCTAAATTTATATAGGAAAACTGGCCAAATAAGTTAATGTTATATCTATATGTTTAAGATTATGAAAATTATAAATTTGTGTTCAACCAAATTGAATAATTTTCCTGATATATTTTTTATATAAATAGCAATTATGCTTTGCAGCATATCACTTAGAGATAATTCCTAAGATCTTTAGGAGTAATATTAAGTTGAGCTAATCAATAATCATTGGATACCTACCTAGATAATTTCAGAATAAGTTAGAATACTGAAACTTTGATTACAAAAAATATTAAGTTTACATATGTTTGCTTCTTACTTTTATATTGTACAGAGAGGCTACAACTTAGGTGAGTCATGTCAATGAATGTGTTCATTTTTGCCATTTTCAGGGGAGGTAAAAGTGATGTATGTCACAGTAGAAATTAATGTTATATGTGTTTAAATGCTTTGCTAGTCTGACAAAATGCTTGTATATGATAGACAGTTCTCAATCATCTCCGTCCTTCCTTCTCCCAATTTTCTCTATGAAATAAATGTAAGTGAATTCTTTGGTTAATTATTATAATTAAAATGGATGGCTGAGACTATGTCAGGTTCAAATAGAAAAGAAATACAATTGTATATGCATTAATTTGAAAGAAAAAGAGTAGTTTTGCCGTAAAGCAGTAGTTGTTGAACTTTTGTCTCAGGACCTCTTTATACTCTTAAAACTTATTTGAGGGAAATCAAAGAGCTATAGTTTAAGTGAGTGATAACTATCCATATTTACTGTATATTTTTTTAAATTTTTAATTAAGTTTATTGGGGTCATATTTACTGTATTTGAAGCCAAAACTGAGAAATTTTTTTAAAAAAACCTGATTCGTTTGAAAATAGAAATACTCTATTCCATTTTAACATAAACAACATAGATCTTATGAAAAAAAAAATTTCCTAAAACAAAACACTTTGATGACAAAAAGGGCATTAACGTTTTTGCAAGTCTTTCTAATGTCTTGCTTAAACAGGAGAGAGCCAGATACTCATCTCTTTCTGCATGTGTTATGATGTCACTCATCATGCAGCCTCTGGAACACTCCATTGTATACTTTTGAGAGAACATGGATAAAAAAGCAATTCTAAAGTAAATTATAAATTTGTTCCAGAATCTGAAAGAGGAAAATGAAGGACAAATTTTGAAAGTGAATTTTATTTGCTTTCACTTATAATACTTGAGTCTGAAAAAAGGCTATAAAATACATTAAAATTCTGGTGTAGTTCCCTCAGCTTTGATGGCTTGCTTCCTTTTATTGATTAATGCCTTTGACTATAATGCAAAAGAATATTCTTTTTTTTAAAAATAAACTTATTTATTTAAATTAGTTTCAAGTATACAGTACATTGGTTAGACATCTATAATGTTCATAAAACGATCCCCCCAGTTGCTCCCGCCCTCCCCGGCCCTCCACTTAGCCATCACATTAATGCTGACTGCATTCCCTCTGCCATGCTCTCTGTGTCCAACTATCAACTACTAATTTTTACTTCTTTTACCCTTCACCCCATTCTCCCAGCCTCTCAACCCCCCTCTCTTCTGTCCGTCATCAAATTGTCCACTATATTTGTGAGTCTGGTTTTGATTAGTTTGTTCTTTTTGTTCCTTAGATAACCGCATATAAGTGAAATCATATGGTATCTACATTTCTCTGACTTATTTCAGTCAGCATTATAACCTCTAGGTCCATCCATGTCATTGCAAATGGTAGAATTTCATTTTCTTTTAATGGCCGAGTAACATTCCATTGTATATATGAACCATAATTAAAAAGAATACTTTACATTCTATAGAATCTACCTACCTGGAAGAGATTATGTCTCATCTAAATTATTTTTAGAGCTTTATGTTAACTTGATTACAGTCCTTGATTATTTAAAGAAAAAAATATAAGGACTCTCACTTGTGAGAAGGGCTAAATTCTTTAAGATTCTGTTACTTTATTTATTTCAAATGTCTTATTGTTACTTTGATTATGTACATAATCAAGTGTTGTTTTTAGGCACCTGCACTCCTATCTTAATGAAGTACCTAAAACTCTTCACTATTCTTTTGGTTTTGCCTCCTCAGACTAAACCTTATGTTTTGAAAAAAATTAAATTAAAATGTTAGGATATATTTACACCTAAAACTATCTTTGATATTTCCTGGAAGGGTCCTGGACAATCATAAAGATTTGATTTTTTTTGCCTTTTAAAAAGAGAGATGCTACGAACAACTGCATTTGCTTGCTGTGTTACTATTCTAAGAGTTGTCAGTTCAGAAGAGATACTCAGTTTTCGCTAGGTTAAGTCAGTACAAGATAAAATGATACTAATACAAGTATTTCTGAAATTGTGTATTTTATGAGAAGACCCCAGAGATTTTTATAAATGCTCTCATTTGCCTATAATACGTTTTTACCTTCAGGGGAAATACTGATCAAAACTCTTAGGATATACTTACATAGGGTATCTCAATAGAGAATTTTACTCTCCTCCATTCTGATATTATTTGTCACAGTAAAAAAGTTAACCATTACATCTCTACTACCTACAGATAACTTTTGTACTACTCTGAAGCTTACCTGAAGGCTCTGCTCTAAGCTACAGGCCAGAAAGGACAATCTTAAGAGTTTTGTGGAAAAGGACTTCACGTACCAGTTATTTTAAAATATTGATATTTCAAATAATAGACTCTTGGGCCAGGCTATTGAGCTGACATTGCTTAGATAATTTTTCATCTGAGCAGTGGAATTTCCTTGGATTTCTGGACTCTTTTTGACTCCGGATGCAGACATCTTACTTCGTGTAGACTGCTAAACCAAGAACCAGCAGAACAAAAATCAATTACACAGGACTGGATGAAATGGAGAGGGAAATTTTACTATGTTGTCTGGAATACTGTTGATGTTTTAATGTTCTATTTTCTGGACACGTAAGGATGCTTTTACTCTTCCTTTCTATGCTATCTCTAACCTACAATTTAGTAAACTCTGCTTTTATAAGCTAAATCAAAACATTTAAAAATGATATCCAGTTCTCACTGATATCCCAGAATTCAAAAACTGTTACTGAGTCCCCTTAATTTACATGGCAATATAGTTACTTCATAGGTTCAATTAGAATCTATCTGCAGGATATAACTGAGCAACCAAGTCCCTACTTCAGAGTATCATATTAGAGAATGATACTCACCGAATCAGATATGAATCAGCCACTTTAAGAACTAATGGAGCCAATGCCTACAAAGACCTCCCAGGAAAACCGGCTCTGATACCTGGCTTTGCAAGGTCCTGGACTTACTGGTGGTAAGGAATCTACCAGGTCAGGAACGTAGCAAATGCTGGAAACCTTGAGGAATTCACCTAAGGTCTACCTAAGTAAAATATGGTGGAGAGTTTCTTGCCTTGGTTTCCTAGCCCTGGGGTCGAAAAGCCCAATGTAAGATTCCTTGTAAAAACTTCCATGCAAAAGTTAGTTCTGTGAGCTTAATAGTTGTTTAATACTGTATGACTGCATATTTGCAAAGCAAACCAAGGAGGCCAATATGATTAACACTTACTGCACCAATGTAAATAATTAGGCCAAACCCTGTGAGACCAGCTCTTTTTTGTGACCAAGAATAATCTTTGAGATTATTATGATTACAGGAGAGGTGGGGAAAAGAATTGTCAAGTAGATTGTGAAAGACTAAAGTGGGCAAAAAGAAATTACTGGGTGTCTTTTCAACGGAATTTTAGGTGTTACCTAGCACACTCTTCTGGGTTATCTGATCTATAGGGGTCTGCAGCTTTAACTGGGCTATTCTATAACCCAGTAGCTATAGAAAACTGCTATTACTGCAATTGAATCTTGTCCAGTGAAGATGCAACCAAACCCCAGACCCCACCCCTCCCATGGAAGAAGCCAACTGTGACTCTACTTACAAATTCATGTCAACATTCCCCACTGCCTATGCATGTATCTACTCTGTGGATTTTTCCTTAGAACTGGTTATAACATCTTACTATTTCCTATATTAATTAATGACTAATATAAAACCTTTAATACATATTCCTTAAAACACATTAATTGATTTTTATCTGTCCTGGTGGATCTTCCATGTTCTTAAGTATGGAGTGCCACCATTCTGACATTCAGGTGCAAGAAGGAAAATCTATTTGGTTGAGCAGGCTCGTAACCCTGTGATTTGAACTACATTTCATTTGTTAAGGCATCCTGATACACATCAATGATCTTGTAAAACCAAAATAAGCTCCAGAAGGAAATGCATTGCTATTCATTGCTGGCAGCAACAAATACATAATTTATGGGGCTATAGGACCGTTAATATTCCAACACAGAAGAGTGGAACACAGTGATGGATGCTAGATTCCAAGCTTTGCAATAAAGCTGCTCAGGGACTTCTTGATTTAAGGATTCAAAATACAACTACCCTGCAGTTAAAAACAAGGTGAGGGAACACCCCCAGGCTCACAGATTGAGGGTTATAAAGAATAAAAGATATCTTCTTCATGCACTCATGTTTCATCTGACATCACTATAGCATTTATCCTAGAAAGCATTTCAAAACTGGTTATTATTTCATGGACGAGTGCTCTATGTACTGCAATGCAAATGATCTCATGAGTGCACAAAAACTTCACTTTTTACAACCACCAGGATCTGCCATCAGAAATCTACTTAGTGAGATGGCTTTATTTCCTTTCTCACCAGTCCTAGAAGTAACATATGTCTCATCAGGCCCAGCTACATAATTTAGGAAGCCCAATGCAGCATGAAAATACATGGCCTCTTGTTAAAAATTTGTTAAGAATTACAAAATGATGACCCAGTGCGTTAAATCAAGTGTACGGACCTTCTAAGCATGGGGGCCTTCTGTGACTGCACAGGTCACATGCCCAGGAAGCTGGTCCTGTGTCTGGTGCTTCTTAAGAAAACAGGGTAGAGAAGCCTTTATCCTCCATAGAAAACAGCTTTTCCAACATGGGCTAACATCTGCCCAAATGTCAACTTAGACCCTCTTCCATTTCCGAAGAGTAGGAGGGTCTTCAATGTATAGCGATCTTTCATTTCTTTGATGTAAAGTCCTAGGTTACTTGGCGAAAAGCTAATCATTTATGCATCTTCTACCAGAGATCTTGCTCTCATATTCAGAACTCCAATGTTCATAAGTTTTCCAAACCTCAAAGGGCCAGAGAGACTTGTGGGCAATACACAAGTGAGGTCTCCCGTATAACTGATGCCTAGGGCTATCCCATGCCAAAGGGACCCTAGAAGGATTTGCCTCACCAGGGATCCTTGGACCACAAACAGTCTGAACCTGAACTCAGGCACACGCCTGGGAACACTAGTGTAAGCAGCAGCAACATTTTGGTGTTTACTGGCTAGGGTGGAAGTTCAGATTAGCCACCGCATGTCTGCCCACCTGCAATTCCTGAAAACACTGTATTTAGTTCACGCAGTTCTGTTTTGGTTAGCCACCTGATCCTGAGAACTATGGGAATCTCTTCATCTCCTAAGATCCAAATCTAGAGTGACTCCCTCACTGAGGCCTCCCGCTTTCCAGTAAACCTGACAAACTGTCCCATCTTTACCCCATTTTCATACTTCCAGCATAGCTCTACACAGGCAGGGACTATTTTCTTAGTGTCCTAGGTGCCTAATACAAAAACTGGTATGTAGACGGAGCTCAGTAAACATTTGTTTAATGTGTTATGAATAGAGAGAGTAGGTGTACGTGGCAATATTTCCATGGAAATGCTACAATCAGAGAGAAACAGTAATCATATCGAAAAGCTTAATTTTTGAAGAATTATAATTTTTTTAAAAGAATAATTTTAACAACTGCCACTTATTAGCCTTTACTCTTGTGATTATTTTCCACGTATTATATCATTTGTGGTTTTAAACAACTTTTGAGGGTTTTTATTTCCAATATTATCCTTTCTTCAGAGACAAGGAAACGGAGGATCAGATTGAGGAAGTGCCTCGCCAAAGCCTACGGCCATTAGCAGAAGGGCTGGCTCAAACACAGCATGGCCAGACTCAGGGGCTAGCACTTAATGACCAATATTCAGCCCCTCTGTCTTTTACAAGATTCTATTTTCTATGAGAACTCTAGTTTCTATTGCTTTTATTATGTGTTTAGCTAAGTAGTTACAAATATAAAAGACATCTCTTCTTCTCTATCCTAATAATTCTTAAGTGCTACAATGAGAAACATTCCTAAATCTCAAATCAGGAGAGAAAAATTTTCGTATGTAATTTTCCTTGTCCTCCCTCCCCCATACCCAGAAAAAGCTCTATACAAGAATTTTACTTCTTTTAACTTTACATGCAATTTATTTGATATAAGAGGAAAAAGCACAAATTCTCCCAGCGTATATTTATTTATAAATATCTTATTTTTTTACCAAAAGGCTTTGAGAACGCTTATAACAAAGTTCTTACACATGGCAAGTGCAGGAAGAGGGAAACCAAGAGCTGGGATTGTGGAAACAGGAAGCTCACACACAGGCCTTATGTGCCAAGTGTCATGGCTGTGACCGAGCCTCATGCAACCCAGGGATCCCAAGGAGGGGCCCCTACCGCAAGGGCCACACAGACTTTTTACCTGTGCTTTAAATCAAGTTACCATTGAATTAAATTGCCAAAATGTCTTAGCCTGAAAAACACTGTTATAAGAAAAATTATGGTCATAAAGTTGGTCATGAAATGATAGGTATTATTTAAGAATAAAAAAGGATCTAAAAAGCCCAAGTACCATTATTAGATTTGACAAGGTGGGCATGGGGCAATAAATGCCCAGGTTTATGCTTTGATAACATCCATCCAACTGGTAGCTGATACTTGAAAAAACACAACTGGTCCCTGAAACTGTAACGTTTCCTTTGCCTTTCCTTCCACAGAGCTAGCACAGAATCATGCTCCAATTGCTGTAGGGTACAAAAACACCAAAACACTTCCAACGCGGAAAAAAATTGTATAGAAGTATACTTTCTTAACTTCTTTTCCCTTTGGACTTGGAAACATTTTTGCTGTCATCAATCACTTACTCTAGTGTTAAAGCTCTCTCTGCTTTGATAGGATTTTTACACACAAAATCAAACCAGTCATACTTCTGCTACTGAAGGATGGTATGAAGCCGCAAACCCAGGACGGAAGCTATCTCTCCACGCCACACTTAGGCATTTCCAGAAGAGGGGAAGGCAGTCTCCGCACCCCGAGAGGTGGGAGCTCTGGTCCGGTCTGCTCTCTCCAGGTCCCCAGCTCACCAGTTCAGTCCCTGATTTGGACTGAATTAGTTAGCTCTGGTAGGTAGCTCTGGCCAGCATTAGTCACCCTAGGGAAGGTGGGAAAATGAGGAATTGTACAATGGCAAGGGGAAGCCTCAGGCCACAGGCAGAAACTCTTTGGCTTCTAAAGTAGAAGAGACAGAAACCACCGTGGGGCAGGGTGGGGACCAAGTGCTATCCAATGTTCATTTTTGTGTCTCCAGTGCCTAGCTGGATACAAAGGCTCTGAACTGCTTTATTAGTTCAAGCTGCACTAAAGTTTAGGAGACCTAAGCTGTCAGCTGGGGGCTTTGCGGTAGGTAGCTCAGTAGTCTCATCTAACAAATAGAATCTGGCTTCTCTCTTTCATAGGGTTATTGTAAAACGAAACGGAGGGGGTCTATTTTGAAAGCTCTTTGACGAGTTATTAGGCGCTATTCAAACACAAGAATCACTGAACACTAATCCAGTGGCCAATTTTCAGAGCAAAGGATTGGCTGCTATGAAAGTGGGCCTCATGACCTCTTTCCTGCCTGATGCCCTTTCCCGTTCTTTCCTGAACCTTCTTTGTGAAGGCCGTCCTCCTACTGCCAGCAGTTCCTCTGGCTTCTGTATCTCCACCTCGGGCGTTCAAACCCACCCTAACAGAACGACAGTACCAAAGCCGAGGAAGTTTACTTCCCCTAGCTCTGTGGCATCAAGGTGTCTCCTCTCAGGCTAAGACCTGAGACCCCCCTCATAGAGTTCACTTTGTTACTAAGCTTGAGTTAAATAAGTCACGAGGCAAAGGCCTTCTGCTATTATTTCCATTTAAAACCAGTTCTGACTGGTGGTTCCTGATCTCACCTGCCTGCCGCCCCACTAAATTCCAGGGGTGTGATCCTGTCAGGATGGACTCCAAGTTTGGTCTGTTTCATTTTCTATAAGGCCAAGTTTGTATTTCTTAGAACTGGAAGACCTATTAGTCTAGGTTTCATTTTTCTGGGACTGAGAAATTGCATTCCAGCCTTACTGCTTCTTTTCTTACCAAACTGGAGGTGCAAGTTTCCCAGAGCAATGTTTCGCATGAGGGCACTCAGCACACGGTGATGCTGGCGTGGAGAGTGGCGACACTTTCCCATCATGTGGATGGGTCCTGTAAGGCTACCTGCACCCTTTACCAACCACTGTGTAAAAACAAAACTAGTTATGGCTCATCTGAATGAGTCCAACAAATATTACTGATCTTCATTCACAACCCGCATTTTGTTTCTCCAAGAGCCCGTGTGCCAGGAATCGCCTGGCAGATTAGACAGTAGCTGATTGTTACTAGACAGGACCACCTGGCTTTCCTTTATCTTCACATACGTGGATGACTAACGTCGACTCCTTCCACATGATGGTGATGCATGTCATGGAGAGAAACGTAGGAGGACAATTCCTCTAATGAGCTGATGACGAGGTCCAGTGGCCCCGTAAGCCAGCTGTGGCCCCAGACACCGTGGTCTGTTCTCTAATGTGAGAAAGAAGGGCTTAATAGCTACATCTCTGAAACTAAACTCTAACACTACAACAATTATTTGTGCATGGGCCCTCCAAAACTAAATTAGTTCAATAATCCTAAACTGCAGATTTTTTTAAGGAAATATTTTAAAACTAGTGTTTCCAGGCAGATTTATAGGAAGAGCTAATGTTGCTTAAAACCAGCCGGTTCACGGGAGCATTACTGACATTTCTTTATGGCTGTCTGGAGTCGCTCTGAATATCACTTTGAAAACTTTACAAGTTAAAAACAATTTAGACTAGCTTTAGAATTCTACAGCAGTTCCAAAATTTTTTACTGCAACTGAACAGACATTGCCCCCAGGGACTGTGGGCAGCCCAGAGCAGGACAAATCAGAGTGTGGTCTGAGGGTCAGCAGCAGAGAGCTGCCTGGGAGGCTTGTTACCACAGACGCCTGCAGCTCCAGACTGGTGATCGGAATCTCCAAAGACAGGGCCCGGGAACCTACTCTAAACAAATTCCTCGGTGATTCCTTATGCATGGCCAAGTTGGAGAATCGCTCCAAGGAAACACAAAGCTTTCTCTGCTTTTCCTCTCAGTCCCTTGAAATCCGTCCCTTAAGGAAGAAGAGCCTGATATGAATCAAGGCCGAGTACTCAATAAATATTTGGTGAAGTACAAAATGTACTTTGTGAGAAAGGATATTATCTCTCCCCTTTTCCTTGAGCTGCCAGAAATCTTGAAGCCACATTTGACTTCAATTACAGAAATTCTGTAGGCCTTCATGGCTTGTATTTTTAAGCTCTTTTCTCTTTCACTCTCAAATTTTTACTGTTATATTCTCCCTGGTTCTAATTTTTACCTTTTATTTATTTTCTGCCATTATTTTATTTTATGGTTTCTATAAGCACTCTCAAATCCTCTGTGGAATAAAATGGGGTATAAATAAATAAACATACTTACACACAGATATAAATCAAAGTGGCCATTATTTGCTTTCCTGCCATGCCCTTCCCACGCTAAGATCCTGCCCCAGAGACTGAGCTGCACTCCTTTATTCCAGCCTTCAGCTGGGAATCTTTTTTCAAGAGTTCTTTATAAAAGCACCAGTGGTCTTACTTGTGTCCTTGGAGCTCGATGGCTGTTCCTTTTCTTCCACCGATGTCCCACATGATTACAGAGTGATCGGAGCTGCCTGAGAACAAAACTCGCTGGACGGGGTCCCAACAGAGAGCAGTCACCCCACCTGAGAGACCAGACACAGCTGAACATTAGTCACACAGTAACAATATTATTCACCAATAAAATGTGAATGCAAAGGAGTTAGGATCTAGAGCAGTTTCTGGCACACAATAACATTTTTGTTGAAAGAACAAAACTTTAGTTCTTTAAAAAAGAACTTTTTGTTGAAAAAGTCCCAAAAGAGAAAAAATTGGCTCCAAGAATAAAAGTCTCACACTTTAAGCATTTTCCTCCCCAAATTTAAAAGTACCATAAAATCAATTACTATAAAGACCGAGAGAAATGAAAAGGCAATTAACTGACCTTCGACCATAATTCTAAGACATAATTCTAATAAAAATAATTCTAAGAAGAATGGAAAATATCGCGCTGTTTGGAAATGTTAGCCACATTTTTTTAACTGCTGTCTACTTCCCATCCCGACAATAACAGATTAAGTAAACACGGTTTTAAGAAGCTCTATTAGATTTTTTATTCTTGAACATCAGATAAAATTAGACTACAGTATCAGAATTTAAAAGCTATTTTCTCTCTTTGGAATTTAAATTTATAGATTCTGGGCACATCATTTACACCCTCAAGTGTCAGTTTCCTCAACTCTAAAATGGGGACTATGGTGCTATGACTACACTACTGATAATGTCAGCCTAGCTGCTAGCTACCTCACAAGGCAGTGCTGAGAATAAGGCTGGATCGAGTGTGCAGCACCACTCTGCATGTGCACTACACGGGCTGGCTGTTAGCATCACTCCAGTGGCGCAGCTGTAACATATCATGACAGATTTTCTTCTCTGGCAGCCCCCTTATAAATCGAACTCCTTATGCACTGAGAAGAATAATAACTTTTTCCCTATAAGATGAGCACAAAGCCTATGAATCCTGAAGAATGAGGAATACTCATTTTTTACATTACTGAAAAATACTATATCCTGGAAAGAACATAAAATAGCTTTCTTAATCTGCTGGAATCTGATGTTTTTCTTCTTTAGATTAGCAATTTGTTCTACTGAAGTGCTGTACTTTAAAAGCTTTAGGAAAAGTTTCCTTTATGTAATTGTCTCAGAAGACTTTTTTTCAAGATCAGAAGAAAAAAAATATCCCCACTTCTCTGAGTTGTTTAATAGCATCTTCCTCTGGCTGCACAACATTCTGCTTGTATATATTCCTGTCCATGTAAGAATAAACATCACTTTGCCCAGTGCATATGTGGTAAGCACCCCCTGCAGCTCCCATCTCCTGTCTCTCACCATTTCCTGCCCTTCCACACACTCCAGCACTAAGCAGAGTTGACAGCAGAAAGGCCCTAGTACTGTCTGTTGAATGAATGAAGGAGCAGATGAAGGAAAAATACAAAAATCTTTTTTTTTTTTCATTCATCAGTCTTATTTGGAACACCTCTGTTATGCTCAGTCTTTCAAAGCTAAATATTTCCTCCTTCTGTAGAATTCATCTTCTTTCCTTGCTATTAAACTCCATGATTATACTTTAAAAAAAATCATCCTTCAGTATTTGGCAATGTAATAGTCCAGGATATGCATTCCATTCTGCAAAACATGGTATTTATTCCCACATGGTACCCAAATGGCTTACTTCGTTAAATATCTGTGGCAGAGTTAGCCAACTGTCCACCTAAATTCATATTCCCCTTTCCATATATAGAGCGCTCCCTAGAAAGCTGCCATCCTGCAAGGACCACATTTACCAAGCCCTCTTGCATCTAGGGGTCATGTGATAGAAACCAGAAAGTAAGTGGGAGCAATTTATATCACCTCCAGGTGAAGACAGTTAAGATGTCCCTTTTCTACTTTGTTTACACTTTTTCTTAGAGGACTCCAAGACCCCAGGGCAAGGAGAAACTATGTTCTAGAAGGAGCCTGGGTCCCTGAATCACCACATGGAAAAGAGCTGTAAGTCAGCAACACCTGTACTAGGTTGTTACATGAGTGAGGAATAAACTTCTGCTGCATTAGGGCACTAAAATATTGAAAATTACTTGTTGGAGCAGTTAGCATTACCTTTTAAAATGCCATATATTTATTGGACTATTATAACAAGGCTGACTCAAGAAGAAGGGGAATGTCACCAAAAACTTCAATAAATGTCATGCTAATGAAAAGTTACTTGTTTAGACTGTTACTCCTGATGCCTAATATTTAAACAGAATTTAGCTTTCAAAGCAATCTATCATAAACTCTGAATTGGTTTTTCCTTCAAAATATACCTGGAATCTAAGCTCTTCTCACTACCTCTACTACTCTCCTTGTGTGAGCCACTATCAAAATTCTCATTTGGAAAATTAAGAAGTATGACACATATTTTGTTGTAAAGGGTATAGAAGAAAAAGCCACTCTCATAGACTGCTGATGAGAATGCAAACTAGTAAAGTGGGGAAAATCATATCTAACAAAACTGCATATGAACTTGGCTTTTAATCCTGCAATCTCACTTCTAGGAATTTATCTTGAAGATACAGTCCCTACTCCCACCAAATAATACAAAAATATACATACACAAGGATATTCATTTCAGCATTGTTTGAAAAAGCTAAACACTGGGAACAACCCAAATGCTCATATAAGAGAGTAGGTGAGTAAACCATGACACACATTCACAGAGTACTATACAGCCATGAAAAAGAATGACGATCTCTTGGATGGATAGGAAATGATTTCCAAGTATACTATAAAGTGAAAAAGGCAAAGTGCAAAAGAATATGTTATGTTACCTTTCATTTAAGAAAAAAGGATAAATGAGAAATTAATAAGATTTATTAACTACAGCAAGTGTGTGTGAAAGGCTGGGAAATGAGAATGGAGAAAGGATGAAAGAGAATGACATTTTTCATAGCATATATTTTTGTTTGGTTCTGAGTTTTAGAACCATGTTTATGTTTCACATATGTGAAAACTAGTAAATAATTAAAATCAACTAAGAGTATTTGTGTGTGTGTGTGGGGCGGGGATGGGCCCCAAATGAAATATAAACAGAAACAATAGAACCTAGCTGCATTACAAACGAAGGATACAACCACACTAAAGGAGGGTAAGGGGAGAAGTGACAAAAGTAACTTTGGAAAATGGTAATAAGGTTAAATAAATAGCACTCTAGTTACCAGGTTTATATTTCATAGGGCTGTGAGTTATATAGGTTAGCAATTCTGAAACTACTGTATGTATATTCTAGGATTGAGCAATTAAGCTGAGTCAGGAACACCATATGGCACCAAAAACTAAGATGTGCTTAAAAAATTATGAGGACATGTGAAAAGGACACAGAACCCAACATGAAGGGGTTCCCAATAGCCAAATATGAGACACTTTGAACAAGATAAATAAATGGTAGTAGAGGAGCCTCACACATAGAAATTAATAAGAACTCGGCCTATTACAATATAGACAAATAAATATGGGAAAAGTTTTCCCTTATAGTACAATTCCAGCTAAAAGGTGTAGAAGGAATTATGATAAAAAACAGGATTTGGCAAGCATCACAGTAATACTTGTTTCTGATAAGAATCAGCAATACTAAAATTGGGCAAAAATATAATAAGAAAGAGAATATCTACAGTTTCAAGGTATTTCCTTTTAAAATACTTATGAATTACAAAGGGTGATCAAAGTGGAGACACATACCCTAATCAAATGATCAAAGTTAACATCACCCGTAACTGGGAAAATCAGTATCAGGCGCTCCCTGATGCACTAAATTAAAGCATAACATCACTTTTGTGGTGGTATCAAAAATGCGTAACCTGAATTTAACCATGAGAAAACTCAGATGGAGGGGCATTTTACAAGGGAGGGACATTGTGGCTAGTACTCAAAAATGCCAAGGTCTTGAAAGAAAAGGAATGACTCAAGAACTGTTCTAGGTTAAAGGAAACTAAGGAGACATCGTAACCAAATGCAGCATGTGGTCTCTAGTTGGATTCTGAACCTGAAAAAGGATGTTAGTGGGATAACTGGGGAAACGGGAATAAGGTCTGCAGGTTGGAGAACAGTATTGTATCACTGCTGATTTCCTGGTTTTGATATTTGTACTGTAATTTTCAAAAATGTTAACATTTGGAGAATATGGGTAAAGGATGGACAGGACTCTCTACTATTTTGCAAGTTCTTTAAAGTCAAAAATTATTTCAAAACAAAAAGTAAACACAAAGCAAAGCAAAAGAAGCCTAAGACAATTATAACAGCCTCCTGTTAGGTTTCGCTTCCTGCCGTCGTCTTCTCCACCCGCCAGCCACAGTGATCACCGAGGAACAAAAGGCAGATTGCGACACCCCTTGCTCAGCCCACTCCTCTGGTTCCCATCCCATTCAGGGTAAATCTCAAAGTCCTGTCCGTGCCCTTCCACGCCCTTCATGATCCAGCTCCAGCCCCTGTCGTGGGGCTTCCCCACCTCCCCTCTTCCACCTCACTTGTTCTGCTCTAGTCACACTGGTCTGCCTGATGTTCCTTTACCATGCCAGGTTCGTTCCCACCTCAGGATCTCTGCACTTTGTTGCTTCTGCCTGTGATTCTCTCCCCCTAGATTATCACTGGCCCATTCTGTCACTTCACACAAGTCTCTGCTCAAATGTCACCTCTTTAGAGATATCTTCCCTGACCACTACTATCACTGTCCTCCTTATTTTCTTTTTCTTCAAAGCATAACAATATGTTATATATTTATTTACTGTTTACTGCCCCAACAGAATATAAGCTCTAGGAAGGCTGAGTTTTTGGCTTATTCACCACTGCATCCCCAGGACCTAGAAGTCTACCTCTTAAAGTAGGCACTCGATAAGCACAGACAGATACCAAGTGACTGAAGGAGTAAGTATACAAATGAATGGTCTCTGTTCTTGGCATGTGAAACAGGCATATGACCGCTCACTTTTCTGGCTAACCAGTGTTGCTTATGGGATAGCCTTCATCTATTCTATTACTCACACCTTTCAGGTCAGAGAATGCTCATCTGAAGGAGAAGCTCTGGAGATGGTCCTGCTTGCCTGGTTAAGCCACTAGGATGAAGGGGACAGAAAAGAGAAAGAGGAAAAATGCATGACTTCCCCTATATAACATGTGTTTGTGTCCTCCCCCCGCCCCCAATTCTTATGTTGAAACCTAAACCCCATTATTTGGAAGTGTTTGGGTCGTAAGGGAGGAGCCCCTCATGAATGGGATCAGTGCCCTTATGAAAGAGACCCTAGAGAGCTCTCCCACTCCCTTCTACCTCATGGGGCTAGGGCGAGAAGGCAGCCACCTATGAAGCAGGAAGTGGACCCCACCAGACACTGAATCTGCCAATGCCTTGATCGTAAACTTAGACTCCAGAACTGTGATAAATAAAGGTCTGTTGTTCATAAGCCACCCAGCCTATGGTAGTCTGTTACGGTGGCCCAAACAGACTGAGACAACATATAATATGGGTGGCTCAGGTTCTTTAAAGCCGTGTGTCAGATTTAAATAATGGTGGTCACTGGTAAAAAGAACAGCTAGAAAGGCTTATTTGACTTAATCAAAAACTTAGGTTGTTCATCCTATCAGAACATGGAAATTCTTAAATAGAACTTGCTATGTGCCACATGATAAATACCTTCCAATTTCCGCTAATACACACCCATATCAACAAACATTGCACCACAAGACCCCCTGGCCTTCGTTAGTGACTGTGGGATAAGGATGGTTTATGTTAAAGAAACTGGATGTTTATATATGGTATTGTAAGTACGTAAGCTCTGGAATCAGATTCTAGGCACAAATTCCAGCTCTACTTTTATTAGATATGTGACCTTGAGCAAGTTATTTAATGTCTATGCCTTAGAAGTCTCATTTTTAAAATAGGGATAATAGTTTTGTTGAGATTAAATAAATTAATATAAGCATACAGAATAGTGCCTAGCACATGAGAAGCACTCAATAAATGTTAGCTATGATTTCACTGCAGGAGACCTCATCTGTATCATCTCTGAAACAGTGTCCTTTGTTAAGTCAGCCTTCAGGCTGGGACCAGCTTGTTCCCATGCTCTCCCAGCCATTATTAGATCGAGTAAAGTTTTACAAACAAGAACGATCTCTTGGTTTACCACATTACATCTGGCTGTAAGAGGCCAGAGCTGAGAAGGGAAGTTCTTAACACAGTCAGGAAGAGAAAATAGATAACTAGATTAAAGACAGTCAGGGTATAAAGAACACCATCTCAAGGCTCAGAGTACTGCACCATGCTTCAATAAGAGTGGAAAAGATGGAAGGAAAAGCTGAAGGGCAGACAAAAAGGATGAGACTGAGGAGGGAAACAAATAACTTCAGGGTCCCATCCCAGCTTGATGTAAATGTCCTAACAATGGGTCTATTGGAGGTTGGCTTATAAACTGTAAAGTTAAATAAGCATGAATTGAGCATCTTCTACATGGCAGGCACCATGCTTAACTCTGTAGATATAATCAAATCAAATAAGGCTCAGACTCTACACCAACACGTATGTACAATAAGATAATGGGCCAGGTTCTGAAGACAAGGGCTAGTACATTGTGTATGGTGGAGCCATTCTCTCATGGGACATGTGGCTATGCCCTCTGCCTGGCGTGCAAGTTTTACCTTTTGCGACCCAAATAACTTTTTCTCCCTCTTTAAGGTGTAGCTCAAGCATTATCTCCTGCAGGAAGCCTCCCCAGCACACTCCAATCTTCAAGAGGATGCTATCTCTATGTGTGTCTCTATTGTAACACTCAGCCACTACATCAAATTTTGTTAGATAAAAAAATCTGTCCCTACAGTATGCTTAAGGTTCTGAATGTTTGTATTCAAGTATGGTGCAGAGTCCCTGGTAAACCACAGGTGCTCCATAAATGTTTGCTCACCTGGCCTGTTGAATGGATGGCAGAGAGGAATGGTAGAACTATAAACCAGAGCAATAAAGCATCATTACAGAGGCATTTATTTGGCAGGGCCTCGGAGTTGGGGGCCAGCAGAAAGGTAGTGCAGTAAGAGATGTGGAGGGGCACCGGGGGCTGGAGAGAAAAGCAGCTAACTAAAAAGCCTCTTCCCTCCCAGGTGGGTTTTTGCATCTGTCAGTGGACAGAGCTTCCTAATGAACAATCCTTTCTACCAAACACTTCTAGCAACAGGAGAAGACATCCGCCTTCTTTTACCAAGCCCGCATTCCAGAGCAGCGCAGACACGTGCACCTCTTCCTCAGTCCCACACTCAGGCACGTCCTCGCCCTCCATAACTAGGAGAACGAGAGCCAGGGGCTGCAACGGTTGTGGGTTTTCAGGATTTATGATGTTTTAAATGACAGAAATCATTTCTTCCATTTTGTTTGACTTCACGTTAAATTACTTCATCTTTCCGCTCCCCCTCAATGTTTCATTATATGCTTCTCCGTACCTTTGACCTCCACAAGGTGACCCATGGAATAATTTTTACCATAAAGGAATTCATTCTTAAAAATAAGGGTTTTTTTTTAATCATTATAAAATTTATCTGTACTATTATATACTTTCATAAATGTAATTTTTAAAGGCTGCATAATATCCCAACACATACATGATACCTTATTCCACTTGTTAGATTTTTCTTAACTTTTAACTATTATAAGTCTTGCTAAAATGAGTATTTTGAAACATAAACCTTTGTGCACATTTCTGACTAGTTAGCAGAAATCCCCAAATGTGGAACCAGATCAAAGAGTATAAACATTTTTAGAAATTTAAGACATTACCAAAATCCTAAGTGAACTAATTTTTTTGGAGATTTTTACAACATATCTTGCAAAAGCATGACTACACGGAATGTTGCAAAATCAGGGCTGGAAACTGCTGGGTCTGTCAGTACTAGAATGTGACCAAGAGCGGTTCATCACACCCTGCCAGGTGAAGGTGTGTGGGTGAAACGTGACTAAAGCAGAGTCGTCTAAGTAAGTCCTCGGACCATGAAACCTCCAGGATAAAATATTTGACCTTTCAGTTACTGCACTTTGCTCTAGGTTAAAGTGATGAGTGTTTTTGTAAAGCTAAATGTGCTCTATCTCCAGGCTACACCTTCCTCCTGAGACCCAAAAACAGACATCCAGCTGTCTCTTTGCTACCTCCCCAGGGGCATTTCTTAGTCATGTCCAGTTTAGAGCACGGTGACAGTCTCTCTCAAACCAGTAAACGGCATCGTTGTCCACGCAAGTGCTCTGGGAGCCACTCCGCCCCAAATTGCTGTTGTCCCCCAGCACAAATGAGGATTACCTATTCAAGGACTCCAGCAGATGCCTTCCTTCTAAATGGTCTCTTCACACCCATGCTTGTCCCTACTCAATCCACTATCCACTGTTGTCAGTCATTTGTTAAAATGGAAACCAAGTTCCCGTCTAGCTTACCCTCCACCCCAGTCGGCTCCCCACTGCGTGAGAACACTGCCGGGCAGATCACCCTACTCCTCTCCCCCTGGCTCCCCGCGTGGGCCATCTTACTTCATTCAGCTGCTCACACTTTCCCACTCCAGGCTTCATACCTGCTTCACACATCTGGAGTCTGGAGTGCTCTCACCACCTGGGTATCTCCCCTTTCTCCCTAGGGTGTCATTTACACACCACTTCCCTGTAAGCCTCTCTTTAACTCTACGGACGGGAGGAAGCCCTCTTGTTCCTTGCTTCCAATGCAGCCTACGCATGACATCAGGACTTCACAGCACTTGCTACACTCCGATTATCTGCAATTACTGGTTTAATGCTTGTATTCTATGACTGGAAGTTGAATAAAGCATGCATTATGCTTGTTTCACCTA
Source organism: Pteropus medius (assembly GCF_902729225.1). Taxonomy (NCBI): domain Eukaryota; kingdom Metazoa; phylum Chordata; class Mammalia; order Chiroptera; family Pteropodidae; genus Pteropus; species Pteropus medius. The sequence continues at coordinate 10,132,495 of NW_024350325.1, read as the reverse complement.
TGTAATCCAGCACCGTCATATACAGAGCTAATGACTTGACTGATTCTTAATGAAAATAAGCATGTGTTACACTTTATATAAACTGGATTGATTGAAAGCCACCATTGAAAACAAAAGTTATGTTTTATTTGAATTTTTGTATTTGCACTAAATATGCCTTTCCCTGTTTTAGTAATTTGTTATAGTTAGCTATTTTCAATAATTCCCCTAACAGTTAATGAAAAAGTCTGTATTTAATTTTTCATTAATTAGTATGCTTGGCAGATTTACATTCAAGCCATCCTATTTCTAATATGTTTAAACTGATCAAAAAAATTTTTGGAAGTAAAAGAAAAAATATTTATTAATACTATGAATTTCCAATGGTCAAAATTTGATTTTTTCTCCCTTTGTTCAAGTCAGTGTATGACTTTTTGGTAGAAATACATTCTAATTTCTGCAGAAATAGCAAAGAACTAAGATACTTGGCATTTAGCTCCAAAAATAAAACCAGCAGAGGGAGCATAAGAACATAAAACTAGTTTCCTAAGTCCCCATGGATTAGTAAATGCTATGTTTGGCCTCTGGGTACGACTATTAGGCCGATTCCATCATAACCCATATTTTTATATGACCTTCTGTACTATAACCAAGAGTGCTGGGTGAATGGTTATGACTCTGTACATACACCAAAGACTTGTCTGCTTCTGAGTTTGGATCTGGACTGATGAGACCCTAAAGATCACTGTAACGGATCTAGGTTCATCTTAAGGTCTATGTTTGGGAGGTAGGGGAGTGAGGAGACTAATCTAATCCTTACAAAACCCCTTTTTCCAGAATTGTGTCTGGCCAAGCTTGCGACCTCGCAGGGCCCAGAATGGGTCTACTGCATAGGAAGAGCTCGACAATGTTTGAATCCCCATAGAATCTCTTAGAGGTCCTTGCTCCAGCTTTAAATAAATAAGTTGGGCTGTAGCCAGACTGGCAATGGGTAGATACTACTGCCAAGAATAATGACAAGTTAAATATGTGACTTGATACATTTGTCTTCATGTTAGTGACCTTTCTGGGCCATGTCTTGTCTTCCTCAAAGACAGCTCATGATAAAATCACACGAAAATGCTTTAAATATTTTAAGAAAGACAAGACACAATGTCAAGGTAACATTTTATATTAGAACTAACTCTCAAGACATGAAACCCTTGGGCCCCATCTGGTTCACCACACAGCGGTAAGCAGTAGCTACTTACCCTTTTTTTCTGACCTGGAGGCAACAATACAGAACTCAGAGCACTCCTACCAGCCACCACATGGTGAACTCCTGGCCACTAACGAGCCAAAAGATCAGGCTCAATACCACCTCCGCCAAACCAAATCTGGGAACTAGCCAGTCCATCGCCAGGCCTGCTGAGCTCATTGCATAAATGTTACCTTCAGTCTGTCTACTCCTCGCTTTCCCATTACCACTGCCACGTTTTGAGGTGCTGGCTTTCCGATTACATGTCCTACTCTACTGCCAGAACTACCTCTTAAAATCCGATCAGGTTAACGTCTTTGCTTAAAACTCTATAATGGTTTTTTACTGACATCAGGGTAATGCCTCAGTGATCTGAACTGACTCTAGCTTCCTTTCTGGCTGTCCCCCACCTCCTACTCAGTGTTCTAACCAAAAAGAGTTACTAGAGTTGCCAAGAGAGCCACACTTGCAAATCTCCACGCCACCATGCTGGTTTGCTCTGCCTGGAATGTTCTTCTCGCTTTTTCATGAACTCAACACTTACTCCTCCCCAAAGATCTTAAATCAAGCAACATCTCTCCTAGGGAGGCCTTCCCTGATTAACTCCCACTCCCACCCAAGCTAGGTGCCCATTCTGTGTTCCTGGAGGCACGCGGTACCTGCTTCCCCACTGCGCTCGCCACCACGCACTAGGATTACTGTTTAGCTTCTGTCTCTCTCACTGGGCTGTGTAGAATTTGAGGACAATGACTGTGCCTTTATTTCTGTGATTGGGAGCACTGGCTGAGATCAACTAGGGAGGTGGGTCCAGGGCAGAACTCACAAAGAGACCACAAAGGAGATGGGAAAGAGCAGTTGGGAAAGGCAGAAGAAAACGAGGAAAGCACGTGTCACAGAAGCCCACAGAGGGCAGATACAAGCAGGAAAGAATGGCCATAATGTAAAACACTGCTGAAAGGTTTAAGTAGGACATAGCTTAAAACACGTCCACTGGATTTAGCAGGCCACTGGCCACCTGTGAGGGCAGTTTAGGCAGAGTGATGAGACAGGCCAAATTGTAGGTGGCTGGAAAGCAAATAGGAGGTGAAGAATTTGAAGCAGCTGGGAAAATGATATTCTTTTAAAAAAGCACTGCTATTTGCTACAACATAAAGTTTAGGCGGAGTGAAAACAGGCAGTCACAAAACAACAAATACTATGATTCCCCTCACTGGAGGTACAGAGTATTCAAAGTCACAGAGACAGAAAGTGGAAAGGTGGTCACCAGGGGCTGGGAAGAAGGGGGACATTAGTGCTTAATGGGTACAGAACTTCAGTTTTGCAAAACAAGGTGAATGTACTTAATGTCACTGAGCTTGCACAGTTAAAAATGATTAAAATGATAAATTTTAGATTACATATATTTTACCACAATTTTTTTAAAAAGGACAAAGCATTGCTATTAAGAAAATAAGATAGAAGTTGCTACAACAGGACATGAAATTGAGAGGGGTTTTATTTGTTTTGTTTGTTTTTAACAGAGAGACAAGAAACTTTAGCATGTTAATAAATTGAGAAGAATAAGTTAGTCAAAAGGGAGAAAAGAGAAAGACTTTTGGTGTGGAGACCCTGAGGAGACTGAGCCTGGGGCCACAGGACAGGGCAGAAGGGCAAGAGGTGAGGAGGGAACAGAGGAGAAGTTTGCCTGTTGAGGAGGGAATACGGGTAGACAAGAAAAATATTTTTTTAAAAGCTTCTATCTGATAACATCTACTTTTCTTTGAATGAGAATGATGGGGGATGGGAGGAGGGGTTTGGGGAGAGTGATGAAGGTCTGAGAAAGCTGTTGAGGGAAATGGCAGGAGTGTACTGAAGATCTGTAGAGGGTCTATTACCAAGAAGGAAGAACAAGGGGACCCTGAGCTGAGCATGTTGGGAAGCATGTGGCTGAAGTGACGCACCACTGGGAAGGAAGGAGAGATGGGGTGGAGACCTGGGGAATGAAGGATCAAGGACCCGACTTCTCAACAAAGGCAAGAGCAAGTGGGTTTAGGGAAGTGAAAGATTACAACACTGAAGTTAGCAGTGAAACACAGATGTTTAAGATTCCTGGCTAGGGTATAGGTGGCTAAAAAGAGAAATCCGATCAGGAGGACCTGGGGCCCAGCCACAGGGGATGTTTCTGTGTGTCTTTCCTCCCAAAGGCAGCGATAATGCAGATGATCTTTTAAGACTCTTTTCCCCCCGGTTTCAATTTTCTCTTTAACTGCATTCCTTTTTTTCTCTTTAGAAAATCCATTATGATCTAGGTACTATCTCATTTTACATACTCATTCACCTACTTTTATTCTTATTATGATGTCTAAACTCAGCATTAACCTTGAGCTGTACTAAACTATGGGTTGGTTATCTGCAGAAGATGCAAAATCCCATTAGGATTCATGAAAACAGGCAGTGACTCACTCCACAGAGTCAACATCACATATTAAAAATACTAGTAAAAATTTAACCATTATCACCTACTCAAGTCTTTTAAAAGTTAAGAGTGGATATTTTATATTACCTTGTTTAAATGAACCTGAGGAGACCAGTAACATTAAAAGGGCCTTGGGTTTTAAACTGAATAGAACCCAAAAGGAAGGGAAGTTAAAGAGGAACTTGTACCTTTTTATGCAACATGGCTACCCATGATAAACATAGATTTCATTTCATTCGTCTTGGAATTGGGAGTATCTCTTGCACACCATCTCCTTGCTCCATGGATGGCAATGACAGACTGAGGCAGCTGTCCAATGGGGTTTGTACAGTTGTCATACAGTCTCAAACAATGTCTCATTAACATATGCCAACATTGGCTTTCTCCAGGGCAACATGATAAAGAATTAGTTACCAACATTTTCAAAAAAGATTGGTTCTTCTTTTGTCTGGATCGATGAAGAAAATTTTTGACATTATATCTTACTGAGTCATTCGGAAATCAGTTATGTGTATGTGTATCTTTGCATAAACCCAGAGAGTACCTTGTCACTTTCACAACATGTCATATGAACACCAGAACATGCAGCAGGTGCTAGCTCACTGGAGAGCAAGTAGCACATGGAGATTTTGCTTTCAATCCCACCTGTATGTCCTCTGAATGTTGTGATCAGGGTGCAGTTTTCTTGCTCCAGTTTGAGGATGGTTACTTGGCCTGAATGGTCACCAATAAACACATGCCGGGTTTCAACATCGAATCTATCATGAAGCATTAAGGATTGTTTCTCAAAATCAAGTGGAGGGATTTACAAAAATAAATAAACGTAAAAAGCAATGTGCAAATCCCCTATGAGGAAAACCTGGACATAATGCTGCAAGATACAAAAGTGGATATAACAAAATGAAAGAATGACACAGTTTTATTGGACAATATGACTCAACATGATAAAGATGAAATGATAAATTTAATATAATCCCTATAACAATTCCGACATGTTTTCTCCTAGAACTAGATATGTTAATTTTAAAGTTCATACAGAAAAATAAATAAGAAGAGCTAGAAATACTCTGAAAATAAATAGTAATGTGGTTACGTAATAGGGGAAGGCTAGCCCTACCAGATATTAAAATATGTTATAAAGTCCCTTTAATTAAAAGTGTGGATTTGGTGTGTATATAAACAAACAGACCAATGGAATAGAATAGAAAGTCTAGAAAGAGACCCAAAAGCATACAGAAATTTGCAACACGTCTAATAAAGGTGGTTCTTCAAATGAATAAGGAAAAGATGGATTAAAAAAAGGATACTGGCACAAACTGGACAGTCATTTGGAAAAATAAAATAGGCTCTGTATTTCACATTATATACCAGGAAAAATTCCAAATGAATTAGAGATCCAAATGTAAAAAATTAAAAATATAAGTTCTAGATGGGAGAGTTCCTTTATAACTTTGGGGTGGAAAACACTATTTATACGCAAAAACACAGATGACAAATACTATAAGCAAACCTTAAAGACAAACTTGAAAAAATATTTGCAACTTATGTCACGAAAGGCCCAAATCTCTAATACATAAAAAGAGCAATCAAGAAGAAAAAGATCATAAACTTAATAGAAAAATAGGCAAAATTTATGGATGGATAGTTTGAGAAATGAAAAATGGTGCTGTGTAAAAAGGAATTGACTTAGTAGGGCTCACTGCTGTCCTTTGAAAGGCTGTCTATGAGGCTGCCATGGCACCTGGGAACTTGGATTTCAGGAGGGTCCCCGCTATTAACAGATGAGAGTGGCTCACTGTGCCCTAACTGTACAAACAACATGGTTTATGCCAAACACCTGCTTTCCTTCTGGGATTCTGGAAGTTTGGTACATGCCAGGCAGAGGCTGCCAACAGACAGTGAACAGTATCCAGTAAAAATCCAAGGTGCTAAGTCTCTAGGGAGCTTTCCCTGGTGGATAATGGCTAGCAATCCTACCTCCAGAGACCTATCCCAGAGAAACGCTGGCAAAAAAAACCAAAATGACACATGCCTAAGGCTATTTACTCTATATTACTGCAATAGCTAAAATTTAAAAATAACCCAAAAGTCCTACAAAAGGAGACTTACTGAATTAACTATGATACGTCCATGCAATAGAATACAAAGCAGCTGGGGAAAAAAAGACCTCCATACCATAAACAAAGTGACATGGAGTAACTTTCAAGATATACTATCATGTGGGAAAAAAAGCCAAGGTATGTAAGAGTCTATATGCTATACTACTTTTATGTAACAAAGGGAGGAAATGCAAAGATAAGTGTGTGTGTGCTCATATTTAGAAAAGGAAGCACTGGAAGGATAAATTGAGCTCTAACAAAAAAGGCTGCTTATGGAGAAGGGAGAAACAGCTGAGGGGACAGGAACAGTTGTGGACTTCTCTTGTTATATAATTTCCACTTCGCAATCTTGTAATTATTTAAAAATATTTATAAAATTAAAAATATTTATAAAATTAAAAGGAAAAAACCCCTCACATTAAAAATATTTATAAAATTACACATTAAAAATTAAAAATATTACACATTAAAAATATTTATAAAATTAAAAATTTTATTACACATTAAAAATATTTATAAAATTAAAAGGAAAAAAACCCCTCAAACTGATAATAAAATTTAAAACAAATAAACCTAACTATTGGTGATACAGCCATGTAGTTAACATAAAGATCTCAAGTGACTTCAAAACACAGCATTTTGACTGTAAGTATAATATATTCTAAGGACAGAGAGAATTGCAAAGAAATCTAAAATGTCATTCAGTAGTCTTGTTATTATAATATTACTATTATTATTTCGAAACAATTTAAACATACTATAGGATAAGTAAGGAATTATGTTGTTTTAGGAACCAAGATTTTCAGCCCAAGGCAAAAGAATCAAGTACAAAAATGAAGTAAAAATCTTCTAATGTTAAATTTGAATTGGAAATATTATATATACTGATTATTTTTTTAAAAAAATATACACATATATCTCCTAGCTTTCTCTGAATACAATATCTCACTAAAAGAAGCAGGTGACTGCAGGGCTGGGACAGGAAGGTACAAGATGAGCTTAAGACAGTTGTGCCAAAAAGCAAGGAAGCTCTCAGAGGCTATGGGTTGTGCCGAAAAGACAGAGGAGCCAATATGAATCTTACTGGCCAAAGATGAGACAATATGAACATTAAAAAAAAAAAAAAAAAGCCAATTTATTAAAATACACTTAATATATTATTAAATAAACTCTAAGACTTTATAATGATGTTCAAAATAATAATAATAAAAGATGCCTATTGGAGGTAACCAGGACACTAAATTTCTATCTGAAAATGAGCAATTAAAAAGTAATAATTAAGAATTTATGTTGCTTTTCCTGTACTAATTGTATTTCAGGATAATCAAAGAGCCCTAGTTAAAGAGGTAAAGTTCTACTTTATAGCAGAATTCCAACTAATACATGTATAAGAAATGACAAGATTACAAAATCAACATTTTGCAATGCCAGTGGAAGAACTGGTTTAGGCAAAGATCAGCAATGGATGAAACCATGAAATGAAAGGGTTATGGGAGGACTGCAATGTAGGGAATGGCTGTCACCAGCTGAACCACTAATTAATCTTGGTTTCACTGAAAGGGTGACAATCCCACATACTACGTGCTTCCTCCTATGAAGCAATATGGAACACAACAGCACAATTACTAAGTGTCTTACCAAAAATTGAATCTGAACTGAATGAAGATTTCAGAGGCACTTTCAGTTTACAGAAATGTATGGGATATGGGTAGGTAGAGGAAAAGGTTAAATGACAACATGAGGAAGCAGAGATCAATGCAGCACGTGGAACTGACTGTCTATAGAAGAACTGCCTTTACAGTGGCATTAAAAGAAAGGCTGGGGTCACTGCTCTGGATTGAGAGATTGAGGAGATGTGACAACCTTACTCAACTGTGGGCTTTGTTTGGATCCAATTTCAAACAAACCCACTGCAAAAAACCATTTTAGAAACCATTAAGTGAAATTTGAAAATTGATTGATCATTTAACAATATCAAAGACTATAAATTTTTAGAATAATAGCACTGTGGTTATTGAAAAAAATATCCATAATTTTTAGAAGTATGTAAGAATGGAATGACATAAGGTCTGGAATTTGCTTTAAAATGCTCCAGGAAAAAGAGACAGAAAGCAGAAAGGGACAAAAGAATCAATAGTGGATCTGAGTGATGAGTATGTGAGTGTCCATTATACTATTTTTTTCCAATTTGGTACATGTTTCGATATTTTTCATAATACATCTTTTAAAAAAGTAAAGAACAAGGCATAACAAATTCTCCCTGTCTCAAGAAAAGTTATACTCTAGATCACCTTAAATTTTTAATTATAAGAACACAGATGAAAAAACATTTAATTTGATATACAACAGTCTCTACAATTGCAAGAAAACAATAGAATTCTCTAAAAAATATATATGTATAAACTCAACTACAGTTATTTGGAAGAAGGCTGAAATAAAACTGTAGTACAACCTCACAGCCAGAGTGACTGGCATTAAGTATGATACGAGGAAATATGAAAAATCAAGATAATAGCTTTTCAGTACTCTCCTTGAATATGAACAGATCTAAGAGACTATTTGGTGGAAAGACATTTTACTACATAGGGTGACATCTTGAAACTACCTCCAACATGAATAGCATCTTAAAATGAAGAGTACTTGGATTATTCTTGTGGAAGCATGAAACATGTGATCAAATCATGGTCAAATGACAAGACTGAAAGGTGAGGCTAAAGTATTCACAAATTTACAGACTATGAAGGGGGTGAGGAAGTAAACAGTTCTATTTCCTAGCACTGACCTGCAATGGGATCTCTGGGAGATACCGCCATCCTGCTGTACCCAGCCATGCAGAGGACTCGCCGAAAGACTGATTCCTAAGCCATAGTCCTGGTGCTTCCAGGTAACAGTCATGTGACCTCAAGAAAGTCACTAAGCTATCTCAGCTTCTCTGAGCCTTAGTTTCTACATTGTGAAAATTGAGAATTAGGTCTTTTTCTTTTTACTTCATCTTACTGTTTTGATGAACAAAATAACATGTAGAAAAATCTCAGGGACTGCAAATATAAGTTATTCTTTTTCCTCTCCTTCTCTGCCTTATTATTACTACTGTTATTGTTGGTTTTATAGTTCACTTAATATTTGAAGCTTCATATCTTTAGCCAAATCAATGAAAGATTTTGAGGTTATTCAGAAATTGATAATTTAGTTTGTAAACTGGTCAGTCTCTTTGTCTTCCTTTATTTCTCTACTTCAATTTTGGTTGTTTTCATTGCATATTTACTCTTCAATAAAAGGCCTGAAAAGAAAGAAAAATGTTGAATTTAATATGATTCATTCTGTCACTTGTTGGCTTGGGTGAATGGCTGTCTGAGGTGGAGATGGTCGAGAAGTAGTTCAGGTGTAGAAGTCTCTTATCTAGACCACTAGTGTTCACTAGTGTCCAAGATCTGCTTCTTCCTTCCTTTATGAAAAAACAAAACAAATAAAAAAACCCAAAACAAAACAACAACAACAAAAAAACTCAGTATGTGAGGTAGCAGAAAAAGAAAGAGAGGTGGGGAGTGGAGAGTTCCCATGAGAAATGTGTTTAAAAACTTGATTTTAATGTGAACTCCAATACTGTATGGGCTGCCTGTTAACAATCTGTGCACCAGGCAGCTCCCAAAGAAACACCTCCAGCATTGGGAAAGCCACATGGTTCTTGGCTGACGCTCTGGCAAAAGCAGTGCTGTTATGCCATCAGGGTGCAGCACTGGCAAACCACCAGGAATGTATGTGCTCCCAGGAGTAAGAGTTAGCACTGTGGCTCCAAAACCAGAGCTGGAGCGATGGAGCTGGTGGAGGTAAGCAAATCTTCTGGAAGGGCCTGTTTCTCTGTAGTACTGCAGCTCCCCTTTGCCTGAATAGCAAGGTTAGATTGGACAGTCATGGATGCTGGGAAATGAAGCCACAGGCTTCCACACATACACAAGGGCTTCTGGAATCCAATCACACAGTTTTTTATGCTGGGTAAACTGCATGGTGCAGCCAAGCGAAGCAGCTGAAAAATGAGGATGACTCGGAGATGCCTGAAGACAGTCAAAGACCACCACAGTGAAGACAAGTTCAATTCTGTGTATTTGTGTTTCATTATTCATTTTCAGATAGTCTAAAAAGTAAACTTCTTAAAGGCAAGATCGGTATTTTTTCTATATTCCTTGGCTTGGCTAATGATATAGGAGCTGGTGTATTAAGAACAAATTATATCGGTGCCATTAGTTCTGCTCTCAAAGGGGTAATGAAGTATAATGGGGAAATAGTGGTCCAAGTAGAAGACCTGGGTTCTGGCAGTGACTTTGCTACATACACCTGTGCGGAGAGCCGCACGTAAGGCACGTGACCCTCTGGGCTTCAGCTGACTCATCTGTAAAATGAGTTGAGTGGATGAGCTCTAAGGGTCTTTCCAGCTCTAACTCTATAAAAATTATTACTCTATTGGCAAGAGGGATCATGTATTTCAATTCGAGCATTAGGCTTGTCTGAACTGGCTCTTAGAAAGTAAACTTTAGAGTTTCTTTTATTAACAGGTGGCATCACCCTCTCAAAGACAAGCTGATCCTGTTCTCCATTCCTTATTGCCCTGGCTTCTGGTCTTCTTGGTAATGTGCCACTTTGATAACCATCCATAAAGGCCATTCTTAGTTTCTTCATCTTGCCCTTTCAGCGAGGAAAATAAGCGTGACATTAGCCTATACATACAAAAAATACAGCTACTGCCACACATCCACAAAGACACAGCAAAATACTTTTTCAAGTTGTAGAGAATCACTGAATAGGCATTTTACAAAAGAGATAAAATCTGAAAGCAAGTCTTACTATTTCTGTCTGCTTTGGCTGACAAACGATCTATTTCCATCTATTTCCTCCTTTGCCAGAAAATGAAGAGTTCTATGTTTTTTAAATTAAGAAAGCCAAGGCTCCTCACTCCTCTCAATGGTAGCATCATCTACATAGCCTTCATACTTGTCAAGCCCATGCTCCCTGGAGCCTAGTGAGGACCACTCAGTATTAGCAGGTGCTCACACAGAGCACCTGGACCCTAGAAACTTGGGAGAGAGGAATTAACATCATTCTACGGACCCTGGAAAAGTCTTGTACCTGGAACAAAGTCCGTAACATGGTAGCCTCTCAAATGTTTTTAAAATGAATAGGAATCCTGTGGTGCTTCTGCCAGGCACCAATGGGAGTGTGCACAACCTTACTATCTATGTACAAAAATAAAAGACTGTACTTCAGTGATGGCTTTATCTCCACGTTCCATAATTCCTTCCGACAGCTGAGGCTCACAGTCTGGGCCGAGTCCTATCTAATGTCAGACTTTGAGTCATGGCAGAACGCAACCTGCTCAGCAGGATCTGTTATTTTAGGCGAAAGAACGAACCTCACTTTACTCCTCTTACATGAGGGTTTGCACATTAGGAAAGTCTATGAGCATCTTAATCAGTAGGGCAAGTCAGCAAATAAAAAACTTTCAATTTGCACATACCCCAAATTGTCATGAAAGAAAGAAGCCAACAGCTAAGTTCCCACCAAGGAATCTGGTCCAGCAAAGGATACTGCAGGCCCGAGGCCACAGCACTGGTGCGATAACCTCCCAGGCGCTGCCCGCTCTCAGAGCAGTGCCAGGCAAATTGCTTGTCCTGTCCTGTGCTCAGCACCCACTCCAGCTCCAGGACAAACAGGATCATCGTCACTCTGCTCTGATGCGCTGGAAACCAAGAAAAAAGAAAACAACCCATAAAGTATCCTAAAAGAGGCTGGTAAAGCATGGGACACAGAGGTGCAGGTTCTCTTCTCCCCACTCCCAAAATAAACAAAAACAGCCTAGAACAGGGGCTCTCATCAGTGGCTGGGATGTGCCCCTGTAAGGGGTACATCTAAGTTTTTATATGACTTTTTAAAAACGATCCATTTCTTCCCACTGCTCTTTTTTGTCCTGCCTCCATCAACCCAAAAATTAGTACCTCAGAGGGATCCCGTTACTGAAGGGCCTGGGCCACTACTCTGAGACATGTTAGAGCTGCTGGACTAGAAAAATCAGATTCAGTGTGACTACAAAACACATTAGAAACAATGTTCTTGTAACAAAGTCACTGGAGTCATTTTATCTAAGCTTAAAATAAGTAAGGATGATTACTCTTCTTTGGATAAAGTCTGGCTGATAAGTCTACAACAAAGTCGTACATCAATTTTCTGGAAGACATCAAACGCTTAGAGAGGAGGATGGAATTAGTCCCGAGTGCTAAATAAAAGAGGATGAAATGTCTCTTACGTCAAACAACACATATGTGTAGTCATGACAGCAATTTTCCCAGGGCTGCTCATACACAAGAACATCATCATCACAGAATTACTGCATCACACGATTTCAGAGTTAGAAGGAACTATTCATGTCACCATCCCCATCTCCCTATTTTACATATTTTTCATTTTCAGGGCAAACTGGGGCACAATAAAGTTGAAGAGCTTGGACAATATTTCGTGGCTTCTCAACTACCAAATAAAATCAGTAAAATATTTGCTTTCGTCTTATTACACAGTTCTAAGGGGTGAGGTAGAGGGGGTCTGTGGCCACTGAACAGAGCTGACAGGAATAAACAAAGGCTGGCATACTGGAACCTGGACCTCACTAGTCCAGTCTGGTGGGTGAGGGTAGACTCATCATCAGTGCGATGCACTGATAGAGAAGACATGTTTTCATGTTTTGATCATGAAAATACACAGTATAGACGGATCAATGCAGCTCCATCGGCAACAACAACATCACCTGCCAATTTCTGAGTGCCTAACAAGTGCCAATACTTAAATATATGATCTCAGTTATTGTAATGACCCTACAAAGGTGGGTGGTGTCCTTTTACAGATACAACCTGTCCGTGGCAAGATGACCCTTTTAGATTGGCTATCAAATAATACAGTCAAAACCAGAGTAAATACCCCCACAGAGAAGTCATTTCAACAAATGCCTGATGTTTTAAAATCCGATATTTTAAGCATGGAGAATCTAAAGGGATATAGAAGGGGTACAGAAGCAATAATATTATGACTTCTCTACAGTGAAGATTTGCCTTTCAGCATATCAGCCACCATCAAGATCAAAATGTCTTTAACTGAAAGATGTGACTTCTTGGAGAAACTCTTTAAGATCTTGTCATGTCTGTGTCACGAGATGTCTAATTCAAGTTCCATCAATGATGGAATAAAAACAAACTCTCTAATGGGTCCAGGAGCACCCAAGTATATTTTAGGCAGAAGGTGGCCCCCAGAACTTTGCCCCTTTTTCTCTTAAAGAGGCCTCTGACCCTATCACTTTCTAAATCCAAAGGGATGAGAGTAGCCCAGAGATATGGGGTGTTAGCCCTCTGAGCTGCCATTATGTGCCAGAGGAGGAGACAGAGGCGTAAAAATGTTATGTGACTTGTTCAAAGCTGCACAATCAATGAGTGATGAAACTAAAATTAAAATCCTAGTCTTTCTGCCAAAGCTGGTTCTCTTTCTCTTTGTCAGGCTGCCTATGACTACTGAAGAAACAAAACAAAAATCCAAAACTCAAACATATACTGTTTCTCAGGTGACAGAATTCTTTTAAAAAAAAAAAAAAAACCCTTTAAAGAGCCATACATATCACTAAGTGTCTAAAACCTGGGCTTGAAGCTTAACTATATTCTTGAATAGGAATGGTGAGAGAGGACATTCTATCTTGATCCTGATCTTAAGGGAAAGAATCTATTTTCTCAGAGTTAAGTATGATGTTAGCTATAGATTTTTTAGATGTTTCTTTATCAAGTTGAAGAAGTTCCCCTCTATGCGTAGTTTGCTAAGAATTTTTATCATGAAGGGGTGTCAAATTTTAACAAATGCTTTTTCTGCATCAGTTGATATGATCACACGATGCTTCTTCTTTAGTCTTTTGATATAATGGATTATACTGATTTTCTAATGTTGAACCAGCTTTGCGTATCTGGAATAAATCCTACTTGGTCAGGGTATATAATTCTTTTTATACATTGTTGGATTGACTAGTATTTTTTGCAGGGTTTTACATCTATTTCATGAAGAGACACTGGTCTGTAGTTTTCCTTTCTTGTAATTGTCTGGTTTTTGTTATCACTGATTTTTAAAAAAATGTTTATTGAGATAAAATTCACCATTTAAACCCTTCTAGAATGTATGTATAATTTAGTGGTTCTTAGTATGTTCACAATCTATGTTGTGCAATCATCATGGAAAATGTTCTATTTCCAGAACACTTCCATCATCCCCAAAATAAACCCATATCCTCAACTCCCCCTTCCCTGGGCAACCACTAATTTACTTTCTGTCTCGACAGATTCTTCTATTCTTGACATTTCATATAAATGTAATCGCACAATGTGCAGTCTTCTGTGTCTAGTTTGTTTCTATTAGCATGTTTTCAAGGGTCATCCATGTCATAGCATGTATTAGTACTTCATTCCTTTGTTATGGCCAAATAATAATTCATTGCACAGATATACCACATATCCATTTAACCATTCATCCACTGATGAACATTTAGGTTTTCATTTTTTGGCAGTTATGAATAATTTTGCTATGAACACTTGTGTAAAAGTTTTTGTGTGACTACAGGTTTTCAATTCTCTTGAGTACACAGCTAGAAGTATAAATACTGTCACAAGGTAACAATGTTTAACTCTCAGAAACTGACAAACTATTTGCCAAAGTGGCTTCACCATTTTACATTCCCACCAGCAGTGTATAAGGGTCCCAATTTCTCCACATCCTTGCCAACACTAGTCCCCCTCCTATTTTTGAGAGGAATGAGTATTTATTGAACCACTGAACTATGTTTCAGGTACTATACTGAGCAATTTACAACTGTAACTTCTTTTTTATTGTGGTAAGATAAACAAAACGCAAAACATATCATTTTAACCACTTTTAAGTGTATGATGCTGTGGCATTAAATACATTTACATTTTTGTATAATCATCACCACCATCCAATCTCCAGAACTTTTTTATATTCCCAAATAGAAACTCTGTACCCGTTAAGCACTAACTCCCCATTTCCCCTGCCCCCGCCTCAGCTCCTGACAACCACTTTCTGCCTCTATAAATTTGACTACTCTAGGTACCTCATTTAAGTGGTATTACGAAGTATATTTGTCTTTTTATGACTGGCTTATTTCACTTAGCATATTATTTTCAAGGTTCTTCCATGCTGTAGCATATGTCAGAATTTCGTTTCATTTTAAGGCTGAATAATATTCCACTGTACGTATATACATTTTCTTCCACCTTTTAAATATTGTAAATAATGCTGCTATGCACATGGATATACAAATAAATATGTTTGAGTCCCTGCTTTTATTTTCTGGGGGGTATAAACCTGGGATAAACCTCACGTGGTCCTTTTTATGTATTGATGAATTTCATTTGCTAAAATTTTGGTTATATTTCTTGCATTTATTTTCATGGGGAATGTTGGCCTGTAAATTTCTTTTCTTGCAATGTCTTTGCCTAGTTTTAGTATCAGATAATGCTGACTTCATAAAATGAGTAGAGAAATCTCTTACTTCTCCAATTTCTCAGAGTTTGTATAGAGTTTGTATTCTTCCTTGAATCTCTGGCAAATCATTCACCAGTAACGCACCTAGGCCTGGAGTTTTCCTTGTGGGAAGATTTTAATCATAAATTCAATTTCTTTAGTAGATACAGGGTTATTAGGGTTATCTATTTCTTCTTGAGTGACCTTTTGCAGTTTGTATCTTTCAAAGACTTGTCTGTTTCATTAAAGTTGTTAAACTTATTAGCATAAAGTTATTCATAATATTCCTTATTTTCCTTTAAGTATCCCTAGATCTATAATAATAGCACTTCTCTCATTCCTGATATTGGTAATTTGTATTCTCTCTCTCTCTCTCTGTCTCTCTTCTCTCTCTCTCTGTTAAGTCTGGCTAGAGGTTTATTACTTTTATTGATCTTCTCAAAAAAGAACGCAGCTTTGGGTGTCATTGATTTTTTCTCTATTTTATTTTCTATTTCATGAACTTCTGCTATGACCTCTCTTCTGTTTCCTTTTTTTCCTCTTTCTGGTTTCTTGATGAAGAAGCTGAGGTCACTTGTGAGGCCTTCTTCTCTTCTAACATGGGTGTTTAGTGCTATAAATTTCCCCTTATGTACTGCTTTAGCAGCATCTCATGAATTCTGATACTATGCTTTCATGTTCACAGTTCAAAATACTGTTTGATTTCTCTTTTTTTTTCTGTGACCCATAGATTATTCAGATGTGGGTTATTTAGCTTCCTAGTATTTGGAGATTTTCTAGAGATCTTTCTATTATTGATTTCTACTTAAATTCCATTTTGATCAGAGAACATTACCTTACATGACTGAATTCCTCCAAATTTACTCAGACTTCTTTTATGGCCCAGAATACGGTCTACGTTGATAAATGTTCTGTGTACATTTTTAAAAGAATGTATATTCTGCTTTAGTTAAATGTAATGTTCTATAGATGGCAACTACAACAAGTTGGCTCTCTGTGTTATTCAAGTCTTCTATACCTTACTGATTTCTGCCTGCTTATTCTATCAATTATTGAAACGTTCTATCAATTATTGAGAATATTAAATTTCCTGACTATAGTTATGAATGTGTCTATTTAGCTTCCTAAAATTTCATGAAGTTTTACTTCCCCTTTTCAAAGTTATGTTTATTAGGTGCATAAACGTTTAGGATTGTTATGCCCTCCTGAAGGATTGACCCCTTTATCTTTATGAAATGATCTTTTTTATCCCTGGTAATAATCTTTGCTCTGAAACCTACTGTGACTAATGTTAACAGAGCAACTCCAGCTTTCTTTCAACTAGTGTTTGCATAGTATGTCTTTTTCCATCATTTTATTTTTTACCTACTTATGCTTTTATAGTTAAGGTAGTTAACTTATAGGTAGTTTATATTTGGGTCTCTCATTTGCATTATATCTGATGGTCTTTATCTTTTAGTTGGCTTTAGATCATATACATTTACTGTGATTACTGATAACTTGGTTAGGTTTAAATTTACTATTTTTCCCCCCATCTGTTCTTTTTCTCTTTCCCTCTTACTTTTTTCTTGATTAACTAAGAATTATTTTATGATTCCATTTTATCTCCTTAGTTGGTTTCTGAGTTGTAGCTTTTTATTATTTTATTGGTTGCTTTAGGGCTAGTAGTATACATCTTTAACTTACAGTCTTCCTTTAAGTGATACTATATCATTTCATGTATAGCTTAAGAACTTTACAATAGTATACTTCCATTTCTCTCCACCCCTTGGCCTTTGTTCTCTTATTGTCATACATTTTAAATTTACATATATTACGAACATCATGCTCTTTGTCATTATTTTTAAACAGCCAATTGTCTTTTAAAGAGACTTGAATAATAAGAATAAACCTTATACAGTTGACTCTTGAACAACATGTGTTTGAACTGTGCTGGTGCACTTATATGTGGATTTTTCCCAATAAATATAGTCAGCCCTCTGTATCCATGGGTTTCATGTCTGCAGATTCAACCAATCACTGATCAAAAATAGTATTTTCGATCTTCAAACTGTATTTTATTGTTCTGTGCCATTTTATACAAGGGGCTTGAGCATCCGTGGACTTGGATATCACTGGGCCGAAACCAATATTCTCACAGGTTCAGAGAGGGTGACAGCAGTTCTTATCATGAAATTCTTATCACGTTTGGTGTTCTATCTTCATTCTTTTGTGTAAATCCATACTTTCCTTTGACAGCACTTCCTTCCTTCCTGAAGGGTGTCCTTTAACATTTCTTTTAGTACAGGTCTATGGATGGCAAATTCTTTCAGTTTTTCTATATCTGAAAAAATTTTTATTTCACCTCTATTTCTGAAAGATATTTTCATTGGGTATAGAATTCTATGTTGGCAGTTCTATTTTTTCAGTAATTTAAAGATGTTGTTCCACTGACATCAAATCTATCACTTCACTAATTTACTGTGTCTAATCTACTCACTAATTTTTCGTATCTAAAAATTCTATTTGATTCTTTAAAAAATGTGCCTTTTTTTTTTAATAGGCTTTTTATTTTCTTCTGGTTTCTATACCTTCTCTGATTTTAAAAAATATTTTAAAAGATGTAATGGTTGTTGGTCATTATTTAAGATTCTTGGCACAATTTTTACATTAACTTCCTAATTTGGAGCTTCTAGTACCACACAATTGGTTTAAATCTGTACTCCAAATCCAAAAGTTTTCTTTTTTTATAAACTGACATATAACATTGTATTAATTTAAGGTGTTCAACATAACGATTTGATATATGTATATATTGTGAAATGATTACCACAAAGAGTTTTGTTAACATCTATCACCTAACATACACTTTTTTTTCTTGTGATAAGAACTTTTAAGATCAAAAGTTTTTAGTTAGGATTTTGATTTATCATGAGAGACTTTTCCCTTCTATCCAGATTTGAGATGAGCAATAAATTTCCCTGTGATTTTCTGAGCCAATTAAGTGGAGAGTTTTGTTCCTCTCTTTTTCATGGGGTTATAACCTTTTATGGATTTCAGCTTTATATGGAAATCTCAGTTGCATTTCCCATCTCACTCAGACCCTAGGCCTCCTCTCAGGTCCCCCAACTGAACATTCATGCAAAAGCTTCTAGCTATTAGTGGCTCTTTTTATTTCTGCAGGACAACTGCAATGTCAGGTCATATGTACAGCACTATGAGCTTTGTGTTTTCTCTTTGCTTCTAGCACATAGGAATCTTCCTTTTGTTTCTTTCATGAGCTTAGCAGCGCTGCATTAAAAAGAGCAACAAAAAAACAAAAGAAAGTATCATTTTACCATTTCTTTAGGTGTTTGTGGTGAAAGAGTTTATTCAGTCCTTTAGTTATCAATTTTTTAAATAAACCTCTTATAGACAAAATGGGAACAAATGAGCTATATTTTGATATGTTACATGTATATCCACCTGGGTGGATATAAGAGATCCAAAGAATAATGGCATACAAAGAGTGGTTTCTAGTGATACGATCATCATTTGTGCATCTGTGAGGCCAATCATTATTTTTAACAAAGACATAGGGATGATATATTTTAGCATTACACATTTAAGAAAAACACAAAACAAAGGGAGAGTTAATAAATTTGATGACAACTAGGATTTTGAAATATCTTGATAAGCTAAGATGATGGACTGAATAAAATGAGATGATAACAGAATGTGAAGTCAAGCATTTAAGATAAAAACAAAATAAAACAAAATAAAACAAAACAAGAAACAGCTTTAAAAGTACAAGAGATGCAGCCTAATAACAACTCAAGTGAGAACTGTTGAGGTAGTTGAGTTGACTGCTCTGCATGAATCCAAAGTGTAAAGTGGCTGTCACCTTAATATTAGAACAGTGCCCAGGAGATGAAAGAAATAAGATTTTGTACTTATCACATTATATATGTGTATTACCTCTTATTGTGTAACAAATTACCCCAAAACTTACTGACTTAAAACAGTAAACATTTGTTATCATAAATCTTAGTGCTGCTTTGCCTGGTGCTTCTGCCGAAAAGTCTCTCACATGATAGAATGAGCAAGGTGTGGGATGGGGCTGTGGTCTCATCTGAAAGCCTGACAGAGGGAGGATGTGCTTCGAAGCCCGCTCACACAGTTGTTGACATGATTCAGTTCCTAACAGGCTGCTGAATGACTACGCAGAATGAATGAGGTCAAGAGATTTGGATGAAATGAGCTCTAAGTGTTATAAAGTCCACCTCTAATGTTCTGATCCCATGACACTGTTGGTCTGGATAAAGAAATCCTTAACAAAAATTACTCTTGATCCATATGATGAAAATGGCCTATGGTATGCTGTCAATGCTGAAAGACATAATAAAACCATAATTCTCTCCCTTAGGCAGTATAATCAGACTGAGCCTTTTAAAACATTTAATGAAATGAGTCCCATGTAAAGCAGCTCACTCTTAACACTGGCCCTACACTCTATGTCTCTTGCACTGCTTCAAGGCAGTATGGTATATAGCAGGAAGCCAAAGGACAAAGGCTGTGGGTTCTGGTGTCACACTGACCTACCCGGCCTGGCTCTGCACTTACTAGATATAGGGCCGTAGGCAGGTCACCTAACCTATTTGGGCTTCAGCAATCTTAATCCTAAAACTAGGATAATATTCACTTCAGAGTTGTTCTGTTTTGCTCCCCCTGACTATTGTAAAGTAAAGCCCCTCTTATGACAGTGGAAACCATCAAGAAACATTTCAAGGTCTAGGTAAATAAAAACACTGCTCTCATTCCTACCTTGATAGTTTTTCACAGGAGTCATCTTGTTATAATCTTCTGATAAAATAAATTCCTGTAAAAGAGAAGAAAAATATTAAGCAAAAAGAAATTCTTTAAGTGAATGGTTATGTTTCAGTAAAACCAGATTGTGTAAAGCAAACATCACCGCAGAATTACATCTCACATTAGTATTTTGCCAATCAACTTGGCATTTTTGTGCTTCTTTAAAAGTAATAATCATAACTGTGATCCAATGCAATTATCATAATTTTTACCTATGACTCGAAGCTGATATTTGGAGTATGCATGAAAAGAAACTGCATCAAGTTCAGAATCTGAATACTGATGAATTTTGAAGATAAACCTGATTTAAATTACTTTCCTTTCAATGATGCCATGGCTGAAATTTTGCAAGGCTCTGGCCAGTGACCAAATAGATGGCAATCCTCTACTAGAGAAATAAATATTTTAAAGATTTATTTCTAATATTGGTAACTTTCGCTGTACTCTAAGCTTCTTAAGGCTGCATCTTATCCTTCTCTGTATCCTCAGGACACCTGGCACAGCACCTTGGCACAGTAGGTAATTAATAAATGCTGAATAAATGAATATGTGAAAGGCACCTCTCAATTTGATGAGATTAGTTTGGGTGTCAAATTTATTCAAAATCAATTTCTATATGACACATTGTATATATTCTTTGCGGGGACACATGAAAGGTGAGTGTGTGTGTGCTTCATGTATGTCATTCACCTCACTTTGTCTCATCACGTAGGCACTGTATCATCTCACATCATCACAAGAAGAAAAGGGTGAGTATAGTATGAGATATTTTGAGAGACGGAGACCATATTCATGTAACTTTTATTATAGTATATTGTTATAATTATTCTTTTATTATTGTTGTTAATCTCTTATTGTGCCTAATTTATAAATTAAACTTTATTGCAGGTATATATATAGGAAAAAACTAATATAACACAGAATTTAATACTATCTGTGGTTTCAGGTACCCACTGGGGATCTTGGAACATATTCCCTACAGATAAAGGGGCACTACTGTATTATAAAGCTACGTTAATTATATATTGAGTTCTTTAAATTAGGAATAATTTAGAAAATATCTTAATATGTAAGCAGTTATATTTATGGCTACCTTTTTGTCGCTAAGTTCTAGTTTTATTGGCTTATATTTGGAAAACATTTTACTTTTTAAAATTTCGTTAAAGATTTTCTTCATGGTCAAGATATTAATGATTTTGTAAATGTACTGTAGATATGAGAAAAATGTATTTTCTCTAAGTTCTAGATCTATTTGGATATCTATGTAATGAAACTGATAGTTTTCAAATATTGTATATTTTTACTAGTCTACCTGAATTTTAAATTCAAAAAGATGCACTAAAAATGGGCTTTTTAGTGTTTATTATTCTGATTATAAAAGTAATATGCTTACTATAGACAAACAAAAACTATGGAACAATATCAAGAAGGAAATTTAAATTGTCTATAACTTTACAAATTAGTGATAATTCCTGTTAATATTTTGGCTGTTTTGCCTTTCAATCTTTTCCCTTATATACATCAAAACACATTAAAATGAAACAGCAGTACTACTGGTGCTATTCTGTAGCTCTCCTTTTTAACTTAACATTATCACATGAACATTCTTCATTATTAAACACTCTTTGAAAATGTAAGTTTAATGGCTATATAATATTCCATTGAACAGCTATGTAAGATTTTATCTAATTTGTCTCTTCTGATCATAACATTTCTAAGACACCAGTTATTATTACTTAATGAGATTATCCTTATAATTTTTGTTTTTATAATTATTTTCTTCAAATGGTTTTCCAGAAATGGAATTATTGACATAAAATGTACAAATACTTGGAAAGTTCCGTTTGCCTATCAATAATTTTTCTGAATAGTTTGTGCCAATTTACGTTCCCACTATTAATGTACAGAGATTAAATTCTAGCCAACACATATATTCTAAAATTGCTACTAGATAAAAATAGAATTAAAAATTTTTTTAACACTCTAAAATGTTTACTAGCCCTTAGCATTTCCTTTTTTGTGACTTTTCTTCTATCTAAAGGATTTTAGTGTTTTTCTTACCTATTTGTATATGCTTGTTGTAGACTGAAATTATCCTTTCTGTCATATTTTAAGCAACGATTTGTTGTTTTCATTTAAATTGTATTTTAAGTATAAATACAATTTATACTTAGTTATCACTTAGTTATAAATTTTATGTAATCAAATATATTTTCCTTTGTGATTTCCATTGTTTTAAGCTTACGCATTCTTCCAAATATTATTTATAAATTTCCGCCCTATTTACTTCAAATGTTTTTGTTTTTGTTTTTCTTTTACTTTGTACTTTTAAAACTGCTTAAAGCACCTAAAAGTTATTTTGGCATAAAACATGAAATGAAGATGAAATCGCTCTTTCTCTTAAAAGCAAACCACTGCTTCAGCAACATTTATTTCATAACCTCTGCCACTGACTTGTGATGTCTCCTTTACCATATTTTATGTTCTTACATATAATTGGGTCTGTTTGGAAGTTATCTAACTCCACTCTATCAATCTGTTACTCTATTCTTGGGTCAAAACAAAAGTGATTTAATCACTGTAGATATAAATATGTGTGACAAAGAAGCTGTGCCTAATTTCTTTTAAAAAGTAGCTAAATGATCATCAAAATAATCTTTTTTTTGTAACAAAAAAGAAAAACCACATTAAGAATTTTTATTGGAATTGCACTAAATCTTTAAATTCAGGAAGAAGTGACTTTTAAAATTCTACGTACATTAGCAAATTCTTATAATGTTATTCAACTAAGTTTCGCATATTTCTTTTTAAGACCATGTGTAGATTTTTGTTAACTTACGTGAATGGGATCATTTTTCTACTACTTGGCAAAGTCTGAGTGAAAAAAAGACAGATTCACAGGTGCTACTTTTGGACTAAATCTGAAAAATAGTGGTATCACAGTTTCTGGGAGATACATTACGAACCCACTAAAAATCTTGACTTGTGACAGTTATGATGAGATGATCAATACTGGATAGAATACTTGATTACATGAGACATTTAACACAATCCAAAGCAGAATAAGGCACTATTCTATTCCTAGGATTTAAAAATAAAGAAAGAAGGTGTGTTTCAGGATCGAACTAGAAAAAGAGAAGAGGGAAAAAAATGGTGAGACTATTTGAGTTCCAATGTTAAGGGCTGTTATTAATAGCCAGTGCTTTGGGCTAGGGTGTGGAAAAACGAAAAATGGAATATGCTATTAAGCTTCCTTGTACATTTGTCAATGCTTTTTCCACTCTTCCTGTCTCTTCGAATTCCTATGAAAACCAGGTCCTGCAGAGTGCGTCAATCAGATAGTAATATTACTTTATTTGGGCAACATCATAATGAAAAGTTTCTAGCATGCCCTGTCACTAAAGAATGTACAAGGCTCATGCTTGTGTATGCACATGTCATTCTCAACCCTTTTCTGGTGTGTTTCAAAAGAACAATGATTTCTTATTGGTTCACAAAACTGTATCTGTCAAGTAGGGACCATGGCTCTTGTTTGGCAACAGAGTTCACCTTACCTGAGTCAGGTTGCTATTCAGCTTTTGCTCAGTCTAAGTAGGAGATCAACAGGTAGTAACTTTGTGCTTTCACTAGAACCAGAGTTATGATTTTGTTTTTCTGGTCATTCTTAAATTCATACACATCACGAGCTCCTAGGGATGTCCTGATTCTTTTGTGAAATGCAGGAAGTAATGGAACAGTAGAGTAGGATCCAGAGTGCCGTGCTGTAGCTCTGGTTCCGTCCAGGGAACCGGGAATGACAGGAGCACAGAAGGCAGCAGCTCCAACCTTGGGCTAAGCATATATTTCCTTATTTCTTTCCTCTTTCCTTCCCTCCCCCTTCCGTGTCTGTCCATCCGTCCACCCACCCCTTTCTTCTTTCAAAATAATGTTCAACCACTCAAAAATACAAGAACTTTTAAACAATCAATAATAATTAAATTAGAAAGCAATGAGCTTGGCTCTTCTGCTATTCCATGGTCACCCTGACTCTCCACTCCAAGTTTACAGTAAAGGAATGCTGCTACACCTGCTCACCTATTAAGGGTCAATGAAACAGACCTTAAAGAAGTCTAGTAATAGAACCATGATACCTTACACATAAAAAAAAAATACGTATCCATTTTTAGTTTCTTGCTTAAGTTGCCAATGGTTTCTTATTTCTTAAAATACAGTACTACCTTAGGAAATAGAAATATAATTTAAAGTTAGATTATTAGCTATCGAATCTTTGTCATATTTGTTGCATATCAGAGCATATAAATTGATTTAATGTTTGATGAACCTAATTTTTAAGAAGAAAACTGAATTAGAGTCTCTGGTTAGGTTTTCCTGTTCTCTCAGAAAAAATACCAACCAGCCAGGTAATTCCAACCAGCCAGGTCATACAAAACCTAAATAGAAATTCTTAACTCAGCCCAAATATGATAAAGAATTAAGGAAGGAAGAAGGAAGGGCGTCATCTCTTAACTGCCAGTAAAAGTGTCAAAAAGTATACAGTTTTGAGGTACTCTCATACGTGTGCCTATGCAAAGCCATCACTGGAGAGAAGATATACACATAAAGTTTTGTGAACACACAGGTACCACCATTTTTGGTTGGGAACAGAGGCGTCTTCTTTCTGCATCTGCCTCCAGGATATTGCTTAATATATTACTTAGTGTCTCAATTATTAATTTACATGAGGGCGATTGATTTTTAAAATTGTGGTAAAAATACATAACAATAAATTTGACATCTTAATCATTTCTAAGTGTACAGTTCAGTAGTGTTAAGTATATTCATATTGTGCATTGTGCAATAGATCTCTAGAAACTTTTCAGCTTGCAAAACTGAAACACTATAACCACTAAACACTAACTCCCCAAGCTCCCCCGCCAGTCCTTGGTAATCAACTTTCTAACGTTTGTTTCTATGATTTTGACTACTTTAGATACCGCACATGAATGGAATCATACAGTATTTGCCTTTTTGTGACTGGCTCATTTCACTTCGCATAATGCCCTTGTCATTGAATGTCATTGATACTGCAGCATGTGACAGGATTTCTTTCTCTTTTAAGGTTGCATCATATCCCATTATATGTATAAACTACATTTTCTCTGTCCTTTCATCTGACAATGGACATCTAGGTTGCTCCCACCTCTTGGCTATTGTGAATAGTGCTGGAATGAACATGGGTGTGCGAATCTCTCTTCCAGATCCTGCTCTGAATTCTTTTGGGTGTATACACATAAGTGGAATTGTTAGATCATATGGTAATTCTATTTTTAATTTTTAAGGACCATCCATATACAAGAGGGTGACTGATTTTAAATTCAGTGTTAGAAAACTATCAATACCTTTAAAACTGCTTTCTTTTTATTATATGGTTTCAAGATTAACAGCGTCTTCTTTTTGCCTTGGCTATCAGGTAATTCAGAATCAAATCCAAGTCTTAACCATACAACTTGCACTAGTCTAGTCCTTATAATCTGCATATTTGTGTTATTCATTCTATTTTTCACTCAGGTTCTTTCAGTTACCAGGAACTCAAGCCAGTAATGAGAGGATTTATATGGGGGAAAAAATGGCATAGATGACAAAGGTTCTGTTCATCCCTCTGGTGACCAAATCAAAGTTGTGACAGAAATAAGGAGCAGCAAGGAAAAATCGGTTGGGATCTAGATGAACAAGCCCTACAACTAGGGAGAAATCCAAGAAATGACACTGCAACAGCAGAAGGTAGGATGGGGCGAGGATGAAGAGCTGCCCGGTCTCTAGGAGCTGAGTGAGACGGAGGCTGTAGCAGTGGCAGATGCCTCGTAAAGGGGTTGCGTCCACGAGTGGATTTTTCCAGTGACAGACCTGCTCGTTCTAAGCACCAGTGCCGATTAGGCTGTGCGCACGGGGCACCAGGGACTTACAGGGAGACACTGTCCGAGTGAGGGCCAAGGTGAGACTCGCCCTGTAAAAAAGTGCCAGTGGTACCCATTGTTCTCTGTTGAGCCCTCTCTACTACCAGCGCATGGACACAGTGCTGCCACAGGCATGACGTCATCAAACTGGATAAGAGAAGTTGCTCTGCCCAGAGGATTCCCTGAAACCCCACCTCCCCTACGTGCGGCCCCACCCAAGCCACATCCAGGTGTATCCTCAGTGAGTCAGGTGCTCCTTGCTGAGTAGTGCCTAGACTTACACTGGAGGCAGCTGACCTCGGTTTCTGGTGTGGCCTTTGGAGGCAATTATAAGCACAGCATCTGTGGACTGCTAGCTGAATCTTAACAGATACCCTGGAGGGGCAGATGCTTGGGCTAAATTTGGCCTGCAGCTGAACCTCTCTCAGGACTGTGCCACTGGACACCTACTTCACAAATCTACACCATTAAGACCAGGAGACTTAGGAGCTTTGCTTAATACCTGGAAACAGACACAGAAGGGCAGATAAAATGGGAAGACAAAGAAGCAGAAACCATATGAGAGAACAGAACAGAGATCCAGATATAATGGAGTCAAGTCATCTAACAGATGCAGAGTTCAAAACACTGGTTATAAAGATGCTCAATGAACTTTTGGGAAGTGTAGATAAATTCAGTGAGAACTTCAACAAAGAGATAAAAAACATGAAAATGAAAGTGGAAATTATAAAAGGGAACCAGTCTGAAATGAAGAACACATTATCTCAGATGAGAAGTATATTAAATGGAATAAACAAAGGAATAAACAAAGTGAATAAAGAAAAGGATCAAATGCCCTATCTAGAGGGCACTTGGACACTCAATCAAAATGGCAAGAGATGAGATGCCAAGACTATAAAAATAATTTAAGGAGTATATGGGACACTATTAAGGGTCAAAATATCTGTCTGATAGGCATACCTGAAGGAAAACAAGATGTTGAACAGCTATTTGAAGAAATGATGGGAAACTTCCCTAACCTGGTGAAGGAAATGGACATAAAACCCCAGGAAACTCAGAGAACCCCCAAAGAAAGGGATCCAAAGAGGCCCACACCAAGACACATCATAATTAAAATGCCAAAGGTTAAATACAAAGAGAAGATCTTAAAAGCAGCAAGAGAAAAGCAGTTAGTTACCTACAAGGGAGCACCCATAAGACTGGCAGCTGATTTCTCAAAAGCAACTATGCAGGACAGAAGGGCTTGGCAAAAAATATTCGACAGGATGAAGACCCAGGATCTACAACCAAGAATACTTTATCCAGCAAAGCTATCATTTAGAGTTGAAGGACATATAAAGAGCTTCCCAGATAAAAATAAGTTAAAGGAATTGACCACCACCAAGACAGTATTACAGGAAATGTTGGAGGGACTTCTTTAAGAAGAAAGAACATGTATCAAAAACAGGAATAAAGAATGGTAACCACTATCAATAAGTACCTCAAAAGGAAAAGAATTAAGTGCTGCAACTAAAAGATAGAGTGGATGAATAGAAAGGAAAACAAGACCCCTACATGTCACCTATAAGAGACTCGCTTCAGACTAAAAGACACACACAGACTAAAAGGAAGGAGATGGAAAAAGATATTGCTCTGATGGACCTAGAAGGTATTTAAGTTAGACAGAGAAAAATAAACACTACATGATTTCACTTATATGCATAATCTAAGGAATAAAAAGAACAAACTAATCAAAAACAGACTCACAAATATAACGGACAATTTGGTGACAGACAGATGGGAGGGGGTTGGGGAGCTGGG
Organism: Pteropus medius; assembly: GCF_902729225.1. Taxonomy (NCBI): domain Eukaryota; kingdom Metazoa; phylum Chordata; class Mammalia; order Chiroptera; family Pteropodidae; genus Pteropus; species Pteropus medius. Next base: position 10,104,613 of record NW_024350325.1, on the reverse strand, counting down.
AGAATGGGGTGAAAGGTTAAAGAAGTACAAATTAGTAGCTGATGGATGGTCACAAGCATGGCATAGGGAATGCAGTTAGCATTAATATGTTGGCTAGGTGGAGTGTCAGGGGAGGGAAGGAGCAATTGGGGGCATCATTTTATGAACTATATAGATGTCTAGCCAATGTGCTGTATACTTGAAACTAATTAAAATAACTAACTTTTTTTTTAAAAAGAGAGGATTTATTGTAAAGAGACAAAGGCCATATTGGAAAGTTACTGGCCACTGAAGCTGCACTTAAAACAGAAAATTTAAAAATATTAACTTATTAAAATAACATTTATTACATTAGTATAAAAACATTTTAATCAAAATATCTATATTTTACAAAACAAAAAATTAAGCAGAAAGCGTGGCACTGTTTTCCATTTTTGCATATCTGGTTAACTGAACATAGTTGGATCTTCATTTCTGCTTCTGCATTCAATCTGTACACTTGTTAAAAAATTAGAGTAAAAAAGGCAAATAACATCTTAGTATTATGAAAACAGCTCTGACCTTATGGACCACAGTTTGAGAATACTGGTTCAGTGACTGACCTGACTTAGTTTTGTTTAATCCTCATTTCAGATTCTGCCAATTTGCCTGCAGAGTTCAACAATTACTCTTGTTTGTTTACAAATTATGAAAAGAGGCTTCCCTGGCTATCAAGTAATGGGACATTCTCTTCACCCAGGAACTAGGAGGGTTAAATGCCTTTTCCCCCTCCTGTCAAATGCCTAAGAACCTGATCATGTGTATTTTAAGAAGTCCAAAGAAGGAACGCTTTAGCTGTAAACCCCCAGCCTTGGCTCTGAACTTTGTAAGAAACTTCTAGTCATATTTCTAAGACTGACATATATCACAATACAGCAAGCATCTGAAGCAAGAGAAATGATAACTGAAGCTTATGTAACAAGGGCAGCCATTAGCCTCTCTAGATACTAAATATCACACACAAGGAAACAAATTCCGGTTTATAAATTCTTTGATAAATTCTTGTTCAAACTCAGGTTTACGTGCAAAATACACAAAATACAATTTCAAGATCTTTCTGCATATAAACTGCTTGTCTGGTTGTTCCCTCTCTAGGTCCTTTTACCTGGGTACTTAACTGAAGGTTTAGCTGTCACCATCTTTTTTCACATCAACGGTAATATGTTTTTGTGCTTTCCCATCCTGTCCCCCAGCACTGAATTAAGTAACCAGATGCAGCTAGTTTTTCAATAATACTTCTCCCAAGAGGATGGAAGGGAGCGGGTAAAAGAAAAAAGATACACAGGTTTGAAATCAACCACTTCCAAGACCGCCTCTGGCAAATTTCAGAATCTAAAAGAAAAATGCTTTTGGAAATTACTCAAGGGATGGGAAATATACTGCTCAAGGCCAAAATCTGAAGCCAAAACAATGATATATTACACAAAGAAAGCCACTAAAGTATTGTGCCCTGATATCCTTCAGAGATAGTGAGAGTGCATATTTTAAATAACTTCTTAACACAGCAAAAATTCTGCTGTAATATTAAACATCAATCTACATGAAAGATCAGTTTACGTAAAGTCTAATTGTTAATACTTATTTTTTAAATTAAAAAAAAAAGCTCAAATCTTTTGACAAAATTACTCTGAACAATAAAGCTACCTGCTGAAATTGAAAACTCCTTATAGCTGATGTCATGAAATCTCGGCTGATAATCAAGGCTGGCATAACTACTGTTCCTACTTATGAAAGCAGCTGGTGAAAGAAGTTTGGATCTTTGGTTAAGTTTTGGATTTCCTAAGATTTTGGAGTTTGTAAAGGATCTTAGAGATACACAATAACTCATTCTTTGAGAAACTGCAGTCCAGAGATTCTAAGGTATTGTCCAAGGACACTGGCATATTGGGTGCACAGCCTGGGCTTAAAACTCAGGTCTGTCTCTTGATTTTTTTTTTTTTATCTACTGATCTTTTGACTCAAAAGGATATTGAAACCTGAGTGAATTGAATATCTATGAGCAAAGGAAAATATTACAGGGCAAATTCTTAAATCACTCCACTCCTCAGAGAACCCAAATGACAATACATTATAACAAACACAAAAAATAAGCACAAAGTATCACTAATGCTTCCATCATTATCTTTGTTACGCAAGTATGGAGCCTGAAAGTAGCACTAACTGATATGCTACAGACACTGATCAATCAGGACAGAGGCTGGTGGAGACAGCAGCAGCTGTCATGTAGTATGTGACTGAAAATGAGCGCGGCCTGGAGTTTATCTTTGCCAACTACTATCCTTTCTCGCCACTCAATTTTTCCTACAGTTAGTAATCAGATCCTTATCATCCTTCTTGAACCCATGCTCCTTCCGATGCATTTCCAACTAAACTACATTTGTCCTTGACAGCAGCCTGCACACTCCCACCACCCAGCCTTTGCCCTAGTCTCTCCTCTGCCAAGAAACTGTTCCCGTTCCCCAACTGCTTTTCAAGCCTATCCTTCTAGTTAAGGGTGAATGAGCTACGTTCCTATGATCACCCCAAACAGAATGGATCTTTCTTTTGCTGAAGTTCAAGAGACTATGGATATTTTATGCTACTGATCACAATTTGCATTAAATCAGAGCTATCTGTGATCAGATTATTTTATCTTTCCTTACAGATTTTAAATGGAAACAAATGGAGTTTTTGTTTTCTTAATATATGTGTCTCCCATATGCCCAGCATTTCCTCCAATATACCATGTACGAAAAATAGCCAATATTTATAAAGGAATAATCATTCCTTGTTTTTTTTTTATTATGTCAAGATTTTAATTGTACTAATATTATAAACACTCATGCCTCAGGGCCTTTGTAATGTCTGTTCCTCTATCTTAAACACTCTTTTCCCAGATAACAGAGTGATTCACTATCCCAACCTTCAATTTTTCTGCTCAAATGATACCTTTTCACTGAGGCCTAACATATGTCCATCCTTTTCAAAATTTGCAATCAGTCTTCTCTTCCTCACCCTCACATTCCCAATCCTCCTTACTCTATTTTTTCCCATCGCATCTATTACCTTCTCACATATAAGTTTTTATATTTCTTGTTTACTAAGTGTAAAATACATAAGGAGAGGGCTGGGGAGGAGAGTTCACTGATGTATCTCAAGCACCTAGAACTCTGACTGGCACATGGCAGCTGCTCAACATATACTTATTAAAAGAACTGAATGAAGAACTAAAGTGTTATTTTAAGTAATACATTAATTTACATAGCTCTTTATTAATACACTTTTGAAATATATGAAAATAACATATAATATCCTATACAAATTATGAGGTATGAGTTTTTCAGAGATAGCTGCAGTAAAATAAGGATGACATTAATTTATGTTTTCATACAGAGAAAACATTAAAAAATTATTAAATGATTTGCTCATCAACAGTAAGCTTGGAAGTAGGAACTAGCTTTCTCAATTTGGGGGTTCTATGCTAACCACAATAGGTTTGAATGAAAATATGTACAATTTCCAGACATTCAAACAATAAAAGAAAAAGGAAGAGAACCTTATTGCGTAGCTATTACTTTTTGTAATCAATGCCAAAAAATAGAACAGCACTTGGTTTTGACTCAAAGCTAATCGATGTTTTACTTCCTAGGTCAATAAGAAAATACAATAATGTGTAGTTTTTTTAAAAAAAAAAAAACTGAGATACAGTTAACATACAACATTATATTAGTTATAGGTATACAAAATAATGATTTGATATTCGTATATATTGTGATATATTGCTTTATAAAGTAAACTGTTTCTAGCCATGGTCTCTATGTTAAAATGTTAAATTATCTTTTTATGGATTTAAATTCACACGTTTTCAGCCTGAACATTGTTCAAACCAAAAAATATGCAGATAGCAAGGAGTAAGCAAAAAGAGAAAGCAAACATTACATATAAAATCCAGTTTACTAGCAAAAACCGGCACTCACAAGAAACAAACTGTTTTAAAAATTATGAGTTTTTAAAAAGTAAACTTGAGATGGCAAATAATTATGTAAAAATACTTAATTGCATATAAAATTATTAACCTTATCAAAAAGTAAATTAAGGTTCACCTTTTCTTGAAGAGAATTTCTGCTATAAAAATAACTTAAAAAATAATAATTACTATCTATCAAGGCTTTTTATATAAATGTAATCCTCGCAACAATTCTATGAGGCACATATTACCATTCCCAATCTACGGTGAGTAAACTGAGGCTTATGTGAAGTTAACCAACTTGTCTATCATCATCCAGCCGAAAGACGGTAGAGCTGGAGTTAAATTGCAGATCTCTCTGGAAGCAGTTCATACCTCAACCACCAGATGTCTGCCCCTGACATATATGAAGGTCAAGTGTGTTAACAATGATTTTTCCCACAAACTCTGAGTAAACTTTACCTGAAAAGGGAGGGAAGAGGAGAATAAAACAATCACTTCGCCCGTATCAGTGCTGATGGGAAATGAGGGCTCCTATAAGGAAGACTAGAGTTTAAGAATGGAAGTAAAAGGAGAAAAACCTTCTAGATGGGAACACAGAGGAAACGAGCTGTGTCTTATTCAGTCTGAAAAATGTTACTGAGGTTCCAGTTTGTGCATGGCTCTCCACGGGGTATGGGAAACAGCAATGCAGGTAATATGTTTCCTGCCTTCAAGTTGCTCAGGCTAAGGGAGGTCAAGAAAGCAAGGAAATTAGCACTTACTAAATGTCTCTCATTTACTAGACACTTTCAGGAGCTCTACATGTTATCTTATTTAATATACAATCATATAAATAAAACATACATGTAACCTAATAATCACACATAAACACTACAGTATAAATTTGAACTAAGTGCTACGAGAACCATTAAGAAGAGCATTTTAACTCTCCCCTGGAGTAGGGCAGGCTTGTCAGAAGAGTGGGTTTGGGGTTTACGCTAACTCTTCAAGGTAGGAATTCCTCAGGGAGAAAGAAGCAGGAGGTCAGCAGGGAGTAACATTTCTTTTTAGCAAGGGGACTCCATGTACATGGGCATGGATGTGTAAACCAAACAAGTTCCATATCTGAGTAAGAGAGTTCATAATAGATGAGGCTGACAAAGTGGGCAAGAATTAAGAAATCTGAATTGTACTCTTTCGGGAGTTGCTGAGAGTCTCTCAACACAGAGGAGTGGCATAATTATACCAGAATTTTGGATATCTGATGGCAGAGTGGCTGAAGGAAACTAGAGGCAGGAGACAGCAGGACCACTCTAGAACTTACTGCAACAGTCCAAGCGTAAGCAGCGAGACAGGAAGTTTTAAAGTGAGAATAAAATAGGCAAAAAGGGAGACCGGAGATAGTTCTGAGTTAAGTTAGAAGGCCAGGACACTGACCGCTATGAGATCTGAGGGAAAATGTGGATTTACTATAATTCCTATTTCTGGCTACGGCTACTGGTGATGCCACTTACTGAAAGAAGGAGAAAGGGCATATGTTGGAGAAAAGAGAATAATTTCTATTCTGAATATGCTAAATCAGGTGTCTTGGAGACACCCAGGTAAGAATGCTAATTAGGAGCCAGGAGTCTGCGTTCAGGCTCAGGAGGTCAGAATGGGTTGCAGTCTTGAGAACTGTAGATGTAAGATAATTAAGCTGCAGGAGTAGATCACCAAGAAAGAGTACGCAGCACGATAATGAGATGAGTGGACTGTGGCTTGTGGAGCCTATATTCTCGGTTTAGTGCTGGAGGAGCCTGGAGGAGTTGTAAACAAACAGGGAGGGATGCCCACTTTGGAAACAAAATCTCCTCTGGGTTACTGCCACCTCTAGTCAGTGTAGCATCCAAACTGCAGTAAAACAAAGAAACACGAACCCAGCAGCAAATCCCAGCACTGTACCTCAGGGACCAGGGCAGACCTAATGCCACTCCCCTCTCTAACATAAGCAAAGCTGGAAAAAACTCTGTTCCCAAGACTGTCTCAGATCAGAGTAGGCTTAATAGCACCAGGTGATGGCGATTCAGTGACGTTGGAGGTATAAAAGAATAACTGCTTTCTTCACACATTTTGGCTCTCGTGAGTTACCAAGCTTTAGAGCAAAAGGTCAGATAGCTCTTTGGGAGGTGTTTCATGGCTCTGCTGTTGTCAAGGTACTCTGGAAGGAATGCCTTCAAAGGTGATTGACATGGAAATACCATGTCAGTCTCTCTAGGCTCGAACCTTGCAATCTAAATGACACTGATGTGCAAACCATGGCCTGATGTATAGTTTGTATAAAAGATTAACTCAAAATGAAAATTAGAAAAATATTTGTGCAGCGAATATTATTCTTATATATCTAGATGGAAGTGGTTAATAAAGAATTGTAATATAAGATGGATTCCTAGTGTTAAAAAAAATGTGTAGGACCACAGATAGCTCTCTGGACACTGGCCTATAATATCCAGATTCCCAAATGAGTAGAAAGTGATACAACCCTTGATGGCTGGTAATCGTCCCTCTTCCCATTCTCTTAGTCCACTAGAGTAACGGTATCTCTTGTGATGAGAACTTTGCTACATCTTCTCCAGTGATCCATTCAGAGCATCTTCAGGAATCTGCACACTTCTGAGCCCAACCTTATCCTGAGAGTAATGAAAATTAAAATAGTAACAACTTGGATATGAAACTTTTTTGTATGAAAAATGGTACTTGACAGTCCATGTTTTGTAAATCACTGGTAAATTACTGTGATAAGGCAGCACAGATTGAAGATGGAACTTGAAATAAGTTGAATCTCCCTAAGGAGTGCCACTATGAAGACACCTCCTCCCCTTGGAACTGGCCTACTAAATCCACATGACACAGATTTTAACCAAGGCTTCCTGGGTACCATCAATGGAAGGTGCAGTTGTTGCTAATGATAATACTGTTGATAGGATCTAATATTTATGGAGCACTTGATATGTACAGACACTATTCTAAGAGCTTGACATGTATTATGTCAGATAATCTTCACAACAACTCTATAAAATGAATTATTATCCTCATTTAACAGATAAGAAAACTGAGACATCAAGAGTAAAGCAACTTGCCCAAGGTGACACAACTTGAGTGAGAGCTGTGATCTGACTCGGTCAGTCTGATTCCAGAGCCTGTGCTCTTAATCTCTCTATACTGTCAACTTGATAGACTATATTAATTAACTCACTAACTCATTTGGTAAATATTTAGAGAACACTTAGAATTCATGGACACTGTGCTGAGAGGTATAGGGTTGTACCAAAGAGTCAGGCAAACACAGTCACTGTATTGTGCAGCTTATGCTGAATATATGCATTAACCAAATAATCACACAAATAAGTATAAAATGGCAACTATGACAACTGCTACAGAGGGCACTCAATGTGTGAACATGTGAATTGTTAGAAGATCAGGGAAGACTTCCCCAAGGAAATGAAAATGAAATTGAGATCTGAAAGATGAAAGCTTAAGCAGGCAAAGAGAGGAAAGCAGCACATTTAAGGCTCTGTGACAGAAGGAACATGGTGAGTATAAGAGACTGAAAGACCGAGAGGAAGGGGTTTGCACAAAAGGAGGCTGCGGGGGTTGTGGGGGAGAGGCAGAAGCAGCAGGGTCACACAGGCCACGTGAAGAATTTCAGCCTGTGTCCCTAAAAGTAGGGAAAGTCACTGGAGAGGTTTGGCAGGAGATATAAGATAAAATGTGTTTTGAAAAGATCCTTCTGGCTTCAGTATAGAAAATATAGTAGAGGAGGCAGAACAGATATGAGATGACCAGTGAGGGAGGTCAACTGAGGGTCCAAGGAGAAGATGAAGCAGGCTAATGTTGATGGCGGCAGGGGTGATGACGATGACGACAACGAAGAGGGGTAGAAGCTGAGAGGCATTTAGAAGGTAAAAATCAGTCAAGTGATAGACTGGAGAGAGTAGAGTAAGCAAGTTGGAAGGGAGGTGACTCCAAAGGGCCCTGGCCCTTGCAACAGGGTGAACGGTGGTTACAGTCCCTAAAGCAGGGAACACTGAGAAAGACCAGGTGTGTAGTCTGATTTTGGACCTGGTGAATTTGAGGTTTCTTTGAGATAGTCAACAGGAAATACTAAGAAGAAAGTTGGAACCTCAGAGAAAAGGACTAGATAGAGATAAGAAGTTGAATTACTGTCATATGGGTAGTAAATGAAGCCATGACATGGGTAAGACTGTCCAGAGAGAGGCAGTGAGGGCCTAGGAGCAAACGCTGAAAACTCCAACACTGAATCAAAGTGGGTTAAGCGACATCCTATGATGCAAACAGAGACAAAACCACCAGAGAGTAGGAGGAAAACCGGGAGAGTATTGTGTTGTCGGATGCATATAAAGAGAATGTTTCAGGAAGAAACAGCAGAGCTAAATGCTTGCAAGAAGGTCAAACACGATGGGGATTGAAAAAGGTCAGATCCACATGGAAGTCTTTTATAACCACAGCCAGAGCTGTTTGGGCAGATCAATGGGACTGGAAGCCATACTGCAGTGGTCAGAGTAGACAGGGGGAAGGGAGAAAGTATAAAAAGTGACTACAGACAGCTCTTGAAAAGTCTGATCATAAGGAGAGAAGTTAGAACATTAGGTGTGTAGGGAAGAGAGTCGTGAAATTTAGTCTTTGTTTTTAGTAAAAAAGGAACTTGAGTGTGTTTAAAAGCCAGTGGGAAAAATCCAGGGGGAAGGGAAAGATTATTAAGGTACAAGACAAAGGGGAAGTAACTTGAAACGTAAAACACTCATCAATTCCTAGCCATTGCCTTTTGGCAGTATCAATATGTTGCTTGAGGTCGCCAAGATAAGCAGACGACCACCTTTTGAAACAGTAATACAATGTCCCTATAAGGCCATCCTTTGTGGTAGATAATGCCTTTGTGGTAGATAAGCACTGTATAAATGATTTCAATCCAACCTGTACTCTACCGATTTCCTCAAAGCCCTATTTAAAGTACAGGACAATCTGCATGCTCGTACAGATATTCATGGTACAGAATTAGTCTGAAAGTGAGATCGAGAGGACCTTCAAAATTTAAAACTGCAATGGAGGTGCCATAAAATAACCTGGGACCACACAATGCTCTTGGCATCTGAATTCACTACTACTTGACCAAGGATGCAGGTACTGAGCAATAGATGGCAAGGTCGCATATACAGTGACATAATTGAAGGAGATGGGCTTGTCCTTGAGATGTTCTAAGGTCTGTGATTCACACAAATATTAAAGGAACAATAACTCCCACAGCAGTATTTTCTAGACAAAACCACCTTCAGTGAATTATACTATATGAATAAATAGTAAGCAATTGGCATGTTGGAACTCTAGGACTCTTTCTTACTAAGCAGAAAAGGCTATACACACACACACACACACACACACACACACACATATGTACATTTATACATTTAGATTTAAGTTCATTACAATTTATGAGCACAAGCTCAGAAGACAATAACTACGTAACAGTCTATAAAGAGAACTCACGTTAGAAAGTCCAGTGCCATAAAATGATGAAATGACTCATGAATGGTGGTCTTCCGTGGTAGATACCATGCAATAATGAATCTTACACTGGTATAAATAATAGTGAAGTTATGTAAGAGTTTAAAAGTAGGAAGCCCTGTAGATTCCAGGTCACATTTCTCTAAACACAGGACCTCCTGGAACTTTCTGAAAACTCGCCCTCCGTTGACCTCACGATTAGGATACTATTCATGTATGATATCACACAAGAAATCCTGCAAAGCAGGAAAATTCCAGAAGCAACATCAATTCTTCTATAAGAACAAAACTTAGAATGCACCATGGATGACTGACCAGTCAGCTGTAGCACTGCTGTCTTTGAGCCAATTGAGGGGAAGGATTTCAAAACACTGTCTCTCCAGCAGGAGTAGCCTGACTGTACACTCAACTTGGGTTCAGCTGAAGTGCTTTATTCATAGGTGATTTGTCATCACTGTAGAATGTGACCTCAACATTTTCGGTCAGTCCCTGTAGGCTCATTATAACCCACAGTAATAAACAACTCATCCAAGACACCTTGTTATGTTAAATGTTCAAATCCTTTTTTTTTATCCTTTTAGCAAAGGCTTGATACATGGAATAACATAAGCTTCCAATTCATCAGTGAGTATCCTAGGGCAATTCCTTGCAATCGGGCTGCTCTAGTTGTGTGAAGAAATCGGCCTGGTATAATATGAAAATCTGTTCAAGCGTCAGGAAAGTCCGAGTTGCCACCACTATCTTGCCATGTGACCTATCCGATACATCATTTAATTGAGAGGAGGGTGGCATTAGGTGTAGAAGAATTAAGGTCCTTTTCAATTCTAATCTTTTCTTATTTCCAAGGGTATTTTGAATCATTCTCTTTAAATATTTTTGGCTACTGCTTCCTGAAGGCATCATATCACACATTTACAAAATTGCTTCCTAATCAACTGTTAGAACACTGCTAGGAAAATACTGTAGATACAATATTACCAGATACACTAAGTTGAATAGTGTCCTCTCAAAATTCATATAAACCTAGAACCTCAGAACATGACCTTATTGAAACTGTCTTTGTAGATGTAATTAGTTAAAATGAGATTATAACTGGATTACAGTGAGCCCTTAATCTAATGACTGGTATCTTTATAAGAAGGTCATGTGCAGACACAGAGAAAAGAGAAAGGGGATGTAAACATGGAGGCAGGGAAGAAGCATTTGAGATCTTGCTTCCAGGCACTGTCATCAAATAAACTCTAATTTAAAAAAAAAAAAAAGACGGAGGCACAGAATCTGACCTATCTACAATCCATGGAACACCAAGGATTTCCAGCAACCTCTAGAAGCTAGGAAAAGGCAAAGAAGGATTCTGCCCTCTAGAAGGAGCATGGCCCTGTCGATACTGTGATTTTGGACTTATAACCCCCAGAACTGTGAGAGAGCAAATTCTGTTTAAACCGCCCAGTTTGTAGTTCTTTGGTACAGCAGCCATAGGAAAGTGACATAGCAGGTACTGATGCTGCAACTGGGAATGACTCATTTTGCTCTCATGGCAAAATACAAGTGCTGTTAACAAATATTACAATGCCTTGGATCTTCTGAATCTCATAAAACACTTCAAGTTGAAGATCCTGGTTCCGGGCGATTTCCTTCTAGTGGATGCTGAGTATATTTTTGTGAAAATTAATAAACAGAAACCTCATTTAAAATCAGGAGGTTAGAAGAATGAAGTCAGGAGGTTAGAAGAATGAACTCTCATGCACGCTACTTGTCACTCAATACATACTACTGACCCCAACAGGAAGAGGCATACTTTACATCTCTGACAGGAAGTGTTACTATTTTATTACCTCAGTAGGAAGAAGAAACGATTCCTCCTTGCCCAGGAGCAGCTCAGCCATGGGAGACCGCCATAACTCAGTTGATACTTCTAACTTCTGGTGTCCTCCAATGGACTCTGTTTACTGCAGACCCTCCCCAGTCCAGAACACAATATTCCTCTCCTCTGTTTCTTTAGGCTTTGTGCCTGGTTCGCCATTAGACTGCATGTCCTGAATTGCAATTTTGTTGTTCACAAACCCACTTTGCTGGAAAAATTAAATCTGGTTATTTGTTCAAGGGAAACATTTTAAAAGAGGTAATTTCTCCTTTTATTTGAAAAAGTAACATCTTTTCTTACGGAAACTGCATTCCTCTCCCTTGAAGCTATGGGCCTTCTGGAAGGGAGACACTTTAAGCTTCCCTGTTACAAGAACTCTGCCTGAATGATTACTGTGATCTGTGATACAGATTCCCTATCTATGAGATTCTGCCAGGACATACACCATTCTGAATTTCATCATGTGAAGCAATTTTACCATCTGGTAAAATAGATAAACACACAGTAATGTTCTTGTAAAGTTGTTAATTTAATTGTAAAATATGAATCTCCAAATAATAAATGGTGTAAAAAGGCATATTCCTCTTTCTATAATCTCCAAAGTTCATCAGCTTTCAAGTCTTAGCTGAAAAAGAAGCAATGGAAGACTTATTTAACAGCATATTTTAGGGTTCCACAAACTCTCAGGAACACATTATATTTCCACTTAAGTTTCTTGGTTGCTTGCTGAGTGTTATCTCTGTTTACGAATTTCAGGAAGCAGAGTCGAACATCATATTCTTAAATGACAGCCCAAACACCTCATTTAACCACAAGATTCACTCATATTGTGTCCACTATTGAGAGCAATTTACCCTGCCAGCTAAGTGCCCAACCTAAATGTCTTCTCTCCTTCAGTCAACAGACATTTTAGAAAGCAACGACGGTGGTCCACGAATTCTGTTAGGACACAACATTGAAGGAGACGTGGTCTCTGCTGGCAGTTAACAATCGAGTGAAGAAGACCCATTAACAAATGGGGCAACATTCCAAGGGGTAGTCTAGAAGCACAGAGATATAATCGTCTGTTGGGGGAAGAGGCACCAGACAGGGACTGGAAAGCCTTTAGCAGGAATATTTCACAGGCTCACAAGTGGCTCCAGGATAGCAGTGTGGGGTGAGAAGAAAGCCCAAGCTTCAAGGCACACAGAGTTCGTAGCTCTGCTGAGTGCTGCTTCCTGGATAAGTAAGTTGGAGAAGGCACGTGCACTCTCCAGGCCTTAGTCTCCTTATCTGGGAAGTGTAAGTACTACCACCTACATCATAGGATTACTGTGAAGCTGGATAAAGTGATGTATGTAAAGCAGAGTGCCTGGTACATAGCAGATGCCCAATAAATGTTTAATTCTCTACCTTTTTATTCCCTTGGGTAATCTATGTGAACTAACAGAAACGTATATATATAAGTATATATTAACCACAAGAACTACCAAACAACAACAAATCCATACATGGTCAGTATCATTTATTTTTATACAATAACTGCTATCCTAAATGTTAACCATTATATAGATCAATCTTTTATTCTCATCCCAAACTTCTCATAACACAAAAAGAAAATTAATCTTCAGAGAGCAGAGATTTTATTATTTTCAGGCCTTGTTGAAAATTTTTTCAATGACTATGCATTTATCTTGGCAAGATTTTAATAAAATTTTTAGCTCACTAATAGTTTTGATGAAGAAAATATATATTTATAAAGATGATTATACATATATCTCTACGACTATCCTACAGCCATTATTTAGTAGGGTTGGTAAAACTTAGTTTAATGGAAATTCTTTAATTTCTGTGTGATGACATTTCCTCACTAGTCAATTATTCCCTCTGAATTTTTTAGAAAGGCTTCCCAAATAGTAATGGGGGGAGATTTTTCCTGTTGGGATCCAGTTTCTTTACATAATACTAACTACTCATCCTGAGCAAAGCTTTTCACAATCAAATTCCAACTACTTTTTATACATTATACCCCATTAGTCCTCTCCCCACACTACTGATTGCTTGCCAAACAACTCCTTCCAAACATTCCTTGCCCTTTCTTACCTCTATATTTTTTTTCCTCTACGCCATTCATTTTGCTTTAAATACCTTGCCTTCCTATCTTTAGCTAATCAAATCCTAGCCCATCTTCTACATCCAGCTCACACCCAAGCTCCACGGAGCTGACCCAGACCAGACCACTCTCTCCCACTCTGTTCTGACCTCATTGCCTTGCCAACATCATGCTCATTGGTATACTGCTACTTTTGTTGTTATTGTTGATTGGCTAGAATATGGAAGCATTATGGCAGAAAATTTCAAAGTCTTATGTCAGCATAAATAGTAGTTAGCACAATCTGATTGGCTTCTTTCAACATTAAAACAGAAGGTATTTCTGAAAACTCAAGATGAATCAAACTACTGGCATAACTTCTTCCCCTATCGAGAATAATTCCATTGTGAAAAACATTATGAACAGCAATAGAATTATACAAATAAACTATCTCAGAATTTAAGCAGGTACCTACTATAAGCAGTTATATTAAATAATAATAATGTCTATACTTTAGTCAACAACTTATTTAACAAATTATTCATTGAGTCCCTAATTTGTACAAGGAACCACACTAAGACTCACTGGGAAAGGAGATGAATAGAAGCCTGACTAAGTCCTCAACACTCAATACTTGAATAGAGGAGACAGACTTAAAAACTTTTTATAAAACAAGTTAAATAAGCAATAACATATAGCTAACCTACTGAGTACTGTGTGTGATTAATTTCAATTGGTAGTGCTCAAGAGTCACTAGTCCAGGAAAAAAAAAAAAGGTGTGTGTCAGGGGGAGATAGCATTTAAATAACACCTTGAGAGATAACTGAGATTTTTGTAGACTGAGATGGCAGAAGGGAATCTGGACTATACAATCAGAAAAAGCACATTATAGAAACTAAAACCTACTCTCACTCTACTTTAGCGTCTCTTAGTAGGTGATCTAACTTACTACTTCACGAGGAAAAAAAAAAAAAAAAGGCCATTCCTCTCCTACATCTAAAACTATCTCTGTCTGTCTCTCCTTTCTCAAAATTCTCCCCATTCTTTCTCAAAGCTAAATTCTCCAAATTGTTCTAGACCTTCCTGCTGCTTGCCTACTATCTTATTCTGGTGCTCACCATCTCTTTCCTTCCTTTTCTGGCCAAATTTTCGAAAGAATGGTCTATATTTGTTATCTCTACTTCCTAATTCACTACTCAGTTATATAAAGTTAACTGCCTCTTAAGTCTTTTTCATTTAGTGAAATAAAATAAGGATTTCCTTTCTGCTTTCCTTCTTTCTTTGTTTTAAAATAAGTTAACCAATATTTCTTTTTAAAATTCATTTGCTATATTCAGGGAACAGAGAATGAACAGTCTCTGAATAAAATTTCTCATGTCTAGAAAGTAAACTATTTAACAGCTGAGACTCTGTATAAGTGTTTTCAGTATAGAATCTGTTACTGTAGTGATCAATGAGAATTCTGAACCTTAAACACGTTGTTCTCTCAATGTATCTCTCCCTAACTCAGAACTCTTTACAGTTCTTTAGATAAGAATGGGTAGGGTATACAAGTCATCGTCTTAGGCAACATAAAAGAGGCACTTTTAAGGAAATTACTGCATATAAGCTGTCTTTTAGGAGACCTGGGTAAGGTAAGGTTTGGCATCCTGACACTGTACTGACATGGCAAGAGAAACATCTCAGTCCAATCTCTGATTCACATTCAGTTCTCTGGCAGTTTCATTTACTAGAGAAATAATGGCTAAGATAGTCTCTCCTCTTACATACGGTACATAGTCAGACCTCTATAACTTACTTTGTTCACCTCTCTTGCCTTCAAAGCCAAATTCATCAGCACCCACTAACCATCTACACTGATTTCAAAAATACAAAGAATCATCCGTAGGTTATATACACATAAGTCTTTTCATGGACATTGAGTGTTCTACATATTATTCCATGAACTATTGGGCAATACACAGATCTCAGCTCATCTTTTCAGATTTGCTTTGTAATGAACACTTCAGTCCACAAAGCAATCCTATTATCTCCCTTTATCTTTCAAAAATAAATTTATCCTCCATACACCCCACTTTTTAAAAATCGTTCTCCTTAAAGCAGATAAAGATCTGTATCATAAACTTCTCTCTTGTCCTAAAGAACAGAGTTTACAGAGCTACGAAACGCACTGGATATTAGAGAAATTCCATAAATATTTGTCAATAGGCTGATTTATATTTAACAATATTAAGGTCACCAAATAAATGTTTTGACTTAAGATCAAACAGAAAATTTCAGGTCTACCTTTTCAGACTCCTTGTAGGGTCAAGACCACAAATGGAGACCTACATTCCATATGTCTAAGTATTCAAAAGTTATAAATCAAGTTAAACTATTAAACAAAATATGGTCTCTTCCTCCAGTCTTGACAAGTATACCTTTAACCACCTGGAGGTAAAGGTACAAATTTCGAAATTTTTAGACTCCTCGAAGTTCCACATTACCATGTGGTGACATGAAAGAGCCAGCCCACACCCTTTTCTTCACATTCCCCAGTTCAATCAATACCTTGAGGGGCCTTGCACGCATGTGTGGACATCTTACCCATCTCAAACCACTGCCCCTTAGCCGCTCTTCAGGCTAAGGCTACTGGTTTTATCGGGATCCAGAGTATGGGAGTGGGCAGAGCTTGGGGTTAAGTTGGGCACCCCTCTTAGCCCTTCAGAGCCCTCATCTGTGGGGAAGTGTGGCCAGAGTAGACTCTCTAACTCACAGGTCCAAAAGCAGGGCCTCTCCTGCCCAGAACTAAAGGTAATACAAACTGGGCAGTTTACCAAAATGGAGAATTTACCAGATCAGTTTGTTACTAGTTAATTTACTAGTTGAAAATAAATATGTAAAAAGAAGATTAAGTAGTAAAATATGAGATTCCAATCTCTAATAACTTCAGTTCCCTCAAGATATATAATTGAAGGGTCTAATATTTATTGGATCTACTTTACAGACTAAATCTAGATCCTGTCCTTTCTTTACAAATTCATACTAATTTACAGAATTCTACTCACATGCTAGAGGGAGTTAAGAGGACAAGAAGGAGCAGAAGAAAGAGAGGAAGGAGAACAATGAGTATCAAAGACAAAAATCAGACATTCAGGTCTAAAAGGAGACATTTCCCTTGTGTTTTCTCACCTGTGCAGAGAAGCATATCATGCTATGATTATAACCATCTGATCAAAGCCGCGAGTATCATGGCTTGTTCTTACTAATGCACAGATTTATGTAGTTCACTAGTTGGCCTCATAATGCCCCTATTCTAGGCACTGTGTACATTGTAAGTCAAGCTGCATCTCGTCAGCATTTAAGTTGAGACTCTCCCTACACCTCACCATAATTTGCTGCACTGTAATTTCCACTTAGCAAGAAAATTAATTTGCAAATAATTCTCATCACAATACATATATATATATACTCCACAGGAAGGGAAGTATTTCAACTGGAAATCTTATTTATGCGTACTTACTGAGATTGTACCATTGTCTAGACCTATGGACAGTCTTCTTGTTTCCGGGTTAAAAGACATGCATGAACATGGAGCTGAAAGAAATGAACATGTTGATGAAATTAACAAAATGATGATTCTCACGATTCAGGAGTGACTAGCTAAAAGTGTGTGGCTATTTTTTCACCATTATTTCCTGAAAAACAGTTCATTTAACTCCCACTCACCAAAAATTAAAATAGTCATTTTACAACTAACCCCTAGTTTTTCGGCTTTCCTTTTAATGAATATAATAAATAAGATATTCTCAAACTAGACAAGTTCCAAGGGGTTTGGTCTCAGCTATTATGTCAGTATCAAGTCTAAATTTGCTTGACTAGATTAACAATATTTTATGCTGTGCAATCCTTCTGTCACCAATCGCCCTTCCACTCAAACTCCATCTTTAATAGAAATAATCTATCTTTTCTGAACTAGGGAAACAAAAGATCTTATTACACCCCCTTCATTCGCACACTAGTACAGAAATCTATTTTTTGATTCAGAATTGATTTGGGGCATGAAGATGAACAGAAGTCTTTTATTCTCAGCATTCAAGGGATATGCTGGCGGCTGCTAATTGAAAATGACTGAGGATTTGTCTTGATGTAAAAGAGAACTTGACACTGGGCCAGCCAGGCTCTACAGGAAAGAAAACAAGTGAGTCAGTTTACTCAGTCCTGGACAGGGCCTCCCTGTTCTACAAGACCGATCTGAGCCTAAGTAAATTAAGCACACTTGGAAGCCTCCTGTGGCCAAGTACTTGTTAGTAAGAATGGGGGCCTTTTGACAATTTATCCTATACCGAAATAGTTGTTCTAAAGAGTCCAGCGCAATTTTTTAAAATGTCCCCCTATCTTCACAGTAGCCCTATAAATCACAAACTACTCATCATTATAATCAGCATCAGATATTTTTATTCCTACTTTTCACAGTTATCATTAGATGTCTTACCCAAGGTCACACAAGAAGAAAGTTGGAAAAGGTTCAGAGATATAATTCAAATACACGGTGTCCTATTTTCAAACATCTAACAGATTATCTTTAAACTATGAAAGAACCTCAAGTTCTACAACACAGCCACTTCATAAACACATCTTAGTAATATTTTTTTCATTCTCTATAAAAGGGCCCTGAATAACAACAAAAAAGATCTTCTAAACTGTATAAAGTTTTTACTTTTTTCTAATTTTCAGTCATGATATATTTAGAAAACGGAAACAGAAAAAATAATTTTCTCCCAAAACTTCTACCAGTGCAGAATATCTTCTTTTAGTTTAGCCGCAAAAATAAACTAGATTCCCAAAAGAACACTGCTGGAAAAAAGCAATCAAATGATATTTAATGTACTACCCTACGAAAGCCAGTCTTACGGGCCCTTGCCCTATAAACTATGTTGGCAAAATTTCTACACAGATGCTAAGATGCCGGCCAGGTCTCATAACATGTGTATAAAATTAAAATCTAATGATTCCATGGAAAATTATGCTAGCTGAAAAAAAACACATAAAAAATACATTATGCTTAGAACTACGTAAAGTACACACACACATAAAAATATGCATGGAAAAACAAAACGTAGTTGTGTTCAAATGATAAGATTATTCCTATAACATTGTCTTTATTTATTATTTTGCTATTCCTGTTAAAATTTTTAAATATCTAATGATTTATTAAGATATAAGCATGACCATATAAAGCAAAACTTCATTGCAGCACAAAAGACTACAGGCTAGTCAAGAACAAACTTATTGCTTAGCGGCCTGCCTGATCATGTGATTTCCTCCAATGTTTATATCTAGTTCTATAACAGTTAGAAAACCCGCTGATCTTACTGATCTTTAAATGTGATTTAAAAGACATTTTTATAATACTGCACAGGCTACCCTTAAATCTACATCACAATTTCTTTATTCATTATTTTCCCCCCATTTACTAAATGTGTTATTTTCTCAATGAAAATTTACAATGCTGACAATGTTCCAGGCATGTGGTACAATAACATATAAAGCATACAGCTGTTATTAAGGAATTTAGATTGTGACACCAACTCTAAGTTCTTATATAAGAACTATAAGACTTGGACCAATGTTACCTTCTTAGTTCAATCACTTTATATTGATAGTAAGAAATGCCACCAGAATTCAAAAGAAAAAGACTTTTCCTATAAAGGACCATAAACAAAAAATATTGAACAGAAATTCTGTTGTTCTAGAACCCATATGCTTGAACACAAGATGGTTACAGACAGAGGAATGCTAGAGCTAGAGAGCAATACCTCCCAGGTGCCTCAAAAGGCGCAAACACTCCTTCAAAGAGGCATTATGGTAAAGCACCAAGCAGTGTGTGTGCGTGCATCTTGGCGTCGCGTGTGTATGTGTGTGTGTGTGTGTGTGTGTGTGTGGACAGAAAGATTTTTGGTGTGTGAGCCTTAACTGTGACACTCCTGCAAGAGTACGTCCTGGGTTGTTACCCATAGCCCCTGCAGGGCCAACGAGGCAGGGAATGAATTGAAAAGAATATCTATGCCCCTATTTGTTACTACTGTAAATGTCTTTCCTTTTGGGGGTCAGGGGAGTAGACAGACTGACACAGAGATCTTCTAAATTGAACTCACTAGAAATTAACAGAAAAGCAACCCCTGACAATCTGGTGATGGCCAGAGGGGAGGAGGGCTGCAAGAGAAAGGGGTGAAGGGTTAAAGAAGTACAAATTAGTAGTTGAGAGATGGTCTCAGGGATGGGGAGCGCGGCAAAGGGAATGCATTCAGCAGTAATGTAATGGCTAGGTGTAGAGCCAGAGGACAGACAGAGTAATTGGGGAAACAGTTTCATAAACTATATAAATATCTAACCAATGTACTATATACTTGAGATTAATAATAAAATAAATAAAATAATAATAATAAAAAAGCAACCTCTGAAAGACTAGCGCTACGGCACATACAAAATGGCTCCTATCCATCCATGCAAGAAAATGTCAGAGGCAAAATTGCCCAGGTAAAAATAAGACATCGTAGAGCAATGTTAATTATGGCCAGTGGTAAAGGGAATCCTTCAGTAGGAAGGACAAGAGAGAAAATATACAAAATATGATTTAAGCACAATATTTGCAACTATGGTGCAAAAACGTGATATTTCACAAATAAGATTTCAGCTTTAAATTCTGTAAAAAGAATGATTCATAAGTCAATAAAAAAATAATGGTGTCTTTGATGGCTGAAAGTTCAGGTTAGAGATGAACTGCTTGAGAGACTATTCTGTTTTCCTACCTTAAAATTGTATTCTCCAGAGGCTGAGCAAAGAGGCTGACCAGAACTATAAAATTATAATACAGCTCATACTCTTTGAGTATCAAAACTGCATCCCTGAACTCAAGATGAAGTATATAACATGATACAAACCTGAAAGCGTATTTATTCCCCACCACCTTAAACTGTTTTCCCATGAGAAAGGAAAACCACCTGAGTAATTTTTGTGGGGTGACCCTCATTTCTCAAGGCCTCATACAGATATCATGTGTCAAAATTTATGACAAACTGTAACCTGGACAGGAAATGGGAGGGCCTGTGGGAGGAGCTCTCATATCCTGTGTGGGTAGGAAAGCCATACACTACAGGAATAAATCTATGTTTAGAGCAGAGCTCTATGGTTTTAATAGCACCTCCCCTTAACTTCCTCTTCCCCTCTGTAAAATAGGGGCTTCCTGCTTCTTCTTGCAATGTGTGTGTGTGGGTCACTATGGATGCATGTAATGGACTGCAATTCTTTCTTTCTCCTGAATAAATCCTTCTTGGTGATGGACTACCTGGCTGACTTTTGTTTACAGTCGACACATGCTACATGTAGTTTGCCCGAGACTGCTCCTACACACACCCAGTAACAAATTCAGGGCCTTGCTATGAGTCTTGTTGATATTATATTCTATTTTCTCCCTAATGTTTTCATTGAAATCTAGGGAAAAACTGACCACAATTTCACAATAAAAGAGTATAAGAACTCATTTTCCACACTATCTGATTAAGATTTGCCATCGCCCTTCTCTGTCTCAGATTGACGACAAAAGAAATGTATTTGGAAAAATTTTAGGAAGCAAGATAATAAAAGGTAAAAATAAGATAGAAAAGAAATTTGTGCAGGATTATGGGTAATGGGAAATAATATTCTCTTTAGACCCTGATGGCCTGTCAAAATTTTATCTTTAAAAGTAAATACTTTTACAATACTGAGTGTTTTATTTTTTAAATGAAATCTTTGTAGTTTCAGGCAGGTATTCAGCTTAAAAGTTAGAAAAAAAATAAGGAGAAACTCCAGCCTGGGTGATTATATTAATGACCAGGTAATTTGAAGGGAGAAAAGCTCAAGTGATATAAATCTAGACAAAGGGAATTCAAGAGATCAACATCAACTTCAACAGCCAATAATTAAGTGGATTAGAGAGAAACTGGCCATCTGTACTTCTAATACTTTTATTCCATACATGGTCTTAAAAAATATTGCTCTTGCTTTTAAAAAAATGTAGATAAGAGGCGGCATTCTAGAAATACTTCTATTTGGGGGCAGTTTCCTAATTTCTATTATTTATACCTGTAATTCTTTCATTTTATGACTAATTTATTTTCTGTGCTTTGGTGAGGGTGAACTTTGCTCAAATAAACACAGTTTCACTGAAGGGTAAGCCCTAGACTTCAATCACACTGATTGCTTTACAATGCTAAAGGCATTATTTAGCAGGAGACAGTAACCTTCAGGGGATGTGCTGGTGGGAACTTTAAAACTAAATAAACAACAGTACTTCCGTGAAAAAATAAATCTTCAGTTGTTAAATCATCCTGAAGTAGGTAAATGGCAGGATCCTACACAAGAGGGCTTTGAATACAGAGCCTTCAAAGAGCATCCCACCACCGTAAGCAAAGATTTAATTTACTGACATCATTTCATTCTGCCCTGTTTGTCACTTGATAATATTTATTATGTTTAAAATATTTAACTCATGTTTTATTAGGAACACTTGTATTTAGGACTTGTATTTAGGACTTCAAGCATTAAAAAGAATTTTTCATTTAAATCAAATATTTTATGCACTCAACTAAAATTAACCATTTGTTTTCTTTTCATTTAGTCTTAGTGACATGAGCAAAATTAAATTAGCAGTAGTCACTTTTCTCCCTGACAAGTTTTAATTTACAGTAAAGTGATCTGACTATAGTAAATTTTAAATTACTGTTAGATGAAAATCAAACAAGAGTATGTTAAATAAGTGCTATAGTTACTCATATTAATTTATATATTATCTTTAGTTTGAATAATCTATGTTTTCCTTTATTTCCATTAAAAATCAAAAGCTCCTTGGACACTTCTTTTTCTTAATAAACACAAAATTAAAAGGTCAGCTTATGTCACTATTTCTGAAAATGTTAACTATTTATTGTTTTTACACATGGTTCTATAATATAACTTTATACTAAAAAGAAACCAACAAAGGAACAATATACTTCATAACTAGGAACTAAGAAGTTATTTGAAATGATATATATTAAACAACGGGATAGGCATTTCCCAATTATACACATATTCCTCCACCTGCCAAGAAATTCCCTCAATAGAATTAAAGATATTGTCTAAAAGTCACCAAGATAAATATTATCTTGTAAAAAAAAAGAACTGCCAAGTCTATTATTTTAAAATATCTTTCTATCACTAATCTATCCACATGAATTTTTCCCAAAACCCCAATAAATTCAGCAGAAGATGTTGGATAGCACACAAACCACCTTCAAGTCCTAAAGCATTGAAAGTTCTCCTTTGACCTCACCGATGGGAAAATTAATATTTGTAATTTACATGCAGAACAACTCATTTCCATCCCAGATAAAAAACTTACGAACATATTAACTATTTTACTATTATAAATCCTCAATTTCAAGTTATCTGTTACTCTAGGACTACAGTCCCAACAAACAAGGAAAGGAAACCAATCCAGCCACACCCTCACAATAGTGACTCCTTCCTAATCCCTCTGGGTTAAGATCAGCTATACAGTATCCACTGCTAAACACCAAGAGCCTGAAAGAACTTTACAAATACTTATTTGATATATCTAATAACCTAAATACTTTTGCAAATTTGAGAACAAAAAAAAATAAAGTTTATCTGTTAGGCTTCAGAACAGAGAAAATGTAAAGAACTTGATCAAAGTTGACTTAGAAAATTAGTAGCAAAAATGAAAATCAAATACTGGTTTCCCATCCAGGCACAGGTTCTAACCTATGAGGTATTTTGAAGGTATTTTTATGCACGGGGGATACTTCTAAGACCCCCAGGATCCTCAGTGGATGCCTGAAACCTCAGAGAGTACTGAACTCTGTATATTCTATGTTTTTCCTATGTATACATACCTTTTCACTTAAAGGAAGCACTTTACGGCTTCTCTTTGGCACATCTGAAATGCCAACATCACTACTCTTGCACTTTGGGTTCACTATTAAGTAAAATAAGGGTGACTTCAAAACCAGTACTGTGATACCATGACAGTTGATCTGATCAGCCAGATAGCTAGTAAGTGAATAGCAGGTGAGAAGCATATGCAGCATGGAGACTCAGGACAAAGTGATGATTCACGACCCAGGCAGGATGTGGTGGGACAATGAGAGATACTCAGGACGATGTGCAATTTAAAACT
The DNA here is from genome assembly GCF_902729225.1 of Pteropus medius. NCBI lineage: Eukaryota > Metazoa > Chordata > Mammalia > Chiroptera > Pteropodidae > Pteropus > Pteropus medius. The sequence continues at coordinate 10,080,972 of NW_024350325.1, read as the reverse complement.
TACGAATTGTTTATTTCTGGATTTTTCCACTTGATATTTTCAGACTATGTTTGACAAAGTTGATTGAAACTACAGAAAATGAAACCACAGATCAGGGGAACTACTGTACTCCAATCTTGATGCATGTTTTGGGGCAGATTTAATGTAAACAGTAAGACTATGTTCAAACTTCATCTCTCTAGTCATCCCAAGATTATTTATTTAATATATTCACTACCTCATTTCACAAAGAATTTAAAATGGCTTAAAAAGCAGATACGATATAACCAAATGATAAAAATAAGCAAAAAATCACGACTAAGGAATGGAAAGAAGATTAGAATAAAGATCTGCTGAGAAACAACAGGTTCCATATTTCATATGCCCCTAAGAACCATGTACCAGAGGTCTTTAGGGATGTTCTTCCAAATCTTTTTCGCTTGATACAGAAAATTAGATTTGTACAGCCACTGTAGTAAATGGAAGAGACTGTGAGGGTCCAAATGACTGGGTCTCCCCAGCTCTGGAAGGAGATGGGTTCTCAGGACTGGTAAGCCATCTGGACCATCCCAGGATGCTGTAACGCACAGGCTGGGAAGTTCCACCTGAGAGAGAGCAAAGAGTTTCTTTCACTGCTTAGTGCTTCTCATCAAATGGGTGCTGAGCATTATGGTAGACGAGTACTTCAAAACAGCAATAATGTACACAACAGTATGAGCTGAGGGAACAATGAAGGAAGGCATTTCTGCAAAGGGCTAACACAGAGTAGGAAAACTCAGAGTACAGATGAATAATTGGACAGCACACCCTTCACGCTGCCACCATAAACAGTCTTTCCCTCAACCAGACTTTTGATAAAAACTGGGAAGCAGTTCAAAATTGTTGATCAGAAGGACTAGAGTTCCTATACTTTAAAAGTTAGCTGAGCAAATGGTAAAATGGCCATACTTGTGTGAAAACTGTGGGGCCCAACCACAACTTCAGACTGGGCAATACCACTAGGCCATAGGAGAGAGCTGGAATTAGACAAAACAGGTCACTGTATGGCTCTGTTAGGTGTGCCTTTTATCTGTAATTATCTTTGAAAAATTGTCTTCTGTTTTGCTTTTGGGACAAATTCATCAACACTTAGGAGCCAAAGTAAATTCTGCTAGCCTGCCCTGGTAACGACAGAACACACAAAGGTTTTCCAATGATGTGATACACCTTCAGTCCTGAGGCTCTGGCCTTCTTAACCTCCTACTCACTACATTGTTGACAGTCAAGCTGTTTTACCTATTCTCCATGCCCAAGGGGAAAAGGTGGCTATAAACACCCAGACATGATACCCAATACTTTAATAGAGTAAGAAAATCTCGAACACCTGCCATGCTGGTTCCTGCCTGAGATCTCTCTCCTCTACTCCTCTGTCTGATCTAGTTGGTAAAGCAAATCTAAAATAGCTCAACCATGAAAACAGAAATGCCTGTGCTTTTCACGTGTGTGTATGTGTGTGTGCGTGTGTGTGTATGTGTGTGTGTTTTCCCCTCTGTAGTGTGATACAAATATGGTACTTGAAATGGTATCTATTATAAGCCTGAAACAAATAATCGTACTTATGGGTACAACTGAAACCTCAACTCTGGATGATGAGGCCCCTCTGGTGTCCAAGCCCAGAGAGGTCCCAGTTGCGTAGGCTGTGACTTGATGTTGTCATAGGCAATAAGCAGGTACTATGTGAGTTATGTCAAGAGGATATTATTTTTTGAAAGAATTTCATATGGAAATGCTCATATTTCACACTCATCCATAAAAATCAGCTTATAGGAAACTACAAAACAAGTCATCAGTCACCCCAAATTCTCTACAGACAGCAGAGGTTTTGAATGGACACTCTTCAGGGTGCCTTTGTAATCACGTTTCCACTATGCCTATTTCCCATGTTACAACACTCAGCATGCATCATGGGTGGTGGTCTGCCTTCCCCACCAGACTGTGCGCACACACCATTAAGACAAGAATCATCTGCCATATTTAACCACTATATCCTTAGTACATTGCACAGTGTTTAGTACAGGAGAATATTTCTTTCTGCTTTTCTTCTTTACTTGCCCTCACTTTTCTCAGACTGTTTTCAGCTCAACACCGTAGTGACACCATCAGGGACATGGCTCAGTCCTTTCTCTTTATAAAGATCACAGAGATCCATGAGAAACTGAACGGAGAAGAATTAGGAGGTATACATCAGAGCTAGGCTGAGTCACATACTTGCAGTTACAAGGAACAAAAACCCACGACAGTGAACTTAAGCACAATGGGAATATCCAGTAGGAGAAGGAGTATCTCTTGAACTCAAAGGCAGAAGCAAAGGCGAGCTTCAGGGCTTAGGAGGATTTAGGAAGAAAACCTTCAACATCACTCACTCAGGATTCTCTCCCTCTGGAGCCAAGTGGTCCTTCCTCCCTTGTTCACACTTCCTTTTAAGCAGATCAGCTTTCGTTGTTTCTTTAAGCAAACAAATGTCTCATACCTCTAGGGGTTTGCATGTTCCTAGCTCAAGACACCAGACTAGGCTAAGACAAACATTTCCTACTCCAAATTCTAAATTCCTGGAAAAATCAGACTGGCTCAGGGGCAAAGAGCCTTAACCAGGCAAGTCTGGCTCCCTTCTATGGGAGACACGGAAGTTTCTCAGAAAAGATAGGGTGCAAGGACACAGCTAAAGCAGCAGTTGTGTTTTTGATCATGATGTGTCTGCTCCTCATCTTTCTCTTGTCTACCACTCTCCCAAATTCACTGAGCCTTATCACACTCTGCCTTTCAGGCTCACTCCCTGCCATCAAACTTAGCCTTCACTATTCATTCTTTCTCATCTAAGGCCTTCTGTTTCCTTCCTTCCATTAAACGTCAAATACTTCTCAATGCTACACAACATTAGTATCCTACCCAGAACACAACGAATACAGTATTTAAAGGTATTTTAAAGGACAAATAAGCCATATGTTATATGCACAAGATATTTTACATTTTGTTCAGAATTTGGAATACCACTTATTGGATACCACTATAAACACACAATATGGTCATGTCTGCCTTGCGGTGTCCACATTATAGCCTCCAGATTCACTATGACCTTTTCACTTACTTTGTAACTGATACAAAATAACTGATAGTAAGGTTAATAGTGACTAACCTCTTAACAAAACATCTTTGAAAAGACTGCAAAACAATCTCCTGGAAATTAAAAGCTATTTCAGGTTTTCTAAACTGAATATTTCCTTATGCAATAAGATTCTGTCCTCTCTCAAGTTAACCTAAACTTAAATTCTTGCTCAGAGATCAGTGACTATCAGTTCTCCGAATGTATGATTCCTGGGAACATAAAAGCCAACTGCAGACCAACTGTGAAGAACATAGCCTTTTGTTCTTCTACCTCTCCATAGTGGTGGAACCATCCAACAATGAAAGGTTAGAGAAATCATCCAACCATATATATGTGCCTTGTTCATCTGCAAATCCTGGCACCTAGCTTGATGGCCTGTACGCAGTAAGTACACAGTAAATCTCTGATCAACTAGAATGTGTACTTCTACCTATGTATTTACAAATCAATGCTATATATGCATGAGGCTTCACATGTGTTCATATAAACATATGTATATTGTCACAAGACAATTTTCTCAAACTTTAAAGTGCATTCAAATTAGCTAGGGATCTCATTAAAATGAAAATTCCAATTCAGAAGATCAGGGATGGAATCCAATATTTACATTTCTAGTAAGCTCGCAGGTGATCCTGATGTTGCTGGTCCATAGACTACATTTTAACAGCAAACTAATTCCTTTTTTACTCCCTTCAGTAGAGCACCATAGACAAAATATGCAAATAATCATAGGGTCCTCTTTCTCAAAGATCATGTTCGGTCATTAGGAAAATTATAATAATGTTCTCAGGGCAACTCATCTTTATTATCAGATTCAAGTTTTCAATAAGTATTTAGTTATTGAGCACCTATGCTAGGTGTAGGAACTACAACAGTCTTTTAGTCATTCTAGCATGCAGCTTAATAAATTATGAAAATGCAACTCGAGGCTTCTCTGTAGTCTCAGGGACATTCAAATAAAGAGAACTTTGGAGAATGACACCAAAAATGTGTATGGATGTGTGTATGGGCAGGGAGTGGGTGAGCAACTGCTTAGGATCCTGTGTCTTCATAAGGTTCCTATTAATGTTTATCTCGAGAAGATTCCTGCTTACTGTCCCCAAAGCCCTCCTCATTCCACCCAGGTCCCCCATTCCGCTGTCTTCAGTCATGGGGATGACAGGTCTCTGCCACTCCCAAGCCCTTCTCATTCCACCCAGGTCCGCCTCTCCTCTGTCTTCAGTCATGGACTGACAGGTCTTTGGGGTCAATTTCAACTTTCTGGATTACAGACCTTCTCCGTTTCTTTCAGTGAGATACTGTGTCAAGTTTGATGAAAAAACAAGACCACAGATAAAATTTTAAGTGGTTCTTGCCACTTAAAATTCAGAGGGAAAAGATCAATCAGAGAATCTCCTTCTCTTTCCATTTACCTAAGACTCCCACCCCCGCCCACCACAGCCTGACAAGAAAAGTTCACCTAGGGCCTTTGCCATATAATGGCATCTGCTGCAAGCACACCATGTAAGCGGGGAACATAAGTACTCAAAAGTACAAGAAGTTTTCTTCTTCCGTAATGCAGGGTTGAGTGTTTGGTTCAGCTTTGTGGTTATCATACAAAATTCTAAAGACATATAAAACCTCAAGAGATAATTGAAAAGCCTCAGAAAATCATTACATCCTTCATAATTCACTTGTTCACAAACGGGCAAAACTGTTGTCTATGTTATTACAGTATTTTTTGCCAGAGGCATAAACTTAATCACATCTACAACTGAGCATGAATTTATTTTGGTTGTACATTGTGGCATGAACTTCTCAAACTGGAATACTTGTATCAAGGGAAGAGATGCACAATGCAGCAAGCCGGAGGGTACATGAGCCCAAACAACAAATCTGAGGGATTTTTCTAGGGCATCAATTTTAATTAAGATTTGAAGGAAGAGGAATAAGAGAACTGTTTATTAATATAACTGATAATGAATGTGAATAATTATTTTACACTAAAATAAACATAGAATAGGATGCCCAAACTGCATTAGTTTTAGCGATAAAACAGCAGACTAAAAAGAAATGTCCCATTTTGTGGAATTAGCTCTTCTCTCCCTGCAGGGGAACGTCTGCCAGTGTAAGTCTAAGAATCGATCATATCTTTTTTAAAGTGTATTTAAAAGATTCACTATTTACCAGTGCAAAGACATATTTCTCACATAAGATCTTGGAGAAACGAGGTTAACTTCTAATTAGAATGTTTGAATCCTAAGCAAATCCTTTTGAGAAATGAATGTTCAATGTTGAATGTCTTGATTTTGAATAAATAATATAACAATGCAGAACAAATTTACTTCACAAATGTAATCACTGGACAAAATGCTGAATTAAGAAAGTACTTTGCAAAAAAAAGTTAAACAAAAAATTAGAAAAGAGAGAGATTCTGCTGTAACCAGAAAGCCTGTGTGCTGAAGTCCTTCTTTCTTCCATTAATCTTATTCAGAAACTGAATATACAGTCAATTTCATACTGAGAACTTATTTATATACTGAGAACTTTAGAAAATCCAAAATGATTTAATATCGTACTTTCCATTTTAATGATAACCCCAACCTTCAGGCTTCCTTACTCAAGAAGAAAATACAGAGAAGGGAATCTCCGAGGGAAGGGGAATTGGGGTCGATCTGTTTTTTTTTTTAAGACAGAAATCCAGATACTTACAAGGCATGAGATGGTATATGCTTGGCCAATATTGTCCACTGTCTCTTTTTAACCATACACGAACTGTTCTGCAACAGAAGAAAATATGTGCTCAATCAAGTATTTTTACTCATAGGAAAACTTTGACAGACAGAAAGCAAATAGACTCTCATGTCTGTATCTAACATATCTTAACTATATACTATATATATATCTTAATTACACATATGTAATATACAGGCACACATATGCATTCATGCCACATATGTCTCTCTAAAGATCCCAAATTTAAGGCTTGTATACATTAAGAATTACACAAGATTCTTTAAGTATTATCCTCATATATGTCTATATACACACATGCAATATTGATAGTTTGAAAATTATTATTTTTGTTGTTGTTTTGTCTCTCCAAGTATATGACTTTAGCCCTAGTCTGCTGGAAGCATTCATCTGCTTGGGGAGCTATTAGGTTTTACTACTGAAGGAAATGCAAAGAGATAAAATGAAACAATATGCAGCATTTGATACACATAGAAGGATTAATAGTAAGTCCATAGTTTTACAGGCTAGGCCAGGCCAGGCCACTGTCTCCAGAGATGCTTTTTCCAAGCATGGTCAGGCAACAGTAAGCCCTGAGAATCACATTTCCTGAGCTAATAGGCCGGCCATGAGGCCCGCCATGGAAGAGGCTATGAGCAACACTTGAGGCTGGCAGGCCAGATAGAGAGCTCAGAGAGGAGAGAGAGAAAGCAGTCAGGAAAGTACCACTAGATTCTGACCAGCCATAAATAAGATTGTTATAAATTCAGGATGTTAAAAATCTCCTTGGTAACCACTAAGAAAATAACTAAAAAATAAACAGCAGAGAAAAGAAAGAAATCAAAATGGTACATAAGAAAAACTTCAAGCAAATATAAAGGAAGGAAATAGTGGGAAACCTAGAACAAAGAGATGTGACATAAAAAAAAAAAAAAGGCAAAATTGCAGAAGTCCTTCCTTATAAGTAATTACTTTAAATGTAAATGAAAAAACTCATAAATTAAGACAGGCAGAATAGATTTTAAAAACATGGTCCTACTTCATGCTGCTTAAAAGAGACTCACTTTAGACTCCCAAACACAAATAAGTTGAAAGTGAAAGAATGGAAAAAAGAAACATTTCACAGAAATAATAACCAACAGAAAATTGGAATAGAGATACTAATAATGCAAAGTTTTTTTTAATAAATTTTTATTTTTCAAAAACAGTTGGCATACAGTATTATATTAGTTTCAAGTCTACAACATAGTGATTAGACATTTATATACTTACAAGGTAATCCCCCCAATAAATTTAGTACCCATCTGACACCATACATAGTTATTACAATATTAATGGCTATATTCCTTATGCTATTTTGTAACTACTAATTTGTACTTCTTAATCCCTTCCCCTTTTACACCCACCCCGCTAAAACTGCTCCCATCTGGCAAACATCAAAATATTCTCTGCATGAGTTTGTTTCTGTTTGTATGTTCATTTATTTTGTTCTTTAGATTCCTCATGTACGTGAAATCACATGGCATTTGTCTTTCTGTGTCATGACTTACTCCACTCAGCACAATACCCTTTAGATCCATCCATGTTGTTGCAGATGGCAAACTTCATTCTTTTGTGTGGCTGAGTAACCCATTGTGTATATATATGCACCACCTCTTCTTTACCCATTCATCCATTAATAGACACCCAAGTTGTCTCCATATCTTGGCTATATAAATACTGCTGCTATGAACATATGGATTCACACGTCCCTTCGAAGTGGTGTTTTGGGTTGGTTTGGATAAATATCCAAAAGTGGAATTATTGAGTTGTTCTTTGTCTCTTGCTATAGCCTTTGTTTTAAAGTCTATTTTGTCTGGTATTAGTATTACTACTCCAGCTTCTTTGTTTATTTGTTTACAGTTTTATGAAATGTCCCTTTCTACTCCTTTACTTTCAGACTGTGTGTATCTTAAGATCTGAAGTGAGTCTCTTGTAGGCAGCATGTGTAAGGGTTTTGTTTTCTTACCCATTTATTCTCCCCTCTTTTGACTAAAGCAATTAATCCATTTACATTTAAAGTAATTGTTGATAGATATAGTTATTGCCATTTTATCATACATATTTTTAATCTTTTTCTTCTTCTTAAAGAAATTCCTCTAATATTTCTTGTAATGTTGAGTTAGTTAGTGGTGATGAACTCCTTTAGCTTTTTCTCGTCTGGAAAGCTCTTTATCTGTCCTTTGATTCTAAATGATAGCTTTGCTAAGTAGAGTAATCTTGGTTGTATGTCCTTACTTTTCATCACTTGGAATATTTCATGCCAATCCCTTCTGGCCTGCAAAGTTTCTGTTGAGAAATCAGCTGCCAAGTCTTATGGGAGCTCCCTTGTAGATAACTGCTTTCCTCTTGCTGCTTTTAAGAGTCTCTATCTTTAATCTTCAGCATTTTACTGATGATGTGTCTTGGTGTGGGCCTCTTTGGACTCATTTTGACTGGGACTCTGAGCTTCCCAGACTTGTATGTCTATTTTTCTTCACTGGAGTAGGGAAGTTTTCTGGCACTATTTCTTCAAATAGGTTTTCAATTCCTTGCTCTCTCTCCTCTCTTTCTGGTACCCCTTTGACATAAATGTTGATGTACTTGCTGTTGTCCCAGAGGCCCCTTAAACTGTCCTCATTTTTAAATTTTTTTCTTTTCACTGTCCTTATTGGTTGTTTTCTGCTACCTTATCTTCCAAATTGCTGATAATATCCTCTGCTTCATCTAATCTACTGTTGATTATCTGTAATGTATTATTCATTTCAGTTATTGTACTCTTTATTTCTGATCGGTTCCTTTTTATATTTTCTATCTCCATTTTATGTTTCATATCTCTTTGTTGAAGTTCTCCCTGAGATCACTGAGCATCCTTATAACCAATGTTTTGAACTTTGCATCTGGGATTGCTTTTCTCTCTTTTGTTTAGTTCTTATTCTGGAGCTTTGTTCTGTTCTTTCATTAGGGACATGTTTCTTCGTCTCCCCATTTTGGCTACCTCTGTGTGTTTGTTTCTATTAGGTAGAGCTGCTATGTCTCTTGGTCTTGGTAGAGTGGTCTCATATAATAGGTGTCCTTTGAGACCTAGTAGCACAGTCTGTCTGGTCACCTAGCTCGGTGTTCCAGATGTATCCCTTGTGTAGGCTGTGTGTTCCCTCTTGTTATAGTTGAGCCTTGATTGCTGTTGGCATGCCAATGGGAGGGACTGACCCTCAGGTTGATTGGTTCTGAGGACTGGCCAGTGAGCGGCTGACTCTATGGAGAAAGATTTGCTTTAGCAGGGTCCTGGTGCCTGCCCAGTCTGCCCTTTGGGTGTATTGTCCTTGGATGCTGACCCAGGTCGTGCTCTAGCTTGGTCTGAAACTGGGCCCCAAGCGTACTAGCCCAGGCCCCTGTGGGAGCAACCTTGCCACAGGTCAACTTCAGCTGTAGCCCGTGCCTTTCCTGGGGCCACCTGGCATAAGCCACTAAGCAATCCACAGATGGCCACTACCTAGACTGGGCTTAGAGGTGCCTAGAGAGGCCAAGCCATGAACCGAGGCCAGCTGCTATTAGTGCCAGGCTTGGGGCTGCTCAGCAAGAGGTACAGGGCATGCTGAGGCCAGATGCTGTTTGTCTAGGTTTCGTGCACCTTTGAGAGATTTTAGGAAAGTCTGCAGCATGAGGCAAGATAGGCCATTTGTATGGAAAAGCCACCAAGTGGCTCGGGTGGGACCACGAAGTTGGGTGGTGCAGAGTCTGAGGGAATCACGAGGGCTGGGGAAACAGGTTAATGGGGACTCAGATATGGCAGCACCTGCATCTGCATCCCATGAAGCGGGAAGGCTCGATGAAGAAACAATGGCTTCTGTCAGCAGTTCTGTCTGGGAGAAAGCTGCCTCTCCAGCCTTCGCCCTTACGCCAGACAACTCAGTTCATCCCCGTATGTCCCTGGCACTTTTCACGCTGCTGCTCCACCACTGGAGCTTAGCACAAGTGGGTCCATCAGCAAGTAAGTCAGTGTGCGGGCCCTTTAAGAGGAATTCCAGCCGCCCTCTGTTTCACTTGGTCACAACTTCTGCTGGTTTTCACAGCTAGAAGTTGCAGGGACTTCTTTTCCCAGAAGTGAAACCCTGGGCTGGGAAGCCTGGTATAGGGCTGGGACGCCGATCCTCTGGGAGGACACCCATAGCTGAGATAGCTCTCTTGATTTTTAGCCATCACATCTGGGTGTGAGACCAGCCAATTCTGTGTCTCTGCTCCTCCTACCAGTCTTGAGGTGGCTTCTTCTGTACGGCCTTAGTTGTAAGACTTGTTCAGCTAGATTTAAGGCAGCTTTTAATGATGGTTGCTCTGTAGTTTAGCTGCAATTTTGATGTGGTCATGAGAGGAGGCTAGCGGAATGTTTACCTACTCTGTAATCTTGACTGGAAGTCCAAAGCATGTTTTTAAGTCAAAAATTGTTACAAGAGATAAAGGACACTACGCATTGACAAAAGAACCAATTCATCAAGAAGATAAAACAATTGTAAACATGTCACCAAATTACAGAGCTACAAAAGATATCAAATAAATTCTGACAGAATTGAAAGGCAAAATAGACAGTTCTTCAATAATTGGAGACTTCAATATATCACTTTCGATAATGAATACAGCATCTAGACATAAGATCAAAAAGGAAAGAGAATTTGAACAACACTATAAATCGACTAGACCTAACAGACACATAGAACACTCCACCCAATTAGAGCAGAACAATGAGAGCACACAGAACATTCTTCAGGATAGATTGTATGTTAGGCCATAAAACAATTCTCAATATATTTTAATGTACTGAAATCATACAAGGTATCTTCTCCAACCACAAAGGAATGGAACACTAAAATCAATAGAGGAAAACTGGAAAAAATCACAAATATGTAGAAATTACACATTACCTTAAACAAAAATGGATCAAAGAAGAATATACTAGGAAAATTAGAAAATATGAGAAAATAAAAACACAACATACTAAAATTTGTAAGGGGCAGCAAAAGTAGTATTCAAAGGGAAATTCATAGCTATAAATGCCTACATTTATAGCTACACACACACAATGGAATATTATTCGGCCATCAAAAGGAATGAAGTACTAACAAATGCTAAACTTGGATAAACCTCAAAAATATTATACTAAATAAAAGCCAGACAAAAAAGGTCACATATCGTATGATTCCTTTTATATATATTCTGAATAGACAAATCCATAGTGTCAGAAAGCAGGTTAGAGGTTGCCAGGGGATGAAGACAGGGAAGAATGGGGAGTGATTACTAAATGGGTAATGGAGTGTCCTTCTGGGGTAGTGAAAAGGTTTTGGAACTAGAGAGAGCTGCTGGTTGCACAACTGTATAAATCTATGCACTTATTTTCAAGAGGAACTGTATTCTTTAAAGTGATTAATTGCACATTCTGTGAATTTCACCACAATAAAAATTTTAAAAGAATCAATATAGGTTTGGCCTGGAGTTGAGGCAATCATTTTTGATGATGAGACAACAAGCCTGACAAAAGCTGACTTGCTGAGGATGGCAGAGAGAAAGGCCACTGAGCCACCAACCCTTTAGACTAACTTTACACGTTTGTGAGATGATTCAATTTCTTTTTACCTAAGCCATTGCTAGGTGGATTCTGTTACCAAGATCTGAATACATGTTAATTGATAGAGAAGTTGAAGGAAAGTAATGTCTTTCCTTAGGCTTTGGGTTTTTCTAAATACATGGATGATGCTGTCACTCACTGAGATGAGGAACACTGGAAAAGGACCAGATGTGGGGTGAGAATCATGAATTCAATTTTGAACATATGCCCTGGAGGCGTCTTTAAGTTATCCAAGAGTTCCTCTTTCGTGAAAAATGAGAATTATAATTAGAACGTATTACATGAAGTGGTTGTGAAGATAAGATGTATGGTTCTCAATGCAGTGCTTGGCACATATCAAGCACTCAACAACTGCCAACAATAGTTATCGTCATTACCATTATTGTTTAAAAAATGTAATAATCAACCACAGCTTGGGAGAATTCAAGATACGAAACTTTCTTGCTTTGCTAACATATTGAACATATTAATCCTTGATTAAAATCATGTAAAGGATTTTAGCTCAATCTGTAAAGTGTCCTGTAAATTATCCCTTTATGCCTTGTTTTGTAACATGTACTAAGCATCTGCTATGTGTCAGGCATTGTGTAGGAGCTCCATGTGGACAGATAAGTAAATATATCATTAAAGCAATGAGAGATAAGAGCTGTGACCTATTTTATATCTATACAAGGCCATTGGGAAAGGTATCTAATCTATGTGGGGAAGGGTGGCAGGTTCAGGAAGTGCTGACTCTGGGAGGATGGCATTACCTAGCATTTCATTTATTTCCTTCATCGCACTGGCCACAATCTATTATGTATACCTGCATGTAAATGTGTTTATTATCTGATTCTCCCACTAGAATATAGCATGAGGATAGAGAACATTCTTTTCTTGCTCACTATTGTCTACCCAGAGCCTGGCAGAGTGCATGGCACATGGCAAATATATGAAAAATATGTGCTGGATGAATGAAAGTAGGTGTTAGGCCAAAACAGCAGAAACTGCTGGTTACCTACCGTAAATTCATTTTCCTCTTCCTCTGTCACAGCAGTTATACTGACCTCTCAGTTATACTGAGAGGGCAGAGCACAGAGGCCAAAATAGAATACAACAGACCTCAAACTAGGCAAGATGCTTGACAGAGTTTATTTGCTATGCACAAGTGAACAAAAAGAAGTCTACAGGGCTTTTCAAGGGACTGTTTTGCCAACAAAATCCCAAACATGGCCTTTCAACAATACCACAAAAAAGTATGATTATTAATCCCATGTACAGATGAGGGCTCTGAAGCACAGAGAGGTCTCAGGTTATGCAGAGCTGTGACGTGAACCCGGGCAGTCTAGCTTAAGCAGTTGCTCTCTCAATCATGACACGATATAGAACTGCTCTCAAACATGGACGGGAGAAAAAGGCAGGAAAATATAGAGAGTTTCATTTATGACATACTGAGTTTAAAATAACTGTAGATCATCTGAGTGGCAATTACCTGTGGAGCTAAGTGCACACAGGCTGTTTCACTACTGTAACGTCAGCTGAATCAATGCTCGTGGCCTTTCAGACACATAAATTATAAGGTGACATATCTCATGTACACCATGTATCATGTATATCAGGTATAACATGTACATTACATATCAAGTGTGTCGTGTATATCACATGTCAGGTACGTCACGTATATCATGTATCATACATATATATAGATATAGATATAATCACCTTATAATTTATGCACCTGAAAGACCATGAGCATTGATTCAGCTAACATTACAACAGTGTAACAACCTGTGTGCACATAGCTCCACAGGTAACTGCCACGCAGATGATCTATAGTTACAAATTTATGATATATACTGTATATATTAATATATATATTAGTTACTAATATATATACATATATATAAAAGAGTTTCTAAAAAGCCCAGTAAAAAAGGTACAAGTCAATATAGCTAGTACAGGTTTGTTCTAAGATTTTTAAAATAGCTATACAGGTCAACAGGGTGGCAGGATAATATTAGTTTTAATTTTAATAACAGTAATGAACACTTCTACAGAAATAACAGCCCCCAAAATACTCTGCATGTACAGTAGCCCATCCTTACAGTAGCCCTATGAAACAGAAATCGTTCTTTAGAGATGAAAATCTAAGGCCCAGAGAGCTTAAGTAATTTGCCCTAACTAGTAAATGGATAGTTATTTTAAATTCTGTGCTCTCCTCACTAAATATACTACCTTCCTTACATCAACATGTATTAAGGACAATGATAAATTTTACAATCTAAAAATAAAGTTATATAAAAATATTTGTCCCCTTATCTTCAGACTTTAAAAAAGAAAACAGACACTTCATCCTAGAGGTCAAATATACAACTAGGGTGGCTAGGAATTTCCTCGATAAATGTAAATTCAACTATACAAGGCCTATAAGCAAGTATTAATTTTTCTGAAAATTATATCTAAAAAGCAACACAAAAAGCTTTTAATAGTAAATTAAAAACCTTTCCCTTGAAAAAATTTTAAGAAAAAAACAGCTACGAGTAAGAGTCATAGTTATTAAGCCAGTAGAGGTCAGTGTATTGGAGAATAAAAATGCATGACCAGGCTGAAAGGCAGGGCAACTGCATTCACCCCCCACACAAGTCCTGGGTTCACAGGAACCGAACAGGGCCACGTACATTGCACCATCCACCTTTCTGGGTTCTGTTTTCTTCTCCCCCTTCCCCTTCCTCTCTCCCAAGCTCTCAGCACTTGGCAGAAACAGCCATTGAGAGAGTTGGGAGAAACAATGCTCACCTCAAAAAGAGGAAGACAACTTCAGTTCAGCAGAAGGCTTCAGTTCAGCATGTGGGCTATTTTAAAAATAGCACAATCTTACTCTATTTTGGACACAGCTGACCACATTTTAACAGGTAAAAATTACTTTAAATATTAGCCGGAAATATTATTCCTTAGATCTAAAAAAAGTTTTCCTTTTTTTTTAAAGGTTAAAACAGACAGTAGAAAAATTGCAGCATTTATCAAATCTCCACTATAATCAGTGCTGGTTTGCTCCCTGACTGAGCTCTATATAAAATCAGAGAAGGAGCTATATTTTATCATATTTGGCATCTACCCAAGAGCCAAGCCCCACACCATGTCCAAAACTGGTGCTCATCATTTGTGACAGATCAAAAGGATCAGTCAAAAATCCCTCACTACAGCCACTCACCTCCCACCTGTCCACTATCAGGAACTTCTCTGATTACGTCTGCAGAGAAACCTTCTATAGAATGGCAGCAAAGAAGCTGAGCTGACAGCGAACTATCTGTACACTCCGCTGGGTGATACGATGAGAAAGAACTATAAATCCTTAATTTAACAGTTTCGGCAACTACTAGTACTCTAAAGAAATAAGACACGAAATAGTACTTCCACGCTACCTCATCCCAACCTAACTCCCTCCAAAGAATCGAATCCAGTGCAGTGCCTAACTGAGTGAAAATCTGAACTAGAACGCGCCTGTCCTCCTCACGGGCAGCCCTCAGCCCAGTAGCCAAAACGATCACATAGAGAGGTCCGGAATCAAATGTTCGATCAAGCAGGGCAGTCAGACAGATGCTCCCTTTATGAGATCCTCTGAATTTTAGTTTGTTTGACTTCCTTGTTTTGAACTGTGCTGATGATATCCACAGTTCAAGCTGGCACTAGAATTTAGACACTATTGAACTGACAGTGTGCATGTGTTCACATGTGTGTGCAACTGTATGTATGCATATATATGTATAGATAGCCAAGCACCACACCAAGTCCACTCCCAAACCTATCCAGGAAAAAATATATCCTTTGATCTATATTCTAGCAACCTTTAAGTCCGCTTATCCTGTTAATATGTCTCATGTTAATTTGATTATTAATCCAGCCAGAAGAACTTAGGTGGGAGGAAAATTATTTTCCGCACCTACACCTAGAAGAAGTTTGGAAGATGTGGGCAGTAAACTAGGCAAAAAAAGGATGAGGCCCTAGAAGAAAGAGGCCAGATTTAGGAGCATTTTGGAAGTAGGCGCATCTGGACTGGATGTGGGGTGCTGTGTGAATGGTGGTACCATTACTCAACAAGTGATTTTTGTGGAGGGTAATGTTGACTTCATCTTGAACTTGCAGAGTCGGAGGATGATCCAGCTAGGGCTGTTGAGGAATGAACTGACTACTTGGAGTTGAGGAGACCTGAGCTGAAAATTAAGATTTGAGTGTCACTAGCATATAAGTCATAGCTAAGTCACTGGTGAAGAAGAAGAGAGGCCCAAAGACAAACCCCTGAATAACACCAACAGTTGAGGTGTATTGAATGAAAAATCTGTGAAGACTTTAGTGTGGGACTCCGAGGAAGTAGAAGAAAATCCTTTACTTCTCAAGCATAGCATATGTCCTAATTTTTGGTCTAAAAAATAAGGTCATTATAAACATGCCTAAGAACTGAACTAAATTCACAGTGAAAACATACCCAAGGGAAAAAAAAAAAGAGAGAGAGAGAGAGAAAGAGAAAACTATCTATATAGGTCACTCTTCTGAGAGAAAATATTGTGGATGGTGACAAACAGTATACCACAGGTTGCTAAGCTACCGAATAAAATAAGATGGGGCGTCTACCCATGTTGAAATCTAGGCTTTTAAAAATGTGCCCTAGAATGATGCAACCTTCATTAGTTACCATAGCAATGAACTTCATTTCCTAGGGGACAACTGTTTTTGCCACCACTTAAGTAAGGGCGGGGGGAGGGTGAGTATGAATTTTCAGGGAATACTTTTTTAATAGATCACCATTTCAACCTCAATACAAACAGAAGGCAATCTCTAGCGATCTGCAAACTAACAGGAAAACTTTGAGCAATAGGATGTCAGTGTCTTTTTGTAGTCTTACAGTGACTTGTTTAAAGGAGAGGAGGGGGAAGCCTCCAATACAGAGAAAGTTACAGAAATTCTTGGAAAATATACCTGAAAGATTAAAGATTTTTTTAAAGGCTTACTTCTCTATGATTATTTGTACTAAGAACAAACTGCCATATTTTCATTATATGCATTCTGATCACACGTAGTAAATAAACTAAACCCAATCTTCTACAAAACACTGTGTATCTCTGTACTGCGGGTTTCTCCATGGAGAGACAGAGGCTGCTGTGTGGAGTGAGTTAAGGCGGCCAAGGTTTAAGATCCAGGGGCTCAAACTGGGCGCTGTCCAGCTTCTGGACCACTCTGCCAAGCACTTGGTCCCAGATATTAATCACTCTACCGTATCAGACTTAAATAACTTTGCTGAATCACAGACGCCTGGATTTTTTTTCCTCATAACTATAGAAACCTAGCAATCAGAGGCTGGAGAAGAAATGTGGCTGTTTTATATTTCAACACCTTGAGCTTTTAATGGCATTCCTGCTTGAAAAACAATAACCAGTCTGGTCCTTTGCAGTTATGTGCATCAGCCAGGTATGCTTAGTATAGCTCATTTCCCCTTGGCATTTTAACCAGCAGGGTCAAATCAAAGGTTGTGACGGCCTTCACCATTTAGAATTTTTAAAAGCACAACCAAAAGGCAATTATCTTCATTGTTTTTTTAAATCTATAAAATAAAGTCTCAAAATGAAGTTAAATGGACCCATATGCCAGGTGAGAAATTACAACCACACACAATATACATGGAAGTTTTGTCTTTATCAGTCAGTAGTGTGAGTCTTGAGAAAAAGAAGCCCCCAACAAAGGCTTAATTCTGAGAAGTTTTATTACTAATAGTACTATTCCATATCTGCAAATAGTTTTCTTGCACTTGAGACTTGTTTTTGTACTTTTTGTTTTCTTGCTGATTTAAGTCTTAGTGGCTGTTTAAGCACAGCTTCCTGTCCTTGCATAGTTGTAGGTTTTAGAATTCCAGGACTCCCTCCCTCTTACCAATGCTGCCTGCCTAATCTACTCTCCCATATTAGCATAATTCCCCTACAAGCCTTGGGACTTCCCAGGCAAAATTAAGCTCCAGGATCACACTGTATCTTGCATATGTTAGGACAGTCACATTAGCTGTCAACGTTGGTTAACAAGTCCATCTCCCCATGAGACGATGGATTCCTTGAGGACTTCTTAAATTTTTATCTTGAATATCTCTTGAATATTTCTATCAAATATTTCTTGATACAAATATTCAAGATATTTGTATCTTTAATACCTACAATAATTTTATTTTGAATACATATGGTACTTAGCACAGAGGAGGTACCTGAAAAGGTCATATAAATACATACAGGGAAGAAAAAAGAGCAGGAAATAAAAGAGAAGAGAAAAATGAACACGTTCCTGTTGCAATGGTAAAGAGTAACCCATAGGGAAGCGCTAAGAATGCACCAGAATATCAGAGAGCCTGGATGGTACCTGGTCATTACCATCAGCAGTGTCATTTGCTCCTCAGCCAGAGTCCCTCACAGTCAAGAGAAATGTGAGTACAAACTTCGAACAGTCAGTCTGAGCAAGTCAACAATATAAGAGTGTTCACCAATATCACCTAATAAGAAGAATATGGATGGAATCATTAGAGGAACAATAAAGATTTAAATATAGTTCCTGGCTCTGTACACAGTGGGAAGGCATGGTTTGTGCCATCCTACTATTCACCACTATATTCCTACAGCCTGCTGCAGTGGCAGGAACGTGACAAATGCTCACTAGGGACTTAATGAAAGAGCAGTGACTCAGAGAATGCCCCTGGCTGCCACTGTTCTGAGTCTGCAGACTGATGAACTGCTCTCTTCCACAGCAGTCACATGTAGCAAAATGGTCAAGAATTTTACACCTTAAAAACACAGCAGAGCTGTGGGAGGGCAGAATGGGGAGCTAATGTTTAATGGACATGGAGTTTACATTTGGAAAATGAATAGTGGTGATGGCTGCACAACACTGTGAATAAACTTAATGCCACTGAATTGTACTCTTAAAAATGGTTAAAATGGTAAATTTTATGTTATGTATACTTTAGCACAATAAAAAAAAATTTTTTTTAATTTTTTTAAAGGAAAGAAAGAGCAGAATGACTACTTCTCTAAAACCGTAATCTTCATAGAGCTGCCAAAGGTGCAGCAATCAGAAGACAGCTGTGGACAGACTGGCCCTGAAATAGGTTGGTAGAGGGCATCCTATCATGGCTGAGGATGTGTACAAGGAATTCCCATGCCCACTCCAGCAGGGTAGGGCAACAGGGTACCCATCCAGCACTTAAATACAACTCGAACTTAAGAGTTTGGAGGAATTAGACTTGATACCCTATGAAAAAGGAACAAAGGAGTATTTCTGAACCATGGTCACATAATGAAAGGGGATGTTTTCAAAAGACTACTTTGGCAGTAGTGAGCAACTTGGATTAGGCAGGAGAAAAAAAGTTAAAGGCTGCAGACCAGTTGAGAGACCACTAGAGTGATCAACATGTTAGAGTGCAGCAGTGGCAGGGGAATGAGGAGGAAAAACCAAATCCTAGA
The DNA here is from genome assembly GCF_902729225.1 of Pteropus medius. Lineage (NCBI taxonomy): Eukaryota > Metazoa > Chordata > Mammalia > Chiroptera > Pteropodidae > Pteropus > Pteropus medius. The sequence continues at coordinate 10,062,032 of NW_024350325.1, read as the reverse complement.
TGTTTCTAAGAAGGAATCGAGGGAAAGAGAAAGATGCTAAGGTAGTGATATCCAGGCTGGAGAACCACACTGATGACGAAGGCAGACTGCAACCAAAGCTACTAGCTAGCCCATTTTTTAAAAACAAGTAAAGGCATCACAAAGTCAAATGATTTTTTCAAGAGAAAGAAATTAGAAAATCTCGTTGATTTCCAGCAGTGTGACAGAATAACGAGTGAAAGATCTTCTGGATTAAAATGATCAAAATCTCTGGTAAAATTTGGTAGAATTTGGTTTTCTTTTTATTGTCATTTTAAAACACTGCCAACTTATTTGAAAGTGAGGAATTGGAAGATCCTCAAAATTCTAAGTAATAAAGGAGTTCTTAATAGTGTTTTTAAACTCAAATTTGTAACCCAAGAGTTTCTGTTGGATCCTGGAGATCCTGAGTATCCATTTTAATGCCACATTGGGGATGGGATATAAGAGGAAAGGCCTAGGGCCTAACCAACAAGATGAATCTAATAAAAAGTTCTATTTAAACTGGGACCCCAAAGACTACACCCTTACTGTAAGAGTTTGTAAAAAATAAATCCTCTCATGCAGAAAGGGGACAGCAAGGAAACTTGTCTGGATAAAAGAGAAAAAAAAAAAAAGCTGTTCTCCACAAGCTGACCCTCATGAAAGATTAATTACAAATTTAATCTACTTGTGTCACCTGAAAAGCCTCAAGTGGAGAATTTAATTTTAAGTGGTCCTACATTTAAAATGTTCTCGAGGCAATCAGAAGAAGCAAAAGCAAACCCAGTCTTCTAGAGGAACTTGACATCGAGGAGCTCTTAAAGATGAAGGCATTCAATGACAAGGAAGTTAGCCAAGATCAGGTCGAAAGTTATCATTTCCTCTCCTAGATGAACTGATCAGACCATGATGGTGACAATATTAAGAAAATTATTGTTCATTTAGTTCTGTGTGATAATGGCACTGTGGAATGCAGAACAAGTTATCATTTATAGATATTTACTGTAGTATTAACAGGTGAAATGATATAAGCAAATCCCAACACTCCTACCCAAAAAGAATGGGGTGGGGAGATATCTGAAACAAGACTGGCAAAAGGTTGATCACTGGAGATGGGTGTTGCGTACATTGTTATTTTCATGTGTTGTCTATGTTTGAAATTGTCCACTATAAACTGTTTTGTTAAATCTTGAGGTCTCGCCTCACACCAACAACCATATACAACTGTATGTTACAGAAAGGCACAGCCTCTTTTGGGAGTACAGAGTTTATGAATAGAGAAATAGTACTGACTATTAATCCACGAAAGTACTAAACACTTTTGCCATCCACTTGGCAATCCGAATTGGTTTGGTATTAATAAATAGTTCATAAAATGAAACACTATTTCTAGAGAATAGATAAATAACTTCTGGGTCTCTAAAATGAATAAGCAATCTTGAAAAAATTGTGCTTTAAAAGGTATAAATAGTTGAGGCAAATTATCCAGCATACATACCCCAAAGAAATTAGTACAAAGTATCAAGTATAATCCTGCTAGAAAAAAATTTAAAGTTCTCATGTTAAATATTATCAGTATATAAGTTCAAGTAGCATATATCAGTGCTAAAGGAGACAATGGCATACGGACTGCTTTGAAGTTAGCACAGTGGATGAAAATGTCTATTTTCTGTGGTGCTTAAATGTATTTCATTTGGAGATTAAATTCTCATTACTGGAAAACATTAAATAGTATAAAACATTCAGATTCAACATTAAACAATCTATACTATTTCGAATGTTCTCTTTTATGACAGACAAGTTCTGAGTTCTAGATGGAATAAAATACCTTACAACCCAACCTATATCATAAAGCAACTGAGACTAATCATATTTCTCACAAATCTTAAACGCATGTGACGTGCTTTTAGTAGTACAAAGGAGGTATAAAACAGGAAAATCAAAAAGACAATGAGACTACCTCTTTACTGCCAAGTCAAATAAACATATATAGTAACTATTGCCCTCTACAATTTTGCCTGACATAAATTGATGATTTGGCACAAATGGTTGAAAAATCTCATGTTATCTTAAAAAATCACTGTATACAGATATCCTCTCCTATAATCAACCATTTTTTCCTGTGGGTTCTTGAAATACATAATGTATACTCATGAATGGCAATAAAGCCCATAAATCAAAAGCACATTAACTTCTTGTCCATACTGAACCTTCCCCATAAGCTTCTATAGAATTTTCTTGATGTATAAAAGTACATGACGTAACAAAGTGCAGATGAACCTACAACAGCAAAATTTCTTTATATATTGGTAGAAGAAAAGTCTATTATCACAAATAATTCACTATATTTTGACCTCCCTTGAAAAGCATGCTCAATTTAAGCCATGCTAATGGAGAAGCTTACATGTAAACTCATTCTATGCACAGAGAAGCCAGAGAAACCAGAGAAACAAAGCCTTCTGTTTATTAGTTAACCTTCATTTACATTTTTGTGGGGGAAATCAGGTAAAAGTAATAGCTGAAACTAAATTATTTTCTAATATTTTTTTCAAGAATTCACTAACACGCAAAAAAATTCTGAAATTCATAAGAATCTTCTGCAAAGCTGACATATCACATAGCTTCTCCAACCAAAGCCATGCTGTAAAACAAGCATGATATGTAAATTATTATTCTACATAATATGCAGCAGTATCAAATTAATCTCTGCAAAAAATAAAAATCCATAATGTTTAGCAGTACCCAATATCTCCACTAGCCAGCATTCTCCGAAGGAATGATATATGTAATGAATGAAATCAGCATTTTCTGACTCACATAACATAGTTTTTCATGAATGAGTACTTAAGTGTGTAGATGGATTAATTCTCTGATCTCATTTTAATGAATTTCTCTTTGTCTTCGAGGTACTACACTGCACAGATGCTCAATCACTCTACTCTACAGTCATTAAATCAATCCATTTAAGAATTCTGAGAACTGTGCTGACTTGCACCTATTTGGGGATACTAAATTCACCAAAATATAAAGTCAGAGAATAATTTAAACAATGTAAGTTACCTCTTCCATCCAATAGGTTCCTAGTTCCTGTCAATTCTACCTCTTTCATGTAACTGAAGTCCACCCTCCCTCTGCCGTCTACATGGCTTTCGTCACGCTCTCCCAGGTACTCACAAGAGCCTCCTCTTATCTCCTGTTTCACCCTTCTCTGATCCCTTCACCCAGCCGCTGAAAAGACATCTTTCTAAAATGCAAATCCAATTATGTCACAACCTTCAAAGACTTGGGGATGGAGCGCAACCCTATGGTCTACCGGGTTCTCCAGGATCTGGCCCCTGTCTGCCTTTCTGGCCTCATCCACCCGCAGTCACTCAATACTCTACTCCAAACTACTCCTGGTTCTGTAACTCAGTAACGGCCATACTTTTTGTTGGATTTCATAGGTGAGGGGGAAAAAAACTGAAACTAAAAGGGTAGTGCGTTAAACATAGTGTTGCCAGCTTTTTATTCTGCCGGAAAAAAAATTTTTTTCTAACAAGAAAATCTATAATTGGCTAGCAATTTCATTTTACAAAAAGTTAATAACATGATCTTAGAATTCTAAAACCTGAATAAATTTTATATATAAAAAGGCCACTTACAGTGTCCCTTTTTATTTCACTGCACATTGGTGAAAGCTCTTACCTGAACTTGTTCAGTGGAACCACTGCCCTAGCTCATCACACCTTCACACTTTCGTGCCTCTGCACACGCTGACCCTCTGCCGAAGCATCTTTCTCCCCCACTGCATAACTAGTACTCATCCTTCAACAGAAAACTTATAGGGCAGTTCTTTTCAAATTTTAATGTGCATAAGAATAATTAGAGATTCTGTTAAAATGCAGATTCTTGTCATAAACATTATGTCCTACATTTATTCTAGAAGCTTTATGTTTCTAAGTTTTACATTTAAGTCTATGATCCATTTTGTGTTCATTTTTGTATGTATATGAGGCATGGATCTAAGCTTATTGTTTAAATATGCACATATCTAATTGTTTCAGCACCATTTGTTCAAAAGACAATCCTTTTTCTCCATCAAACTGCCATTACTCATCTGACGAAAATCAATTGACTATATATATGTGTGGGTCTCTTTCCGGACTCTCTAATCTATTCCCTTGATCTATTTGTCTAGGTCAAGCTGTCTCACACGTATCTTGAAGACTCACTGTCTAAAAACAAAAAGCATTCTGTGTATGTAAATGAGGAAGGACCTGGAATGTTCTGGATACCCCTGATGCTTGCCTGTGCTCTTTCTCTTGCTATGTTATATGCTTTATCTGTCCTAAGCCTTAGGTAAGTATACTTTGTGAAGTCTTGTGAGTCCTTTCAAGTGCTGCAATGATTTTACCTTCTGTGATTAAAAAGATAGAACACAAAGCCAAAGAACTGGCTGTTTTCCATCCTGCCTAAATGAGTCAAGGTTAATTCCCTCTTTGCCCTCTCTGCTACGACTGGCACTTCTACTGATCACAGCCTACAGGTCTGTTTTGATAATGACCAGTTAACCATGGCCAAGATAACTAAGATAATTGTAAAAGGGGGAATTTTTTAGTCTAAAGCATGTTTAAAAATCAGAGTGTGTATCTGTGCCAATGTGTGGGGGTAGGGATACACGCATGCATGTGAGCTACAAGAGGTAGCTGAAGCTAACTGACACATTGACCTGAAAATGGCAAACTCAGGAAAAGCCAAAATCTTTTAAGAAGTATCACCAACTGCCTAACAGACAACTGTCAGGCTTCCTGATATATATAAAGGATGACAAAGGGTTGGAATCTAGCACATTGTAAAAAAGATGAAGAAACTTCTGGTGGGCATCCCCTCCATTAAGAGTTAAGCCAGAATAAAGTACATGCAGGATCTGAGAAGGGGAATTCCACTCTGGCACTGCCCAGATATGGGGCCACCGGAAGGGAAATGCAGAGTGGTGGTATGACTAGAGTAACGCTTCCCTCTCTCCTTCTATAAGCTGAGAAAACTGTGTTTTCCCCAAAATTCTTACATTGAGATCCCAACCTCCAGTGAGATGGTGTTAGGAGAAGGGGCCTTTGGTGGGGGGTGGGGGTGATAGGGTCATGAGAGTGGAGCCCTCATGAATGGGATTAGTGCTCTTACGAGAAGAAACACCAAAGAGATGATTTCTCTCCCTGCCATATGAGGAAACAACGAGAAGACAGCCATCTGTAAATGAAGAATGAAGAAGAGGGGCCCACCAAGAACCCATCATGCTGGCACTTTGATCTCAAGACTTTAGCCTCCAGAACTGTAAGAAAACCAGCCAGTCTGTGGTAATAAATCATCGCAGCCTGAACTGACTATGATAACATACCGAGTACTCATTATAGAAGACACATTGTGCTTCATTTGCTTTCCTTCATTTATTCCTCACCAAAGTTCTAGGAGGGGATCCTGTTTTCATTTCCATTTTAGAAGTGAGTAACTACAGTGTGCAGATGATAACCTGCCTGTGGTCCTCAAGCCATCAAGAGGAAGAACCAGTTACCTCAGTCTGACTCTAAAGTCTAAGGCTTTACCACCACACTCTTTCTGATGGCTCAGAGAAGGAATAAATCAGACCATTAAAACAAAGGGTGAAATGGAAGAAGCTGGTGAAGCTCTCGTTATTTAGATAACAACACAAAACAAGAACCAAAGAAAGTGGCTTACAGGTACGGAGAGCACCTTGCACAATGCATTCGTTAGGTCTGGATTTGATTATTTCTAATATGTCTAGAGGTACAGGAGACAAAAAACATATTGCTCTGTGAAATTCTCTCAGTAACACAAAGCTGCTGTTCTTCACAGGCTAGCATGGAAAATGATGATCACTTCATAATTTCTCTCTCAGCTCTTCGTATGCCATTTAAAAAGATTAGGGCTTTTTTACGGTGCAACTATGTACTTCTCCTCACCTTCTCCAACTCTTGAGTTTTGTCAGCGTGGATGAATCTGTTTAATTCAACCATAACACATCTAATTGCTTTGATCAGTACACAAACATTTTAGTAAAAAGTCTTCTGTGCTCTACTAAAGTTATTTCTTCATACTGAATATACGAGAAAAATCAGCCTTTTCCAATCTTAAGGTACTAACAGGTACTGTAAATTTCACAAGTTTCATTGATACCAACCTGGATTCATGATATTTTAACAATCTTTCCTTATTAAAAGGCTGAAGGTATAACTTTTTCTTCATTTTGAAAAACATGTCTTGAGTACTCATCACAAACCAGGGCTAGTACTAGAACCACAAAGAGGGTAAACATGAGATCATGGCCCCCAGAGTCAGGTTTCAATCGCTCCTCCTCAAAAACACACCTCGAGGGCTCTGCAAGACTGCACTACTAGTTCTTGGTGTTGTTATTTGTAGAATTAAAGACACGACTGCTGGAAAATAAGGGAGAAAGAAGTTCATGTAGGAGGAGGAGAATCTTTAAAGTTTTGTGATCTCCTCTTTTGTAAGCTAGACTAAAAAAAAAAAATCTGTGTTACATATGGCAAGAGATTTTAAGGTGTAATTACAACTTTTACTGAGCACTTACACTGAGCCAAGCTCAGTTTTAATTAGTCTATGAGGATTATTTGATTTAATCTTTACATGGGTCCTATAGATTGCCACTAGCACTATGTCCATTTTCAAGATGATAAAACTGGGATACAGAGAGGTTAAATAATTCACTTAACCTCTTAGGCATTAAAAGAGCCAGAATTCAAACCCAGGAACAGCCTATCTCCAAACCCCATGCTCTTAACAACTACTCCTGCCACTGAAGAAAGACTCAAATATCATGGCACTGTACCAGATTAAACAGACTGACCAATGGAACGGAACTAAAAGCCCAGAAACAGACTCGGGCATATATACTAATCAGCATACTAGAAGGTTATAATGATACAAATAAAAGGCGCTGCCCTAATTAGTTATCCCCCCAAAAATGGGCCCTTACCTCATACCATTTATTAAAATAAATTTCGGTACTTTAAAGAATTATATGAGAGTGTTGGAATGAAGACGATGTGTATGACCACTCCTTTTCCTCATCATTTCTTGTTAAAATGACCCAACTAACTGTGTAGGAAAAATTCTGCCGTGGCCACTTCACAAGAGCCCCATCTACAAACCCAAACCCTGAGAAGAATAAGCAGGAGATGGTTTAGGAAAGAGCATAGTAGATGGAGGAGTCCAATCAGCAGCCAGTACCCAAAATGTCGACATAAAACTGCCGCCATTCATTAGTTATTGAAAGCCAGACACCCTACTAAGTGCCGTAAGCTGTTAATTTCAATACAGTTGTATACGCCAGTTACTGAAGCTCAGAAAGTTAAATAAGATGCCCAATGGTACGAGTTAGTAAGCAGCAAAGCCAGGATTGGAACACAATGGTTATCAGCCTCAAGATTTAAACTTATCACTCCACTACATGCAGAAGGGCCAGGTCCACCAGGATCCCATCTTCAGAGCCTGCGGACAGCTCTCAGCTCTCCGTTAGGGGCAGAGGCTGGAGGCAAGACAGTGCAGGACAAAGAGTCGGCCCAAGGGCTTCTGCCTGGATGCCAGGCCAGTCAGCTATTCAGAGGGGACGGGAAACTACTCCAGTAGGCTCAGAGCTGCCAAGGCAACACAAAAGAGAGACTGTCCTGCAACAAAGGGACTCTGGCCTGCAGCTGTCTCCCACTGCTCCAGTTCTGTCCCACACAAACTATCAAAATCCAAGGCTGCTGGTGAGAAACTACAATAAATCTAACTTTTTCCCTATTTCTGACTGTAATGAAAAGAACTGAACAATGACCTACACAATCTCTGACAAAGCATATCTGAGTTCTCAATACTGAACGAAATCAGACCTCGCTTGGCAGATGAGCAAGCAGACAAGCTAGCAAACTGGACAGAAGGAAAGACTCAGATATCTTAAAAGAAGTGAAATAATCCGAATAATTAGGATAACTGCAAGAAACAAGAGAATTTTAAAATTTACAAATTTTAAAATTTACATTCTCAGTTGAGCTTCAAAATGACAGTGAATCACTGACACAACTGTTGCTAAAATGAAAGGTGGAAGGGGAGCAATAGGAAATAGTACTTGAGGGTAAAGAGTGAAACTGGTGGCCTAGAGAACAGAGGCAGTGAAATTCAGACTGGCTACTGAAATTCTGAAATTCAAAATGGCTAGAGAAAACTGGCCTGATAAGATCTGCTCATTGAACTCTCCCAGAACTCATAGGAAAATAACAAAAAACTGCATATTATCAGTGAAAAAGATAAAATCTGGACAACAGTTCCATAAGATCCAATATGTGTGTAACAGAAATTTCAGAAAGAGAAAATGAAACAGAAGGGAGAGATAATAAGAAAAAGTAATAACCAAGTAAATGCAAGAAAAAGAACTTAAAATGAGTTTTTCTAACTGAAATTATTCACTCAGAGCTTGGCAGACTTAACCATAAAAGAATCATATATCTCAGAATTTCTGAATGTCAGGGAGGAAAAAATTCAACAGACATTAAGAACCTCCACAAAGATTTCTTTAAAAAAGAAATATGAATGAGATGCCATCAGGCTTCTCACCTGCCATAATAACTGCAGGAAGACAATAGACAAAGTTTATAGGACTCCAAAGGGAAAAGACTGTAGCCTAAGTATCCTAAATTTAACTAAATTATCAATACTGTAAATATTATTGGTATAAAGCAGAAGAAATATATCAATTGGCATAGAAGGACAAAACTTTACTCTCCCCATATCCTCTCTGGAAAAAAAATTCTTGAGAAGAGGCGATATATAATCAATCAATTGAAAAGTGAAATTAGAATAAAGAACTCAAGAGAGCAGAAGATATATGGAAGTACAAATATATACACGTATAAAAGAAATAGCAGTAAGCAATAAAGCTAAAGAAACTAGAGTGATCTAAATTATGTATGCTAAAAGTGTTGAAATCATGATACAAATATTCAGCATGGAGGCCTGAAGGAGCAAAATGTAAAAAAAATAAAAATAAAAATAGTATGAACAAACATTTCTAACTATTTCAACAAAATTTACACAGTAAAGAGAAGGAAGGAAGCAGAGAATGTGCTGAAGCACTCGTATAGTTTAGGGGAACTCCACAGCCACTGTCCCAATGATGATTAAGTTCAAATTTTAAATGTACCCACAATTAGAACAAAAAATAGACACATAACTCCCAAAGTCACAAAGAGAATTGTTTAAAGGAAAATAAAGCAAGACAAAACTCAGAAAAAGGTAAACAATAAGAATGCATAATAACTTGAAAACCTAACACAAGATGCCAAGAGCAAGACCTAAAATTCAGTGAATACTAATGGGTAAAATATTCCGATAAAAGAGGAACACTCGCAAACTGGGGGAAAGGAACGAAATACCACTCACCTCCTGGGTTATTAAAAGAAGTAATGCGTGCAAAAGTACCAGGCATAGAGCAGTAGCTAAAAATAAAAGCATATATAAAGAAATAACCTTGCAGGAACTATAGTGAACCAAACATTTTTAAAAAGAAAAGGAAACTTTACTAGTTTAAAACATCAAAAAATGCATTAAAATAAAAAAAAAATATATGTTTTAAAATCTCATGATGAGCTGGCAAGAGAATAAAGGAAATCCTCAGGGGTCAAAAACAGTAAAGTGTATAATCTTTGACCTAGAAATTCCACTTGTAGAAATTTATTCTACATTCACATGTTACAGAAGTAAGAAATCATACATGAGAAGAATTAATGAATTCAAGAGTTTTCTCAAGTTAGGATGATCTGGGTTGCAAATAACAGAATACCCAATGAGAATGACTTTAAAAAAAGAAAGCATCTGATTTAAACAACAACAACAACAAAAACTAGAAGGCAGGCACTTCCAAGCTGATGCTCTAGCTCAAAACACATATGTGGCAAAAGCTCCGTATTTCCCCCCCCTCCCCCGACCTTCAGTGTGCAGGGGACATTACGTTAGGTGAATACAAAGTTTAAAAAGCTGTACATACAAAGCAGTCTTAACTATACTAAAATGCAAAAAGAAAAAGAGTTAAAGGAAATTTGTTAATAGTGATTGCTCCGAGATGGTGGGGTCATGGGTGGTTTCTTATCTCCTATTTCATATACTTTTTTGTACTTTCCTTATTTTTTATAAGAATGTATAAACTGAAAAAAAGAAAAAATACATACGTATATCAAACAAATAAAAAATAAGTGCTGCTGAAGAAAGGGACCCAATTATCCCTTGGGCACAACAACATAGGTACTTTCTCCTTGTTTTCCAATTAGAATTCTTCCAAATTATTTTGCTGTGTGTCTGAGTTTTCTAATTTTCCACCATATGCAGCACAGTAGTTTTGTATAAAAAACTCATGATATCAATGATTATCGTCTATGTAGAGTATCACACTTGTATAGTACTTAATAATTCTCTTTCACATGCCTTTATTTCATTATTATTGACTCTATCCCTTAAAGATAAATAGAGGAAAATAAAGATACAGCAGTGAGGAACTTGCAGCTTTAATTATTTATGAGCGTTTCCCAAAATCACATTAAATTGGAAAACTTAAATACAATTTACTCCAATAACATTCGCTTTTCATGTGCCATATTTCATAAAGATAATATTAAAATAACTTCATGGTTATATTGTATCAATTTCCATGGGGCACAAATTTTTTAAGGATATTTAATTAATACCAGTAACCAGCTGTGCTTCTAAATCTATTGTAGACAAAATGTTTAGAGACCAAAGCGGGCGAAGAGAAACCTACACTATCCATGAAGAATGCTTCAGTGACCTTCTTCTGGTTAACCTTCTTCAGGTTATGAGGTCACCAGAACAGCCTGAGGGACTTCCTACATGCAGAGTATCACTTAGCTACTAATTTCAGAGGCATCTTCCAGCCTGTCTTCTCCATGGCTTAAAACTAACAATTTGGAAGTCAGAATTTCAATTCCAAACAGAACACCTGAGAAATAATCTAGTCAAATTCCTCATTTCTTATACAAAGAAACTGTCAATGCACAGTTTAAAACCATCAAAATGGATTAGTTACGAACACAGAAAGATGTCTTCGGAATAGGTCTAAACTCTGCAAGAAAATATCCTGCTGCTCAATCTTTAGTTATGATCCTATTTTTAAAATCCTATTTTTAAAAGTCAATCAGTTTCTAAGGCCCTTTTTAGATATTACAAATCCTCAAGTAAGAAAATCCCATTCAGTTCAACATGATGTGCAGAGTAAAGCAGCTAAGTGGCATTCGTGGCACATGGAGGGACCATTAGGTCATCTGGCCTCCTCCATCTACAAGGAATGGAAATTAATCTCTGCCTTTTTGGTTATTGTTGTTGTCTTTAGTAATGTGACCTGAGGTATTGAAAAGAGAAATGTGTAAATACCAAATGGTAAAAAGAAATTCACTGAAATAAAAATGTTTGTTAGGTTTGTTTCATTTTCGTTTAGGCCCTGCCACATTAGTCACATAAATTATAAAATGTAATATGTTTCATTACACAAAATTAATAAACAAACTATAAACACCGACAATGTTAATCATTAATCAAAATTAATGGTCTGAGCCACTGGTGGAGAAAGAGGAAGGAGCCTTGCACTGCAGAAGATGCTTCCTGTAACTCTGTGTGTGGGGCCCAGTATGATCCTTACAACACCTCTAGTAAGTAGATGAAAAGAAACTCTTGCACAGAGAAGGAAATTGATCTGAGGCCTAGAAGGGTTAACTTGCTCAAGCCTCTCAGATAATAGGAAGGGAAGCTGGAATTTGAACCAGACCAGTCTCACTCCAAACCCTGTCTTTCCTCTACTGTGCAAATGCTGTCATAGGTATGTATGAAGAAAAGATCTAAGTCTTATTGTTGAAGAATTTACGTTCTAAAGACAAACTTGGGCCTCATTCCTTCACTTAGTTAAGAATTTGAGATTGCAAGTGAAATTCTAAAATATTAATTCCCCTCACATCTGCCCTCCCTCAGATCCTCCCTGAGAAGCCCTGGTGTGGCAGCAGGCCTGGCATGGCGGCCAGGGACTCTGGTCCACCCACCTATGACTGCAGCATTCACTAAAAATTCTTAGCCTGATGTGTTCATATACATATGAATAATGTATGACAACATTAAAACAATCAAACAGAAGTAACTCACTAGAGCGCTAAGTATTAAATGCTACATCAGGTGAAAATTCCCTCCTCCCTCCGTTGATATCAGTTTCCTTTTCAACGTCCTGGCTGCATCTCATCCCTACCCTGTCAGCATTTGGCCCTCAGCCAGGGCTGGCTGCACTCTGAGCTGGCTAATCTTGGCTGAATTCCACATGATTTTAGTTGGCCTCAGTAATATTTTTGCTTAGCTCTCAAGTCCAGAGGTACTTATTCTATAAATGACTGTCATTTTTGTACTGAACTTCTGAAACACTCCAAATTGATGAATATTTTGACTCATTAAGGATAGGTACCAAATTTTGGTAGTGGTTGCTGTGTGGTAGGATGGAACAATTTTGCTTTGTATGTTATAAATATCTACTTACCTTTTAAAGAATTATTACTCTTAAGATAAAATACATATTCTCTTTCATTACATATCTGGGGCCAAAGGATGACTACATTCTTTCCAGAATTAAAACAAGATTAAACTCAAGAAACATGAGTTTTACAACTCAAACATTTACACAAACAAATGCTATGTGTGTGTGCTTAATAGAGGAGGAAACCATCATACCAATACTAGAAATGTTAGGTGGCGACAGTGCTGTTTAATCAGGCTATACCTGACCAGAAACCACTGAGTTTAAATTATAAAAGTACCCTACCACCTCTCACTGCCTCTGCCACCATCATCATCCTGGTCAAAGCCACCATCAGCTCCTCTCACACGGCGATGGCCTCCTAACTGGTCCTCCTGCTTCTGTCCTCTCTCCCAACCCTGCACCTAGTTGACCCTCACACAACAGTCAGCTGATACTATTAAAATAAGTTAAATCTCATTACTCCTCTGTTCATCACTCTGCAGTGGCTCTTGTTTCACCAAAGTAAAAGCCACCACCTTCACAATGATCTAGAACACCATCATATCCTGTGACATCCCCTGTAACCGTGTCTCCTAGCACTCTTCTCCCAGCCACACTGCCTACCCGCTGAGCACGAAGACCTTCCTGCCACAGGACCTCTGTTCCCAGACAGTCCCATGGCTAACTCCCCCACCCTTCTGATCTTAATTCCAATAACACCTTCTCAGTGAGGAGTACCCTGGCCGTTCCTTTTTAAAAAGTGGAAACTTCACCTCCCTCCCACCTCATACCTGCATTCTCAGCCCTTTCACCCTGCTCTGTATTTTCTTCCACAGTGCTTATCATCTTCTAACACATTCTTTACTTACCTTTCATGATTATTGTTTATAATCAAAATATAAGTTCCACAGGGGTAAGGATCTTCGTTTTGTTTATTAATATCATCCCCTGCCTAGAACAGTACCTGACAGTCAAGAACTCAACTAATATTTGTTGAACACATGCTGAATTAAACCAAAATAAGCAGAGTGAAAGTGGCCCAATGCAGTTATATTGAGATGCCAACACACAAGATTCTAGCCACTTCCGGTGATGAATGGAACCAGGAAAAGCAAACCAGGAGTCACAACCGTGCAAGAACGATGGCTCACACCACAGCTCTTGGAACCAGAACTATAAGTACTTAGGCAAGGCCTGAGACAGAGGGTCGGAGTTTCCTGGATGAAATCTGAACTGCATTTAGCAAATTCATTCTATCAGATTCCAGCAGTAATCTGTCTACAACTACCCCAAGAAACTGTGTGCCTGAAGTAGCCTTGATTAAATGAATCGATTTCACTATATATTGGTTTCTCCCAACCTGATCTTTTCTCTAATCCTTCATCCTTTGTCACATTATCTCAAAACAGGGTTCAATCACTTCGAAGTCAGTTCTTGAAAGAAATATTAGGTGACAGTGGGGGCACAGTCATTTAATTATGTTTCTTTATTCTGCTCCTTTAGTTTCAAAGCTAGGTGGGGAGACAGTAAAGAATTTACTTCTATAAATTAAAAGACGACCTATTCCTCTAAAAAGAACTGCCTGTAGTAACTGTCTGTTGTGAAAAGACGGAAACAACTAACAATGTAAGGAACATTCAAACCCGAAGAGAATTTTTATGAATTTATGTGAGCCAAACTGACGACGATTGCTGGGAAGCAAAATCTCAAAAGACTGTGAAAATGCTCTAGAGAATGGCAGTTTTACTGCCTATTTTATACATTAGAATCAGAGGAGGAGACGTACGGAGGGTTATATGAAATCCATCGGTGACGGGATAAAGCAAGGCTGGGGAAGTCTTGAAACTGGATAAAAAGCGAAACACAGAGACATATACTTCTTTTATGTTGGTGGGTACAGGAAAGTTAATAATTAACATTTACAGCACATAGAGATGGTACTGGGGGAATAAGATAACACTGAAGTGTTCTGTGGTCTGTGGTCTACTACTCTGGTGTGATGGATGTGTCTTGAGGGGCCTGGAAAAGGAGATTACTCTGATATTTCAAAGGTATGTTATCTCAGATGCAAAAAGACAATAATAGACTCAGGTAAGGTAAAGATGGGTCTTTGTCAAGGAAGCTACAGGCCTAGGGTGTGATGACCCACCATGACTTGCTTTTATTTGGGGATTTTTATAGTCAGACCACTCTCTGTGGTGACTTTCGGTATCTGCGTTTCTGAGACCCACAAGGCAGGCCTCCCCTGAGCTTGTCAGGTTTATATGTGGCACCTTTTTCTTCCGTACAACGACAAGACTGGGAGGACAGGAACCAGAAACTATCCAGAATTTTTAGAGGGAATGAGAAAAGCTGGACATAAGGCAGTTTCTGAATGTTCTCTGGATATGCATTCTGACATGTGCTGTGCTGGAGAGATGAGTGGTTTTCACTGATGACGATTATAATGAGGTCTGAAAAATTAAACCACAAACATCTGTTGAAAGGCTATTATGTAAAAAATACACAAAAAATATGAAGATCTAAAATGAAGGAAAATCACAGGTGGCTACTGAAAAATGGATAAAGAGATTTTAAAAATACGGAACTCTAAGGCAGCATTCCAGGAGCCTAAACTAACTCACTGAATCCTCACAGCAACCCCTACGATCATCCCCGTTTTAGAGATGAGAAAAGTAAGGCGCGGTGTCCTTTCACCACCCAGTCATTCTCCCTGGTCCACCTCCAGGCCCGCTTTCATCTTTCTAGTACAGCTTGCCCATTCGTCTGGTTTGTCCAGAACTGCCCTGACTGATGTCTGCTGTCCTGGCCAAGATCTAACAGCAAGCACTTTACCCGTTAAATCTGTAAAAATTAAAGGGACTTTGGGAAACAGCAGGCCTTAAAGCAATTAAGACTATTTTGAATTGAACATTCTTATGGACCTCATAACCTAAAAAGAGTTGCAAATAATGAACTGATAGCTGCCTCAACTCTCTGAGTGAAAGCTTTAAAGTACAAAATGTGGTGGCTTGCCAGACTAGTCATTTTCGGTTCCCTCAGGCACAAGCAGTACTTTTTTTTTTTTTTAATTGTAGGAAATGCATAACAGAAAATTTACCATCTTAACCAGTTTTAATTGTACCTTTACTTTTAAGTGTCCTAGTCTGGACTATATACAATTACTCTTTTCTACTTTAACTTCTTTACTGTAACTATTTATTTACCTGCCTTCCTGCTGGAACTGTTAGCTCTTGGAGAACTATGTGACCTGTGTTTCTAAGCTCATAACCCAGCACAGTGTCAGCCATATTGCTAGCAAATGTTTACTAAATGAACGAACAAATGTTATCTCCAAATCCCTACTGGTTAATTTTCATTTTACAGAGGGAGTCTGCCCTCCACCAGGTTCAGAATTTGAAACTTGGAAACCACCGAGGTTTATCTGAGACCAAGTAGAGAGAGCCCGTGGCCCACAAGACACCAGAAATGTGTTTAGCTGCACAAGGGAAAAACAGTCATCCCCCAACCGGGGCGCCGCCACAGGAGACAGTGGCTAGGAGAGAACTTGTGCGTGGGCTTATGAATATTTGGACGGATTCACAAGATGGGAATAAAGAACAATAATAAAACAAAGAAACTACCTAAAGTAGAAGGGACTCAAAACACTGAGAGGAATGTCAAGTGCTCCACTTAAACATTCTATTAAAATTCAAATATGATCTTTGGGGATGCAAAGCCTACAAAGCTCCATGCTGTCAGCCTATGGCCTCCTGAAGTGAATCACGACACAAAGGCACTTTGGGTTAATCCCGTATCTTTGTGAAAATGGAAACAATAATGATCTCCAATTTCAGTGCAATTTTATAAACTAAAATGCGATGTTTAATACGAAGCTAAACAACCCATCTTTCCCTCCCTCCCACCTCTCTCACACACATACACAGGTACGTACACACAGACCCCTGACTTTCTACATTGTGGACAAAAAAGGGGGTTGGGTTTCTATGGGAAGCAACCTCACAGAATGATCTGGTCATAAATTCTTAACTGGGCAAGTCATGGTGGGCAGTCACGCCCTGGCCTACAACTTCTTTAGTGACAGGTTTTTAAGCCCGCCCTGTCCATTGTTCCTGTGCATCTAGGTTAACACACCTTTGAAATACCAGAAGTAATACCCTTCAAGAAGCACATAATGTGGTTAACTATCCTGTAACTCAATCCCCACCTTGCTTTCTCCAATCTTCCCTAGGTAGCCTCCTTAATTTCAAATGCAAAATAGAAGCTGCAAAATAGTTATTCTGTGAAGGATTTGAGATCTTGCTGCTGGGCAAATGTCATCCATTTGGCTCAAATAAACTCCTGTAAAAATTCTCTACAGGTTTGGATGTTTCTTACATCAACAATATCAAGTTAAATTGAGGGAAAAAATTATGGAAAAAAAGGACTGAAAGAAGGATGGTTTTTAGTTAATTTAAAAACAGAAAATCCCATTGCATTACTAACTGGGACAGTTTTATCAATATCATAATAAGTTGTTTTTTTTTTGACCCTCCACTCAAGTTTAGAGTCACTAGTACCACATTGCCCCTCCAGAACCAATCTAATCTCTGTACTTTTCCTGATGCAACTGCTATTTGTGCCTGACGGAAGGACCAATCTGGCTAGTCATCACATTGTGTACTTTAAAACTGCCATGCTACTCAGAGAGCGGAGACAGCTACCACTTACTATGTGCAACTCTTTTTAGGTTATGAAGTCCAAAAAAATGTTCAATTCAAAACAGTCGTAATTGCTTTAAGGTTTGCTATTTTCCAAAGTCCCTTTAATTCTTATAAATTTCACGATGAGAGTATTTTTCAGATATTAATACACTCGCACTGAACACAACCACCCCCCAATCTACCAAAAGTATCTGTTGGCCTAGACAAAACTTCTGTTCCAGCAGAAATGCAAGAGTGGGGGAGGGATGGCGAGAGGAGAAAAACATGATTTTGCAGCAGGAATCCCAAGCTTTACCCAGAGAAAATGTGTTTTTCTAAATCCCTTTAACTTCAGTAAACACACTAAAGCCAACAAGACTTGAAAATCGAGTTGTATATTGAAGGGAAGTTCTGATCTGATGGGATGAGGCAAGGAGAAGGCCTGGCCCAGGGGGAAGTGGAAAAAGAGGAGAGCCAGAGTAGAAGTAGGTGAGGTAAGTGTGTCCCAACCTCTCCTTCTTGGAAGGTGCATTCACAGGGTGAAAGAAATACCGAGGACGGGAGGGCTTCTGCCATACTTCCCACTAGAATTCTGGGGGAAAACTGCCTCACAGGCCACACGCCACCAACCCAGGTCAGCCATATCAAAGTAAACTGCTACACAGCAAAGTCAGGTGGAACAATAACAGGAGTTTTTCTTTTACCTCTGTGGCCCTGAATTTGTTTTGTTTCCACAAATCCAGAAAGTCAGGATGGGATGGAAGCGAGCACATGCAGATGGAGTGGGATGGGCTGAGGGCCATAGGAGAGTCTGGTAAGGGACGAGGTGATGCTACTACAAGGACAACAGGGGACCAGGCCACCAGGCCATGAGCTAAATGGAGGATATGGCAGAGACCCAAAGGGTAGGCATGTACACCCTCTGGAGACCACCAAGAGCACCAGGCATGACAGAGCATAACATGACAGAGAAGCAAGAGTTCTACCAGCAAGTTTTCAGCAGCAATTCTAGGCGGGGAGGTCATTCCTCAGTGATCTCAGTCCAGGCACCAGGCCAGAGCATGTGCTCAGGGCAGAACCAAAAGATCTGGAGGTCACCAGGTGGTCTATGGAGCCCATCTACTTCCATACTCACCCAGATGCCATCTTAGTGAGGAAAGTGGAGAATTCGAGTACTTTACATGTTTAAAAATGAGCATTACCTAAAAGCTATTTATAGTATTGCATTAGACCAATTTTACTGGATCGAACCATATTTTGGCCACTCTCCTCCCACCCCCATTCCATATTGGAAAGGGGCTTGTAAGAAGGTCGCCCAGATTAGAAAATAAGGAACCATTCTCTCAACCTGTGTGTTCCGTAAGTAACCACTGTTTCTTCTCACCTTTATTTTGATATCCCACAATGTGATGTAGAATCAGGAATAGTCCTCAGTTTCATTATTTAATTTTGGAAGGGCCAGGGGGAGAATCTCTACTAAACATGTTCTAAAGTTCTTCTACATATTTTCCTGCCTTTGGAGGTGAAAGAAGTAGGCCTTGTGAGGAATGAGAGAATAGACAGGAGAGAGAGGAAAACCAAAGAAAGTAAGAAACCATTATTTCCTTTCCTGCTCTGAGTACTGCAGCTCACCATTACAGTAATAGCATTTTTACAGCAGCAAAAGGCATCACATATTTTGTTCACTTCTCTAGCCTTCCCAAAGGTGGATAAGCTCCAGCAGTCTTGTGACTGCTGCTTGATGAAAAGTATGTGGCGCTTGCTCATTCCCTCTCCAACACACCCTCTTCCAGCATTCACAGTGGTGACAGGCAGGGAGGGCGTAGTCCAAGCCTTTATTGTTTGTCTCTGGCTAGCCTCTCATCTCCTAGAACTGTGGTGTTCTGTGTTCAGGAGCATTTCAGCAACATTCGGACACTAAATACTTACTAACAGGGAGAGTTTGGGGTATGTCATGAATGACAGGAGCAGGTAGGTTAACTTTATACAAAGTAGACAGGCTATCTACAATCTATCACAGAAACCCTTCGAACATCCACTGATCATTTCAAGATCCATTATTTACCTGTAAATCAAAGTTCTCCAGATTAGGGACCAGGTGATACATCTAAGTCCACTTATTCATCCATTTATCCATCCACTTACATAGGCAATCATTTAACTAACTTTATTGATACACAGTGTAGGACACCACTGAGATACACAGTAGAACAAAATACAGTCCCTGCCCTCAAGAAGCTCAGAAATTAGTAGCAGAGGCAGACTAGTAAAGCACCATAATGTCAGCTCTTCGTTTATTATCAATATCACTGGTACTAGTATCAGAGACAGGTCATCTGTTATCCTAGAGCAAAGTTCTAATGAGATAACATGCTGGCACGTAATCGGCACTCAAAAAATGTTAATTACCTTTCATATCCTCTTTTTACTGATATTCAAGGAAGAGTTGCCAAATGTAGCACTAAACCCAGGTGATCTAAGGATAATACGACAAAATTCTGTTTAATTCATAGAGTACTTGACATTGGTACTTAAGAGGCACCCCAAAAACTGGCATGAAAGTGTATTTCTACATCAGCTGAAGTATGCCTGCTCTCCTAGGAGTTTGAGTTTACAGTCACTCCAAGACTGCTAAATAATGGCAGGTGAAATTAACAGTAAATGGAAACATATTGGCAGCTTCATCTTTTATAATCAAACTTCTCTAAGAATTACAAAGGCTTAAGAGCTTTTCCTATTTAACAGCTAGAGAAGAAAAACCAATAGCAAACAAGTTAATGTGGAAAATTCAAGGCCTAGATAGTTAGCCTATATCTCAAATAAATCAGGGTATGGACACATTTCTTGAAATTTCCTGAGGCTCAACCCACTCTTTTATTAAAGTGACAGGAGGGAAATCCCACCTCCTCCCAGACCCTAGGAGAGATGTGTGTCTTATTCCATCCTGAGGAATCTATGGAACTGCTCATTTATGCAAAAACAGGATGGAACTTATGGAGTCGTTGGGGGAAGTAAGGATAAAAAGAATGAGAGGATTATGGGAAAAGAAGGAAAGAAGATTACATAGGAGGAATTCCATGAAGTCCAGAAGGGGACACTTAGTACTAAATGATGGCCACCACAATGGTAGGGAACTTAGCACTTCATTTGTATGAAGTGTATGAACTTGGACTTCATGTGTATGGACTGTGTAAAAAGATTTCCTTTCTGTTAAAGGAATGAGTACCTTCCAAATCAGCTAAACGCAACAAGCAGAGCTAGAGTCACTGCTATAAAATGTTGCCCTGATTTATTACTAAATATATTAAAACTTCACTTAGAGTTTTATAAAAATACACCAAAAGTCCCAAAGATATTTCCTTTATAATAAACACTCATTTCACAGACAGTTCGAATAAAATTTTTGAAGGGAGATTTTCAAAATTTTTAAGAAAAAAGTTCATTAAATCTTACTTTAACAGTACCTATCTACAAACATCTTTTTTCACATGTTTATTGAAGAATAACCTGTATTTTTAATAAAATAGATAAAATTGATCTTTCAGAGATACAACGTTGTTACATAGGAAAAAATGGACTCCTAAACATGTAAAACTTACGGCAGAGGAAAATTTTATTTATTCAGCCTGATTCAGCTAGTCCCTAACCCATTTTGAAGTGACACATGCAGAGAAGCTCTATTTTGAGTCCCTATTAGATAATTACATATCAGTATCTCATGGCACACTTCAAGGTCGACGTGAAGTTGGTGCTTATATTTATGATGCTAAGGAAAATAGTAGAGGACAGTGATTACAAGGACAGACTCTGGAGCCGCACTGCCTGAGTTCAAATCCTAGTTTGCCACGAATTAGTCATATGACCCTGAGCAATTTAGATAGCATGTTTCCACTTCCACATTTATAATATAAGAATTAGAATAATCACACATACTTTTCAGGGGTGTTATAAGTTCTAAGCACTTTAACACATGAAGCTATGGAATGCAGTCAAAACACAATAAATGATAGTTTTATAAATATAAAATGCTGATGTAATTAGTGTGGTAGAACTGCAGAAAATTAAAAACCTGTATTTCTAATGGCAGATGAAGGATAAATCTCATGGACTCTGCTTTAAGCAAGATTTCTATTTACATCCTAAATCTCACATTCACTAGCTGTGTGCACTTTGACCAAGTTATTCGATTTTCTGTGCTGTATTTTCCTTTTGTATAAATGAGGATAATCACACTAACTCATAGTGTTGCTAAAAAGTCAATGATATAATGATGTTATAACGCTATAAAAAACTTGACCCATAAGAATTACTCAGTAATGTTAAGTTACTATCCTTTCTCTTCGGAAATAAATATAAAAGTAGAAAAGACATGTTAGGGACCTGTCCTATAGAAATTTATTGAAGTGGTGACTCATAAGGTGGTTGCTTCCACTGATTTAAATTCTCTAGGAAAGACTTCAATGGTGCATGGATTTTATAATAGGTACCCAATCACAGGAGGGCCTTAGTATGTCCTGATATAACCAAAGTCCATCACTCATTTATTGCAGGCGAGACAGCATTCCACTCATATGTAGGTTAACCATACATGTCAAAGATGATGGTATTTAAGTAAAAGTCACTGAAGCTTTTGTACAAGTGGACATCATGGAACAGTGAATATGACATTCACTCTCCCTTACACAATTTTGGAAAAAGTGCTGAGTGTACCATTTCTGTTTCTCGGCAGTTCAGGACTCAATCCACAAATATGACTAATAACACATTAAGATATCAGGCTAAAAATCTTTTCTTTTTTTTTAATTGAGGTAAAACTGACAACATTGTATTCAGCTTCAGGTGTACAACATAATGATCTGATATCTGTATGCACTGCAAAATGATCACCACAATAAATCTAGTTAATATCCATCACCATACAGTTACAGAATTTTTTCTTGTGATGAGAACAAATCTTTTTCTCTTTCACAGGTTTAGTACAATGATGTGAACTCAACAAATGCTTGTTAATTCAATAAATGTGCAATTCATTTCTTACATACTTCTTAATGTATCTAGCTTAGTGTAAATTAGACTGTCTATAAAAATGAAAACACAACACTTGTAGCTACATGCCAGACACTGTTTGAAGCTCATCTCCAGAACCTCTTTTCAAGTGCTGTGTTCACAAATACAATGTGACTAGGGCATTCCCAAATACTCTGATTCTCTTTCCCAGCACATGGTAGGATGGCACTTCCCAGCCTCTTTCAATTTAGGCGTACCCATGGGGCTTGCCTGGACTGGTAAAATGGAAGTGAAAGTGCTGCATGTCACTTCTGGGAAGAAGTCTTTAAAAGCTAGGACAGGATCTGCCAAGCCCCTCCCACACTGAGGTTAAGTGGCAATGCTCAAGTTGGCGGAGCGTCTGTTAGTTCACCAGCTGTTAGCAGGGCCCACAGACAATACTCATAATCACAACCCACAAGTGATAAATAAATCTTTGTGATAGAGCTCCACAAATCTGGAGGTTGTCCATCACTGTAATACAATCTAGTCTATCCTGACTCACACAAGGGAGCTGAAAGAATGATAGCATTTCTTTTCCAATATTCTATCATTTAGATTGTTCATTAATCCAGACTATTTTTCCCTACCACGTCATTTGCTCCCTCACCATTCCCAGAAAGCAAGTCATAAAAATTACTATCAAAGTTTTAATGCTTTTACAGAATGAAATTTAGAGAATGTAAATTTTATATAAATTTATATTTATATAAAATTCTGCTTTTCAAAAAGTTATTACTGTTTTTTTTTAAAAAAAGGTAATTCATCCTTGTAAAATGCACACACACACATGCGCACACAGACACACAGGTAACTGACCATTACAAAAAAATTCAAGTATCTACCTATCAAAAGGGAAAAATGATTAGACTTCTCACCCAGATTCTTTGCATATATAGATTACTTAAGAGGAAGAAGTATCGCAACAATTGTATACATATTACTGTGCAACCTGCCTACTTAATAGTCCACAGACAGCTTTCCAATTAATAATTGCATTATATGGCCATAACATAATTTATTTAACCATGGCCCTATTGATAGACATTTTGGCTTATTCCACACTTTTATTTAATTGCAATGCTACAAATAAACATCCTTATAAAATCATGCTAATATTTCTGTAAAATTTATAACCAAGAAGTGCGCCTGCAAAGTCAAAGGTATGTACATTTCACATTTTGGCAGGTACTGTCTGTCAAACTACTCTAAAATGATGGTATCAACACAACGAGACTACCAATAGGATATAAAAGTGGCTTTTCTCCCTAGATCTTTACAAAACTGGATACTATCAATTTTTCAAAATATTTATCAAGCTAGAAATCAAAAAATCATTTCTTTTCATTTGCATTGCTTTAATTATTTTGTTCCAACTTTTTCTGACTATTTTTTTTTTATTTCTTTCAGAGAAATGTCTGCCTGTCCATATTTGTTTTCTAATAGGGTTAGTTTTTTTATTATTTATTTGTAGAGCTTTTACAACTATTATGAATATTAAGACTTTTTAATCTATGTTACAAATATTTCTCCAAGCCTTCATTTATGAATGCTGGTTTTGACACATAGATTTTTCTCGGTTTCAAGACACATAGTCCTCTAAATTAATTCCAAGCTTACCAGATCGATATGAGAACATTTCCACACAGAATACAGTTAAACCTGCTTTTTTGGTTCTTTAAATCTATGTTTAACTTATTTCATTCTTTTATATAAATGTGTATATAATCTCTCTCTCTGAGTGCTAAGGCTTAAATAAAATAATGTCCCCAAAAGCAACCAGCACAGCATGCAAAATGCAGTAAGTTTTCAATAAATGTTCATTTATTTTATTCTTCTTGAGTCCTATTAGTTTAGAGACAACAGACGCATAATTCTTTTCAAAATATTTTTCATCAGAATTCCAGTTATTTTCAGGGCGACAACATGCTCCACAAACAAATACATTTCCCAGCCTCATGTACAACTAGGGTATACAGTATGACACAGAGCTGGTTAATGAGATGTAAGTGGAAGTCACTGAACTAAGCTTCCAGCAAGCTCTTTGAAAGAGAACAGGTGCATCCGCCTTTTTGCCATGGGTCATCCCCCTTCTTCCTGCCTGAAAGGCAGGTGCAATGCTGGCTGGAGAGCAGCCACCTTGAGACTTAGAAGTTAACAAGATCACCAAAGGATGGCTGAATGGAAAGGCAGAAGTTTGGGTTCTGACTGCTTTAACAAGCCCTGGAATACATACTTCTAAACTTATTATTACAAGAGGAATATAACCTCTACTCGTTTGAGACATTTTTAACAAGTCAGGTTCTCTCTGTTCGCCGAAGGGAAACATAACATCGAACTAAGTGTCATGGTTCACCCACCATCTTCATACACATTTTAAAATACCTTCCATTTCCATGACTTGAGATGGTCTCTTAAAGAAAAGTTATGCTGGTTTGAAGGGTAAGTTCTCCATTCACAGATATATTTATTTTAAAAAGGAGAAATCAAATCATTAAGGACTTCAAATAGAAACCCTAGAGCACTCTTAAGGAGAAGTCAATAATCTGTAACGCAAGGTGTCACATTTGCTAACCTTGGTGTTAAGCTACCCTTATCAGGACACCACACGGCTCATTTTAGTTGCGAAATAAAATTGTAGAGACCGAAGATTTTTCAATGAAAAAAAAAAAAATCACAGTATTGGAGGGATTCTTAATAATTACATAAGATTGAATTTTTATTTTTGTCATTGACCACAGAATTTGGGTTCACTTGTACTGAGCTTCACCGCTGTCCGAGATCAAATTCTTTAAAGTATTTCACTAGATTAGGAAGGAAAAGAACAAGCTGAAGAAACTATTTAACCATTCTGCTACCAGGAAGAACAGTCTCAAAATGCTGGCCCTATTTTAGTCCTCTCATTTCAGCCCCCCAACCCTGAAGAAAGAGCCAAAGGGCCAAGGGAAGAACAGATTCTGCTCCCCTCCCCCTCGGGTCCTCTCCAACAAGGAAGTGACTTCGGTTTGGGAGAAAAGGGAAGGTAGGAGATGTAAACTGTACTTTCCAGGAGACTGAGGACCATCTTAGTCCTCTTCGCAGCTTCCTCTTATCTGCCACCAATCGTTCCGCCAAGAAAAATTTTCTTTTAAAAAATACCCAACCTTCCCCCATCAAAGTGTCTTTTACATGGCATTAAGTATTTTTAACTGAATTCTTCAACTATGAATGAACATCTTTATTCATATTGAACACTGTCCTGGTTGGCCTCTGCAATAAAACGAACATACCACATGCTGCTGATCACAATCTCTTTAAGGGGGAAAAGAAGATGAGAGAAGAATGGGGTGATACAGAGAAGAAAGTCAACAGAGAATAACAATGCAAAGAACAGCATGTATATGGTCGATCGTAAACTTTCCATATTAACAAATGTCGACACAGCTTCTGAAGTCAGACATATAGCCCCTACTCTCATTCAGTCCAACAGTTTGGCCAGTTATTATTTTAATTCCTTTATACGTGAACCATATCACTGCTCAGAATTTAACACAGCCTTTGAAATATATATCCACAAATTTAGGCAGAGTTTAACAAACTTTTTAAACTATATATTCACAAAAGTTTAAAAAATTAATTATAAAAGGACTTCCCTTCGAGTTGATTTGGTAATGCAGTTCTTTCCCAAGCAGAGAGGCAAAGCTGTTTATATATACACAGCAGAAAAGGAAGGCCACTAGATGAGGAATCTGGATATGTGTTTTAATTCTCCTGGCCTGAATAGTGAAGTCATCATCTAATAATTATCATTCCACTTAAAGCTCTATGAGTCTCAGTTTTCTTGCTGTAAAAATGGCAATAATGATACTAATATCAGTTAGGATGCTCTCAAGTGGAAAAAGGAAAGTTTACTCTCCGGTAATAGCTGAGCAGTAGGGCAGCTCCAGGATTGGTTAATTTGGTAGCTGTTTTTTTCTGTCTTTCTCTTCCATAATATTTAGTTGTTGACTTATTTTTCAGGCTACCTCTTCTTACAGTCACATCCAGTCTTGACAGGGAGCAGAAAAATAGCGGTTGTCTTCTGTGTGTCTCTTGAAAAAAGGGAGGAAACTTTTCCAAGATGGACGTTCCTCCCTTACCCCCGGCATACTTCCCCTCTCACTCATATCACTGGCCAGCACTGGGTCACATGCTTATTCCTAAACCAGTCCCTGGCAAAGAGAATGAACTCATTGTAACGGGTGTTAGTTCTGAGTCATGTGGACTAGGGATGGGCACCTGAACAAACTGGAAAGAATAAAGTAGACAACGAGGCAGCAAAGCAGCAGTGTCTAGATCCCCTTACTTCAAAGCACCATAGTGAGGATCAAAAGATAAAGCATGAAAACTGTAAAGCAGACAACGCTTTACAGATGTAAGAGGTTATTATTTATTCACGGAGAATGTTGTGTATTGAGGAAACAAAATTTCAACAATGAAATAGATTCACTGAAAATAAAGGATATTCAAACTGTAATGACCACCATTCAAATAATAATAATAGAATGTGACGTTCTGAACAACTATGAATATACACATTTTCATATATATGCAGATTGACAATACGAAGCATTAGCAATAGGTTTTATGGCCAATATATACTTCCATTCTGTATTCAACAATATTTTCTGAACATGTATCGGATACTATTCTAAGCACTAGGGAAACCATAGTGAACAAAGTAAAATCCTTGTCTCATCGGTATTTCACTGCATAACTACACTTACCAGCATAACTCCTTCTGCAGATAAGCATTCTTCATCAGCAGCGTATGTTAACTCAAATAATCAGAACACATGTAATTGTAAATTAATTACAATACTTTGGTTTTTACTTCTCCCACTTTCCCATCCCATCCAAAAATAAGATCATGAATATAGAAAAAAAATTGATGAGCATTCACCAACAGAACAAAGAATGAGTTAATCAGATTCCTCTTTGTTTTTTTCTCCCCCAATTCTGGATGAATGCCAAAAAACAGAATCATATATCAGCTATCATTTCTGAAAATGACACTTGAAAGCTAAAACAGAATCAATATCTATATAGTTATGCATCACTTAACAACAAAGCATTCTGAGAAACGTGTTGTTAGGCAATTCTGTCATAGCGTAAACGTCACAGAGTGCGCTTACACAAACCTAGATGGTATAGCCTACTACACATGTAGGCTATAAGGTATAGCCTATTGCTTCTAGGCTTCAAACCTGTACAGATGTTACTGTGCTGAATACTGTAGGCAAGAGCAGCTCAATGGTAAGTACAATGTATCTAAATATAGAAGAGTCACAGTAAAAGTATAGTATAAAAGATTTAAAAATGGTACACCTGTATAGGGCACTTATCATGAATGAAGCTTGCAGGCTGGAAGTTGCTCTGGGTGAGTCAGTGAGTGAGGGTGAGTGAGTGTGAAGGCCTAGCACATTACTGTCCACCACTGTAGGCTTCATAAACACTGTCTCACAAGCCCTCCCTCTGCTTGCTTCCGACAGGGTCAGAAATAGAACATCAAAGCTACCAATGCAGCTTCATCAAAAGGGATGTGGGCTGGACTGATTGGAAAACTGAGGAGAAATTGGCAGGGTAAGGTGTAAATCACCATAATAGTGACTGCCAGGAGGAAGTGGAAGGTGGCCTGGGCATCAGTATGAATAAGAAATTAAAATGGAGAGATAAAGGAACACGGGATTGTCACGGCAATGTGGTTTTGGCTACCGCATGTTAGAGCAGTGGTCAGATTAAGGAACTTTGTGGTACTCATAAAAAAGAAAGTGTTTTAACGTGGAGAAAGTATTGTGACATAGAACTGAGGACTAAATATTTTGACTGTGGAAATTGGTTTTTGGTTCCATTGACCCCACCTGGCCCAAAAGACTCTCTCCGGCATTTAATTGACAGAAGAAATGAAACGTATCTATGCCTTATACCATTACAACCTGAAAATATTTCCAAAGTACAGGGGACAGGCTGGTTCCACACTACCACGGACAGTGACTCTTAATATTTGTTAAGGTAGCTCCTGTGGACCTGCTTCGTTGCACATCTCAGGTCCTCAACAAGGAATTTATAGCAATGTACTCTGAGGACCATCAAGCTTGATCTGGGAGGGGTGTGCACCCTCTGAATATGCAGCGCTGGGGGGACAGGCTCTTCTGTGCTGAAACAGGTCAGTGGCTGACTGACTGGGATATAATCTGTGCATTCAAAATTGAGGTACTGTGAGAGAGAATCTACTGACAAGCCCCATGAATATTGCTTCCACTAGAGAAAAAAAGAAATTCCTCCTGAAACACATATCCTTTTATTTCTTCCATTCAGCTCCATTATAATCTTAAAGGACCATTTTTGTTTATGTGGTCTGCTATTGACACAAACGTCATCATGGGACATGGCATGCCTATAATCTAAAAACAATCAAATACACACAAAAAACAGCCAGAGAATCTCAAGAACAAACCCACAACCTGCAACGTATGTTTTCCTTGACTGCTGTCCATTAATAGAATTGACGGTATACTTTTTTCCAGGAATATTACAGGTAAATGTTACATTCACACGAATCCTTACCTAACAAGATAAATAACATCATTGGGTGCAAAGAGAGCTAACTTAGTTGCCTTACTTTTCATATCTGCAAAGAGAGTCATGTAATAAAAAAGAGTCACAAAAATTAGAAATGAGAATGAAATACATGTACTTAAGCAAGTATTCATCACCTAGGTTCTAGTTTAAAAAAATTTTCTTTAATAATTTCATACAATATATAATCCTTACGCACATTTTCCTTAAAAAATGTTCAGAAGGGCTTTTTAAAGATTCACTTTACTTAACTCCTTTAGAGATACTCAACTCAAGGCTATCCCGACTTCTCTTTTTATTCAGAAATATACATGATTTCTGATATCTGCTTTGAAGTAAAGGATAGTGTAAAAGTATTACTTTGTGCTAACAAAGTTACACCCTGTTCCCATTTGTGTGAGCAACACACAAAGTGACAACCAACTGACAAATTCTTACTACTTTTCCCTTAAACTTTCAGTTTTAACTTTTTTCTTACTTCCAAAATCTCTGAAATTTTTATATCCATAAAAATTATCAATGGAAGGAATTAAGAGAATTGGCTATTAAGCCAAAGAAAGCCAAAAAAAGTTTGGGGGCAAAATAGTTGTTGTAGATAGTTGTAGAAGACACATCATTTCAAAATTGTAACAGAGGAAAGAAAAGCAAAAGCAAAAAAAAAAAGACGATAACTCCGAATCCAACTCAGAGGACACTAACAGCTACCCTCTGTTTGAGATGAGGGATGTTACCTTTCTACCTATGCATATCCTTCTCCATGCATTCACCAGCCACCACGGAACCTAGACAAGACTTTCTTAGAGCAAAAGCTAGTACTTGCCATTTTTAGTGCTACTCTCTGGGCTTGGATATAAATCAGAAAAAAAGATAAGACTTATATATGCCTAAGATTCAATTCCAACTTTAATCAGCACTGACCAGAAAGGACTCCTGTGGGAAGTTTACAAAACAACACAGACGAAGAACTAGACTTTCGAGGCTTCCTCTAAAGCAAGTCTCCTAGGAACTTCCCTTAGAATCAATTCAGCTTTTAAAAATGAAGATGAGGTCGCCCAATGTACCACGTAATAGATGCATATATTCGACATCTTAGCACACTGAAGCAATCTCTCCGAGTAAATTTTCTGGGTAACAATTTTCTTTACAAATTTTATTTTTTCTTTTAAGCACTTTTATGGTATTCTTTCTAAAATATTTCCCTGTGTTCTTAAACATAAATTAACTCTTTTTTTTAATGCCTTAAATACAGATGTCCCAGGAGCTAGTCTTACACAGAGGGTTGTCAATTCTCACTTTGTTTTTAGTTCTTGAATATCCACTTTCTAAAATTTTCCCAAGGTCAACTGCCAATTTTTGATAATATCGAGAATACCCTAATTAGCTCTTTTCGCAATCCTAACATCTTGAGGGCCAGATGACCAAGTTTGTTAGAGTTCTAGTCAAAGTAAATAACGGTAAATAAAAGTTAGAATACTGTACCTCTTGGGAGTTGTAATCAGGAAAGAGCACAGGAGGTCCTTCTGAGGGGTCAGCAACGTTCAATTTCATAACATGGATGTTTTCTATTCAATAGCGCACTTAACTATACATTCACAGACACACATCTGTGTTTTATGTGTTTTTCATTACTTTAAAAAAATTTTAAATAACACATTATAGGCAGAGAGTTGAATGGAAGATACACTTCTACCAACTCACTGCAGCACATGCGCGTGCATGCACACACAGACAATAATGACATTCATTCAGATAATAATTCGATTGCTTGCAATTACAGTTGTAGATGATAACCAATGATAGTTGTAGAAGACACTTCATTTCAAAATTGTAACAGAGGAAAGAAAAGCAAAAGAAAAAAAAAAAGGAAATCTAACTGTTCCCTTAAGGAGGAATGGTGAAATAACTCATGGTACTAAATAAGGTAGATCCCTTTATTCTAATATAAAAATAAGTCCAAGAATATACTTAATTAAACAAGAAAGTTACAGAATATGCATATCTATAGGATCTTATTTGTATAAACAAAGAGAATAAATGTGACTTATTCTGAAGAAATGCATGAGAAACTATTAACAGTGGTATCCTATAGTAAGTGGGAATAGTTAATGAGGAAAAAGAGGATTTTACTTTCTACCCGTTGATTCTATTTGAATTCCTAGTCAATAACCATGTTTTTCTTAAAAAGTAAAAAATTAAATATTAGTTTCCCTTTGCTGCTGTAATAAATTACTACAAATTTAGTGGCTTAAAACACAAATGTATTCTCTTTGCGTTCTGGAGGTCATAGGCCCAAAATGAGTCTTATGTAAGAGGCCAAAATCAAAGCATCGGCATCTGGTTCCTCCTGGAGGCCCCAAGAGGAGAATTTGCTCCTTGTCTCTTGTGGCTTCTAGACGCATTCCCTGACTTGTGGACGCACGGCTTCAATCTCTGCTTCCGGCTTCACACTGCATTCTCCCGACTCTAATCCTCCTGCCTCCCTCTTTTAAAAACCCTCTGAATACTCTAGGCTCACCCCCATAGTCCAGGATAACCTCCCGCATTTTAAAATCTTTAATTTAATCACAAAATGGACTGTCAAGTCATTTTACCACGTAAGACAACATATTTGTAGGATCTGGGTATTAGGACAGGGACATCTTGGGGGTGGGGGGGCACTGTTCAGCCTACCATACAAATATATGCCAAACTGTTCTTGGAGACAGATGTCTCTAGAATCTGAGATGTGGGGAAGTACATTAACTCTTATACTTCTGTATATTTCTATCAACTCTAAGATGCTATTGATCATAAGATAATTATTTTATGTATGACTGAGAACAAAAAAAAAAAAACACTGACTAAACTATTATATTCATTATATAATGTCATGGTAAATATAAAACAATTTACCCTCAGAAATCCCTCCCATCCTGGTATATCCACCCTTGGCAATGTGACTTAATGGCTCCTCTCATCAAGACTCTAGACGTGCCCTTGTGACTTGTTTTAGCTAATGGGATATGAGCAAAAGTGACAAACAGAAGCTAGAAAACTACATGCACACTGGGGCTGGCCCCCTCTCTTACTGCTGACTCTGCCATGTGAACGAGTCTGGGCACGCCTACCTGCCGCCCCAGCCAACTCACAGAATCTTGCACAAAAAAATTATTGTTATTTGAAGGCACTAATTCTGACATCAGAAAACTTTAAAGGTGGAAAAAATGTGGATCTGCAAATCAATGAAATACACTGTTTCAGTGTAATATCAATATATAAGTGGTGTCTGATGGGTATGTCTTGGAGGAAAATATAAAAATTCTAATGAACAGTTTTTATGCCATTTTGGCTGATAAAAGATAATCTTGCTTATTTTCTGGTTTTCAGTCCCTCTTCGTATAGTCAAAGTCATTGAATAAGTGATCACTGGCACTGCAGGGATACTGCTTTCTGCCACAGAATATTAGAGCAAGATAAATTATCTTGTCCATTCAATGGGAAAGAAACTAACAACCCCTAGAATTCAATGGTGAAAAATTATTACCTTGTCATTCAGGTAGTTACTATTAATCACAAATTAAGAATGACAATCCTGGTAAATATCTCTTAATTTTATTATGTAAAGTATACAGTTTTATTTAATAACTGAAAATACAGCAGCATAGTGTGAGTTCTAGCATTACTACATTTGCAATTTCCAAAACAAAGTGATTCTAAATACAAGAGGTTCTAGTTATCTCTCACTAAATACTGCACTTATAGGTATGTTGTGACCTTCCTGTTCTTATCTCATAATATAAACAACATATATTTTGTTAACAAAAGGTCAAATGACAGTTCCATTGTGAAAGGTGAATTTCCTACACTGTTGCTTTAAAATCCAGTTTCAGGATTATTCTAATAGCTACCATTTACAGAGTCCTTGTTTCCCAAATAGCTAGTTATAATAATGTCTGATCTGGGGGTATCACTGAAGGTAAATAAGCAACAGAAACAACAGTTTTACCCCTAGGCAACTCCTCCACATATACAAAAGGTTACATAAATTCTTGGATCATTAATTTAACACACAGTTATTGAGCACTTATAATGTGCCTGACACCATACTTGAGACTAGAGACACAAAGTCCACACCAAAAAACAAATCTACTACACTTCTGAATTGGAGATGCCAACTGAATCCATGCATTTTCTAACATCTGAAAATTATATCACACAATTCCTGTCCTTTAACTCTCACAAACATCACGGCACATTTTAAAAATGACTTTAACCTCTCCAAGAGACGTCACACAGCTAGTAAGTGGAGGGGCTGGATGTAATCCAGATAGATCTGGCTTTCTTTACCACCCAACACTGCCTTTTGCTGTCTCTGCCTTGTGCTTTTTGATTTAAAATGAGAAGTGAATTGTTTCAATTTATGCTAGCATGAAAGAGAACCAACTCATGTAGTAATGAGGGAAAAAAGTCACCTTGGAAGTAACACATCATGATAAACTGCTGGGAAAGCTCCCTTCTCAGGTCCCTGTAAGGCATGTGACCATTAGTCCCAATGAGAACATTTATAATGACTCCTGCATTTTTAGTATCCTCTCTCAAATACACCAAATACCCCCGGCATCCTCCTTGATCACCCAGTGTGGATTTATCACCCATGAATTCAGCTATTCTAAACTTTATCAAATGTATTTCTCTATAAGGCTCTGAGTAATGAGTTCCACGAGTAATGACTGTACGCAAAAGCAAAATTTTTCCATTTGTACCAAAATTATTTTTTTCACATTCTAAATTTTCATCAGGGTGCCCTTAAACTTTAATTATATTTGGTAGAAATTCTCCTTGTTTGTACAATCTGCATCCATCATAATTCTCTATTATTTGATATTAAACTTTATGGATTCTAAATAACAAGAACATCTACTGAATGTTTACTACATATCAGGCTCCTTACTTCTTACTAAATTCTTATATGAATTACATCCCTTAATCCGCACAACCTCTTGAGATAAATTCTATTACTCTGCCCATTTTGCGCATAAGGAAACAAAGGTCCGGGTAATTGGGTGCTAATTGCTCAATAACACAGAGCTAGCAAATGGTGTCGGTGAACCCAGGTCTGACTCCAGTGCCCATGCTCTCAATACAATGTGCTTTCCGTATGTGGACACTGACCAATTCTAAAATCCAGAATCCATTCATCTTCAAAACCTTGGTCACCACCCTTCTCCTTGAAATTTCTAACTAACATTCTCAATGCAAGCTTCTCCAGCATTTTCTATTATCACGCTGCGTACTCTCTCCCTTTTCATACCTATTTTCCCTTGAATATTCCATCCATTCCCAAGGCATCAACAATCCCCACTTTTCAGTCTAGGAAACTGAGCCTTAAGCAACTTGTCTAAGGCCATACAGCTAAGAAATGGTAGAGCAAGGACTCAAATCTGACACCTTCCCTTGCTGTTAAGCCCTACATAATGCTGCCTCCCCAAGGGTAACCTGTCTCAGTCACTCTGAAACCCTTCTCAGTGTGCTCCACTGCCAATGGGTCCGTTCAGGCACCACCGTCGTTTAGGTTAACCTTTAACTAGACCTCTCACTCCATGTCCTCGCTCCTCTATCCACACTGCCCAACAGAAAGTTATGCAATGATGGAAACATTCTATAATCTGTACTAATAAGGTAGCTACTGGTCATATGTGGTTTCTGAGCGCCTGAAATGTAGTTAGTGCCACTAAAACTTTTAATTTTATTTAATTTTAATTAATTTTAATTAACTTAAATAGCCACACACGGCTAGTTGGCTACCATACTGGCCGATACAGCTCTACATAGTCAAGTATCTCCTATTCCCAAGCCTTGATGTCACAAGGCTCAGCCACATTCCCTCTGTCCTTGGGTTCTGGTTCTCCCATAAAGCTCACAATCAACTCCCCTTTCCTTAGGCTTTTGGGTACATTTCTGTTTCTTAACCAGAAGTTATGACTTAATCTGATTCTTAACTACTGAAAAAACCTTTCCTCAGGAGTTTCTGTTTGACAGAGGCAGGATAGGATCATAGTAATGTGTTCCTCACACATATTCAGAGAAGAATCTTTTGGTGAAGAATATGAAGCAGAAATTTCTAAGGGGACAAAATGAAGGAGACAACCTTAATATAAATGCTTTTTCTAACTGGAAACCTGTCAATAAATATTATAAATTGGCATGCATTATCTTCAAAAAAAATTAACATTTGTAACACAAAGGGTGGAGTGCAGCCCATCTAAGTATGTAACTTGGCCAGACAAGTTTTAAAAACATTTTTGCATTAACTTTAAAAATGGAAAGATTTCACATAAAAATCTGGATTTCTAGTACTTCTTTAAAAATCCAGTGATCTAGAGACACGAGCCCTGCACTCTCACAAGGCAAACATCTGTTAGAGCTGAGAAGCAACTGTCCTCTTTCACTTGGCCAGCACTCCCTGGCTTGCTACAGTCCCCACTACTCCCTCCTGCGATTTGGACACTGACACCTGACCCAGCTGCACATTATTTTTCTCAAAGCGTGCTGCTTCCCTCATTTATGTTACATGTCTTGTGCCTATGGTCATGTGAGTCTATGACATCTAACAGCTTTACAAAGAATTTTCATATCCATTAATTCATGTAATTCTTACCACAATGTTATGAAGAAGGTAGCATTATTCTCCCTGTTTTATAAATTAGAAAGCTGACCCTTGGAAAAAGGAAGACTAAGTGAAAGAAGCATAGTTTTAATTTAGGTCCTATAATTCCTTCTCTTATGCTGTTTCTACCATAGGACATTGCTATGTTCTAGCCCAAGAACAATTCTATGATTTAACTTTTTGGGCAAATCACTTACATTATACTATAAAGAAAACATCCTTCAATATCTTGCTCAAAATATCACTGAGAAAATATGGCCAGGTTTGATGATTTGGCTGTTTTAAGTACAACATAAAAGCCATGAATGTCCTTAGAGAAGTGCTTGGCAAAATTTTACAGCAGTCTGAGTAAGCAGACAGGGCTTCTCCCAGCCAGAAGCCCAAAGTCTCTGAGGGCCCCAGCTGCTCCAGGCCTTCCCAGGCAACCCTGAGGGCTGAAAGCATCACTAGCTCACCACACCTATAATAACTAAACCACCCCCACCAAGGGAACTTATACTCCAAACACTGTGGAATAAAAATAGTAGAAAACATACTACTAGTTTAGAAAACATAGCGGTCGCGCATCTACAAATTCTTACAGCAGTTCAGTATCTAGCACCTAAGTGAGAAAAGCAAATAAATGACTTCAGGTGATTCTAAAAGGCTGTCAAGAATTGGCAAACTTTCTGATATTTCTATTTGCCAGGTTAATTGATAAACTTTAGGGTGGTCCATAGCCAAAAAACTTAAATACATTAATCATAAAAGTCTCAGGCCTATATCCATGAACTTAAGAAACCATAGGTCCCAGATACGAGGATTTAGATTACAGCATTCAGGCCAACTTGGGAATCTGTTCCAAGTAGTCCTGCAATACCAGCAGAAAGATCAGAGAGGTAGAGGGTAGAGTTATAATCAATTCGACAGGGTACAAAATTCAAAAGGAATCCATTTAGAGACAAAACTATTTCCAAGATTAAAGCCAACACTGGTCCAAGGAGTACAGTGTAGTTCCCCTAGCCAAAGGCCTGTATGACGTCATATTAGTGATTCCTCTCCCCTAAATCCAAATTTGTTAGTGTTGAAAATGAATGAATGAATGCACAAATGCTCCAACCACTTTGTAGCTAGGTAATCTTGTGACAGAGTTATAACCAGATGTAAAGCTGAAAACCAAAGAGCATCTTCCACAGGGATGAAAGCCATATATATATACCAGAGATGGCAGAACAGAAAGAGATTAAAGACCACCTATCTCCACATGTTTTTTTAGGTGAGAAAAATAAGCCTGTACTTGGGTAGGCCTAACTGATAAATGCCCCCACTCAGCCTACAAAGCCTTTCTCATTCACAGACCCTGCTGTCCATCAATTAATGCATAGCCCTTCCCGATATCGCTCAAAGTCATATCTACAATTTTGTAATACCAATACTTAGAGCAGGTAAAGAAGGGCATCACGAGGGTGTAAAAGGGATGTCTACTCTTTCTACTTAATTGGCATTGTCAATTGTTGACTGGTTAGCTAATATGCTAGCTTGTTCTCTGAAAAACCAAGTTTAGCCTGTAATGATTTCCATAGAGGCTACATACTGGTCCTTCTACACCTTCCTAAACAGAGCCTGAGAGAGGCAGTGGAGCACAATGAGGCTGAATGGGAGAGCTGTGGAGACTGATGACCCAGGGTGCACACAAATCCCCACTCTGCCTCATCCTAGCTGCATCGGATCCCTATTGTTCAAATGAGAGTAAAATACTACCTTCATCAATCTTTTTGAGGATTAAATTTTTTAAAAAGCACAACAGGGCTTAACACAGTGTCTGGCACATGGTATATACTCAGTAAATGTTAGCTATTATTAATTACTATTTACATCCTTAAGGTTTTTCAGCCTCTTCTGTGAAATACGATACATACTATGTCCATGTGTGCTTAACAGTCTGGTTTTATGTCGTTTTTTGAATGTTTGTTAAATGTATAATGAAATATTTTTTTTTCATCAGGAAAAAATCTCTTATTTCACCATGTGTTTATTTGGAGTTTAGAAAATATGGTTACCATACGAACTCTACTCACTAGTGCAGAAATCTGTTGTATAATGACAGTTTTGCTCAGCAAACATTCATAGTGAAATATCTACCTATTCTTCACTTTATATTTACTACAGGAAAATAGCAGTCAACACATTGAATCAGCAAATAAAGAGAAAATGGTTATGTGAACATGTCAAGTGCTATATGAGCAGATTTCAAGGAAAACAGGGCAATAAAAGTCATGAGAAAAGCAAGAGTTATTATTGGTTATTTTGCTGCAACTAGAGCAATAACCACCAACGCACCACGCTACAAGGGCACGGGCTCATCTCATGCCCACACCACTCCAGCAGTGGGCACAGGCTGGATTGTTGACCTTTATCTCTTTTCTGAGACTTGCTCCCCGCCCCTCCACAAGCTTAACAGTTATTGTCATATTACTGCATGATCCCACTTCCGGCCATAATCCCAGAGTGGACTGTGGACCTTGGCTGGACCGATAAGTCCCTTCCCAAGGAATTCTGAAACTGGGACTCGGACCCTGACATCAATCTCTCCCTGTCTAAACTATAACAGGTAAAATTAAGAAGCTGCTGGCAGCCATGTTCTGCCACATGGACTAAGTAAGAAACACAGGAAGCCAGTGTGAGCAAGAGAGATAAACGAAGTAGAGAGAAAAACCCATGAGCAGCAGGGAAAGGGGACTTCTTGGTTCTCTATATGCTTCAGTCTTTACTTCTATTCCTAAGGCCCAAACGCATGCCTTTCTTGGATTCTGCAAGATACCTGAGCCTCCTGTTAGGAAATGCCAGAGCAGGTTTCTGTTCACAGTACCAAAGAAACCTAAGTGACTCCACCACAACTAGTTAATAGAGTGACCCCCTCCCTCACTGTGACCTAACACACAAAATAAAACTCTTCTGCTCCAATTTTGCCTATTATGTTCCAAGTCCTGAGCTGGTGGCCTTGAGAAACACAGTGATGAGGAGACCACAGCATAAGATAAACAAAAACTTTCAATGCATGTGAGAAAGTATTTTAATGAATACATGAAGAGCGGGCTGAGGGAATGCAGCTATCAGGAAATCAGAAGAGGCCACATGCAAGCTCTCCTAATCCCCAGAGCAGTTTTATAAGTGAAAAGTTTACAGCTGCTAAAGCAGAAATGCCCACAGAGATCCATATCAGGACACCCGTCAAACATGTGCAAATCCTATCAGTTTTCCTTTCACAAAATCTTAAAACTCACAAGTACGAGGGTGCTTAACTTTTCTCAATATAGCCTTCTGATTTTTACATAAGCATGTACTATTACCTTAAAAATAAACGTGATTATTTTTTAAATGTAACTGTACGTATCTAACTATTTTTACCTGCTATTTTGCACTCAAATATTCAGAACTTCAGCTATGGTGTGGATTAATTAGTCCCCATGGGAAATGGACTACCAAATAACCTTTGTTTAACCTTAAAACTTTTGTACTATGATTACTTCTCAAATTATGGCACTCTCCTAGCTAAATCACATTTCAAATAACTAAATGTTTCAGCATTTTGATTCACCCTCTTGGCAAAGCCATCCAGTGTTTGCCACCAGCTTTATCCTCACTTTTCCACATATGTAGGCATGGACTTTTATGTGAAGTCCAGATTTTTAAACCTTGGCTACTAATTCAAACTTCTAAAAACACTGTGTAAGGACAAAAATCTGTCTGAAGGAGACTTCAGCCCACTAGTACCAGTTTATAACACCAGGCTTCCAGCTGAAAACAGCTTAGAATTTCAGCCCTATGTCAATGTATTCCCCACGGAAGACACAGAATGTATAGCCCTGCCCTCCAGGAGACCAGTGGGGACAATGGACACACCACTGCAGGATGAGATGGCAAACAGAGAGAGAGAAAAGCTTGCAAAGGAGAACACAGTACCCACCAGCCACACACCTCTCCTGACCACTGGCACCAACAGGGTAAGTTTGGGAAGTGGTAGTAAAAAGGTGACAGAGTAACCCTACCCCTATATACCTAGGGAAGAAATAAAGGGACTCAGAACCAGATAAAAGCAAACAAAAATTCAAAAGCCCCACCTTTGCAGATCCAAGGTAGATTCCTGAAATAGTCAAGCCTTAATGGAACCATAGCAACAGAAAAAGCTTACCTCCTCAGAGGCTGGTGGTATCATAAACAAACAAAAAAAACTTTTACTGAACATCTGTGCTCCAAGTACAATGCCAGGTGCTGCAGGAATACCAATTCATGTAAATATCACCTCAACAACCTTAAGAGGAATCATTATTCCCAATTTACAGATGCAGAGACAGAGACTCTGAAATCCTGAAGTCTGTAAAAGAGCCAATCATCTGGAGCCAGATGATTCCTCTCCTACTAACTTGCTGACTTGGCCAGAGAGATTTGGGCTATTACTGTAGATTCATAACGGCAAGAAGTCAAGAACAACTCTTTAGCTACAATAATTAAAAGAGTAGAACTGGTATTAAAAGAAGCAGAGATTATCAAAGCACAACAGAACCCATAGCAGGCCCTGTTGATTATGAGAATTTAACTTTGTGATAAACGCAGTTTCACAAATAAATACAAAAGAAAGCATAAAGACCGTTCAATAAATGATGTTGAAATAATTCAACAGCAAATTTTAGAAAACTTATTACATTCCTCAATTTATATCACCCAATGAAATGCAATCCAAATAAATGAAGTTTTTTCACCAAATTACATTACTAGGATGAAAGAAAAATAAATATTCAATAAATTTCTGGATAAAGAATTACTTTCAAAAATGAAAACTGATAGAAGAAATTTCAATTATAAAAAAGGATAGAGTTAAATTAAAAAGTGTTTTCTATGAAAAAATAAAAAGGCAGAGTATAAGACTTATATATGTATATATAACAGACATGGCATTAATATCGTTACTATTATCTATAAGATATAGGTAGAAGAAACTGTTTAGAAGAACCAGGATACAAGCAAATAGAAAAATATTCACTAGTCAACCAAAATGTACAAATTAAGCATCAATTATCACTATTTATCAAGTAAATTATGAAGAATTTTAAAATAATAATATCCATGGCTGGTCAGATGTAGGAAAACCAATGTTCTCATGTCAGTGGATATTACAGGTGACATAAACCTTTTGAAGAGCAATATGGCAATCTTCTTATAATTTTTCCTAAAGAAATAATCTAAAAACCTGGAAGGAAAATACCTATATGCACAACAATAGTCATTATAACATTTATAAAACTGAAAATAATGTAAAAAGCCAAAAATAAGTGATGTATAAATTACGACCTGCCCACTTTACTATCAGTACTTTGAGACCAGGATGTCTTGTTCGGGATGGGAGATCCAGGGGCCAAGTTCATATAGCACGAGCATTAAATAAATATGAGTGAATACTGAAGGAAAGGAAAAATATACAGCCACTTAAAATGATAGTTAAAGACTAGGTAGTTGGTGGCACAATTTTAAGTGGGGGAAAGAATATAAAAGTGTAGGATATAGTCATAATTTTGAAAAACCACTAGGAGGAAGTATGTAAAACTAACAACAGTCGTGCTAATAGGTTTATAAGCAATTATTCTTTATTATGGTTATGCTATCTTTATTTAAAATGTAAACATACCTCAGCAGGATTACTATTATGATTACTTAAAATATAAATTAATCCTTAGAAACTGAAAAGATAAAAATCTAATAACTAATGGAATATGTGTAAAATTCCTAAAACAGCTCCA
This sequence comes from Pteropus medius, assembly GCF_902729225.1. Classification (NCBI taxonomy): domain Eukaryota; kingdom Metazoa; phylum Chordata; class Mammalia; order Chiroptera; family Pteropodidae; genus Pteropus; species Pteropus medius. The sequence goes on along the minus strand of NW_024350325.1, from coordinate 10,020,731 downwards.
TATGTAGGTAAATCTGCCCAGCTAAAAAAAAAGCATAGTCATACAGACAGGTTCAAGTGACATTCACAATTTAGATGAGACATATCATTTCTTAGTCCTAACTCATTAATAAATGAACACATCACGGGAAGTCAAAACACCTGCTCAGTTTGCTGTACTTCTGTTTTTTTTCTGAACTCTCTCTGGCTGTGGGCTGAAAGGGCTTATAACTGTTATTTTCTGACTTGGGGGCTATTGGTGAGACAAGGTCAATTTTATGATTCCAGTGGGGATTCAGAAAGGCAAAGCAGCCAGAGGTGAGGCAGCCTGGGGTGGGCTGACAGTCTCTGAGTTGAACTGTATTTCCACCATCTATCTAGCTGAGCGGTCCCCACCTTTCTGGCACTAGTGACCGGTGCTCCTATGAGAATCTAATGCCTGATGGATGATCTGAGGTGGAGCTGAGGCTGTGACGCTAGAGCTGGGAAGCAGCTGCAAATACAGATGAAGCTTGGCTTGCTTGCTTGCCTTCCTTTCACCTCCTTCTGTGTGGCCTGGTTCCTACACTGACCAGAACCGGTCCCCTGATCTAGAACACCAAAACTACACACAGAGAGAAAGAGGGTACAAAACTTCAAGTTTTTCTAAGGTACTGTTTCAAACTACTGCTCTCAACCCATTACGGGTCAACTGAATGAATCACAGCCAGGATTTCACAAAGGCTACAATAGAACAGAAAATAGCAGCATGCACATACCACTAAACAGATACCATTTCACAAAACTTTCGTTTCAGTTGTACAAGTGTATAAGTATCAAAGTATGTGAGTTTTGGGTAGCAATGCTAAATATATTTCTTACTATGATTTGTGGTCAAAAAAGTTTCAAAAGCATTATTTTAGACAACCCCGGCCCTGACCTCGGGCCTGCGAACGAACCATCCAGAGCTAAACTGCTCGGTATTTGTAACTAAAGGATTCATCTAGAAGTAGGAATGTAGTGAGTCCAGTTCAACTAGGTATCAGGCACCAATACAAAACAAACATCTCTTTAATATTTTATCCAGGAATAAATAACCACTGCCATCCCAAGGCTCAGGAAAACATCATTTTACAGTCTCCACACAAAGTGCATGCCACTTTTTCCCCTCTGCGCACTTTTCTGCACTTGAGACTTTAGGATGATGTGGTTGCAGAGACTTTATACTTATCTAGTAACTATGTGGGCACAACACTTTGCCAGAGTCACAAGTAGGAAATCCTATGCCGCCCTTTGTCAGATAGAGAAACTGAGGCTTAGGGTGACAAAATGCCCTTGGAAATGCCGAAGGCCAATGCACGATACAGCTATATCAGACTTCCAGCCCCAGCTCTTTCCCAAGAATCCTTAAATTAAAGGCACACAGCGCAAAGCAGCACGCCCGCCAAGAGACAAGTAGAAGACTTTTCTTTTTTGATCTTATTTGTTAACTTCTTACACCTCTGAATTAATTTTTACTAATGACTGAAGCATTTTAATGAGGAGCTCCCTCTACCCTTTAAAAAAAAAAGTTAACGAGACTGCATGCCGAAGTTGCACAAGGAAAGTTATTTTTTCTGCGTTAGAGAATTTCTAGGCTAACTGTGGCATTCTCCTTGAGAGACCTATTCATGTAAAAACGAACTAGTGTTACCTCTTTGTGAAGTCCTTCTATTCTGATACTGTGGCTGAGAAGAAAAGCTTGCTTTGGTGGCCATTTTCTTCTCAGGTAAGTATATTCTGTATAGAATTTAGTTTAGTATTATAGATATCAATAGATTACTACTTGAAATAGTCTTAAATCACAGTTTACCTATTGATTTCTAAATACCACTAAGTGTCTGAATTATTTTATGACATCACGATGGTTCTCGACAACAAACAGAACATGTCTCTTTCTTAAAGCAGTTCAAAGTGAAAACAGAGCCAGGGAAAGATGCTAAGCAAGCCCAAAAGCAGCATTTGTTTTAAAGTCTTGATTTGGTTTGCTTGGAAAAAATTGGCTCTCTGAAGTCTCTTCCAGCTACTAACATCTTATGATTTTTACATTTTTTTTTTTTTCAAAGTAAGTTTAGTAATCTTGGAGGTATAAGATAGCTGATCAGGATTTCACAATCTGTGACTCACTCATTCCAAAAGTGTCAGAATTGTCACCCAAATATTTTCCATTGTCTTGTAATATCTAGATGAATGTATCCTATCCTTTTGAGGTCCTCGCCAGAATCTGTTTTTACTATATAAGTTAAATAGGGAATTCAAAACCATTAGGAATTTTGAGGTCACTAGAAGCTAAGCCTCCTTAAATAAGCAAGCTTTGCCATAGCGATCTTTTCTTTAAAAGTGAATCTGTAGTCTGACCTTTAGAGACACAAAAGCAGCCTGTTTGCAGACACATTTGCTGGCATGAAGAACTGCCTCGTTCTGAATCCAGCATAAAAGTCTAATTTTCAACAATCATATGGGGCAAATTCTCATTCTGGAACCTTGAAACCAGCAATTATGACTGCCAAATGATAAATCTCAAGTGCATAGTTAGAGGTTTATTAATTTTATGACATTTAAATAGACTTGACACACTCAAAAATTAGTTTAGATGTGTTACAATTTTGTCAACTTTCGAGACCTCAAACTACCACTCTAAGAAGGTCCTCGACTATCAGAATTATGCTTACACTGTGTGAAAAACTTTAATTTGAGTTAAATTATTTTTGATGTGTTATAAAATACATGATACATAAAACTCTACCAGAAGCTCAACTGAACTGAGCTAAGGTATTAGTGAAACTAATGGTTTCAACCAGAGAACTGCATAGTGCAATTTCACAATGAAAAGAATCAATGGTAAAAGAACCAATAGTATATGGATTTATAAAATTAAATGAAATTTTAAGATATATCTTTTGAAGAAATAGTCAAGTAATCATAGCCACTTAAAATCACAGTAGCTCCAAACTGGAAAAAAAGGACCTTAGATTATTAAAAAATCCAAGGCTTTTCTAGTCCCAGCCCCTTCTCATCCTGATCCCCTTTTGTAATGTTACCCTGGCCTAAAGCAAAATGCTAAATTCCTCTCAGGCTCAACTTAAATATCTTCGCTCTTGAGAACTCACAACTTCCTCAGGACCATTTCATTCCAAACACGACTGATCAGCCAGTGGTTTAATTTCATTCAATGATGATACTGCCTATCTCCATTGTGCAAAGCATTAGGGATCAGGTCACTTTATATGAGATAAAAATCTGACTCCCTTTCAGAAATTGCAGGGGTTCTGTCTCCAGAGCTTACTGAGAATACAGCTATGTTGTATAAACTGGACCCAAATTAAGTCGGAATATAAAGTAGCAGTTCCCCAGGATCCCCTCGTCCATAGCCTCCTTCCCCACGTCCCACCACCACATCCTCGAGGCTTTCTATCCAGAAAAGAATTCCAAATTCTTGCATCTAGAGGTTTTGTGAATTTTCATTATTATAGTTACTCCCCTGGAGACACTGATTTTTCAGGTTGTTCAAAGTGTGACACTCAGAGTTGGGTTCTGAATTCAAGGCTCCTGAGTTTATACTCTTAAGCAGTCCATTCTAGTGCCTCTCAACAAATGGGAGTTTTTTCTTCCTCCTCTATCTAAAATATCCTTTCCTTTACTCTAGCTTTTTCACACGAACTCCTATTCATCCTGCAAGATCCATCTGAAGTAGCTCCTTTTCTCTAACCACCACAAGCAGAGGAGATTCCTAGGCAACCCCAGAGGAAACTGTTTGTACCTGTCTTTATTCAGCACATCTCCTCACATTGAGATTAAAATTCCCTTTCACCCATTGCACGGGTATAGACTCCTAGTAAAGGAAAAATTTCTTATGACTGTCTAATACTAACTACCTAAAGTTACTGAAACTCTCTGTATGAATGGTAAGATTGTTGTGTTAAGATACACCTATAAAGAATTTACAAAGATAAAGGTCTGGGTGGGGCTGGGTCCTACCTAGAGAGAAGTCTCTCTCTTGGCCTTCAACACTTGGAAAAGCTGCGACTCACTGCACAAGGGAGCCCCTGGAAAGCTGCAGATGACACATCAGTCTTAACTAAAATAGAGCCAAGATGCCTGGAAGGAAGCTCCTAAGCAAGGAATGTTAACAAGACATTCACTCAGAAAAGACAATCCAGAAAGAAGCGTGGAAACAAGGAACCCAAACTACCAAAGTTGGGCTTGTTCTATGAAGACAGAATTCAGCTACAACCAAAGCAGATACTCACATAAGGCCAGTGAGTTCTGAAACAAGTTCTGCTTTATGGTAGCAACAGAAATCTGCAATTATAAGTCAGATTGTTTTTATATTTATTATAGTCCCTTATATTTCCTCCCTTGATATGCAGTAAAGTTCCAGGCTGTCTTCATTGTGCTAAGATAAACTGAGGGTGAGAGTTTTTATCTACTCTTGGGCCTGCAGATTAGATTATCACTACAAAACCCAGGGTGAAAACAGTACTCCAAAAAAAAAAAAAACTCCTCCAAAGGAAGGTAAAACGCAGGAGACAACAAGGACTGTGGAATCCAGCCACTTTTCCCATCTGAAAATTCTCTTTTCAATAATAAATCTTAGAGGTGGTGGTTTTATTACCTTTTAAAATTTTCTGAAAGGACCTTTTCATTTTCACCAATGTACCGTGCACGTGCTTAAACCACAGTAGAAATTCAAATATTTGTCGACAGAATGAATGAAATAATGCATGAACTTCCAAAGTTTTAAGGCACCTTAAAGGCCACCCAGTCCACAAGTATACATTTGTCCACGCTGGGCTTTTATAGGTTGTCATAAGATTCATTCAACAAATATCAAATAAATGTATACAAATAGTTAAGATGCTGTGCTTTCAGGAACAACAAAAATAGATCAGTTACCGATACAATGTATGTTTACTGAGAGCCCACTGTATGCTAAGCACTATGCTAGGCCCCAAAGATACTACAATGAACAGGAGGCACATAGCACCTTAGTTAATTCATGGAGAAGATAAATGGACAAATATCTATAATACTGTTTAAAACAGAAAATGTTAAATGTTTTCAAAGGTATGGATAAAGGCTATCAGGAATCAGAGGTCAAAAAAGAAAACCAGGGTTTTAAACGAACTTATGGGGCACTGTCATTCAAGAATAGGACATTATCTGTGGTTTAACCTTAATGTTCAGGAATGAAGACTTACTAGTTTCTAGCTGAAGCAGTCAATAGAAATGGCTTTGTAGGTTTGATAGAAATCAATATTCTATTTTCATATCTTTAGTGACAGTGACTTTGGGTTTTAAAAAGCAATACAGATCAATACTCTTTTAATGAAAACCATAACCAAAACGGAGCTCTAAATGACAAAGTTATTTTCACATGAGTACAGAAACATAGACTTGTAGATTTGAGTAATAATAAAATATACGTAAAGAATAATCCTGAACTTACAGGTGGGCCTTATTTAACAGTAACTGTAATAAAATAAATTCTGTTAGTTACATTGTAAAGTAGGAAAATGAAAATGAAGTTAATCCATACCTAAACATTACATCTTTTGTCTATAATCAAATGAAATTTATCTTTCAGTTTTTTTCTTCTATGCTTCTTTAGTTTCTCCAAATACTTTGAAATGCACGCCTCTAAAGCTGTTTGCTTCAAGATAAACATACTAATACAGGAATCAAGACTTAGTACCAAGGTAGGCTCCATCACCAGCTACATGACTTTGGGCAGGTAAATTCTCTGGTCTAAATTTTCTCAATTGTGAAATAAAGCAGTTAGAGCAAATAACCTCTAAGATACCTCTGAACTCTAAAAAAAAAACAAAACTGAAAACTTAACTCTACTCCCAAACCATCAACCAAATCAGAAAGTTTCAAAACTCTTATTAAAGAACATAGATTTAACTACCTTATCTTTTTACTTGATTCAACAAACTCATGAATTTCCTACAGCAGTTAGGTTGAGCGGTTTCATCTCTAGCGGTTACAGACTGGGAAAAATGACATCTATCAATATATTCCTTTAAAACAATTCTATGACAAAAGACTTTCTAGGTCTAGAAGCAATCTAATAGAATTTTGCCTCTGTCGAAAAATTAAACCTCATAAGACTTCTTTGTGAATTTCAAAAGGTTTCTACATCCACATAGCCCATCTCAGCCATGAATTTCTTCTGTTTACTGCACACTGCTTGCCACTGGTGTATGTTTACAATGCTTTTCATTGGATTTACATAGGAAATGAATCCGTTTGGCCATCTGTATAGAGTATGATATAGACAAGCACATGTCATTAATATACTCATCCTAGTTATACGAAAAAACTTATGATATGAATAGACCTATAAGGCAAATTTTTTGAGGCCATACTGTATGCCAAATGCTGAAATGACTATAAAGAGAGTAATAAACACTTTGTTACTTAACCTCTGCCTGCAATTTAAGGAGTCACGGAGAAAAAATACTCTGTACCTCAGCATAATATGAACTTACATTAATAAAACCTAACTACCGTTTTAAGGTTATAGCCCCTTGTCATACACCTCTCTACAGTGTTAAATTTTTTAGAATATTAGTTGATATTATCCAAGGAACAATTCCAGAAAATTCTATACTACATTCAAATAGCATTCCTGTGAAAATTAGCTTCCTCAGCCTAATTTCTGCGTATTACAGAATATTAAAGCAAAAACGCTTGTCTGGAAAAAAAAATATTAAGGGAAGAACTGGATCCACTTTTGCAAATTAAGCAAAAAGAAAGGAAGCAAGCAAAGGGAAGGAACTCCAGCTATTTGCAGAGGTCCCTTGTAATTTCTAGGCGCTTCTCTCCGAGCTTGAAAAGATAAGAAAAAGGAGGAAAAGATGAGATGGCACCTCTCCTTTGGGCAAAAGCCCGAAGTTACTCTTTTCACAACTTGCAATAGTCATTGAATTCCCTTTAAGATGCCCAGGAGATCTGGATTTGGTGGGAATGTACAGGAGACGAGTGGCATTTGTTTTCAGTTCGGAGCCCTAAGAACTGTACCAGAGTACTCAAAAACCCTGTTATTTTCTCAGAGGCAGCTCGGAGCATCCTGCCCACGCACACACCTGCAGGGCCATGCGGCTCCTCCCTCTCCCCCTCCCGCCCTCAGGACAGGGCCAAGGTCCAGCGACCGTCATACCATCAGTCCACCGACCACCCCGGCGTCAGCAGGCTTCACCCGGCCCCGCGCGAGCCCAGAGCGCACGCCGCTGTCCGAGCTCCGCTTCCCCGAGCCACACAGCGGGGACGAAGCGCAGCTGGACACCCGCGCACTACCAGGATGCGTATTATAATAAAAACTTAAGGGACATGTCTACACTTGAGCCGACGTGGAGATACAGCAACCGACGCGAGTTCGTGGATCTCCGGCCCGTCCCGCCCCTCTTCGCGGCCGAGGGGCAGACGTCCGTACCTGTCCTCCGAGACGCTGATGACGCCCTCCTCCTTGGGAACGATCACGGCCATATTCACCACCTCCTGGGACCCCTCGACCCGCTGCAGCAGGATCGGCTTGCGGATTAGAGGCTTGGGCTGAATCTCCGCCGCCATCAGAGGGGGCGCGCTGGGGGCGCCGCTGCAAACCGCGCAGTGGGGCCGGGCTGAGGAGACCGCTCGGGGACAGGCAAAAGCCGAAACGAGGACTCTGGTTGGCCCGAGCGGGACGCCAGGGACCCGCGATCATAGCCTGGCCTCCGCCCCCGGGAACGACTCCGCGCTCCCGACTTCGGGTACCGAAACCGCCACCACCGGCGCTGCAACCCGTAGCCACCACCAGCGGGAGAGGGGGGCGGAGACCCGGGGGGCGGAGCCGGCGGGGGCGGGGCCTGCCACAGGTGGTGGCCGCTGGTCGGCGCGAGGGCGGCTGCACTTCCGGAAAGGCGGTGGAGGAGGGGGGAACCTAAAAGGAGGCGGGGCGCTGATGACCCAATAGGCGTGCGTCTGCCCACTTGCCCACTTCCGCCCCACCCCTCCTCAAATCCCAAACGCTTGCAGCGCCTCCTTAGGACGCATGCGCCTTCCATTCTCTGCGGGCTTCTACCCTTGCCACTTTCCACACCCAATGTTCGGTCCCCTCCCTCTTTAATCTCCCGTGAACGCGCGTGTCCACACCCCTGGGAACGCGCACGCCGGAGGCCCTGCCCTCTCCGAAATCTTTGAAAAGAGGGCGGAGGGTGGGGCGGGGAAAAGCACGCAAGGGTGAAGCCGGAAAAGGAAAAAGCCAGCTGGAAGGAAAGAAGCCGAACTAGTTAGGACGTGACTGAGCATGCGCACAGGTTACCTGTCCGGCGTGGCCTTAACAATGAAACGGGGCGGGAGGCAGCTTGCTTCCCCCAACGTGCACCAGGCCCAGGTCGCGGAGTGAAACTCCATGGGCTCCTGGGAGTTGTAGTTTCTCTGAGTCTTCTCACCCTTGTCCTGGAATGACCTACTGCCCTCTTCTCCTTGCTCTTGCCCTTGGGAGCTCTATAAGTCACGTGGGCCATTGGCCTAATTGCAGCCTGGACTGACCTCTAAGCAGCGATCCCCAACCTTTTTGGCACCAGAGACTGGTGCTCCTATGAGAATGTAATGCCTGATGATCTGAAATGGATCTGAGGCTTTGATGCTAGCGCTGGGGAGCAGCTGCAAATATAGATGAAGCTTCATTTGCTCTCCCACTGCTCACTTCCTGTTATGAGGCCTGTTTCCTAACAGGCCTCTGGTACCAGGTCTGTTTCCCTGGGGAGTTGGGGACCCCCTTGCTACACAGCAGGGGAACTGAGGGGTAGCCCCTTCATGAGCAGACAGTTGCTACGCCCTTGGTTCAGGCCACGGCTACTGATGGTGGAGCTCTAGAGGTAGGGAAAGAAGAGAATTTCTCATGAGTATCTTTGAGGGAGTTTAGAGATCATCTGTAGTGTCAACCTCTGCCTTTTCTTTGATGGCTAATTTACTAGCCTAAGGTTACTGTAGCTCCACATTAGGGCTATAGAGGTTATAGCCCTTCCCTTGCCTCAGACTTGAACCCAGACTCCCTAGCTCTTGGTCCTGACTTCTTTCCATGCCCCAGCAATCCAGCCTTTCTAACTTGCTGCAGAGACAATGAAGAGAGTTATTGTGATTATTGAGTGACGGTTAGGTGCCTGATGTGGGCCTAGCATGTGGCTTCCTTCATTACATGATAACCCCGCTGAACCATCCAAGCAAGTGTTAAGCTAGCTGAGGTGTGGTCATGGTCTATGTGATGTGATTGGACTGATAGGGCTCTGGAGGTCAGAAAAATAATATGCCAGAGCTGGGCAAAGAATGGCACAGGCCTTGTGGGAATGCATTTCTAAGGCAGATTTTTGGCAGCCAAGGCTATATACGGCAAAGGACCTGTCTCAAAGCATTGTGCAACTCTTTATTACTTCCCATCTTTGCAGAAATTCTGTAAGGCCCTTGAAAGGTATTTTTCAGCTTTGAGATCTAGAACAAGGCGTTCTGCTTCGCCAAGCCTCAGGTTCCTCATCTTTCAAGTGGAGGGTAATAACACCTACCTGGAGTAGTTGTTGTGAGGCTTACAAATGACATATTTTAAATGCCTTTATGCACAATAGATCATCTGAATTTGGGGAGATTAAGTCGACATATTTGGGGGGCCATTTTTAGCCTACTACAGTGGTTTTAAATACTATTCGTATGCTCCTGTCCCCCAGATTCTTGTCTCTATCCTTGACCTCACTCTTGAATTCCAGATTTATGTATCTAATGCTACTCCACTTTGTTACTTCATTGTTGAATAGATATTCCAAACATTCCCAAACAGTGTCTTTAAATCTACTGCATTGTTCACCCATTGTTCAAAACTATTTTCCTAGGAGTTGTCCTTGATTCGTCTCTTTTCCTCACAACTCATATCCAAACTATTAACAGGTTCTATCAGATACACCTCCAAAGTACATCTTAAATTTTCACACCTATATCGTCTATTCCCCAGTCCAAGTCATCATAATCTCTGGCCTCTACTACCACAGTAGCCAATTCCTTTCTCTGCTCCTCCTTCTCTTTGAACCCTTCACCCCAAAATTCATACAATCCATAATCCATTTTTTATCACAGTAGCCAGAGGATTTCGTTTTCAAATATAAACCAGATCAGTTACTCCTCTGTTTAAAACTCATGAGTGGCTTACCACTGCACTTGGGATAAAATGCCTCTCCAATGTCAGTAAGCTCCAAGCCCTGGCTTGGAAATTCCCCCAGAAACACCAACCAATGTCCTGCTGGTGGCCTTTGCACACAGTGTGTTCACTTCCTGACTACTTTCTTCTCACCGCTCAGGCTTCAGGTCAATGTTAGCTCCTTAAAGAGTCTTACCCTCCCACCTCTAAAGTACCCCACTTCTTCCTTACACTCACTGTCATATCACCCTGTTTTATTTTTCTCACAACATTTAGTTCTGCCCACGATAATCTTGTTTCTTATTTATTTCTAATCTTCTTCTTTTAGAAGAGAAACACCAGGAGAAAAAGGACATTACCTGTTTGTTATTGTATTTCTAGCCCCTAGAATAGTACCTGGCATGTGAGGAGGCACACCGTATTTGTTGAATGAATGAATGGATGAATAAATAGAAAGAAAAAGAGGCAGGTCCAGATTTGTTTAGCTCTGTTCCATTAGAACATAATAGAAAGACTGAAATCTGTACCTTACCCTAAATCCTGAGATAGAGCAATACTTGGGAGAACATATACAACAGGTAGATGATAATAACAAGGTGAATAGTTGGTATCCAAGAAAAAGGCCTAACATGCAATTTCAGAAAGCATACAACTACCAAAAGCCCAGGTTGATAACTCCTGTCTGCTCTAGGGAATTAAAATTGCTCAGCCCCACTCTCCCACCCACAAGAAATGGCATTTTAGTGGAGATCAATGACTGAAGAGAGTAGCTTGTTATAAAAATGATTCTCAAACTCTTTCGTTCATATATTAAAGAATTTTGAAGAATTTTAGTATAAGTATAAATATTCCAAAGAGTCTGAGTTCTATTATCTTGTAAGTATTAACATTTACTGTAAATATTTTTATACTTGAGGATCTTTTATTGATTCCCCGTAATACTACCTGAAACAAATATATATGTAAATTAAAATTTTATAATTTAATATACTAAGGCTATTAAACTCTAATTTTTAAAGGTTTCTTCTACATTAACTGATCATTACAATTGTTAGCATACAATAGGTCGAGGAAACAAATATATTAGAATTTATATAAAAATTATTTAACATAAGTAAATTTTAACTAAAAATGTTTAATGAAAATTATTCAAGATGAACAAGACTAGATTTTTACATTCCCCTGTTTCCAAGGATAAATAATCACTTATTGCTAGAATTATGCAGGGTTCAAGATTAATTCTATTTCTGTATTTTATTCTGTAAATGTAAGGGCTAAGACATGTTATTTACATAAACAGGTGGGAATGAAAAGAGTTTTATTATGTCAGTGCCACTCAACTCTTTGAACTCTTTCTGAGTCACATGTCAAAAGTCATGTAGTCAGGAAAAAAGTTATGCAAATCATATACTGATAAGGGACTTGTATCTAGAATATATAAAGAACTCTAACGACTCAATAATAAAAGACAAATAACCTAATTTTTTAAACTGGCCAAGAATCTGAATAGACCTTTTTCAAAAGAAGATATGGAAATGACCAATAATCATGTGAAAAGATGCTCAACATCATTAGCCATCAAGGAAACGCAAATCAAAACCACAATGACATACTTCGCAACTACTAGGATGGCTATAATTTTAAAAAGCAGGTAACAAATGTTAACAAATGTGGAGAACTTGTCCCTTCCCCCTCCCCTGCCACGCCATACACTGCTGATTGGGAACATAAAATATAAAATGGTGCAGCCTCCTACAATACAGTCTGGCTTTTCCTCAAAAGATTAAATGTAGAGTTACCATATAACCCAATAATTCCACTTCTAGATTTATATACCCAAGAAAAAGGAAACTTAGGTCTGCACAAAAAAATTGTACGTGAATGCTTATAGCATTATTCATAATAGCCAAAAAATGAAAATGATCCAAATGCCCATCAACTGATACATGACTATGTGACTTTTGACATGTGACTCAGAAAGAGTTCAAAGAGTTGAGTGGCACTGACATAATAAAACACTTCATTCTCACCTATTTATGTAAATAACATTTCTTAGCCCTTACATTTACAAAATAAAATACAGAAATCGAATTAATCCTCCTTTAATCCACACTTTCGCTTTTCAAGATTTTAGTTACCCTCTGTCAACTGCAGTCCAAAAATTTTTAATGGAAAATTCCAGAGGTAAACAATTCATAAGTTTTAAATTGCACACCATTCTGAGTGAGGTGATGAAATCTCACGCAGTCTTGCTCCGTCCCACCCAGGATATGAATTGTCCCTTTGTCCAGCGTATTCATGCTGTGTACACTCCCTACCCATTAGTCTTTTAGTAGTCAGCTTGGTGATCACATCAACTGTTGCGGTATTGCAGTGCTAGTGTTCAAGTAACCCTTATTTTACTTAAAAATGTCTCCAAAGTGCAAGAGTAGTAATGCTGTGATATGCCTAAGAGAAGCCGGTAAAATGCTTCTTTTAAGTGAAAAAATTAGTACAATACAATGAGATATTTTGAGAGACAGACCACATTCACATACCTTTTTATTACAGTATATTGTTATAATTGTGCTATTTAATTTTAGTTATTGTTAATCTCTTACTGTGCCTACTTGATAAATTAAACTTTATCATAGATTTGTACAGACAGGAAAAAACATAGTATACATTAAGCATCCACTGGGGGTGGTTGAAACGTATATCCTCAAATAAAAAGGAACTACTGTATATTTATACAATAGGCTATTCAGCAATAAAAATAAATGAAGTACTGATACAGACTACAACATGAATGAACCTTGAAATATGCTAAATGAAAGAAACCACTCAAAAAGGACCACATATTGTAAGATTCCATTTACATGAACCATGCAGGATAAGTGAATCTATAGGAATAGAAATAGATTTGAGGGTGTTTTTCTTTTTGAGATGACGAAAATGTTCTAAAATTGATTATTACGCTGGTTGCACAACTCTGTGAATTTTATGCTGTGTGAATTTTAGTTGTCTGTTACCCAAATTATTTTTGGTGACTCCCTGAAAAATTATATTATGGCTCCATCTATTTTATTGAAAGCAAAGTATTGGAAACCATCTGACTTCTGAAAGGATTTTTTTACACATTCATTAAAGTAATTTATTTTCTCAACTTCTGGGAAGTATACAAAAACATATTATATTACTATTACTTTATGTGTTATTCTTATACTTAAAGGTTTAACCCCATATGCTAAAAAAGAATAGAATTTTAGAATGTTTTAAATTCAGCACAACTTTTAAAATAAAATTCTTTTATTTCATCACATGCTTAAATATATTTTTTTCCAAATCTTAGAGCTAGATGTTTTTTGTGAAAAAAGTCCACCATGTAGCCTAATAATCAAAGGTCCAATGTCAAACCAATTAGGCAAAACATACTATCAGGAATATTCTGACTTTATTTCTCCATTCAAATGAATAAATATTAATATGCGTTTTAAGGAATATTGTAAAAATATAATGGAATGCATCTTGTAAGATGGATTGTGAAGTGTAGTCAAGAGTTTCATTATGTAGATCTAATATAATTTATCAGTTTTTAATAACTTAGAAAACAAATAGTACACCAAAGTTCTTTTCTTATTAATTAACATAATGTGTGGCTTAAGTTATAAATTTTGGTGAAGCAAGAAAAATGACAAAAGGCATAATATAACGTGATATTCTTTCAATAATTATGTGTGTGTGTGTGTATGTTGAACTCTGGTGTGGAACTTTTGAGAATAATTAAGTAAAAAATATAAAAATCAAGCAGCTACACTAGTTTGGTTAGGAATCATAATAAAATTTTTTTATCTATTTAATGAAAAAGAAAGGCATATACTCCTTGAAAGAAAACAGTCTTAGACTAATATATAATTAATTTTAATAGGAAATAAAAAATATTACACATTTTCTAAAATACAATAAGATGATGATTGATCATAAATGAAATAAATATTCTATATAATTTGACAAATAGTTTCTAACTACCTTATAACAGTAACTGAATCTGAACAAATAAATTTCATAGTGGGTTTTAGTTAATGTGTTTTGAAAACTTGGCAATACTGAAAAATACTGCAACTGCATGGAAGGGAATCAGCATTACTAATTTCGTCTAGGTTGGCTTCTCTAAAGTCTTTTTCTTTCTAGTTAATTACTCATGCTGGGGTTGAGTATGGAGAATAGCTGAAAAGAAATGCTTACATTTAAAATACATGAGATAAGGTGTTTGGGGCATTCAGTACTTCTTACTGCAGTTCTCTTAGCTTTGCTCTCACAGTACTCCTCTTGCAGAATAATGCTTTCTTTGATAATAGAAGAGATGGAAGAGGTGAAGACATTAAACAACCAAAAAGAGAAAATGCTGTAACTCCCACCACACTACTCCACCTTATAGTATACTTGATCTTAGCCAAAAGGCCAAGAAGCGATCCCACCTTATATTAGAATTAAGAACTTTTCAAGGTGGGTCAAAAAATCCTTACCAGAAATACTTATGACAAGAAATATCAGAAAGATCCGTGGATTAGGTCACCTTGTAAATCATTAAAGTTACCCCAAGTCGATATTTTGTAGTATCTTTTTGTTCTTGATGTTTCTTTTATCCAGGGCAAAACAACCATAGTAAGATTGGGGATGCGTAAAGATATGAAATGGGAGAACATCTGAGGTAAATGTAGGCACATCCTCAGGCAAATTGATTTTAAGACTTATAAACTTTGAGGATCTGGAAACAGATAACCTTAAAAGTATGCATATCCATGTACTACTTGAAAAGTTTCAACAGAGCAGAGCTCTGAGAGCCATAGTTTGGACACAACTGATCTAGGAAACAGAAAGGGGCTTCTGCTATAGCAGGGCATGGAGTCTTTAAGTAGAGAAAAGATTAAAGGAAAGGAATTATGCTTAATCATTGGAGCAAGGCAACTTCTTTTGGATTGATTCCTCATTCTTGGAAGGCTGATTATAGGGAGCAGGGTGTGACTAGCAAAAAGGCTCAGAGCAGAGTTTAAAGTCCTTTCTAGCAGTAAACAGCATGCATTTTTCTGGTTTTTCTTCAGCAACCTAGCTTGGCAGTAGGAGGCAGGGCAAGTGTGAAGTAAACAAACAAACAAATAAATAAATATTTCTTTGTCACACACAACACACATGTTCCTGACACAGAGCTCCTAAAACTCTTGTGAATTCCTAAGTGATAGGAGCACTAAGAGCATCCTTTGTTCTAATGAGGTGGCTCTGGGTGGGCTCCTGGATGAGGCCGGTCACCAGAAAGATCAAGCCATGATTAGAAGCTTTAAATTTTCACTATGCCCCACTTCCCTAGAGAGGGAAGAGGGACTAGAAATGGAGTTAATAGTTAATCATGCCTATGTGAGGAGGCCTTCATAAAATCTCAATAGTAGGGGGTTCAGTGAGCTTCCAAGTGGGTGACCATATCCATGTGCCAGGAGGACGATACACCCCAACTGCACAGGGACAGAAGTTTCTGCCCTCAGGACTCTCCCAGACCTTGCCCTTTGTATCTCTTCATCTGGCTGTTCATCTGTATCTTGTATCGTATCCTTTAATGAGCTAGTAAACGTGTTTCCCTGACTTCTATGAGGTGCTCTAGACAATTATTGGAATTTGAGGACGTGATCATGGGAAACTCTGATTTGTAGCCAAACTAAGCAGAAATTTGGGTAACCCAGGGACCTACTATTTTCAAATGACATCCGAAGTGAGAGTCTGATGTGGGACTGAGCCCTTAACCTTTGGGATTTGAGGCTATCTCCCAGTAGGCAGTGTCAAAATTGAGTTAAACTGTAGGACACCCAGCTGGTGTCAGAATTGCTTGGTGGGTGAAAACTCCCACACATCTGGTGTTAGAAGTGTTGCGTGTGTGGTAGTAGTGTGAGTAAAGGAGCCACGCAGAAGGAGGACCAGAATTTTTCCTGACACAGCAGGGATCTGGGAACTCTGACTTCATCAGCTGAAAAGCACACATAGCATGAAGAATCAATCTACTAGGACATTAGTCTGAGACCCAGAGAGGCAGTCGGTCAGCATCTGATAGGAACATTTGATAGCTGGCTGGGGTTCCAGAGCAGGAGATTCAAGTCTGCAGTGACAACTTAGGAAAGCAATGCTGGGCTTGAAGGACTGGTGTTCTGAGCAGGAAGCTTAGACAGGTCTTATGTCAGAGCTAGGGACAAGGTCAGAGTAGGATCAATGGCTTAATAGTGGCCTTTAGCAAAATCACTTAGTCTATTGGAGTCCCTCTTTCTTCATCTGTAACATTTAGATAATTACAACAACAATCTTACAGACTTGTTGTGAAACAGACCAGTGCCTGCCAAGCAGCTCCTCTACAGGGAGAGGAAGAAGACTAGAAAGAGTTGGAAGAGAACCATAGGGAGGACAGATAGAGGAAAGAAAAGGGATGGAGATGATGACTCTCAAAACAAGAGATAAATCTAATTATCAGAACTGGATCACGAGTCAAAGCCAGATTATCTTGCAACAGAATTCCCAACTTTTCAAATGACTAAAATCTAAAAATAGAGAATTAAAGATAACTTCCACTCTTGTATTAAGTCAATTGTTTATAGTTCATTGCTTTGAACTCTGAATTTTCTTGCTGACTCTAACATGTATTGGTGGTTCCCAGGCATGCTCACAAAATCACTAGGAATAAAACTAATGGTCCCTTGGCATAGAACTACCATGACGAATAATCTACGAACATCAGATAAACATTCCTCCATTTGTCTTCCTTCTCCTTTCCCAGTTTCCTCCCCAGTGGTAGGTGCGAGGACCCCCTCAGCCTGGCTGCACATCAGAAAGGCTTGGGAACTTTTTTAAAATGCAGATTCCTGGACCCTATCACCAAACAACTGATTTTAGTTTTCTGGAAGCTTAATGTGAGAATCGAAATTTTTATCAAATGTTTCAAGTGATTATAATGCAAGTGGCCTTCAATGTCTAGTCTAATTGGAAACTATAGGCCTGGGAATCCAATGGAAGGGTACAGGAAAAGTGATCAGCAGAACGGAGGGCTAGGCTTCCACCCATGGGTATATCTCCCCTTCCTTCTCTTTCCCGTTATGAGGGACTAGCCAGACTTCTTCCTCTTCCATTAGTAGCATCTAGTGTTTCTGAACAGATCCCTGTATTTTTGTGTGTCTCACTGAGTAATAAAACACAACCTGTGGCTTTTCCCCTACTCACCTGTACGGGAAGCAAGCACAAGGCTTTTGCAAAGCATGTCTCTTAATCTTCCTCTCCAGTCCTCTCCACTGCTCTCTAGCCCAGGCAAGAGACAACCAACCTAATGGTAGGTTTTTGTGTATACAAAGGGCTGAAGTAAGATTCATCTATATTCCTATATTCCTATATATATACATATATATTTGTTTAAATAAACTTTATTTTTTAAGAGCAATTTGAGGTTCACAGCAAAATTGAGTGGAAAGTACAGAATGTTCCCATATAGCCCCTGCACCCACACATGCACAGCCTCCCCCATTATCAACATTCTCCACCAAAATGGTACATTTGTTACAATAAATGAACCTGTACTGACACATTATTATCATCCAAAGGTTCACTCTTGATGTTGTATTTTATGGGTTTGAACAAATGTATAATAACATGTATTCACCATAATATCATATAGAATAGTTTCACTGCCCTGAAAATCCTCTGTGTACTGCCTATTTAAATCTCTCTCTTCCAAACTCTGGGAACTATTATTTTTATTGTCTTCATAGTTTTGCCTTTTTCAGAATGTCATATAGTTGAAATCATACAATATGAAGCCTTCTCAGATTGGCTTCTTTCACTTAGTAATACACTTTTAAGGTTCCACCTTAAAAGTGTATTTTTATGGCTCGATAGCTCATTTTTTAAAAGCACTGGATAATATTTCATTGTCTGAGTATCCATAGTTTATTTATCCATTTATCTACTGAAGGACATCTTGGTTGCTTCCAAGTTTTGGCAATTATAAATAATAATTGTTCAAGTCTTTCTTTGTGTGATCATAAGTTTTGAACTCCTTTGGGTAAATTCAAGGAGCTTGACTGCTGTATTGTGTGGTATGACTATGTTTGTTTTTTGTAAAGAATGCCAAACTGTCTTTCATAGTGGCTATATCATTTTGCATTTCCACCAGCAATAAACAAGAGTTAGATTCATCTATATTTCAGGAGGAAACCAACTCTCCTGGAATTTTCTTCAGAGGAACCAGAAGGACAGAACAGGATGAAGTAGGAGTGGATACCAACCTTAGGAAAATGACAGCAATTAGGGTAAATACTGAAAAAAAAAGAGAGAAGAAGGAAAAGGATATAAGTTTCTGTTCCTTCTTTGTTTTCTTTTTACTTATAACTTTGATGCTACCATGGACCTGCCCATACACTAACCCTGAACTGGGATGAGGTGAGAGGGAGGGACTGTGACTGATGAGATCTGCTACTTAGAAGATCAAGGGCAGAGGAACCTCAAGTGCATTTGGTCCAGAGGAAGTGAGTCTACTATTCCTAGAACATGGTGGCCTTCCAAGAAATGTCTGTTGACTAAAAGCATAAATGAAAACATAAACTCTTTCTCATTTTGCCATTCAAGGGTCTTAAATCTATTAGAGTCTTTGGTTTAGCTCAAAAGACCTCAGACTAATCCATAAGTTCACAGACACTGTCTTCATCCATTCTTACTTCCAGCAAGCGATTGGCTCAGTCCCTGCCTCTGCTACATGCCAGGGAGTGAGCTAGGTGCTGAATGATATTAACTCTCTTGTGAAATCAAGAGCAGAGCTTGATTTCATCATTGGAGGGCCACTGACTTGGCACAATGAGCAAGTAGAAAAAGAGTTAGTGTGACAAGCTTTTGGTTTAAAAATAAAGGTCAGGACTATGCTCAGTTTCTGTTGCACAATTATATGGTCAGTTCTGCTGTAAATCTCCCTGTTTCACACAATATTTGAAGGAATTAAATGGAATCTATGGAGTATGAATATTGCTCATATGAAATAGCGACATGGGTGTGTGTGTGTGTATTATTGTGTGTGTGTGTGTGTGTGTGTGTGTGTATGTGTGTGTGTTGTGTGAAATACATTTAGTCAAAATAACTTATTCATTTGAAAGGAACCAGTCTCTAACTCTCATATATAACTACAGTTTCTTCCTAAGGAATCGACATTTTGTACCTGTGGCAACTTTGGGGGATAGCACTTTTTCCTACATGTACCTACTTTTGGTTCCATTTTCCACCTCAAATTATACACGCAAGAAGATACATTATTCTGTTAACAAAGAATGAGATCATCTTTATCCTCAAGGACTTCGACTGAAGACCAGTGGTTAATAACCAAAATTCTAATGGTGTTTCTGGAATCCTGGCAGAATGATATCTGAAACTCTTTGGATATATCTGATGGTGCCTTAAAAAAACTTTTTTGTAAGCTTCAAGGATCGACACAGCACAGCCATCTTACATATGAACCATTTTAGTATATGCTTAAACCTTGTCTTTTAAGCAGAAACCCAGCCTTCATCTCCTGTTGTATTTCCCCTAGCATCAAGCACAATGCAAGTCATGAAAAGGGAGTTCAGTAATGACAAGTAAGTAGAAAAATTAATTGAATCTTAATATCCTTGCAGAACAGTTTCCAGTGAAATGGAGTAGAGGAGAACCATATACTCATACTTCTCCTATCAGTAGAATTTACTTGGCAATAGAGACCAAAGAGATGAAGACAAATGTTTGTTATCAAAGATGCTTCTTCTTGAGTAAAATTGATCAAGATTAGGTTAATTTCCCTCAAGAGCAACCGATACCATGGGAAAAGGGCTTTCGTGCCAATGGACTCAATGTTATTCATTCTCTTGAACTGCCGTTCTGTCTCCAGGGGAGAAAAGCAGAAACAAACAAACAAAAAACTCCAACAATGAGAAAAAAGACTGCATTGACAAATAAATAGAAAAAGAGTTTAGAAGAAGTATAGAACAAATTGGAAATCCTAAAAAGAAACAGAAGAAGGCCAAGATATTATTGATAGTCCAAATAGTATAACCCAAACCTAGATCTCCTGCACTAAATCCTTAAAGAATTCCCTGGGCTTCCAAAATATACATTTTTACTTCCAGAGTTTAAAATCCTGAAGAATTTGTATCCTATATCATATGTTCAAAGATTAAGTATTTTCAAAAGGCTGATTCCCTTTCGAGGCTGATGCCAGTAGGAGCTGGAAACTGCACCCTTAAATGGAATGACAAAGAAAGTGAAAATGTGCCATAGTCAGAATGATCTCAGTTGCAAGTAACAAAAAATTCTACTTGATCTTTAAACAATGTGGAAAATTCTAGCATCCACTCAATCTCTAGTCAGAGTTTGGTCAGGTCATTGGCTCCATTTCTCTGCAATTCCCTTAGCTCTACAAGACATTTCTGTACTCTGGTTGGGTCCCCTTGAGGTGATAAAATGGAAACTAGTAGCTCTCAGGTTTATAAGCCTCTTCTTCCACATGAGTGCATCTTGCTTATCAAACCAAACTCCTGAGCTTCTTTCTGCTTGGTCATATACAGACCTGAACTAATATTCCCAAGGAGTGCCAAGGATGATTTTCTTGGGCCTGGAAGACATGCCTCTCTGAGAAGCAGCTATGATGAGGGAATGGATTATTCTGACTGGTTAAGGCCAATCAAGACCCTTCCCTGGAGCTGGGAGCGAGGTCAGTTATGCTCAACTCCCTGACTAGGAAACATGGAGGGAAGGAGAAGATGGATTCTGAATAAACATTCTCAGAATCTAAACTATTTAAAATTCTCTAAGCCTTTCATTCCATGGTACACTTCTCTTCCTTCCTGGAATGTTCTTCCCACTTCATTTATCTGGCAAACTCAACCTTCCTTCAACTCCAGCTCAACCATTTCAGCCTCTGTAAAGTCTTTTGGGATCCCTTATCCAAAAAGAGTGATTACTCCCTTCCATGTGCCATTCTTATACCCAAGACAGACTTAATTTACTGCCTTATCTCATTGTTCATCAGTTATTTATTTGATAGATTTCTCTCCCAAGATAGAAGTTTAACTCCTTGAGGACAGAAACCTTTTTTTTTTATCTTGACTTTTGACATCTATGAAATGACCAGAGCATATAGGAATATACTTTAAATAAATTCTGAGTTTTATTAATTCTGCTGGAAGCATTGATCATCAAGTTGTGAGTCCTCTGTGTAGGTGTAACCTCCTCTGATGTCATAAAAAGACATATTCTCAAAAAATGTAACTTGGTACTGGAGCATAGGCAGGTGGGAGATGAAACACTTGTGTCACTCTGGTTCTTGGCCTTCTTGGTCTGGATTTAGAAGAATCTTGAGGTCTTTGAGGATCCAGGGCAATATTAATTGATAATTATGCCCTCTGCTATCTGAAGGCAATTCAGGAACCAGTCAAGAAGCTTTTCTACATGAACCTCAAGGTGGTAACCTGGCTATCCAGAATACCTAATTTCATGTTATGTTCCATGCTTATGTTGCTTTTAGCATTCTTAATTAGAAAGGGGGAGCATTCTCTAAATATTATTTCCTCTCATCCCACAGTTCCAAGAAAAGAATATCGCTTTTACCTTTCCTCAACTTGCAATATCTGAGGATGGAGTAAAAAACATTTCCAAAAGATGAAATAAAATTATTATTATTATCAGCAATTTCTAAACACATTCTTGGTAAGGCATGGTATATGTGGCAGAGAAACACAGGAAACAACTGGGAAATTTCAGGAGAGCTAACGAATTAGCAAATGATAGTGCTCTGCAAGTAATAACATTAATAGCAGTAAGGCAACATCCTGGAGAGCCCTGGGATTCAAAGATGAGAAGCCATTCACCATGTATGATGCTATTATCCATCACTAGAATCGCAAAAGCAGCAGAACACAGGCTCTTTGACCTTAATGAAGTCACATATAAATGTGATAGCTAGAGACTATTAATAAGTCTAAGATAGTATAGTATAGATGAGATATCTGTGATGGTACTGTAGCAACATTATTTGACTGATTACTGAGGGAGAATAATGATCAGTGTGGAATGATATTAGTCAGGAAAGGCTTTTCAAGGTGTGAGTCACAGGTTTTTGAACAAGAGTCTGACATGATGTAGATGGTACTCAAAAAATATTATCTTAGCAACTATGTAGAGAATGAACTGAGATGGGGGAGCACAAAGCAGAATGACCAGGTAGGAGGAGGCAATAATGCAAACGAGGGGATGGGAGCTTGGACTGATGTGTGGGCTGTGAAATAGAGCTGGAACGGTTTAGAGAAAGCAATGCAGAGCATTGCATAACAGCGTGGGCTTTGCAGACAAACTGACTTGGGCTCCAATCCTGGCTCCACCACTGACTAGCTGTGTTACTTGGGTAACTAACCTACCTGCTCTAAGTCTATTCCATCTTCTACAAAATGAACTGTGGGTGTTTGTCACTTTTGCTGTCAAGTATCTGAACATTTTTCTTAATTCCAGTGAATTCCAATGTGAGTCGAAGCTTCAAAGGGAAAGTTGTTCCTCTGCCTGCCCCTGGCAGCTAAGGCATAGGAACATGCTCTGAGCAGGGCCAGTTGATGCTCACCTGTCTCTCTGTACTGGGGGTAAGGCAAAGGTGCTGGGATCAGGTTGAGAATCCTCAAGGACTTGTGGGAAGATTAGAATTCAGAGGCATGGAGGGGCATCTTTGTCGCTGAGGTAGGATCCCAACATTGTGCTCTGCTTCTTTTCTTGGCTCCCCCCTGAATCCAGTCCTCCACCTTCCTATGTATTCTGTGAGTTTCCTGATACTTTTCTAGTAAATTCCTTTCTGCTTAAGTTATCTGCTGTTTATTACCAAGAACCCTGACTAAAACATGACCTCATAGGGCTATTTTGAGGATTGAATAAGACAATATATAAAGCCCTTAGACCAGCTCCTGCCACAGGTAAACACTTACTAAATTGTTGTTCTAAAAAAAAAAAAAAAGCATTTGTGACAGAATAGTCACAGACTTTGATAACTAATTAGATGTAGAAGATGAATAAAAAGAAAGAATGGGGGAGATAATACTAAGTTTAGTAACACGCCTGCCACATCCATGTTTTACCTCTAACAAGAATATGGAAGCCAATTGAAGGATGACTTGCTTAAAAAAGGGCTTGATGGTAACGGCAAAGTACCAACCACTCAGCATGTTGACTGAAAACACGGTATTTTACTGCCTTGCCTTTCTGGCCTGATGCTTGCCACTCCCTGAAAAGCACCTGACTCTGCAGTCAGATCAAGCTGCTTGGAGTACCACAAGCACACCACGTTATTCTAAGCATCACTGCACATTGTATTCTCTTTGCCCGGAATGTCCTCATCCTTCTTTGACATTAGCCACTCATTTAAGATTTGGGTTACAGATTTTCTTTTCGAGGAAGCCCTTCCTAAGTCCTTCCAGGCACTCACTCCTTCCTCTGGGCTCCCGCAGAATTCTGTGCATGCCTCCCTGATAGAAC
The DNA here is from genome assembly GCF_902729225.1 of Pteropus medius. Classification (NCBI taxonomy): domain Eukaryota; kingdom Metazoa; phylum Chordata; class Mammalia; order Chiroptera; family Pteropodidae; genus Pteropus; species Pteropus medius. The sequence continues at coordinate 9,997,034 of NW_024350325.1, read as the reverse complement.
CACATTTTATTCTAATGCTCTCTCATGTCTCCTTCATTGCCCTGTTTGGTCGCAGACACCAGGGACAAGGACTTGGTCATCCTTGAATCACCAACGTCTGACATCATCTGGTACATAGATGGTACTTCACAGGTTCATTGTTGAATACTCGGGACGTGTCTTTATATATTTGGTTAGAGATAAAAGGGTATAACCATAAGACAATGAACACTGTTTGACAATCCACACACAAAAGTCAGTCTTGTTCATTATTTGTTTATGTATTAAGTAATAATTAGTGTCTTTTTAACTTCCTAGCTCCTAAAGTGAAGAATTCTATTCTAACTCACTGTGTATCAATGGGGTTTTGCACTGACAATTGGAGTAAAGGAATTGGAATCCTTTTTGAGGTGCTGTTTTGATGTTACTAAAACAACGCTGAAGAAGCTGTGGTTGGAGACTCTGGCTTCAAGAGTCCAAGTCAGCAGCCTTGGCTGTTTTTTTTGTAGACACTCTTTAGCTATGATGACATGTGATTCAACCGACTCATCTTTCCCAAATAGGAACCCTTAACGAAAATAAATATTTCCCTTTGTATTTCCCCAAGTTAGCTTAAGAGGAACATAGCCATGAAGCCAACATTTAGTTAGCTTTATCTTTCATTGCCTTCAGAAATTATTTATTCATTTTATTAAAAGTATGTTAGAGACTTTATTTTTAAATTATTTTTGAATAAACAATACATTCCTGTAATCTCAAATCCAAAAGTATACAGTGTAAAGTGTCCATCTCCCCCTACCTTGTACCCTAGATATCAAGCTTCTCTCCCCATGGGCAACTAAAGTTATTACTTTCTTATGCTTTCTTCCAGAGATATTTTATGCATATAAGGAAGTGTTTTTTTTTTATCTCCTACTGCCTTTTACTCAAAAGTGAAATTAGTACATGTAATTCTTTTTATAATTAGTACATATAATTTTTTTTTCACTAAACAATGTATCTTGTAGATCTTTTCATATCAGTATATATCAGTATGTATCTTTTTCCCTGACTGTGTGTATTCCACTGCATGGGTAGATTGTAATCTATCAAACCAGTCCTCTATTAATTAACTTCTAGGTTTTTTCCAACCTTTTCTATCTTATAAAAAAATTAACAGCTCTTTAAACCTCCTCACAAACTTTCTATCTGGCTTCTGCCTTCTTCATTCTAAAAAAATGCCCATCTCTCTTAACACACAGAGAACAAAGAGGCCATTGGCTAGAGATTCCATCAACTTCCTGCCTCCCATCCACCTGTACTTCAGAATCCTTCACTACTACATAGCACATAGTTCTCAGGGCGGCATGTTCTCTCTTGTCCCTGTACCTTTCTGTATGCCGTTCTTGCTCCCGCCATATTTGGTTTGCCTGGAGAAACCTCTATTAACCATTCAAATCCAAGTTTGGATATCATGTCAGAGAGAGTTAATCATACTGTATGCTGCTGTGGAGTATGTACCTCATTCTTCTCCCACCATTGTAATCATGCTGGTTTGAAATTTGTTTACAAGTCTATGTACCCATAAGCCTGTGAGCACCTTGAGAGCTAACTCATCAAGATGCCCAGCACTTAGCAAAGAGCCCGGTAATAGAAGCTGCTCAATAAATATTTGTCGAATAAATGAATAAATAATGTGAAGATGTAAGCATACTCTGTAATGACAAGTACTTGTAAAACAGTAAAACAAGTCTTTAACTTTGCATAGTGTAGTGGAAACAGCATTAGACCACAGTAAACAGAGCAGTCGTATGACAATCAGAGACAGAGCCCCTATGGATTTAAACTGAAATAAGACCTTTACCCGACCTGGCCTGTCTCCTAACAAGGCTCTTTGTTCATTGCTCTCCTTTGACAACTGGAATGCAAATATTCTCCTGTCCTCTCTTGCTTGTCTTACTGAACAGTAATAAACACATACAGTAATGTCAATTTTCCATCTATGTATGAAAATAAGGTTTTTTCATCCTAATGCTTCTGATCAAATATCACGGTGACCCACAGGTTGTTTTTAGACCAAGATTGAATAAAAGTTTTATATTTATAATTTTTATTTTCACAGTGTTCAATAAATATTTGTGGATTGACTAAATAAATATTTTGCCTTTAATTAGCTTTGTAACCTTGGGCAAATTTCATTTGCCTTTTCTAGTTCTCATTATCCTTATCTATGCCATCAAGTGCAATTGTATTTTTTAAGTAATTTTTGATAGTTTAAACTCTTTCTTCAAACAAAGTCTTAGGCAGAGCACAATATATCAAACAGGAAAAAGTGGGCTACTCCAGATAAAATAGATTTGGGGGTCCTAAGACCTCTTGCTCCACCTCCTTCTCCTTCACCCTCATTTCTGCTCTCAATCACTCTGCAGACCTCCAAGGCTCTGTGAGATGCCATCTAAAAAAACCACTGGAATAGATGATCATATACATAATGCTGACTTCCAGGCTTGTAAGAAAACTTATTGTCAATTGAGACTAGAGCCTCTTCATTAAACAAAATAAAGCCAGCCAGGCAAATTGAAATATAAAAGTTATTTGCTGTGGATGGTATTATTTCAGTTCGTCCAATGTCAATTGATTATTTATTGCTAACCATAAATAGAAACTATATACATCTTTGATAAATTAACAATGAACATGAATATGTTAACAATGAACAATGAACATGGTAACATAAATTACTAACAATTATTAGAAGACAAAATTCTTCAACATATTATGAAAAGGGCAATGGGGTGGGTAATAAAAGGAATTCCTTGGGAATGAAAAGTCTGAGAATAATGATGAATTCCATTTTCTTTGTTTACATACAAATAAAATGAGTTAGGGAAAGGTTAAATGACTCGCTTAAGCTCTCACAGCTTACTTAGTGGCAGAGTCTGAGGTGGAACACAGCACTCATAATTTCTAGCCCAGTGTTCTTTCCCAATTATGCTGCCTTTTTACATAAGGTTAGGCTTTTACTTTTATGTGTCTGGGGTCCATGGTCACCAAGATACATAAAGATAGAATATCGTCAATATCACAGCATTCATTATCTGAATTCCTGAAGTTTGTAGTTGTTTAGGAGTGTAAGAGTTATCAAAACCTGGACCTGTTTACTTATCAAATGACTGCTTATAAAACCCACTCAAATTTCCATCTCCATTAGGGGACCGGGCAAAATGGCATAGATGATAAAGGCTCTGTTCATCCCCTCTGTGACTATGTCAAAGGTGTAATGGAAACAGAGAGAAAACAGCAAGCAGAGTCACCTGGGGGTCTAGATGAACAGAAGCACTACAACTAGGGAGAGAAATAATTAATCAACAGTAGAAGGTAGGAGAGGGTAAAGACTCGAGGCTGCCCAGCCCCAAGTAGCTGAGTGGGACAGCAGCAGACGCTTCTTAAAGGGGCCATGTCTGTAAGCAGACTTTCACGGTGACAAACTCGCTCACTCTGAGCACCAGAGCCTGGTCGGCTGCTGTTGGGGGAGACCAGGGCTTACAGGGGGACACTGAATTGTCGGAGCAAGAGCCAGAGGCGAGTCTTTCTACTGGGCAGAAGTGCTGGCAGATCCATTGTTCCTCTGTTGAGCCCTCCCTGATCCCAATGTGCGGATGCAGCACCGCCATAGCTGAGACGTCATCGAACTGGATGACAGAGGTCACTCTGCCCAGAGGATTCTCTGAAACTCTACTTCTCCTGACTCATGGCCCCACCCATGCCACATCCAGTTGTGTCCTCGGCGAGTCCTGTGTCCTTTGCTGAGCAGCTCCAAGACCCACACTTGCAGCAGTTGGCCTCTGTTTCTGGTGTGGCCTCTTGATGCAACTATAAGCGCAGTATCTGTGGATTGTTTGCTGAATCTTAACAGATGGCCCTGGAGGGACACAGGCTGGGCTAAAAACTTGGTCTGCAGCTGAACCCATCTCAGGACTGTGCCACTGGACACCTACAACACAAAGCCACGCTATTAATACTGGGAGACTTAGAAGCTTTGCTTAGTTCATAGAAATAGCCACAGAAAGGCAGCCAAAATGAGAACACAAATAACCATATGAAAGAACAGAACAAAGATTCAGGAATAATGGAGTCAAGCAATCTAACAGATGCAGAACTCAAAACATTGGTTATAAAGATGCTCGATGAACTTAGGGGAAGAGATAAACTCAATGAGAACTTTAACAAAGAGATAAAAAACGTAAAAATGGAAATGGAAATTATAAAAGGGAACCAGTCAGAAATGAAGAATACAATATCTGAGATGAAGAGTATATTAGAGAGAATTAACAGAGTGGATGAAGAAGGAGATTGAATAAAGAGGATGAGGAAGCCAAGGACACACAATCAGAATGGCAAGAAAAAAGAAGCCAAGAATTTTTAATAATTTAAAGAAACTAAAGGATAGAATTAAATGAGAAATGTCTGTCTTAGGGGTACCTGAAGGAGAAGAGGGAGAACAATAAGTTGAAAAACTATTTGAAGAAATAATGATGGAAATTTTCCTAACCTGGTGAAGGAAATAGACATACAACCCCAGGAAGCTCAGAGAATCCGCAAAAAGATGAACTCAAAGAATCCCACACCACGACACATCATAATTAAAATGACAAAGGTTAAATACAAAGAGAGAATCTTAAAAGCAGCAAGAGAAAAGCAGTTAGTTACCTACAAGGGAGCACCCATAAAATTGGCAGCTGATTTCTGAAAAAAATCTTTGCAAGACAGAAGGGATTGGCACAAAATATTCAATGTGATGAAAACCCAGGATCTACAACCAAGAATAATTTATCCAGCAAAGCTATCGTTTAGAATCGAAGGACGGATAGAGAGTTTCCCAGACAAAAGTAAGCTAAAGGAATTGATCATCACCAAGCAAGTATTACAAGAAATGTTGGAGGGACTTCTTTAAGAAGAAAAACATGTAGCAAAAACAGGAATAAAGAATGGTAATAACTACATTCCTTTGAACAAGTACCTCAAATGGAAAAGAATTAAGGGCTCCAACCAAAAGATAGGGTGGCTGAATGGATAAGAAAACAAGACTCCTACACATGCCGCCTACAAGAGACTTACTCCAGATGAAAGGACACACACAGATGGAAAGTAAAGTGATGGAAAAAGATATTGCCTTGATGCACCTAGAGGGTACTGCGCTGAATGAAGTAAGTCAGATAGAGAAAGACAAATATCACATGACTTCATGTACATGTGGAATCTAAAGAACAAAACGAACAACAAAAAATGGAAATAAACTCAGAGAATATTTTGAGGGCTACTATGTGGGAGGGGGGATGGGGGTATGGCAAAAAAAGGCAAGAGATTAGAAGTATAAATTGATAGTTACAAAATAGTCATGGAAATATAAAATGTAGCATGAGGAAAACAGTTAATAATGTTGTAATAAATATGTAAGAGGGAAGAGGAGTACTAGATTTAGTGTTGTGATCACTTTGTGAGTTATATAGATCTCTATTCACTATACTGTGCAATTGAAATGAATATATTATTATATGCCAACTCTAATGGGAAAAAACTCTCATTGAATTGTACAATGTAAATATGAACAACTAATTTAAAAAAAATCTGGAAAGATAAAAGAAAAAAGATACCAATGGAAGTGCTTATTATTAGGGGATTGGAGTGAAGTATGCAGGAGTGGGTGCAAGACTCCTCTGGGCATATCTTTTTTTATAGTGTGTTAAATTTTAGGTTCCTAATAAAAATAAATACATTTAAAATTCACTCTGGCTGCTGTGTGGAGACTGGTTTGTAGGGACATAAAAGCAGAAGCTGTGAGACCATTTAGAAAGCTACTGATGCAGTTCCAGCAAGAGCTGATGGAGGCTGGCACTGGATGGCAGCAGTAGAGCTGATGAGAAGGAGTTAGTTGATGGATTGGATGTAGTGTGTGAGAAGAAAAATCTAGGATAATTCTTAATATTTGTCTTGAGCAACTGGAGGAGAGAAGATGGGGTAGAGGTCAGGACAGGCAGGAAAAGTCAGGAAATGAAGGTTCTGTTTTGAACACATTAAGAACATGTCCAGCTGGAGAGGTCCACAACAAAAGAGAAACACAGCAGAGATTTTTCCAAAGGGGAGTTCGAGTCTCCATGAGTTCAAATTAAAATATCGAGAGACCCTGGTAAAATTAATAAAACCCTCAAATAAATGTCCATCTTTATTTTCATGCTGCATTAATAAAATATAAAGGGAAGAATGCATCTGTGTGATTATAAAATTTTTGGAAGAAATTTTGTCCAAGCAATCATTTGACTGATTCTTAGTTCTAAAAGTAAGCATGTCGTTATCATTACATCCTACATTTTGTTAAATATAAAGTAAAATAAATATAGTTTCACAATTTGTATTTTATTTTTCAAGATAAAGTTCGAATCAAAGGTTTTTTACTGTTTACTATGAAATGTAAGGGGCCGACTCTAAGTGGCCTTTTCAGTAACCTGAGCAAAGTGCAAAAGGACAGAACCCTGCAGTGGCAGAAACACAAGGAAACAAATATAATTAAAAATTTTTCTCTTGGATACTGAGTTTATATCTTTATTTATAGAATAACATCTTACATATCCTGGATTGGTAACAGCAGAAGATAGAGAGTAATTATTTTTCCTACTTTACCACTCTAGAAGTTAAATGAATATTTTTTAGTAAAAGTACAAAACTTTTAAGAATTCTGCCTTCAACTACTAATTTATCTCTTGTGTGTTCATCCTGAGTAGGACAGGCTTTGGAAATGTCCCAATGTTAATGTAAGTCAGGCTGTAATTGGTTGTAGTATTTGCTGCAATGTCCGGCATTTTAGAAAATTTGGATTGCCAAAACAAATTATCGTAGATTGAATGGCTTAAACAAAAAACATTCATTTCTCATGGTTCTGGGAGCTAGAAGTCTGAGATCAGGGCGGCCACATGGCCAGGTTCTGGTGAGAACCATCTTCCTGGTTGTAGAATCATCTCACCGTCCTTTCCTTAGTGCATGTGTGCATAAAGAAGGATCTCCTGTGTCTCTTCCTCATCTTATGAGGGCATTAATCTCATCATGGGAGCTCCACCCTGATGACCTCATCTAAACCTAACTACTGCCCCTGTCCCCTGTCTAAGTGTCATTACTTTGGAAATTAGGGTTTCAACGTACTAATTTGGGAGAAACACAAACATTCAGTTTATAGCACTGAGTCCAGATTCCCCTTCAGGTCAGAGACCCCAGGTGCCCAGAGAGTTGGCTATTGAAAGCTAACAACTGAGTTCTCCCACAAACTTGCCTGAAGGAAGCTGCCTCCCTCAAGATTAGGTCCACTTTCCATGAGGGGGTGAGAGATGGACACAAAGGAGGGCAGGTACTAAGATCCGGCCCCCCTTGCCTCAATGTGAGACAACTTGGTGAGTCATGCACCTCCTGAGCTCCTTGTGAGAGCAGCTGAGACCAAACTTCTGCCTCAGTCTCGCTCCCCTCACTCTCTTGCAGATGTTCCCCAAAAGACTTCTTGCACACAAATCTCTTAGAGACTATTTCCTGGGGGACCTAACCTAAGACACCAGTAGACCTCATTAATAGCATACTCAAATAATAAATAACCAGATCATGCCAATTTCTCTACTTTTCATATAGTTTGAAGCACAGTGCAAAAGGCAAACATAGCAGATAATGGCCAGAGTATAGAATACACTATAGAACGACACTCACAAGGGCTTGTTTTATGCTCTTTGCATATATCGAGCACACACTGTAGAAGAGAAAAACCTCCCTTAGGTCTGTTTGGCACAATGTGCTTTTATCTATCACAGGGAATAGTCTCTTTGCTCATTATAATCGATCTCTGAATGCACTGCAATAAGAGAGAACCAAGTTTTAATCCCATTATGTTAGAATTTATTTTTGTTTCTTAAGGAAGTATAACAACAGGTCCAATTTTTGTTCTAGTATTCTTGGAAGAGATAAAGAGTAAATAAGATGAAATAACTAGTTCGGCAGCGCTCCTTCAGAATTCCTCAGCAAGGGTTATGTGGCTGCATCTAAAAAAAAAAAAATGAGACTTTGATGCTGAGTTGATTTATCATACACATAATTCCCAGATCATAGATTCTTTCCACTAGTTTGTTTCCATCATTGTAATTTATTTAGCCTTCACTTTTCAAGATCCTTTATGACTATTAGAAAGAATTTTAACATAGTACCGTGCAGGCAGGCTTTCTTCACAAAGAATGTCTAGGCTCTCTCTTCCCCTATGGTCACTCGTTAGATATAGGTCAGCATTTGGCAAAGTCCAGAGGATTTTTTTTTCATCACCAATGTAGCCTAACTTACATTCAGGTATATATTTAAGATTTTAAAAAACACTATTGCTAAATTGTTTCAATTTACATTCCTACCAACAGTGGTTGAAAATATTCTTTACCTACACCCTTGTCACCGCAACTATATCATTCTTTTTCATCTTTGCTAATCTAATAGATGAAAAGTAAAATCTTGTTTTTAGTTGCCTTTCTTTGATTTCTAGTGAGCCCAAATGTTAAAAAAATGTTTATTGACAATGTATACTGCTTCTCCAGTGAACTGAGTATTCATGTCCTCCGAATATAAAATATCGAGTTCTAATATTTCTGCTATTGAGTTTTTTACATTAATTTATTTTAATTAGTTTCAAGTATATAGTACTTTAGTTAGACATCTATATAGTACGTAAAACAATCCCCCAAATTGCTCCCTCACTCTCGTGACCCTCCACCTAGCCAACGTATTCATGCTAATTGCATTCCCTACGTTGTGCTCCCCATCCGCGTGACCATCCATCAGCTACTGATTTGTACTTCTTTAACCCTTCAACCCCATTCTCCCAGTCCCCCCAACCCCCCTCCCCTCTGTCCATCACCAAATTGCCACTATATTTGTGAGTCTATTTTTGATTAGTTCATTCTTTTTATTCCTTAGATTCCACATATAAGTGAAATAATACAGTCTTTATGCTTCTCGGTCTGACTTAAATACCTTCTAGGTCCATCAAAGCAATATCTTTTTCCATCCCCTTACTTTCATATGTAGGGGTCTTGTTTTCTTATCCTTTCAGCCACTCTGTCTTTTGGTTGCAGCACTTAATTCTTTTCCATTTAAGGTACTTATTGATAGGAATGTAGTTGTTACCATTCTTTTTTCCTGTTTTTGATACATGTTCTTTCTTCTTAAAGAAGTCCCTCCAACATTTCCTGTAATACTGGCTTGGTGGTGATCAATTCCTTTAGCTTATTTTTATCTGGGAAGCTCTTTATCTGTCCTTTAACTCTAAATGATAGCTTTGCTGAATAAATTATTCTTGGTTGTAGATCCTGGGTCTTCATCCTGTTGAATATTTTTTGCCAAGCCTTTCTGTCCTGCATAGTTGTTTTTGAGAAATCAGTTGCCAGTCTTATAGGTGTTCCCTTATATGTAATTATTTGTTTTTCTCTTGCTGCTTTTAATATTCTTTCTTCATATTTAACCTTTGGCATTTTAATTATGATATGTCTTGATGTGGGCCTCTTTGGATCCCTGATTTTTGGGACTCTCTGAGCTTCCTGGGGTTTTATGTCCATTTCCTCCACCAAGTTAAGGAAGTTTTCCATCATTATTTCTTCAAACAGCTGTTCAACATCTTGATTTTCTTCAGTTACGCCTATCAGATGTATACTTTGACCCTTGATAGTGTCCCATATGCTCCTTAAATTATTTTTATAGTCTTGGCATCTCATCTCTTGCCATTTTGGTTGAGTGTCCTTGGCTTTCCCATCCTCTAGATAGGGCATTTGATCCTTTTCTTTATTCACTCTGTTTATTCTTTTGTTTATTCCATTTAATATACTTCCCGTCTCAGATAATGTGTTCTTCATTTCAGACTGGTTCCCTTTTATAATTTCCATTTCCATTTTTGTTTTTATCTCTATGTTGAAGTTCTCACTAAATTTATCTACACTTCCCAAAAGTTTATAACCAGTGTTTTGAACTCTGCATCTGTTAGATTACTTGACTCCATTACATCTGGATCTCTGTTCTGTTCTCTCGCATGGTTTCTGCTTCTTTGTCTTCCCATTTTGTCTGCCTTTCCGTGTCTGTTTCTATGTACTAAGCAAAGCTCCTAATTCTCCTGGTCTTATTAGTGTGGATTTGTGAAGTAGATGTCCAGTGGCACAGTTCTGAGAGGCGTTTAGCTGCAGGCCAAACTTAGCTCAAGCCTGTGCCCCTCTGGGGCCACCTGTTAAGACTCAGCAAGCAATCCACAGATGCTGTGCTTATGGTTGCCTCAAAAGGCCACATCAGAAACCGAGGCCAGCTGCCTCCAGTGTGAGTCTAGGCGCTGCTCTGCAAGGACACCTGACTCTCTGAGGATATACCTGGATGTGGTTTGGGTGGGGCCGTGAGTTGGAGGAGGCGAGGTTGCAGGGAATCTGGGCGGAGCGACCTCTGTTATCCAGTTTGATGACTCACTGCTATGGCGATGCTGTGTCCAGTGCACTGGTAGCAGGGAGGGCTCAACAGAGAACAATGAATACTGCTGGCACTTCTGTACAGAGCAAGTCTCACCTCAGCCCTCACTCCGACAATGTCTCCCTGTAAGTCCCTGGTGCCCCCTGCACACAGTTGAATCGGCAACTAGTGCTCAGAGTGAGCAGATCCGTCACCACGAAAATCCGCCCATGGACGCGGCCCCTTTAAGAGGCATCTGCCGCTGCCACTGCTGCAGACTCTGTCTCACTCAGCAGCTGGAGACCAGGTAGCCCCGTGTCCTCGCCCCATCTTCTCCTGTTGCAGGGTGATTTTCTGGACTCCTCTCTAGTTGTATGGCTTGTTCATCTAGATCCAGGCGATTTTTCCTTGCTGCTGCTCCTTATTACCATCACAACTTTGATTTGGTTGCCAGAGGGATGAACAGAGCCTCTATCACCTACGTCATTTTTTTTCTCCCCCTATTGACTTGTTTTTAAATAGCTTTATTGATGTATAATTCCCATATTATAAAATTTATTAATTTAAAGTGTACATTTCAGTGGTTTTTAGTATATTCACAAAGTTGTACATCTACTTTAGAAAATTTTTATCACTCCCCAAAAGAAATCCCATACCCATTAGTATTTACTTCGCATTTCTTCCCCTCCCAGTTCTGTGTCCCCTCATTAGTGGTTTGTTTTCTTTATACTAAAACTAATCATAAATACAGCTTTCCTGAGTTCCATAAGTCATTCCAGTTAACATTTCAGTGGAAACCCCTGAACTTAGAGCCAATTGGTCAGAAGTGTAGGTGGCCTGGGACTTATGAAGTGCAGCTGAAGTCTGAAATAAGGGCGGTCTTGTGGGAGTTGTGCCTCTTACCTTGTGGAATCTTCGCTAACTCTGGGTTGTTAGTGCCAGGAATGAACATATGGTTGAGGTTGAAACACGACAAGCTTCTTTTTATGTGCTTTTTGACTGTTCGTATATATCTTCTTTGGAGAAAAGTCTATTCAAGACCTTTGTCCATTTTTAATTGGGTTATTTATCTTTTTATAGTTGATTTGTAAGTGTTCTTTATATATCCCGAATATCAGATATATCGGATAAATCAGATATATAGTTTGCAAATATTTTCTTTCATTCTGTGTGTTGTCTTTTCGTGTTCTTGAAGGTATCTTTTGAGGCACAAAAGTTTTTAGTTTTGATGAAGTTCCATTCTTTATTTTGTCATTTGTGCTTTTGTATCATGTCTAAAAGAACAATGCCTAACTCAAAGTCACAAAGATTTACTACTGCATTTTCTTTTATGAGTTTTGTAGTTTTAGCTCTCATTTTCAGCTCTATGATCCATTTTCAGTTAATTTTTGTGTATGGTGTGAGGTAGGGGTCCAATTTCATTCTTTTTGTATGTGGATTATGTTTCAAGAATATATGATTATTATTTCTACTCGAATGTGACAATATTTATTAGAGGAAGTCTCCTTTAACAATCTTTTTTTTTTTTTTGGATGTAACCTTTAGTTAAAATAATTTCATACATTTTTGTTTTGTACTTAACATTTATTAAGAATCTACCTTATACAACGTATTGGTGCTACGGGTTTACACACAGGATCTCATTTAATCTTTATAACCACTTTGTGAAGTGGAGGGTATCATCTTCAAATTGCAGATGGGAAAAAAAATGAGTACAGAGAGCTTATATATTGTGCCCAAGGACACTCAGTTAGTATATAGCAGAATTGAGATTTCTACCTGGCTGTCTGCTTTCTGACCAAGAGGACTCTATTTATTTTTTTAAATTAAGATGTAATTGACATATAACATTATATTAGTTTCTGATGTTCAACATAATGATTCAATATATGTATATGTTACAAAATGATCACAACAATAAGTCTAGTTAATAATCATCACCAGAACTAGTTACAATTTTTTTCTTGTGATGAGAACTTTTAAGATCTACTCTCTTAGCAACTTTGAAATATACAATACAGTATTATTAACTCTTATCACCATGCCGTGCATTCCTTTCCAAGACTTATTCGTTTTATAACTGGAAGTTTGTACTTTCGCCCATTTCACACACACCTGCCTCTGCCCCCACCTCTGGCAACTACCAATCTGTTCTTTCTATCTATGAGTTTAAAAAAAAATTTTTTAGATTCCACATATAAGTGAGATCATACAGTATTTGTCTAATAACCATTTTTGAGGACTATTTTCCTAAAACAATATTTATCTAGAGCAATTTATTATTCTAATTAAAAAAATAAGTTTTCCTTCATAAACCACATTGTGCTTTTGACCTTACATAGAGAGAATTAACTTATTTTAATCTTAAATTGCTTTATTTTAAAAGTAAATTAATTAATAAACTTGAATAGATAATTCACTAATACTATACAGATTTCAAAAGGTAGAAAGTAGTGCATACGGTGGAATAATATCTCCTTTTCACACCTGTTCCCTAGCCACATTCTTCTCCCTGCAGAAAACTACTATATTCTATTAGAGAACAGAATTTTTAAAATAAAAAAAAACATATACCTATATAACACACACACATATATAAAACATGCACTATATACAAAATAGATAAAATGTTTACGTGAGAAGAACAATGTGCTAAGCTGTCCTAAGGAGTCAGATAGAAGGCATGGCCTAATAAAGAGTCTCTTCACAATAAAAAAAGAGAAGCAGCTGAGAAAACTGTTTGGTACTTTTCCAATATTGTCAGTTACCACTTTATTTAAACTCCAAATTCATTTTCTTGCCAAGATACAGCAAGAGATAAATCTAGAATTCGTGCCACATTAACTGCATTAAATATAAATGTCTACCACCTCAGCTTTCCCTACCTCATATGGCAAATAAGAGGAACCATGCATCCCTGAGAGGTGAAAAACGACAAATCAAATTTCTGTACCAAAACGTACTAAGCTTCTTACCAATTAGATGGGAGAAGCCTAAATAAATCAAAATCATGTCACAAAAATAACACAAAAGCCTTTCCTCAAATAAATTTGTATCATGTTGTAAACAACTTTGAATAGTCACTTTGAACCACGTGTGCGAAGGGCAAGCGAGCAGTCTGGCACAGGCAGATTAGCAAAGCTGTCGGAGTCCAGGTTTGCGCTGGGGAAGACTCTGGGCAGTGGAGGGGGTAGGGTGAAGATGGCTAGCAGGTGGGGGTGATGGGAGGAAGACGGGGAGAAAGAGGTGCTGATCCAAGCAAATCAAACTCGCAAAAGGCCAAAACGAAATAATATAAACAGAAATGCCATGGGTTCATTAACCGGCTAGACCACAATACAGTTAAGGGATCAGAGTTAACAATGTCACAACCCAGTCAGATTCCTAAAGTCTTTGCTCTTTCTCAGCCTTCCAGAGTGGTCATTTTTGTGGGTAGCTGGAAGGTAATAGTGATGTAATGTGGTGGTCAGCCACACAGGTTTTGAGCCCCATGGCCTTAGTTCCGATCCAGGCCTGGTCATTTGTCAACTGTGTAACATTAAGTGGTTATTTATCTTCTCTCTTCTTGTGGAAATGGGAATGATAATACCTACTTCAGCACGCCATTGTGAGGACTAAGTGAGCTAATTCATGTTGAACATTTAGCACTGTGTTTGGTACACGTAGAAATTCAAAAATGTTAGCTATTAATAGTAAGGCTGCTTCTGTTATTTGTAGTTGTTTCTGTTCACAGAGAATAAGTTGTATTTAATTCTTTGCCCAAATTAAGGCTCCCCCTCCCCGCCAAAAAAAAAGTCAAATGAGAAACCAGTTTGACTTGATAGTGAAAAGCAAAATGTTTTTGAAGTTTCAAAGAAATGTAACTGTACTGCTTTCGAATTGAATCTATCATAACCCCAAATAACGTGGAGAATAAGAAAATAAAGTAAATTTTAAAGGATGCAACCAGTAAAAAAGAAGGAATTTAATGTAAAAATGCAATTTGTAATAAACAAGTTATTTCTAGAATGCCCAGTACGTACCCAGCTAGTCTTCTTGCTTCTAACTTTGCCTTTCTTAAATCTATTTGCAACACAGCGGCCAGAATCATTTTTTAAAGACTTAAGTCAGACCATGTCACTTCTCTGTCCAAAATCTTCCAGTGGCTTCCCACCTCATTCAAAGTAAAAACCATTATCTTCCCAATGCCCTATAAGGCTGTATATATCTGCTCACCCTCCCTTCTGCTCATTCTGCACGGGCCTCTCTGGACTCTGCGGTCCCTTAGCTGTGCCAGGCGCTCCAGCCTCAGGGCCTTTGCATTTGTGCTTTTCTCCGCCTGGAGTCCTCTTCTTCAAAGTCATTTCTTACACCTTACTCAAATGCCACCTAACCCATTCCTCCTATTTAAAATTGTAACTTCTTCCCCACCCCTACTACTCTCTGGGCTCCTTCCTGCTCTGTTTTCTCTATAGCATTTCTCTATATATTTACGGATTTATTTCATTTATAATCTATCTCACCCTACCCTCCCTGTGTAATACAAGCTCCACAGGGGATTTGTATGTTTTGTTTATTGTTACATCATTAATCCTTAGCATAGTGAGAGCACTGTTAGTTGAATTCATGAATGGCGAAAGGTGCTTTTACATGTTATCTCATTTACATCTTTCCATAAGTAAGGTCTGATTCTCATATTATGTCACTAAGTGGTAGCTATTATTATGTATTTATTATATTCAACAATTGCTGTTTCCTGAAATTAAAAATAGACTGAAATCACCTTTAAGTTCCTGAAACTGGAATCTGAAAACAGTTTATTTTAACATGTGGATGTCCTTTAGAGGCATCTTTCATAAGAATGAGATTCAAAAAAGTTGTTTTTAACTTCTTACTCAATAGGAATAGCATATATTACTTCTGAATTAAAAGAAATTATGAATTTTCCTGTAAATGTAAGTTGGCCTTTTCTAATTTTAGCAGTAATTCTCCAACCCTTAAAAATGATTTTAAAATTTGTCCAAACGGTGCATAGCAGCAGAAGAGTGGGCCTGAATGTCCTTGCTTCCGCCTTGTTGCAGATAAGGACTGCCTGCTGAATTTCTGGTTCCCATTACAGCTGATGACATGGAAGAAAGGCTTGTAAGAACAAATGTTTGGTTCCAGGCTGTAGCCTAATTTAATAGTGTACTTGAAAAAGAAAAGTTGATGATTCATTCCAAAACCTCTGGGGAGGGAGGGGTGATTGTACACAATCTGGAATGGGGCAAGAAAGCCTAACATGAAACCATTGCAGCAATCTTAAACAACCGCGAGAGCCTTGTCTAAACTTGACTGAATGCTGGTTGTTTTCCAGAATGCTTTTAGCTGAGGAAAGACTGTTAGATTCAAAATCCCTTTCCCTTTGCTCCGATTTGGGGATTGGGATGTTATAACCACATTAATTTTTGATAATTTCAGATAATATGAAGTATTTGGATGAAAGATTACCCTGAGGTTTTCATAACTGTGGTTTTTCTCAAAGCATTACATGTAATCATAAATTTTTTAGGGGCCAGAACCCTAGGCAAATTTTTATGGAAGAAGATTACTTTTATTTTTTTTGAATAGAAACTAAGATTGAAGAAACGACAGCCATATAAGTAGGTGGAGTAGACAGCTGCCATGGGTAAGACCCAAAAACCCCTCCCACCTCTTGCTTGTTGATGCCTGAAACTTTGAAAATCAAGAATTCATTATCTTGGATTTAAGACTGCATCTATTAAAACACCAACAGCCTTTCTCAGGATCACACGTTAAACTCTCTGGGCCAGTTTTACTCTAGTGGTAATGGCCTCACTGCCCCAGGTCTAATAGACTTTCCCAAATAGGTGGGGAGGAAGCAAGTGGATCCTGGCTCTTGGGAGATGAGGCCCTGTGTGTGATGGAAGTGGGGGCAATGGATGATACACTTGCAGGAGCACAGCAAAGATTACCAGAAGGCAGGGAAGTATAGGGAAGGGAATTTAAAAGCTTTCCTCACTATAGGAACCATTTTTACCCATTCTTACTAAAGGCTTTCTTCTCCGCTGACTGGAGGAACATGAGGTTGATATGGTGACATTGTCCAAAGGACGCCCACACACCAAGTCTCAGGTAACCCTGAACCACAGTTGGGGTTACCACAGCAGTTAGTCCCTCAACATTAGCCAAACCACTTGCTTACTTTGATTATCATCTATTGTTTCTCCATAACAACCAGAGACATTCTAATGTGTTTTTGTGCGTGTTTATCATTTTAAAAGGTATGCTATAAAGTCCTTCCGATGTGGGAGAAATAATCTTTCTCCTTCACAGTTTTATAAAGGAGTAAAACTGGTGCTGCTGTGTAAAAATGACACCAGTCCTACAGTTGTCTGCCAGGCTCTTTGGACTAGTGTCACTGGTTTCATGGATACCTCACTGAGGTAACAGGACATTTTTTCATTTTTCACCATTTAACTTAGTTATTTTCTTTTATGTAACTTTCAAAAACAATTTAGTACTTAGGAAGATTAAAAAGGAGATTTTATAAAGTTTGGCTTATTTTGCCATTTTAAAATGATGATTTGCAGTAGATTGCATGTTTTTGCTTCTTAAAGCTATGGCATGGCTGTTCAAAAAAGGGCTCTTGTAAAGATTACTATGTTTTCTCATCATCATTAATTTTTTACCATATATTGTCCATATATTATGTAGCTGACACTGGGCTAGGCACTAAGGCCACAGAGCTGAGATCCAATGTCCTGCCCTCGGGTTGCTCAGTCTAGTCAGTGCACAGAGAGACAAATTATCATCTGCTAAGAACATGACACAGGTTTGCACAGGGGTTGTGGAAAGTTCCTCACCCATGCAAAGGCATCGGGAAAGCTTTTCTGTGGGGATATTATGTCTGAGCTGAGAGTTTTAAGGATGTGAACAATGGTAGGAGTTAACCAGATGAAGAAGCAGCAGCAAGTGTCCCGGGCAGAGACAACAGCATATGAAAAGAAACAGTGGAGGGAGAATAATTTCTTGTTGGTCTTCACCTCTCTAGGACAGGGCCCAATTCTTACTCATCACTGGGTCTCTGATATCTGACAGGTATGTCATAGTATTCATAAATATTTGTTGAACTAAAATGAACTGAATTATAAATATTTATTGCTGTTTTCTAGATTTTGGCAATAGGGTAGTGGCCAAAACAGAAGTTCTTGTTCTCGTGCTGTGTATGTTCTAAGGAAGCATTAGTAGAAGCCAACATTTACTAAGCACTTCCTACCTGCTTGGCACTGTCCAAGAGCTTTATGTATTCGCCCATCCAATCTTCACAAGTATGTTAGCAGGTATTATAATGGACATTTTGAAAAGCAAGAATACGGTTAAAATTAAAGATAAAATGCCTTCTAAAAAGGTAAGGAGAAAATGGTCATATCAGATATCAAAATGTATTATAAAACTATACTGATTAAAAATATAAGCATGGTGACTATAGTTAATAATACTGTATTGTATATGTGAAGTTGCTAGAAAGTAAATCTTAAAAGCTTTCATCATAAGAAAAACAATTATAACTGTATGGTGATATTAACTAGTGTTAGTATAGTGATCATTTCACAATATATACAAATATCAAATCATGTTATTCATCTACAACTAATATGTTGTATGTTAATTATATCTAAAAAAAATAAGGAAGAAAAAAATGTAGAGAGTATAGTTAAGGTCCTTCTGCTACCACTTTCCTCCTCCTTCCTGATTCAGGGAATTGGGAGGAAAAATGAGAAAGAATTCTCATTTATATGCAAAGAGTCACAAACAAATAAATCGCAAATCTGCTGCTGCTCCTTTACTCAGTATTTTCTAGGCATTCCAATTATAGAACCAGCTGCCCTCACATCAGCTCCAGGAGTAGTGAGGAGGAGTTGGATACTGTCTTAAGAATAGTACTGACAAACTTTTTTTTTTTTTTAATACAGGGAGAATTCTAAAATTTTGTATAAATGGAATAAACATATTTTTATTATTTGATTTGAGCATTAAGTTCCATATATACAGTGTATATTTCACCAGACTGGTGTCTAAAAACTACTAATGACTATGCTTTTGAACGCCATGTTAACTTGCCAAACTCTGGGAAAGAAATTCTAGAATGGAAGTCCCACATATTTCTCTACCAAGCTTGTCCTGATCATTTAAAATTATAAACTTAATATAAAATTATAAATTTTACTAGATTACTTAAAATAAATGTACATAGCTTTACTTCTTCTCACTTAAGGACTCTCAGCTGAGGATTGAAATGCTCAGGTGCACCTCCAAGATACAGGTCTGGTTCCAGACCACCACAGTAAAGTGAGTATCTCAATAAAATGCATCACATGAGTTTTTTTCATTTTCCAGTGTACATAAAAGTCAAGTTTATACTACCCTGTACTCTATTAAGTGTGCAATACATTCTGTCTGAAAAAACAATGTGCATACCTTAATTAAAAATACTTTATTGCTTAGACATGCTAACCATCCTCTGAGCCTGTTAGAAAAATGGTGCCAATAGATTTGTTTGACTCAGGGTTACCGCGAACCTTTGATTTGTAAGAAAACCAAAGTACTTGTGAAAAGCAATAGAGTGATGCTCAATAAAATGAGGTGTGCCTGTATTTAGAAAGTTACTGAAACAAGGAAAGAAAGCTACTAGCAGCTTTATGAAAGATAAAGGGACAAAACTGGAGTCAGGGAGGCTGGCCCAGGTTGAAGGTGGTAGAATAGTAGTTGAGGGACTGAAGAGAAAGAGACCAATTCAAGAGATTTATAAAACAGACATGATATGATTTTACTAATTGAGAATAGAAAGCAAAAGGAGAAGGTTTGAATGAGGACCTAAGAATAATACTCAGATTTCCAACTTATGTAGTTGGGTGGATCGTGGTATCATCCAACAAGGTAGGAGCCCAGGAAGAGCAGGTGTGGAGGAAGATAAAGACTTTGAATTAGGGCATGTTGCATTTGATAAGTCTGAGTGACTGCCAACTGGAAATATTCATTAGAGAGTTACTGTCCTAGGACACAGAAGAGCTCTGGAATGTCTGAGATATCTAGGCAGGTATTTTAGGGAGTCATCAGAATGTAGGTGGAAGTTGGAGCTATGTGTTAGTTGGGATCATCAAAGGAAAGTACAAATGAAATAAAATGAAGCACTCTAGAAAATAAGCATTTAAAAGGTTAGGAAAGAAGACTGAGAAGAAATCAGAGGTAGGCAGAGAACCAGGAGAGAGTACGTCACAGGTGCCAAAGAAGAAGAGGGTACTTGAGAAGGAGGTGTGTCAATGGTCAGTGACACAGAGACGGCATGTATACCTAAGTCTAAAAATTCCATATTGGATTGAGTGATATGGATGTCACCTCTGCCTTCCGTTAAGGTAGCTTTACCATTCGAGTGGGGATGGAAGGTGAAGTGGAGTGAATGAGAGGGCAGTAAAGAAGTAGTTATGGTTTCATAGATTGATCTTTGAAGAAGATTGTTTGTAAATGGAAAAAAAAGTATTCATGTAGAAGAGAGGCTTTTTTGCTCCTTAAAGATGAAAAGCCTGAGCATGTTAATAATCTAAGGGAAGAAAGCAGTAGGAAGAGAGGGTTTGCAGATATAGCATGGCATGAATAAATGAAACAACTAAAGCATCAAAGGAGATAAGAAAAGAATGTATTAAGAGTAGCTTTGATAAAGAGTTGGGACACCATCTCAAGTGTAGTGAAGGGTGGGAAGCACAGTTGAAAATGAAGAAAAGTCTCTAGTTGGGAGGAAGGAGGGCAAGAGATTGAGGGAGTTCTCATCTGATGATTTGTGGGAACGAGTCATAGGAGAGTGGTAAAGGTTGGGAGACACTATTTAGAAATTTAAGGTGGAGGTGGCTGTTTAAAAACATGTAGGATGACTGCACAGCGTTGTGCAGGCTTTGTCTGTGGTTGGAGATGATAAATTTGTTGATGTAAGAAACGTCCAAACCTAGAGAGAATTTTTGTAAGAGTTTATTTGAGCCAAACCGATGAAATGCCAGGAATCAAGATCTCAAATGCTCCAGAAAATGAGTTTTGCAGCTTCTTTTATACAGTTAGAATTAAGGAAAGAACATAAAGATTACTTGGAGGTGAGAGAAAGCAAGGTATAGGACAGTTAACAAGATTATGTTCTTCCTTGAAGGTGGTTAGCTTCCAAGGGTCTGAAAAAGGATTAATCTGGCATTTCAAAGGTGTGGTAAACTAGATACACAAGATCAAAGGGCAAGCCTTGCTTAAGGCAAAGATAAGCTTTTTCTAAAGATGTTTTAGGCCTGAGGCATTACTATCCACCCTGACCTGTCCAGTTAGGAATTTATGATCAGATCACCCTGGGAAGTTATTTTCAGTGACTGGACTTGTCAGATTTATTATAGAGCCACTTTTGTGTTCACAGTTCCCCCTTTTGGTCATAAATCAATTCTAAGGAGACATTGACAACCAACCTTTTGATCATATAGTGTGGTCTCACAGCATTAGGAAGGCTCATTCCTAGCAAGTCTCAGTATCAATGTTGTTTTGTTGAAGTGATGGATCATTGGGGATTGGGCAATACCATAACTATGGAATGTGAGTTGAGGCCAAATTTCCCCAAAAGAGAAGGAAACGTAAACAGAAGGCAGTCAGGTCTTATGGCCTTTATTGCAAAAAACACTCTAGATTATTTCTATCCTGTGAACTATCATGATCCGAGTTTTGCCATCTGTCTCACTTTTCTATATTTTGCATCTAACATAACATCTACATAAGCCATAAAAAGAATATTAAGTTATCTTATACATCTTCAGTAACCATAAATAGTTGGACTATATAGAAAAACCCAGAGAACAAGTAAAACTATTATTATAACTAATATCATAAACAGACAGATAAAGACAATCAAACAATTGGTTTCTGAGTTCAATATAAATCCATAGGTATACAGGCCTAGTCTATATCTTGATATAGCTGTCTACCTCTGATATCGGTGGATTCTCATCCTTGAGGAGTCTTTGGTCTCTGTTATAGGCAAAAGCAAGTGTCAGAGACAGGGGTAGATGTCCATTTGTGGTTAGGTGTGTGATAAATTCCCTTCCAATGAGGCTGGAATGTCCTTTATTTGATGTCCTTTCACATAGGACATAAACAAAAATCTCCAGGTGTCAGTCAATGATCTTTAAAGTCTTTGTCTCCTGGGAGCTCGGAGTAAAAATAAGTGGTTAACTTATTTGGCATATTTTTGAGGTGACTTTTATAAACTTTGACAATAATGTAAAATGTCTCCTTTTAACAAAATTTATCTTTTGTAAGAAGAGAAAACAAATCTTTCGAGGTATTCCAGAGGCCCTTCTGGAACACCGCAGTTATCCCTAGTAGTTTTAATTACACATATTAAAGCTTCAATTTCTAAAGAAAACTAGAGTCAAATTTATGAAGACATTTTATAATCTCTATAAACATAGACATCGAAGTTAATTATTAACATAGACATCATATTTTACCTGAATAAAATATAAATATTATATTTAATATTATTAACTCAGAAAACACATCTGTTTTACTTAAACCAACAAACTTAAACTACCTTTTATTTACTAAGGATTAATCTTAGATCATGTAAACTTGAAAAGCATTTGAGTTAGTTTCTATATATCTGAGAATTTTAGAGTACCTAATACTTACAAGTGCTGTATTTAAATTAATTTTAGCAATATCATCTGTAGAAAATTATCCCACATTTACAATATACATATGTAGAAACACACAGACAGACACAGACACCTTTTAACTATGAGAAAAACTATCTAGTTTATAAAAGAACAGTTGTATTCAAATTTTGTTTTGGCAGTTGGGATAAGATCTGGTCTTGATAAGTCAAATTCCAAATGACCTTTCCCCTTTTAAGATAAGGACAGCTGTTTTTAATGCCTCAAAGAATTGAATTGCCACCTTAATGGCGTCATAGGTTGATCCATTTATCTAAATCCTCTTTTTGAAGCTTTAAGAGACCAATTAAATATGCTTTCCATTTATTCAGCTTAATTTTATAGTTGCCCTTTTCTAATTGAGTGTATAAAACATTGATTTAGTAGTATCAAAGGATCCTAATCTCAGCCATTTCCTGCAGGAGTATTAATAGGAGGTCGACTATTAATTTTAGTTTTCCTTAGAGATCCGTAGAGCCTAAACAAATTTCTATGGAAAACCAAACTTGTACCTCTCCAGATGAGCCAAATGTGATTGGTATCCCTATAGGACTGCTTCACTCCCTAGAGGAAATTTTCCTTCAGGCAACACCTAAGCATACCTAAGATTCGCAATCCAATTTAAAAAATAAAATTAAAAGCAATAACTCCTTTTTCCCCTTCCCTGTGTTATTTCAACCCTAATCCACCTAGAGGATTTACTAAAAACAGCTCATATAAAGTCGTGGACCTGCTACTTAAAGCAAGGAGATCTGCAATTTAAAAAAAAAACTCACCAAAGTCCACCCAATGTCAAGCGAGGAGCCAGTGGTGCACAATGGGCCCTTGTAGGTACCTAACATAGAGTCCAGGTCCACAGGGTAGTCCTGGGTGGGCTTCTTCAGAATCCTGCCGACTATGCCTAGTAAATAGTGCTGTAAGAAATGTAGAAACCTGCACAGAAGTGTCACAACAGTTTATTTGAGCCAAACTGATAAAATGCTGGAAAGCAAGATCTTGAATGATCTCAAGAGCTTTGAAAAATGACAGGTTTGCAATCCCTTTTATACATTTGGAGTTAAGGGAACATAAGGAAGATTATGTGAAGGTGGGAGAAAGCAAGGTGGGCAAATCCCTATGAATGAATTACAGGATAGTTAACAAGATTATGTGCTCCCCTGAGGGTGCTTACACCTCTGAGGGGTCTGAAAGAGGATTTTAAAGGTGTGTTAACCTAGATGAACGAGAACAAGGACAGGATTTGCTTAAAGCAGATAAACTTTTCACTAAAAAAATTATATGCCTGGGGCGTGACTATCCACCACCAACTGCCCAAGAATTTACAATCAGATTAGGTTACTTTCAGTCACTGGACTTGTCAGATTTATTACAGAGCCCCTTTCTTGTCCACAAATTTATAGTTGAGCTAATTTGCACTGGATGTGTTGATTGCTTGGTTATAGGGGCAAGGAATATTAGGCTGGGATTATGACCGTATTGATCCAGTCAGCAGAGTCATAAGGCTTCGAAGGCTCCAGGTGAGGCAGGCAATTGTCTAGTCATACAGCCAATGGGAAGTGAGCTAGATTTGAACATGCAGTTAACTAGCTCAATATCTTAGCTGAACTGTGAGATTAAGGTGTTGTGTAGGTCAATTATCTTGTCAGGGAAACTGCCTAGGTCAACAGCAGGCCTTGGAATGAAAATAAAGCCTAAGATCCAGATGTCAAAGTTCTTGATGGATGTTGTATGGTTAAACACTTAATTAATATCTACCGCTCTTCGGTTGAATTTGACTTTCAACAATCAAACATCACCTTTTGTTCAATAATGTTAAAGACTCTTTTAAAGTATTGTTTTTGTTTGGCAAATTAAATCATATCTATAGAGAAGCTAGGAGGAGGCATAATTTAAAAATTAAATGTAATGGAAATTAAAACAACAATGAGATACCACTACACACCTATTAGAATGGACCAGACTTCAAAATACTGACAGTACCAAGTCCATGGGAACTCTTATACATGGTTCATGGGAGTATAAAATGGTGCAATTACTTTGGAAGACAGTTTGGCAGTTTCTTACAAAGATAAACATACTGTTACCATTAGACCCAGCAAATGGGCTCCTCGGTATTTTTCCAAAGGAGTTGAAAACTTATGCCCACACTAAAACCTGAATACAGTTTGTAACAGCTTTATTTATAATTGCCAAAACTTGGAAGCAACCAAAATCTCTTTCAATAGGTGAATGCATAACTAAACTGTGGTACATCCAGACAATGGACTATTAAAGAGCTATCGAGCTGTGAAAAACATAGAGGAATTTTAAATACATATTACTAAGTGAAAGAAGTCAATTGGAAAACTACATACTGTATAATTCCAACTATATAACATTCTGGAAAAGGCAAAACTATGGAGAAAAAAAATCAGTGGTTTCCAAGTGCTGGAGTGAGAAGGGATGGTTAGGGGAAGGGAAAGAATGAATTGGTAGAACACAGAGGACCTTTAGGCCAGTGAAAATACTCTGTATGATACTATAATGATGGATACATGTCATTATACATTTGTCAAAACCCATAGAATGTACACCAAGAATGAACACTAAGGTAAACTATGGACTCCAGGTGATAAGCTGTAACAGTGTAGGTTCATCGGCTGTAACAATGTGCCATTCTGGTAGGCGATGTTGACAATGGGAGAGTCTATGCATATGTAAGAGTGGGACTACATAGGAAATCTCTGTACCTTTCTCTCAAGTTTTCTGTGAACCTAAAACTGCTCTAAAAAATTAAGTCTTTTAAAAAATTAAATGTATAGTCTACCATTTTGAAAAATAATTTTGTACTCTTTACACAGAAATCTCATAGATGTATGGTGGAAAATAAGTAAAGAAGGCAGTGAACTGAATGAGGAGAGTTGGGGTGGGAGATAAGCTGGAGGAAAATAAGTAGTGACTAATGTAAGCTTTTAAATGTTTCTTCACTTTCTTTTCATGTAGCAGTTTTATTCAAGGGATAATGGGATAGAAAAACTTCTCCAAAGGCCTCCTCAGAAGCTTTTGATAAACATTTGCACATACTTCCTGGGTAGTAGCAGATTTCAAGCAAAGTGCTAAGATGGTAGGTAATCCATGTCACATTCCTGTGTTAAGCGGACAAATTACATAATGTGCTTACTTTCCAGGGTCAACTGGTAACCGAACAGTTTTGCCAGAAAGTTAGACCTTTTTGGTCAATGATAGGTTTTTCAGAGCAGGTTATAGTTCCTCCCACTGTGCACTGAATCAGTTTAGAAAAAAACAGAACCATGCCTCACCACACCTCACTCGCCATATCATGCCTCATTTCAGAACAGCTCTCTACAGCTCATCACACCTTCCTATATACCTCACCATAGCACACCTCATCTTATAACACTTCCCCACACCTCCCTACACCTTACCACACCGGTGAGAGAAGGCAGCTTGACTAATGAGATAGGTACACGGAAGAGTGAGTTCAGCAGCACTCATGCAAGCCATGGAGTCAGCAGGCAGGAAGAGAGTTGAAGCAATAACAGTAACAGCAGTCAAATGCAGGCATGAAGTATACCATTGTAAGAAAGATGCAAGGCAAAGTAGGTACCAGGGGACAGGACCAAAAATAGAGAGACAAAGTAATTTGGTTAGAAATTCTATCCTGAGGTCAAGAATGCTCTGGTGCTAGTAGCAGGAATTGACACTGTGCCTCTTTCAGAAAAAGTTTGTCTCTTAAGGCATCTACCAACGAGGACAGAGTTGATGCAAGTATACAATGACTTTAACAATATCTATATCAAATGAGAAATCTAAGAGGATAAAACAAGACACAAGACTTGGGACTTTAGGTAGTGGAGTCATATATGGTAATTGGTTGGATATGTGTCATTTAATAAATTGGTTACAATTCTTTCCATATTACTTTTATTAAATTGTTTTAAAAGCATCATTTTTTCCTTAAAAAACTCACCATTTAAGAATACTTCCACAATATTGCTTCTTTCTGAAATATCTGATTCCAGATGGAGTCTACCAATGCTCTGTGCAATCACTGATCTGGTTCCAGATGGAAATGAGATATTTGAATTTACTTGTGCTCTTGTAAATCTGGGCAGAGAGAGGAGGTGAAAGTTGCTGAGTTAAACTCAGTATAGGGATGATTTATAAGAGTATTTCTGTCATTAAATGGACACTTGGGGGAAAATCTATTTTGTATTGCCAAAAAAAAATTGTAATTGTATTAGGGGACTGATTCCTAGTCATTGATTTTTGATTCTGAACTCTTTTCACTTGATATGTGAACAAAAAAGAGGTCTATAATAAATCTGACAAGCCCAGTGACCAAAAGTAACCTCACAGGGTGAGTTGATGATAAATTCCTAACTGGACAGGTCATTGTTTAAAAGGTTTATCTGACTTAAGCAAGCACTATCCTTGTTCTTATGCATCTAGGTTAATATATCTTTGAAATTCCAGAAGTATCCTGTTTTCCATATCCCTCAGAGGTGTAACCACCCTCAAGGGAGCACACAATTTTAACTATCCAATAATCCAGCCATGAAGGTTTGCTAGTTCCCTCTTTAATTCCAAATGCATAAAAGGAACTGCAAAACTGTCATTAACTGGAGCATTTGAGATCTTTCTTCCTAGCATGTCATCAGTTTGGCTCACGTAAATTCTTATAAAAATATTCTCTACACGTTTTGACGTTTCCTACATCAACAGATATTAGTTATAATTGTTAGAAGAACAATGAAGATTGAATGCTTCCTGTTACAGTTATCTCAGACTTTAGAGATATGTTACTTTGGAATTTCGACCCTTCCTTTTAAAGGAAACAGAGGTGACTCCTCATGGTGGCAGGAGCAAGACAAAAACCTGGGCTTCCTGATTTCATCATATCAGCATTAGATGCTGGATCCCCCCAGAAATCAGAACCTGAGACAGATTTGTGTGCAGGAAATATATTGAGAACTACATTAGGACTATATACCAAAGGGAAGAGTGAAGAATATAGAGTTGGGCAGAGGGAGGAATGACGTAATTGCAACAAAAGTCAAGTGGTCCCACAGGGTGTTCTGGAGCTGGAATGGTCCTTCTGAGTTATCTTGCCTCCAGGCTAGATACCTTTCCCTCATCAACTGGTCATTGGATACAGGCTGATTTCAGGGAGGGAGCATGGCCCAGGAGAGATGGTACCTTTCCCTCATCAACTGGTCATTGGATACAGGCTGATTTCAGGGAGGGAGAATGGCCCAGGAGAGATGGCGTTCTTTGGCTGAGGGCAATTTTGGGAGAAGGAATTTGCTGAAGGCTGTGGGTCACTCTCAGCAGCTGGAGAAATGAGAGCCACAGTGCTAAAGAAGGGTACCTTACAGCCTCCACTGCAATACTGATCACTACCTTGGTAACAATGCTTCGCATAAGTCTATTTAATTTCTCCACTAGTTAATAAGACTCTTGCTGATAGATCCCTGATTTTTATCAGGCTCAAAAGAAGTATACCATGTAGCATACTGCTAAGACCCTACCAGGAACTCGACAATATTTACTGATAGGTAAAAATCAAAGAAGTTAATTATAATATTAACTATGGTTTGAAGAAGGTAACTTATCTAATGACATTTTCCCCTAAACTAAAGCTATACTTTGAAATTAGAAATTTTATTTATCATGTTAAATACATCAAAATGTTATTATTAGAAAATCTCTTTGTGTTTTGATTGGCTGAAAATTATTGGGGAAAAATAATTGGAGGAAAAGAGAAATTAGAAACTAACATATTAAGATAAAAGAACATGAGAGTAAGCTTGAAGATATGACTTTTATGAAAGACTTCCCTGTTGTCCTAATTAATTGCACAGATGCCCCAAAGGGAAAAACCCTGCTAACTTCTAAGTTAGCTCGATATCTTTTTTTATTTGTGTCACCAAGGGGTGCAAAATGAACAAACCAGTATCCCTGCAGCGTACACTTAAAAACACTAAACTTTTTATCTCCCTAATAGTTTTTTTTTTTTTGTTAAGAAATAGGATTAAAGAAAACCTTCACATCGAAGTAGGATAAAGACTTGAAGTCAGAAGGATATTACACTGAAATAGGAGACGTTATATGTCACTTATTAAAAACGTGGGCTTGTATGGAATAGCTCAGGTGTTCTCACCCCATCTGGAAGATCATTTGTGCCAAAGTTATATTTAGTGTAATTATATACCTCTGTCTGTGTGCACAAAATAACTTTCATGTAAGGAAAAGATCCCCACGTTTTAACTAGTGCTCCAAACAAGAAGCAACACTCAAGAATAACAATAAAAGCAGAAGAATCCAAACATCACAGATAGCATTGAGAACTGTCATGAAAGACTGTTTGTGTCACTAAAGCATGCTGTCGGCAGGCCCCACGGCAGTTGTTAAGGTTTGGGAGATATTCTAAAGGAAAGATGTGCCAAAGTGTGGTGGTGCATCCACTCCAGGGGTCAGGACGTCTTGTCTCAGTGCTGGGTCTAAAAGAGTAGATGCAGAAGCCCACAGGGAGCGCTTCAGCTGCCTCAGGGTTAGAGGTGCGAAACAAGAGGCTGTCTCTTCTGTTTGAATCATGACTTCTCAAAGTGCCAAAGAATCAACCAGTTGAAGCTTCAGCTGAGTTTTAATTTTTAAGAATATTATATACAACAACAGCAACAAAAATTATTTGGATACATTAAGTTAGAGCTCAAGATAATTATCACAGAATTTTATAATTTTTTGCTTTGGTGAATCGTTTGCTGAACAAGTTCTGATGCAAGGTGTGCCTGGTCTCCTGCGTGCTTTCCCAAGCAGCACTGTGAAGTCCAGGAGTGCACGATGATCTGGAGGAACCTTTGCTGGAATTCCAGAACCAGTGGAAGTTCCAGAACTGGAATATCATTTCAGCGAGTGCTCTAGCAATGCCAAAATAATGCACATACTCTTAATCTATTTCTCAAACCACCATTTCTCAAACTCTTGCAATGAGGTTCCACTCCAAATTTTTCTGTTTCCCTTTTCTTAAATGAGACATTAATGTATCCACTGAGTTGCCTTTGCTCTGCTACCCAAAGTCTGTTCTCTGTCAGAAGTATGTTCTTATAAAAACCCGAGCTATTCATGATTTGTTACCTCACAGTCAAAGAGACCAAGTGATTATCTTGTCCACCTCCCCACACCCCCTAAAAAGAAACAACAACAAAGAACCTTTAAAAATCAAGAAGAAACATTTCTCATGAAAGTTTTGCAAGGCTTTGACTCGGCTTTGACTACCCTGGAAACCTAGATCTTGACTCAAATATATTGCCTACCTTGGCAAGGTGTATATATATGTATATATAATTCCAGAGAGGTTTATTAACTTGGAACTTTATAAAGACTACAAAAAGAGTTGACTTTGAAATTACTCTCTGGAATTAGGACTATATTGCATAGGAATAATTTGCTTTGTACTGTTTTTTTTTTTTTTCCTAAAACAAATTAAAAGTTTTCTTATATTATTCACTAGATATTTCTAGTGAGATCACTTAGGATGGTTTAAAAAATTATTTCTCTTTCCAAATGTCAAATATGTGCTGAAAATCTTCTGGCTTCTTTTTTTGGGGAGTGAGATGGTTTGGTGGTGGCTTCAATTAACAGCACTTTAAATAGCTTTCAGGTAGTGCCTGGACCAGACCACAGGACTCTAAAACAGGCTGCTTTCTCTGCATACTACAGTTTCAAGGAATGTCCTTGGTCTGCACTTCTATTGTCATCTGGTTCTTACTCTCTATGCACCCCTTTGAATCTGGTGCCTCCGTCTGCCCCTTCCTTCTCAAGTTCACTATTGCCTGAGTCAGAGATTTTGTTTCCCCTTTTCTGGTACCCCATGCTAAGGGTCATACTCCCACATCCAGTTCTGAATCTCTGTACCCCAACCCAAGTCATACTAAATTCTCCACTTATAAGAAAGGTATTCCCTTAGGCTATGGGTTAATGACCAGCATTTTGCATAACTTTTGATAGTGGAAAGCAAAGATTCACATATCTCATGGTGCTCTGGTCCTGGCAGTTTTTAACTACTGCCTGCAGCATTGAATCCTGGCCAATACTGAAAAATGGGTTTTCAAGAACCTTGTATAGCAATGAAAGGACCACATCCCATCTAGCCTAAGGACCTCTGTATGGTGCCGAACAATGTGTCATAAGTTTAGGAGTAGAATCTGTTCTTTAAGCCCTATTCAGAGTCAATGTGTCTCAAGAGGCAGTACTTTCATATTCTTTTTGCCCTTATAATCCTTAGAGTTGGTTTCTTCAAGAGGAAGTGAGTTTTATTCACAAAGACCACTGTGTACACATCTGACAGATGCTAATTTATCCTGATCTAGCCCACCTATATACCTACTATTGCATTTTATTTGTTTCTCTCCTGGTTTGGGCAACACTGTTTACATTTATCCCAGTTCACATTTACCTATCTACTATCCCCTTTCTACAGAATATTGACTGTGTATTTGAAGAACATTTACATTCCTTCACTTTTATCTGGTACATCTACCTCCCAACCACAAAATCTACATACAATTCCATGTGCAACCTTATTCCATCAAAGCTATGGCTTCTACTCATGCCACTTTCCTACATCCTCAGCACTGAGCTCCTGCATATAAACTAGCACAAGACATTTGCTCTATTATTATGCACACTGATGCTCACACTATCTAATCTGTCTTCTATCAAAGACCCTTTGCTTTGTGCCTAGTTTTTGCTTCCTACCACCTCCCTTGAACTTGACCATCAAACTGCTTCTTGCTTCCCACGTCTAACCTTACCCTGGACTGTGCCCATGGCTCCAGGGGGAAAACTATCTTGATTCATTTTATGCTCTAGTTAGACTGAACTATTTATTCCCTTTGTATATGCTATTTCCTCTGCCCAGAATACCTCTCTTTGTCGCTGCTTTCTTGGAGAATAAGAACATATGTAAACTCCTTAATCATTTCCCCTTCCCCAACCCATATTAATTACTGCCCATTCTGGGCTCTCTCTATATCTTTAAATTACTTCTATTGATTGTCATACTATATAGAAATTATTTGTTTATGTGCCCGCTTCTCCGTTGTACTTAGATGTCTTGGTATCAGGGCCTCTGTCATGTTTGATCCCCAATTTCTAGCACGGTGCTTAGAACATAATAAGCCCACATTCGTTTATTCATTCCTATTGTGTTTCTACTCTCATGGACTGTACAGGAAAGTGGAGGCAGCAGCAGCCGTTTGCTTTTTAAATCAACTTGCATCACAACTTGACTCAATTGCCTACCTTTTCATTTTCTGACCCATTATCACTCTTCAAAACAGCTTTGTTGGAGTCTTGAGTTCTTTGGTTCTTGATTCCTGTGTTTGCTTTGACTTTAAAAAAAAAAAAAAGCCTTCGAATGGTCAGAGATGGGAACTTCCCTGTGTACTTGATCATGGTGATGTCTAGTTTTGGCTCAACTGCTGTTTTTTAGTTTGAAAAAAACTTTTAGGTCATAATAATCCAGGATTTTTTTTACCTCCTTTAAAATCTAAAGAAAATTTAAAACTGAGGCACGTAGTCATCTTTCCTGTGAATTTCGTTTTCT
This sequence comes from Pteropus medius, assembly GCF_902729225.1. Classification (NCBI taxonomy): domain Eukaryota; kingdom Metazoa; phylum Chordata; class Mammalia; order Chiroptera; family Pteropodidae; genus Pteropus; species Pteropus medius. Next base: position 9,965,258 of record NW_024350325.1, on the reverse strand, counting down.
TTCAAACTTTTTAAAAAGTTGTTCTTGGCAGAGCTAGTTTAGGAGGCAGTCATTGTGGTGCGGTTTGAGATTAAAGGGGCCTCTGGGTTCACATACAATTCGGTGTGCCCAGGCACAGCCTCCTTCTTGTCTCTCCTAGCCTTCAGTTACACTATTACAACTATGAGGAAGACAGCCACTGTGAAAATGCCTGGTTCCTCTGATAAGAAGGAAACTGACCAGGTTTACAACGTGTCTCAAATTGTGCATGGAGCTGTATTGCAGGCAATTTGATTTTGTGTGTGAGCCAGTTAAAGCTCTATGCATCACACTGAATAGGAAGAGGGCGGAAATATGCTTGGGTACCAGATGGGTGGTACTACTGTATTCCTGTGCAAAGGTCAGGTGCTGGTGGGGGAGTTGTGCATGTGTGAGGAGAGGTTTTGGGAAGGAGGAACAGCTAGACTAGAAGAATAGGGGAGGCAGATTGAAGAATGCGTGATGTGTGTGTGTATGTGTGTAAGAGACAGAGAGGTAGAAAGAGAGAGAGAGAGAGAGAGAGAGAGAGAGAGAGAGAGAGGGAGAGAGAGAGAGAGAGAAATCCTGTGATCATCAGACATTGCTAGCTCATGGTTGCAAAGCACCTTCCTGTGCTTAATAGCTTTTCTAGCTGTTCTGTGACTTTATCCTCAAGTGGACACAAGTGTATAAAAATGTGTTAAGATAGTGCCGTCTGAGGAGCATGGCTGACCACAGCAGACTAGGCAGGGCACCATGTTGTCCTTGTTAACCTTCTCTCCTAGGATTTCTTCCTGGATTTTGGTGAAACAGGTTCTGAAGTCACTGTGGAGAGAAGTGGCAAATGGGTGAATTGGGGGAAGAGGCGTGGCAGTTTAAGAGATGTGTTTGATTATTATTGTTTGTAGAGGTTGAATTTATTCCATGTTTTTGTTTCATGGAGCACAGACATGTTCCCTTTTTAAAAGTCACCAAGAAAGAATTGGCAGGTCTTGCCCGCCTTTATATTGAAGACCCTGAGCACAGACCTGCCAGGCACCTGGCCAGAGTCACAGCCATTCACCCCCAGAGCCAGGACTAAAGCCATTGTCACTGAAAGTAGTTTTGTGGAAAGCCCTTTTTTGTTTTCTTTTGAGGTGTATGTGTTCATATAAGTTAACTATTACTTTGAGGGGAAAAAAACAAACAGATTAGTCCCTCAGACCTGGACTTTGTTTGGCCTTCTTATTTACACATTGTTTTCAGCCAATTCCAGCTTGCTGAGGGGTCAACCCTCATTTCACATGATGTTTCCTCTCCTGTAAACGACAGGACCTGAATTAGTACTGATTAAAAAAACAACCTCCAGTTTTTTTCAGATTTTAAACCTAAATGCAGTATTTTAATGATCAGTACATGGAGCGGATTATATTAGTATTCCCCCCAAATTCATGTCCATCAGAACCTTTCAATGTGACCTCATTTGGAAATAGGGTCTTTGCAGATGTAATTAGTTAAGACAAGGTCACACAGAGCTAGGGTGGGCCCTAAATCCAGTGACTGGTGTCTTGACCTTGACTTCAGACATCTAGCCTGCAGAAACGAGGTCACACAGAATTAAGGTGGGCCCTAAATCCAGTGACTGATGTCTTTATAAGAGAAAGGAGAGGGAGGTTCAGAGATAGAGACACCAAAACGCACACATTGGGAGAAGGGCTACATGGAGACGGAAGCGGGGATCGGAGCGATGTAGCCGGAAGCCGAGAAGTGCCCCCAGCACCAGAGGCTGGAAGAGGGGTGCGGAACAGATTCTCCCTCTGAAGCTCCGAAAGAAATGAACCCTGCTGACATCTTGACTTCAGACGTCTAGCCTGCAGAAACGTGAGAGAATAAACCTCTGTTGCTTTAAGCTGCCAGTTTGTGTTAATTGGTCACGGCAGCCCTAGGAAAGCAACACGGCATGTATTCTGACACTTTTACACCACAGCAGCGCTGCCCACACAGCAGCCTGGGAGATTTTGTTAAAATGTAAAGCAGATTGTGCTGCTGCTCTGCTCAGAGTAGAAGACCCAGTCAATAGAATGGCCTACAAGCTCTGTGTGACCTGTGCTGACTCCCATCTCTCTCACCTCATTTCATCTTTTCTTTGCCACACTGCCTTTCTTGGTTTTTCTAACATAGCTCAGGCCCTTTGCCTTTCTGTCATTCTAAAATATTCTTTCGCTGATATGTACATGGCTCCCTCCCTTACTTCCTTCACGTTTTTACTAGTATCTTCTTAGCGAGACTTCCCCTGACCTCTCTATTGAAAATTATCTGCTATTCTCCTAACTCCCTTATTGCCTTATTTTTTTTCCTTAGCACTTATCACTGTCTAGCATAACATGCATTTTACTTATTTCATTGATCCTCTGTCTTTCTCAGTGGAGGGTCAGATCTCCAGGGAGAAGGAATTTTGTCGTTTTGTTTACTACTGTATTCTCAGCATCTATGTGCCTGACCCATAGTTGGTACTCAATGAGTGTTTGTAGGAGGAGTGCATGTATACACTAATGTGCAGTTGTGCTGACACGTGTATGTATGAAAGCACCTAATTACTGAATAACTTACATGTGAATAGCTGCCAAAGCTAGCATCAGAACTTACATTACTGTTACTAATTCTGGGCTTGTCCCCAAAGCTGGACGTTTGGCAGCCAGGGCCAGGAGCACCTGGTGTTCCTGGAGCCTGGGACACCATGCCCACAGATCCACGTGGTTCTTGGAGGTTAGTGGCTCAGTCTGCTCAGGCCGCCATAATAAAATACCCTAGACTGGGTGGCTTACACAACAGACATACATTTTCTCACAGTTCCGGAAGCTGAAAAGTTCAAGGTCAGGGTGCCAACATGGTCAGGTTCTGGTGAGAATCCTCTTCTTGGCTTATAGATGGCTGCCTTTCCGCCATGTCCTCACATGGCAGAGAGAGAACTCTGGTGTCTCTTCCTCTTCTTGTAAGCCAGTTCTATGGGATTAGGACTCTACCCTGATGACCTCATTTAACCTCAATCACCTCCTCAAAGCCCTATCTCCAATATGGCCCCGTGGGTGTTAGGACTTCAACATCTGAAAGTGGGGAGGGGGGTACCATAATTCAGTCTATAATGTTAGTGCCACATCCAGTTATATGGGGTTTCAGTAGGCTTTTATGCAGTAGCATTCCATAATTTTTTCTCTGACAAAAGTGAATACAGAATTCCAAACACTAAATTCTTTCAAGTAATATAGACTATATCTCACCTATATTTTGGTAACTGCCTGAATATAGAAATGTAGACGATTGATAACATATAGCAGAGCCCAGTACACTGCGTTATTTAACTCTCACTTGGCATTTTGTGGTGAGTGGTTAGATAGGTGAGCTAGGGTAGGTTGCGTTACAAATGAATCTTACTTATTTTCTACTCCAAGACCACCTGCTCTTAAGAAGGTGTGCTATTAACAAGGCCAATGTCAAAGGTTCAGTCTCTCCCGAGCTTCGCTCCCAGCATGACCCAGTCTGAATGCTTTCAATACACCACAGCAGGTGTCTCAGATATGTCACCTATCACAGGGTGGCTGGGCAAGAAGAGCATGTGGATAAATCACTGCCAATCATTCCCACTATTAAAACTTAAAGCACATGCCCTATAGATTGTGGTTTGATTGTATAAAAAGTGAACTATAAAGCAAGAAAGCAGCTTTGCCTCACCAAGTTATGTGATCATGGGCAAATCGTTTATCCTCTTTTGGCCTTGATTTCTCAATTTAAAAATATAAGAACTGGGGCAAGTTCCTTCCAACTCTAATATTCTGAAATAATGACCTATTTATAAAACCTATAAATCAAAGAGAAAAGGTAAAGATCACCAGTTAAAAAGAGAATGGATTATAAGGTGCTTATTTTGGAAAAAAGAAGCAGATCGAGAAGCTTCACCATAAGGTCAGAACTGAGAGGACCATTTATGGTGGGCTCTCTTCCTCCTGTGCCTCCACCGAGGCTGCTGTAGGGGATGCTGGAGGCAACAGAGATTTACATGCCCACAGGGAGCAGCTGAGTGTCTGAAAATTAGTAGAAATCAAAATAAAAATTCTGGAACATGTAGAGCCTTCTGAACGTCATATATAAATTTAATAAAGAAAGAAATATTTGTCTTCTAGGAAATCCCCGAGAACTGCTGCCTTCACGCACAGTCACGTGGCCACAGAGACCTTGCCTTGAGGATAATATCTGGGATGGGCTCCTCTACCTTCCTTAGGATCTTCCTTCTATAGTTTGGTGTGTTCTGAGGACAGCAGCAAAGCATACCTTGGGTTGTAGTAGTGTGAACACATTTGCCGCATTTCCTACAGCCCAGAGAATCAAAATTGAAAATAGTCACCTGAACATTGACTGTAATTTTTGTTTTTCTCTTTAAGTTTTAAATTTATTTAATTTCAGAAATACCATCTTTAAGGCCACTGGTTCTCTTGCATGGTGCCATCGATGGTTCTGAACCTAAGTATATCTCAGAATTACCTGGGGTAGGAGGGGGGATTTAAAATACCTTTGCCTAGGCCCAACTTCTATAGGTTCAAATTTGGTAGGTTTGAGGTGAGGCCCAACTTATGTGTACTGGAAACAGCTCTACATGGTTGAAAACAATGGTAAAAATGATGACACTGGAGAGATAGCTAGAGTAGAGTTCACAGAGAACACAAATGAGTCAACTTTGTAAAATCCCAGCTTTTATTTGTGATCTTTATGGACACATCTTTATGGTGTGAGTTGATTCTACACGGCATAATCTTCAATTGAAAAGTTGATGTAATACAAAACTCGAAACCCTTTTATAAGAAGTAAAACAAACTCCTAATTCCTCCAACCTAACACAATCGTTTTCGTTTCTCCATTTTATCTTCTAGTCTTCCACATGCTCATCTTTTTTACATATTTATAATCACAATATAAATGCCATTTAAAAAATATTGTCTTTTAATTTTAGGTTTATAAAAAATATATTTGACATTTCTACAGTCTTCGTGGTTTTGGATTTTAATGATCATATAATATGACATATTGTTGATGCACTATGCTCTTCTCAACCATTTTCCTGTTGTAGAAACTTAGATTACTCCCAGATTTTGGCTCTTACTGATAGCCTTGTAATAAAATTTTTGTGCGTATAGATTTTTGCTTCTGTGCAATTAATTCCTTTGGATAAGTTCCCAGGAGTAGGACTGCTAGGTCAAAGTAACAGAACATCTGTTGGCTCTTGCTACATATTGCAGGGAATGCAATTTAAAGATATTATAAATGTGTATGTTTATGCATAGAAAATAGGTACATTTTAGTAGTATCAGGCTTCCGAGTGCTGGATGGGGCTGAGTTCACTCCAATGTAAGGAGTTTTAGTGACATCTCTGAAAGCAAATACAGGCAGATACAACTTCCAACAAATTTTAGTCAGTCATTGTATGTTCAAGTCAATGGAAATGATATGATTTTTATAGAAGTTTTGGGGGAATTCTCACAACTATTTCATCTCAATCAAACAAGATTGTAAATTTACAGATTCATGTGAATGGGTATTCTCCACTCTGTAGATCAATATATTCCTCACGATTATTTTAAGCAAAGAGAAATAGTTACTTATTTTTGTGTCATTTGAAATCCAAAACCAAATCACATTCCTTGCTCATACTGGGCTACCAAAGATTTGTTGAATGAATGTATAATTGTTCTGCTCATTGCCTATTTTTAATATCTAATACTTAACTGATGAAGGTATAAAATCTTTAGCTTTACAAATCAAATTTAGGAGAATTAAAGTACAAGAAATATCAGTTTTAAGAATAAAAACCAATATTATAATCTATGCTTAGTTTGCCACATACAATTTCCTATCCCTCGTTGCTTAATTTAATAATTCAAATATATAATAATTAATATAATACCAATGGCATAATAATCACCAGTTGCTAAAAAATTTGGAGGACATTTTTTAATGCTCCCAAATTTATATCTGTTTCTATAGCCCTCTGTGTGTTATATCATTGGCATTATTTTTCTACAAAGTTTGAACTCTAAGTTGATGAAAATAGGCTTGCAGTAAGCACCAGCTGTCATTTTTTTGGAAGTTTCGATTATTTTAGTCTTTGGGATGTAAGTAATCAAAAATCTATAATCTATTTTAAAATATAAACCCTTTCAGCTTTTAACTATTTTACATGCATATTTTTAAAATCACCTGTCTTAAATTTCACACTCTGAGATCATGAATGCATTTTTATTTATAAAAGGAAATGTGGGTGGTAAAAGTATCAGCCTACAATATCTAAAAGAAAAATAAATTTTAGATTGAAAAAGGAGACTGTAAGGAGCAGTAGACAAGGCATTGGGAGGCCAGCATCTAATCTGTCTCTATCTTTCATGGCTGGCTCTGACTAGCCTTCTGGGCCTCCTCGCTGGACCCAACCATTCATTTTCCCTGCTCCACACTTCCCTGACATACTACTCAACTCTTTGGCATTTTATGACTGTGCCATGCTTTTGCAAAATATCCTGCTTTTGCATCTGCTGTTCCTTCTACCTGGAATACCCTTCACTATCTTCTCTGTCTGGAAAATTCACAGTTAAGTTCAAGTGTCACTTCTACAGTTAACTCTTTCCTAACAGCCAGCAGCCTATCTCCCATCTCAGATACTCTTCTGCCAAAGTATACAAACAAACAAACAAACAAACAAACAAACAAACCTGGCCTGGTCGCAGAATAAAACCCACTAATTTCCTTCTTTAAGAGTACTAGGCACATTTATTCACTCATTCAAATGTTTGATTGAATGCCTACTGTTCTAGATGCTGGGAAAATAGAGGTGAACAACACAGACAAGCTTTCATAGGGCTTTTGGCCTAACGGGGATAAAGAGACAATGAATGAAATAAGTAAATTATTTATGTAATATGTTTAAGGTGATAAGTGCTTACAGAGAAAATAGAGCAGGAAAGGCAACAGGAAGTGCCAAGGGAGAGAATGCAAGTCTATAGGTGGGAGAGATGATTACAAATTGAAATAGGGTAATCAGGGAAGACCTCAGTGAGAAAATGACATGTGAGCAGAGACTTGAAAGAGGTGAAGAAGTAAGCAATGAGGATATTTGATGAAGAGGGCTCTAGGTAAAGGGAACGGCAAGTGCAAAAGCCCTGAAGTAGGAGCTTGCCAATGACATTTGAGGAATAGCAAGGAAGCCCATGCGGATGGAAGGAGGTGAACAGAAAGAACAGTAGTAGAGACTATATCAGAAAGTTAACAGAGTGCAGATGAGAGGCTCAGATTTCATGGTGTCTTGGAGGTCACTGTGAAGACTAAGCCTTTTACTAGAGAGAGATGGGAAGCCATTGGAAGATTTGATCAGAGAACTGACTTGATCTTGAGTTACAACTTTAAAATTTCCTCTGTTTTATAAAATATAGACTATTCGGCACAAGGTAATAATTTGGGCCAGGGAAGATGGACCAGGATTACAATAGGGAGGTGGTGTGAAATGGTCCAATTCTGGATATATGTTGAGCCAATAGGATTTCATGGTGCGTTAAATGAGAGAAAGAAACAAGTCAAAGATGACTCCAAAGATTTTGGCCTGAGCAACTGGAAAGACGGAGCTGTTAATGAATTGAGGTGATGACAGTTGTGAAAGGAATTGATTTGGAAGGGAAATATTAGGAATTCGGTCTTTGACACGTCGAGTTTGAGAAACTAATATTTAGAGGAGAGATGTCAGATTGTCAGCTGGATGTTTGAATCTGGAATTTGAGAGACATCTGTTGGAGATAAAAATTTTGAAGTCATCAACATACAATTGATATTTAAAGTCATGACACTGAATGAGATCATGAAGGGAGTGGTTGTAGAAAGAAAACACAAGAGGTGCAAGCCTAAGCCCCAGGGTATTCCAAAGTTAAGTGGTTAAGCGTCATATGGTCTGTAATAGCATGTTCACATTTTATTGTAATTGTTTATGTTTGTCTTACATTTTCATCACACTGTGATCTTCTAGACGGAAAGGACCGGATCTTATCTGAGGTATAATTTACCTACTATAACACACCTGTTTTAACTATACAATTCAGTGATTTTTAGTTCTCACTCATTTTGTATCTTCAGTGACAGGTATATGGTAAGCACTTAAATATTTTTAGAATAAATGTTGAATTTTTAAGTGAATTAATGAATCAATGCATGTAATCTTAGATCAGCCCTTTACATGTTTGGATATCACGTCTCTGTGTGTAAAATGAGGGTGCTGAGTGGAAGAGTTTTAATTTTCTTTCAAGTTTGGAATTTGAATTTAAATGTTTCAAATATTTCTTTAGAAGCAGGGAATAAATCTTAGTGATCTGCTCAGGTTTCAACATCACTAGCTTTTATAATGGTATAAAGATGTTGTTTGAAATTGATTATCTCACCATGTGTCAGGAATAATAGAACCAAAACTTAAGATTTAGTATTATTTGGTTTAACACACACACACACCATATACACACACACACACACGCACACGTATATATACATATATATGTATATGTACACATACATATACATTATATATATAGTCACTAGCAAAAAAATGGGTGAAATGTGAAATGTTAAGTGGAACCATATTGATACATGGTTCCTGTATTTCAATATAAGAGTTAATTCAACATTACCTCTAAGTAGATTGTGTTAATTTAAAGATTGTAATCCTGGGGCAATGAAATAATATTAAGAGATATAGCTAAAAAGTCAATACGAAAATTAAAATGGAATCCTACAAATGGATTAACACAAAAGAAGGTAAGAAAGGAGAAATAGAAGGGGGAAAAAACAGATGAGACAAATAGAAAGCAAGTAGCAAAATGGTAAGCCAAAATCCACAGATCAACAACTTCATTAAATTTAAATTGACTAAACATGCCAATCAAAAAGCAGAGATTCTCACACTGTCAGACTGGATATAAAAGCAAGACCCAATTATTTGCTGTCTGCAAGAGACATACTTTACACAAAGACATAAATAGAGTAAAAGTAAAAGTATCAAAAAAATATATCTGGAAATTGTTAGCATAAGACAGCATGACTATATTAATAAAAGATAAAATAGAATTCAAGAAAAGTTAATAAGGCAGAGAGGGATATTTCATAATGGTATATAATATATTGTTATGATACATAATAACAGCTTCAAAACACATGATACAAAAACAGATATAACTAAAGTGGAAATAGGCAAATGCATAAACTGCATAGCTGGAGACTTTAATATACTTCTCTTAGTAATTAATAGAAAAAAAACAGCCAAAAAATTCAGTAAAGATATAAAAGATTATCAACCACAATAACCTAATGCAGATTTATAGGACAATACCCTAATGACTTTAGACTACACATTCTTTTCAAGTGCATATAGGATGTTCATCAAGACAGACTATGTACTGGGCTGGAAAATAAGTCTCAATATATATCAAAAGACTGAAATTTTAGAGACTATGTTCTCTGATCACAATGGAATTCAGTGATAAATAGCAACAAGATAAATAAAAAAGCACCAAATACTTGGAAATTAAACAGCACATATCTGAATAACCCATGAGTCAAAGACGGAATCACAAGGAGAATAAGAAAATATTTCTAAATGAATGATAATGAAAACACATCCTATCAAAATCTGTTTTGCTAAAGCAGTACTTAGAGTGAAATTTATAGCTTCAAATGTTTATTTTAGAAAAGGAGAAAAGATCTAAAATCAATTATTTAAGTTTTGACCTTAAGAAATCAGAAAAAGAAATGTAAACTCAAAGTAAGCAGTTAGAAAGAGATTAGAAAGATAAGAGCAGAAATAAGTAAAACAGAAAACATAAAAACAGAGAATATTAATTAAACAAAAAGTTGGTTCTTTGAAAAGATCAATGAGCAAAAAGAGAAGATACAAATTAGCAACATCAGGAATAAAAGAGGGAATACAACTATAGCGCATATAGGCATTAAAGGGTAATAAAGAGATATTATAAATCGGACTCCTTAGATGAAATAGATAATTTCCTGCAGAGGCACAATTTACCAAACTGACATAAGAAAATCCAAATAATCTTATACCTACTCAAGACCTTGATTTAGTAATTTAAGACCTCGCCACAATAAAAACTCCAGGCCCGATGGTTTCCTTGTTGCAATCTATCAGACAGTTGAGGAATACTAATCCTTCAAACACGATTTCAGAAAACACAGGAGGAAAGAATAATTTCCAACTCACTATATGAAGCCTCTATTAACTCAACACCAAAACCAGGCATAGTTGTTTTAAAAAAGGAAAATTACAGACCAATATTCTTCATGAACATGGCTACAAAAATCTCAAACAAAATTTTGGCAAACCAAATTTATCAAGGTATAAAAAAGGTGATATATCATGAACCAATGAGGGTTTATCCTAGGAATGCAAAGTTGGTTAACATTTGAACATTGATCAATGTAACTCACCGCATCGAGAGTGAATTTTGATAAAATCTGTCAATAAACTTGGAATAGACAATAACTTTCTCAATTTAATAAAGGGCATTTATGAAACAAAACAAAACAAAATCTTAGGGCTAAGATCATCATTTATGTTGAAAGGCTGAATGTTTTCTTCTTAGAATTGGCAATATAGCAAGCTTGTTCATTCTCACCATTTCTATTCAACATTGTACTAGAGACCCTGGAAGGACAATAAGGGGAAAAAAAAGAAAAGAAAGAGAAACAGAAGGCATACAAATAAGAAATGGAGAAATAAAACTGGTTTTATTCACACATTAAATTATTGTATTTATATAAAACCCTGAAAACCAGGGGAAAAAAGCTACTGGAACTCATAAGTGCTCAAGATATAAGGTTAGTATACAAAAGTCAATTGTATTTCTACACAATGAAATGAATAATTAGAAAATTGAATTAAAATTTTTTAAAACATAAAAATGTAATCTTTATGGAACTTAAATATTTTCAAAGCCTATATTATATTCCTAAAACACACACTACTGAGAAAGTTTAAAGGTCTAACTAAATGGTGAAATATGACATGTTAATTGATTAGAAGACTATATTGTCATTTCTCCCCAAATTGATCTATAGATTCAATGCTATTCCAATCAAAATTCCAACAGACTTTTTTGTAAAAAATAGATAAGCTGACTATATAAAAGGACCAAGAATAGCCAAAATAATTTTGAAAAAGAAAAGGTTAGATTAAAAAAGAAAAAAAAGAAAAATTAGAGAAATTATCTGATTTAAAGTCTTATTGTAAAGCTATAGTAATCAAGACAGTGTGGTTTCTCATAACAATAGAGATGTAGACCAAGAGAATAGAATAGAGTACAGAAATAAAGACATTCATTCATGGTCAATTGATTTTTGACAATGATACAAAGGTAATTCAATAGGAAGGTACAGTCTTTTCAAAAAATGGTGCTGAAATAGCTAGAAATCTCTATGGAAAAAATGAACCTCAACCCTCATCTCATACCATACACAAAAATAAAAGAAAATGGGTCATAAACATAATTACAAAAGCTAAAACAACAAAGCTTTTCCAAAAATAATAAGAGGAAATCTTTGTGGCATTGGGGTATGTAAAAAAAAAAGTGATGTTTTTGGTAGAATATAAAATACAATCCATAAAAGAATATATCATAAATTAGACTTCATTAAAATTAAAAAAATGAGTCTATGGCCATGCTATCGTGAACATGCCCAATCCTGTCTGATTTTGGAAGCTAAGCAGGGTTGGGCCTGGTTAGTACTTGAACGGGAGACCACCTAGGAAGACCAAGTGCTGTAGGCATTAAAATAAATAAATAAATAAATTTTAAAAATGAGCTTTCCTAATGACATCTCTAAAAATACTAAAATGCGAATCACAGATTGGAAGAATATATTTGCAACACACATATATGACAAAGAATTTGTATTTAGGATATATAAAGGACTTTTACAACTTAATATTAAAAGGACAAACGACTCAATTTAAATGGACAAAAGATTTGAATAAATATTCACAAAAGGAGGTATAGGGAATGGTCAATAATCACATGAAAGTTCATCAGGGAGACACAAAATAGTCATCAGGAAAATGTAAATTAAAATCACAATAAATACAACTTCACACTCACTAGAAAGACTATAATTTAAAAGAATAACATGATAGTTAAATATATGTGTCAATTTGACTAGATTGGGGATGCCCAGATATTTGGTCGAACGTTATTTTTGAGTGTGTCTGTTAAGAATGTTTCTAGATGACATTAGTATTTACATCTGTAAATTGCCCTCCCCAGTGTGGGAGGGCATCATCCAATTTGTTGAGGTTCGAGCTGGTACATCTCATCTCATGTTCTCTGGCCCTTGAACTGGGATTTACATTATCAGCTCCCTTTGTTCTCAGGCTTTAAAACTCTCACGCCTGCTTGCAGATAGCAGATCATGAGACTTCTTGGCCTCCATAATCACATGAGTCAATTCCTCATTATAAATCTCCTTTTATATCCTAGTGGTTCTGTTTCACCAAAGAACCCTGACTAATACAACTGACAATCCCAATTCTGGGTGAAAATATGAAGCAATGGGTAATTTCTCATAAAATAAAATATACACCTATCCTATGACCCATCAAAACAATTCATAAATATTTACCCAAGGTGAATGAAAATATATATATTCAAAAATGCCATATACGAGGATGTTCATAGTAGCTCTATTTGTAATAGTCAAAACCTAGAAAGAACCCAGGTCAGCAGAAGAATAAATAAATAAATTTTGTGACATATCTTTATTATAATAAAATAACACTCAACAATCAAAAGAACACTCTTCTAATACATGTAAAAATGTGGATGAATCTCGAAAACATTATGTGGAGTAAAAAATAAAGCCAGATACAAAAATTCCATTTTTATGAAATTCTGAGTAAACAGTCTACAGTGACATAAAGTAGAACAGTGGTTGCCTAGGGATGGAGATGGGAGGGGTTCGGGTGGAGTGGGGACAGCTGGGATCAAGCTAGTGTTGTGCCACTAATTGGCTGTGTGAGCTTCAGCAGCTTACTCCACCTCTCTGCTCCTTCATTTCTTCGAGTGTAATAAATAGATAAATAAACCCAGCTGATCTTCAAGGTCCCTGCCAGCACTATATTCTTGGTCTCTTCTGCATTCATGCCCACAGAGAGTGAAGGAAATGAGTTTGTTAGAGTATTTACATTGAATTCATAAAAATTAGCGTAATTGCCATGCAGGGAATAATTATCTAGCTTTTAACAATTTTTATCTATCTATCTATCTATCTATCTATCTATCTATCTATCTATCTATCTATTTTTAGCCAGAGAAAACTTTGAGTTAATAGTAAAATAGACCAGAAAACTGAAGAAAGTTTTTACTGAAGTAGCAGGAGTCCTGTGATTTTGATAGGAAACACTGAGTGAAGGGTGTGGTAAATAGCAGAAGGAAGTGAAAATAAAGAAAAAAAAAGAAACATAACATTCAACAAAATGAGGGCTTTTATAACCATCTAAGTTGCTTTCTCATATAAATTAGATAACTGTAAAAGTGAGATCCACTTATTTTCCTAGTGAGGTATTGTTTAGAAGCTATTATGTACTATTTATAACAGTCAAACAAATAGACCCCCAAAATGCATTTACTAAGGACATATCCATAGGCCCTTCTCTGAAGGAATACACTTCCTGTTTCACAATACCATAAGGGAGGTATTATGCTAGTACTTATTGCATTTTTCAGATTGAGAAATTGAGACATTCCATTTTATTACCTTTCTAAAAAATAAGACATTTTGAATTTGGAAGCACAGCTGACCTTGTGGCTTTGGATAAGGGATCATGGGCTAATAACTAACTTGCTCAATTGTGGTGAGGATTAAATGTGATAATGTATGTAAATCTACCTGCACATATTCAGTTTTCTATAATAAGTAGTTATTACTTGAAGAAACAATTAATTTTAACTGTTAAAATTAGTAAAGTGTCTTGATATGTGCAAGATTAGGAAGATCTTGGTGGCAAGACTATTTAAGGCTAAAGAAACCACTTCAATCAACTTATATGACAATGGAGAGCATATTCTGGGGACGTGAAATAAGTGGATGACGTTAGGTTTGGAGATTGCAGAGATGAGGCCAGAAAGTTTGGCTGGGACTACAAATTGTGGACAGCTTGGATTGTTTACAGGAGGGACACTAAAAGCTTTGGCGTGTGGGGGTAGGGTGCTGGAGTTTGATAGGATCTTATTAGTGTTTTAGTGAGACAACTCTAGTGATAGTGTAGAACAAAGATTGAGGGACTAGTCAGAATGTTCTTGCAAGGTTTGAGTTCAGATTTAATGAAGGTCGGACATGGGGCTGTAGAGAAAATGGAACATTGGGAACACGGCGGTAAACTCGACCAGAATATTGGGTGGGAGAGAGTGAGGGGGAGATGCCAGAGCTGAAAAGTTTCTGAGATTTCAAGTGTAAGTCATATCTAGCCCAATTATTACTTGTGATTAGTGCTTCAATAAAAAGGACCAGGTTTGTATGGAAGGATGAGTTTGATTAAGATAACGTGGAATCTGAGATGTTTACAGACCATTTAGTTGCAAATATGGGCCTGGGGGCTTGGGAGATGAGTCAACTGGAGGCAGATGGAGAGTCATCCGCTTAAAGTTGAAACTGCCCAAGTGGATGAGATCATTGAGAAAGAACATGTAGCATGAGACAAATATCAACATTATCGACTATTACAAGGATCTTCCTATGTACTTGTGAGGTCTTGGCTGATAGAGGAAAGAGCATCATATAAAATTAAAACATCTGAGTACAAGGCTTACCTGGGCTGTGGCATGTATACTATCATTAATGCTCTTGAAAATATTGTGAGATAGAAAAAAGGATGAGGAGAGGCAATCTTTGTTAAGGTTCATATTTTCAAAGTTGAGGCAGAAGAGAAACTGGAAAAGGGAAGAAAGACCAAGTTATTTAAAAAGTTATTTTAAACTTTCAATAGCCAATTTATCATCATCCAACAGAGATCCTGCCTCCAATATTCTTGGATCCTAGATGAGGATTAGGATGCACATATCAGAAGATATGCAGCAACCTAAAGGGACATTTGGGAAGTGCCAACACATGGATCAAGAAGTGCTATTTTATTGTGGGTTGTACTGGATTGAACTGTTCCAGGAAGGCTCTGAGAGGAGACAACAGGTGTGCTGGGTCTTGAAGGACAGCAGAGCTTAGGAGTGGAGAAAGAGAAGGAGAACAATGCAAGTCGGGGGCGCGTGGCTTTAAGTGTCAAGCATTTTCTCTTAACTCATATTTATAACTGAGGTATACCAGAAAGTCTCCTACAAACTCATAATACTTACAGACTGTCTCCATTTTAATTATAAAATTTCCACTTCCTCCAAATGCTGGAGCATGTTTATCTGTTCATCAGGTCTGATAAAACAGTGGAATTTGATCTTCCTTTTAAACATCAGCACATTTCAGCTTTTCTGTCAGTTTCTTATTTAATTCAGTTGCAATATTTTTTAATATACCTGTGATTTTTCAATGTTAATTCTCTTAATGTCAAATAGTGTGGCTTTCTGTTCTACTGACATTATGCTGAGAGATTTTTAAAGAACAGTTAATTCCCAATTACTTCCATATTAATAGTCCTGCCCCAAAACTCAGGAGGGATCCTGGAGCCAGGTCATGGCCCAGAATGTAGTGGACATTTGCTGCTCCTTGGCTTCCCACGACCCATTCACCCTCTTGTTCTTAAGAGCATTCTGAATTTCTTGTTGGGAATTACTGGCTCTTTACTGTGACAGTCCCAGTGGGAGAAGTCAAGAAACCCTGCCTTTTTTTTTTTGCCAAGAATAATCATTGACTGAAGTTGTTCAAACATATTTTAAGACAGTGCGTCAAGCGGAGTAACTCTGGACTGTTAAAAAACATTGGAAGAGAGTTCATTTCAACAATGATGCTTCGAGGAGACCATTGATTACTTCCTATCACTTGGATAATCCGGAGCAGCCCTGGTTCTGCCCTTTGTGAGTCTTGTTCTCTTTTTTTGATTCTCTGAGCTCTTTCATGTTTTTCTAATAAATTCTTAGAGTCAGTTTCTGTTGTTTACAAAATTTAAAAATAAAAGGAGACAAATGAAGAGAACTTCTCGCTTACCTTACTAGAAAATTCAATGTTTTCAATCGTCTGCCAAAGTTACCTCCATTGATGTGGGAAATCAGGAGTGATAAAGATGGGTAGGAAAGCATAATTAAGAGATATTGTGACAAATAATACTTTGTCTATTTCTCTTCCGGTAAATTGAATCACTGTCCACACAGATGCTCACAGAAGAAACTGAGAATCATGCTTGACAGGCAGCCGTGCTACGTTAAATTCACCCTTCCCCTTCATCACCTGCTGTCTCCCCAGGGGAGGTTTGAACAGAACAAGGCAGAGGCTCCTGTGCTGTCCTGCCTCCTGGTTGAGTTTGTTCCTCCTTCCATCATCTCAGAGAGTGAGATCTGCATATGAGTTTTCTTAGCTCCCACATTAAGAGGTTGTCTCAGGTTGACTTGTATTCAATGATGTGCTTATAAATGTAAAAGTGGCTAAGAAAAGGAAGGAAGGAAGGAAGGAAGGAAAGAAGGAAGGGAAAAGAAGGAAGGAAGAAAAGGAAGGAGAAGGAAGGAAAAGGAAGAGGAAGGAAGAGGAAGGAAGGAAGGAAGGAAGAGGAAGGAAGGAAGAAGGAAGGAAAGAAATGGGGAAAGGAAAGGAAAGGAAAGGGAAAGGGAAAGGGGAAGAGTTCTGGTTTGTAGTATTTGCTAATTTCTGTGGTATAATATTACCAGAACAATCTGTGTGGCTACCAGGTGACATCATTGAATGCAGAATTGGGAAAAGATGGGAGCAGTCAGATCCTGCATGTCCTTGCAAATCTCTGGTCATGTTTTCCAACAGAGTAACATGGCTCCTCCCAAGGTGGGCCTGCTCTCTACGATTCTCTCTCCTTCAGCATTCCAGTAACCCCTCTCTCTTCTGTCCTTTTGGGCATAATCGTGATAACAGCTCTACTACTTCTAGCTCTGGGCACTTGTATGATCTTCCTACTCCCTGCATACATCTTTGTAAATGGTCCCTTTGTAAGAAAACAAACTACATACACATACACACACACCCCTTCTCGAACTATCCTAGTTTGAAAGTGCCATCTTTTTCATGTGGGCACGGAGATAATCAACCTCTAAGGGGGTCCCTAATGAGCTCTGCCTCGTGGTATTCATGACTTTGTGTAGTCTATTCCAGTAGAATATGGCAGAAATGATGGGGTGTCACTCCTGAGATTAGATCATACAAAATACTGTTGCTTCCTTCTTGGTCACTTGTTTTCTCTCTCTCTCTTTCTCTCTCTGTCTCTCACTGTCTCTGTCTCTGTCTCTGTCTCTGTCTCTGTCTCTCTCTCTTTCTCTCATCAGTCACTTTAGGGGAAGCCAGGCTCCATGTCAAGTGTCACCCATGTGGTGAGGCTGGCAAACAACCACGTGAGTGAGACTGAAAGTAGATCCTCCAGTTCTAGTCCATATTGAGAGGACTGGAACATCTGCCAACGGCTTGATTACCTTATGAGAGATTGAGCCAGAACTGCCTAGGTAAGCTGCTCCCAGATTCTTGACCTTTAAAGACACTTTATGAGACAATAAATGTTTGTTGTTTTGGGCAACTTGTTATATAGCAGTAGATAACTAATATAGGTATCTTGCCTGATGCACTCCCTCTCTCTTACCCTTCACCTCCAGGCAGTCACCTCCTGAGTATCTGTTCACTTCATCCTTTCTCCTCTGCCAACATCTTGGTCCAACTTTGGATTACTGCAACAGATTCCTAATTGACCTTTAATCAGTGGAAATTTTTTGATGACATTCTCCTTATTAAAGCCCTTTCCTGGTAACCTATTGCTTTCAAAATCAAGATAAAAATATGTAGCTCATATGACTTTGGATCATCATCCTTCTTACCTATGTAGATTGTCTTAGGCCTGTCACTTACTTGCACTCGCCCAGCTGCATGCTTGAACTTCGTTGGTTCCTTTCTATCCTTTCTACCTACCAACGTTCTTCCCTGGATCAATCATTTAGGCAGGCAGCTTAAAGCACTCCTTTCTTGCAAGCTTCTCCTATCTCCCAGGCAGCTCAAATTATCTCTCCAGTTCCAGTTTCAATGTCACTTTCTTAGAAAAGCCTTCTCTGTCCTCTACCAAGACTGGGCTAAGTATACCATTATTTACTTTCACAGGAACCTTATTCAATATTTAACCAATATTTATGGGCATCTAACATAGGCATTGTCTAAAAGTTAGAAATATATCAGAGAATATCTTTTACCATTTGTTCATGGTATATAGCACCATTTTAATTTAAAGAAATCATTAATATCTATCTTTAATACTAGGTCGTAAATGTCATGTGGACAGAGACCATTGTTTTCCCTGTTTACCAATGCCTGGCTCAGAGTAGGTACCCAATTAATATTTGTTGAGAAAATGAAATAAATGAACTTTGGAGTCAGACAGACCTAAATTTGAATACTTGATCTACTACTTACAAACAGTGTGACTTGGACACAGTCTCACTATCTTACAAATGTAAATAATGATAATATCTACCTCATAGTGTTGATGTGAGGATTAAATCAGATGGTGCATACAATGTGCTCATAACAATGTCTGATAATAAGTGCTTATGCGAATGAGACATTTGAATATTAAAAATGAATTTTATATCACATTCATGTCACAGAGTACCATTTTGAGGTCCATTTATTGCAGCCTACATTTTTCTAGTCATGCCTTCCTCTCATCTTCCCCAGAATTATCACTGTGGCGTTGTTGCTCAGCTTGGCTAAATGTACATGCTTCCATTCCATCAGGATTTCTCTGAAAACTTCAACTGAGGCAGCATTTTTTGTTTGCTATAAATTTCCCCACTTACAGGGAAGATTTTTAATATGCATGTACAATTGGCGAAAAGAGCAAAATGATACATACCTTTTGGGGGGATTCTGTCAAGGAATTAGCAGTAACAAATAAGAACAGCTGTATCTCAAAGAATATAGTAAATATAAATCAAAGTGAAAGAAGAATAGGAAGTCATGTGGCTCCAGTTTTTGATTATCCTGATCAGGATTATTTATAGCAAATCTTGATGTGCATTTCTGCTGAAGGTACTAAATGCATAGAAGAAATAATTTAGAACATATCCATCGAATGGCTACAATAATATGCTCGCTTCTAAAACCTCAAGGGGAGACTAGGAATATCAATAATTATAGGAAGCACAAGCCTGGGGATAGTAAAAGCAATCCCAGCAACCTATTTCACAGTTTAGAATCCCTTCCTGGTAATTTCCTCTTTCAGGTCAGGGGTCAAGCTTTACCTAACAAATCACTCTAGTCTTCAAAACTAAGTCTTGGCTCTGCCCCAAAGTATATCCCTACTTCAGATGCAAAATGCTAGAGCCACAGCCTTGAATGGAAGGTGCTTGCTTTCTTAGCAGCATCTGCCAGCCTGATGACTCTTGCTGCAGAATCCTGACAGCAGTCCATGTCGCTCCTCAGAAATCTGTGCCCCAGCCCTGCAAAGCTGGAACTTGGAAGCTTCTCTGGGATAACTCATACTGTGTTTTCTGAGGATCAGGGAAGCTATATTACAGGTCTGAACAGTGACCAAGGAAATACTCAGAGGTTTCAGAAGTCTGTCTTTATATGATAAGATGAGGAACAGTTCCATATTTCTAAAAGCCAGCTGCTCTTGAAACCTCAGGGCCTGTGTTTACTCACCACTTAGACATATTTTTTCAACTATCAAAGACAACCTCTTTCCTCTTCTGAAACTTAAAGCTTATCCCTGCCAAGGTCTCAGAATCCTTCTGTACTTAGAAATCCTTCAACACTGCAGGAGTAGACTGAATTCCAGAAACATAACCAGTCTCCTTATACCACTCCTTCCCCAGAGTTACGGAGTTTTGCTATATAATTTTTATCACTAAAATGTTTCCACTGAAAAAAGACCACTAAAGCCTGAATTAGTCTGTCTCATAGGCCCCCAAGATTGATTCAGCTAGATATCTGAAGTTGGAAATTCTTGTACTAGAAGGCCTCTTCATGCTAGAGAAATCAGTGTGAGGTCTAACTCTGGAAGTCAGGAAGCTGGGCTGCCAGCCATGGATAGCCACTGACCTCCTGCATGGCACTAAGTGTTCCAAATGGTCAAGGAGCATGGCTTCTTTTGTACCTGAGAGCGTTTGGCCAACACAGCCAGTTGTGCCTGTCATGAGAGGATCAAGAGTCAGAATGCTTTGGTCTTAGGTGAGCTCACTTTCCTCATGCATAGATCAGCATCTTTATCAAAAAGTGTGGCATTGTTTTAGGGTTCGGTGCAGCTTAGTTTAATTACCAAAGGTCCCTTTTATGGAAGCACAGCAAGATCTAGGTGGGAGTCCAAGCACTAGGTAGAATTATGGCTGACATTAAATTTTGCTGTTGATTCCAATAAATAAAAGGAACTATTGATTGGGAATAGGACAACATTAGTGTTCCCAGTCATATTCCTAGTCAACATTTAACTGTTCATATTAAGGTTTAGCAGGTATAGCGATTAGGATCCCAACAGGAAACAAATAAAACACTCAAATTAGGGTATTTTAGGAAGGTTTGTAAGGGGGTAATTACAGATATTTGTATTCCCATGTTAATAGCAGCGAACGGTTCTATGGAACCAAGAGATGAAAGCAACTCAAGTATCAAATGGATAAAAAAATGTAGTACATACATATAATGGAATTGTATTTAGCCTTGAAAAGGATGAAATTCTGACACATGGTACAACATGGATGAACCGTGAAGATATGCTAAGTGAAATAAACCAAATACACAAGGACAAATATTGTATGATTTCTTTTTTTTTTTTTTTTGAGTTATTTCTTTTTACTTATACCTACAGCACCTGGTCTTCCTAGGTGGTCTCCCATCCAAGTACTAACTAGGCACAATACCCTGCTTAGCTTCCGAGATCAGACATTGGGCTTGTTCAGGGTGGCATGGCTGTAGACCATGGACCGTGGCTCCAATGGGGCGTGAACCCAAGACCTTCTGCGTGTAAAGCAGACATGCTAACTGCTACGCTATGGATCCATGTCCTGTATGATTTCATATCTCATACTTATATGATGTATCTAGAATAGTTAAATTCATAAAGACAGAAAATAGAATAGTGGTCACCAAGGGCTAGAAGGAGGGAGTAATGGGAATTACTGTTTAATGTGTGCAGTGTTTGAGTCTGGGCTGGAAAGTTCTGAAGATGGTGACTGGTGACAGTTGCATAGCAATGAGAATGTACTTAATGCTACTGAATTGTACACTTAAAATGGTTAAGATAGGACATTTTATGTTATGTATATTTTATCACTGTAAAAAAAATATCAAAAAACTGAGAGACAGAAATAGAATCTATTTATCAGTTTTGGAATTATTGTCGTATAGAGAAAATTTACATAGTGCCTACAGTACTCAGAATGAGTTTCAAGATATGTAATGATAAAAGGGTTCTCCATTTTAGTATACAGAATTTTAGTGCTGGCCGCAGGCTGAAGTTCATATTCACCAGAGAAAGACCTGCATAGCACTAATCAATGGGCATCTCGATGGCTTTTAGGACCAAATAGGTTGTTCCTTCCTTGTTCACTACAGTGGTCTCTGAAGTTAAAATCTCCCGTTCTTATTTTCCTTCAGAAGCCAGCAGAGAACTTCAGGAATAAAGCTAAGGACTGTGACCACATGCCACCACATAATCAAGCTTGCCTAAGAAAGCCTCTAGGAGTCCAGAGTTGCTCTTATAGCCCTATACTAAACCTCAGAAGGGAATTAAGTTACTGGAGCTCTGACTGGGGCAGAGTTCAGGAATTGTGGTCATAAGGTAAGGAAATAATTTTGAGGTTACGACTTGAGCCAAATCTGGGATTTCCCAGGGAGAGCATAAATTGAGTCCATAAGTTAAACCCGTCCTTCACGCCTACGCTATTTTTGAAAAATCGTACTGTTAAGCAATTAAAAGACTATCCTATCATCTGCTGTATATTAATTTGGCTGTCCTAACACAAATCAATTTTAGAGTATAAGTTTAAGCAGTTCAAGGCCAATATGGCAGTTTTACAATGGTCAGGACCCAGGCTTTTGCTATCTTATTGCTCTGCTATCCTAGAGTGTTGTTCTTGTCATCAGGATCCAAGATGTCTGATTATATTCAGCAGCAAAATGGAGAAAAGGTGTTGGAAGATATGCTCCTTCCCTTTTTAAGTTATAGACCCAAAGTCGCATATGTCATTCTGCTTCCATCCTGAGACTGTGGAACACTCACATGCAAAGGAGGCCAGGTGATAGAATTAATTCCAAGTGTCCATATCTCTAGCTAAAATTCTAAGGTTTATTTACTGAAGGAAAAGGTTGGAATTCTCTAACCTGAGTATTCCATCCACTTGAAATACTGGTGATTGCTTGCGCTCTCCCAAAGTGTATGGATGTCCTGGATCCTTAGTATTGAGTTCAGTCAGCTCTCTTTGTATTGGACTAATTTTTTTGGTTGTGGGTATGCCTTACACATTTTCACCCACGTGTGCTCATTCTTAGCATCACAGATTGGTTTTGCTCAGAAAGTATCAGTTACCTCCTAACACTGCAGATTTGTCTTCATTCCTGAGGCTGACAAGACAAAATAGGGCTCATTTCATTGCCACATAAACTTCCCTGGAGATCAGTGGAGTTAAGTACCATTTTCACACTATGTTATGTGTTTCACAATGAGCACATATATTTCCTATACATCGGTTCAATAAGAAAATGACTATCGCCATTTTACCATGAGGTAATAGAGGCACAGAGATGTTAAATAGTTTCCCTAGGTAATTCCATGGCAGAATTGGGATAGCACCCTTCCCTACATGAAAATTATTACAAATACAAATCAATCCAATGCACAAAAGAGTGTAAATGAAGAGCAAAGTGCAAATGAAGTACAAATGAAGAGTTCAAGGAATCCATAGTAAAAAATATACTTTTGGCTGGAGTGGTCACACATTAGGGAGGAGATGGACCATGTGGGAGCAGTAAGATTTCAATAGGTCTTAATATGGATAATGTATTAAGATTTTTTTCCAGAGAGGAAAATCAATAAAATGTGTGTGGAGAGAAGGGGGAGGGAGGAAAGGAAGGTGGGGAGGAGGAAGGGAGATTGATTCTTTTAAGAAATTGGCTCACATGATTGTGGGGTCTGGCAAGTCTGAGTTCTGTAGGGCAGGCTGGCAGGCTTGCAATCCAGGGAAGAGTTGATGTTGCAGCCCAAATCTGAAAGCAGTCATGAGGCAGAACTCTTTCTTCTTTGAGGAACTTGTCTTTTTCCGTCAAGACCTTTGACTGACTGGATGAAGTCCACTCGCGTTATGGAGGGTAATCCATAGGTCTGCTGATTTAAATGTTTATCTCATCTAAAAAATACCTTCATATTTCTAGATTGTTACTTACCAAATATCTGGGTACTGCTAGCAAAGTTGACACATAAAATTAACTATCATAGCTAGGAAGAGGAGAGGCAGACTTGGGTGGGCTTTGAATACTAGATAAATAGTTTGGCTTTATAAAATTATGAAATTTAATAAAGCACCTGAGGCATAGTAGGCATTCAACTTGTAATTCCTTTTATCTGTAGGAAGATTTTGAAAGTTGTTGAGTAATTGAGTAGCATGACCAAAGCAATATTTATGGAATATATTTTTGGTATAATGGTATGATGTATTAAAAAGGAATGGGACAAGGAAAAGGAATGTAAGTTAGAAATCCATTGCCATGGATCAGGCATGATCATTTACTATGGGTCAGGTATGAATATATGCTTTAAATACATTATCTCATTTAATAATAATAACCACTCTATAAAGTAGATACTACTTACCAATGAAAAACTGAGACCTCCCCTCCAGCCCCAAATGAACTTGTCCAAGATCTTATAACTAGTAAATGGTGGAGATGGAATTCAAACCCAAGTCTGTCTGATTCTAACCTATGCTGTCATTAACAAGGGTGGTAGCAATAGAAATAAAAAAGGGGGACAGATTCCAATAACGTCATGGAATTGAAAGAATTGGGCAAATAATTGGATTTTCTAGTGACGGACTGAGGACTTTCAGGAAAAATAGGGTAGTTGTATTAAAAGCTGGTTTTGAAAGAGTCAGAGATTTTTGGATTCATTCAAGAAACATTAATTTAATAATGATTATGTGGCAGGACTTGTTCTAGGCACTGGGAATCCACCAGTGAATAAAACAAACTAACATTCCTGTCCCCACACTTTCCAGTGTGGCGAGACAAAGAAATCAATAATCACTAAGTAAATAGCAGCTTATGTCAAGTTAAGTGTTTTGGACAAAAATAAAGTGGCAGAAGGAGAATAAGGAGCACTCAGGATGGTCAAAAAAGTCCTCACTGAGAAGTTACTCAAGTAAAGACTTCAGGGAGGGGAGGGAGTAACTTAGGCAGGTGTCTGGAGGTAAGCATCCCAGCAAGAGGAGTGTATGAGGAAAAGAAGAGGAAGAAGCGAGGTCAGAGGCTCATCAGATCGATCATAAATTTGTCTTTATTCTGAAATGTAATGCCACTGAAGGTTTTTGTGCAGAGATGTGTCAGGATTAGATTTACATTTTATTATTTTATTTTATTTTTTAATTTGTTTTTTGGTGACATTGGCTTATTTTATTATTATTTTTTTAAATTTATTTTTTGGTGACATTGGTTAACAAAATCCAGTATGTTTCAGGTATTCAATTTACCAATAAGGCATATATATATTGCATTGTGTGTTCACCTCTCATAGTTAGATTTCTGTCACCATGCATTCGAACCCTTTTACCCCATCTCCCTCCCTTCTCCCCCTTACCCTGTGGTAACCACTAGTCTATTGTCCATGTTCATGAGTCTGCTTGTTTGTCCTGTTCATTTGTTGCTTTTAGGTTTATGTGCCACATATAAGTGATATTATGTGGTTTTCAACTTTTTCTTTCTGGCTTATTTCGCTTAACATGATTATCTCGAGGTCCATCCATTTTAAAACCACCACGCTGGCTGCTGCATTCAGAAGAGTGAAATAGGGTGAGGTGAAAGCGTGGCAGCCAGTGTGTGGTTGCTACAATAATCCAGAAGGACTTGATGGCAACGTGGACCAGGAATGAGACAGAGAGAAGTGGTGAGTCTGGATGTGTTTTGAAAATAGATTAAATATATTAATGGTTTGCATGTAAGATGTAAGGGGGAAATGTATAAATTTTAGAGTACAATTTTTGTTTTTAAGTGGCAATATCTAATAACCCTTGGAAACATTGAGACTGGAGAGCAAGGGAGGGGACAATGCTGGAGACAAAGATTTGGGAAACATTCACAGTAGTGCCAGGAAGATGACTTTAAGAGATTCTCTGACAAGTCGATGTGTGTGCTTGATGCCAGTGTATAGCTGGAGAACACAATGGTGAATACTGAAACTTTAAAAATGAGAAGGTTTAGGGGGATGGAAGAGGAACCAAGATAGATAGGGGAATAGAATAGTTGTCATCAATTCCAATTTTGTAATTTGTGACTTAGTCTTTGAAAGACAATGAATCAACATAGTACTAGTACTGCTATTTTTGGAAGTCTCCTATGAATGATATTACTTGACTGTATTTATGATCAAAGCATTTGATTATTTAAATCATCACATAAAACATCTGACAATTGACAGAACTTTGATTTGAAATAGCAAAAGGGCGATTGGTATTCTTTGATCTCTTTAGTTCCTTTTGTTTCAGGCTGTTTAATTTGTGCTTAAGAAAAAATGTGTTATATCCACCTGTGATGAACTATCCTATTCTTCCTATAGGCACTAACCTTAATTTTGTTTGGATTCTTTTTTTTGGCCTAAAACAAGTAGGGCTTATAAATCCTTAATAAACAAAACTTGGCTGGCTTTTTTTTTTTTACATGTTCAAGACTGAATTATAGTTTTAAATGAGTGTTATATGAGCAAGGTCCTCTGTGTGCAAACAACAAATCCAAGATTTAGCTGCAGAGTGAGAATTCTCCTCCTTTATAGAAAGAAGCATTTAACTATTCAGAATGTTCTAAGATAGCACTGAGAATCTCCAGGCTTATAAATCCCACTTGACTGTAATTGGATTTGATTTTTCTTCATGGTCTTAGGTCAGTAAGAATCTCTTCTTGGTTGCATCTCATCAGCCATGATCACCACTGTGCAAACATGGTGATAGTTTGGTCAGATCTTCTCTGCATCCCTTCATACTGTAGACTGTCTCTTCCTTTTTTATAGCCCCTCTTCCTGGTCCCACTCTTAACATTCTACTGTTTCTTCTGAATACATTTAGTGACCGAGAGCATGTTTACATTATGACTGTCATCATCAAGAAATATCTTCTAACATAAATGGATTCCAGACTGCAGATTTTTAAATTTAGAAGCTTCAGGTTTTAAAAAATATATTTGTACATCTTCTCACTAATTCGGATTAATGGAAAATGAAAGACTTGAGTGAACTTGTAATAGCAACAGTCAACATTGAGAGCTTACCATTTGCCAATCACTTTATATATTTTAACTTGTTCAGTTCTTACAACAAAATTCTATAAAACAGTATTACTAGTATGCCCATTTAACTAAGTCTTAGACCATTTAATTAACATGGCCAAGATCATAAGATCAGAAACTGAATTTGAACTCAAGCTGTGCGCCTCCAGAGTCCACATAGAGCCTGTACATTCCTCTGCCTCTATACTTCTTCACAATGAATTTTGAGCTTCATTTATTTGAAACTTTATTTTTCAAGGGTGACAGCACCATTAGCATTTGGGTAGAATAATCCATAGTTATGCAGGGTAGGCCCACACTTTGCAGGATGTTTCATATCCCTAGCTACTGGCACCAAATGGCACCAAATACATACATACATTACATACTCTCTCTCCATTTACCTATATCACAACTTTTCTAAACATTTCATAAGCTTTTATAAATTTATAACTTTTTAAAACTTTTATAACTTTAAAAACACAGCAACCCAACTGATAGGTAAATGCTCAGCTTATAAAAAAGGTGCTAATATTTTAGCTATGTTTGCTCTTCTTTGTTATTTGTAAATAAACAATTTTGAGACCAAAAGATCTTGGAGTTTGACATTAAGTAAGAGAAACTCTGTTTACCCATCTGCCTAGCAAACTTTTTTTTATAGTGCAAAGGTAAACTTGAATTCAGCCTGGGCCGAATCTCAAAGTCATGCATCTGAAAGTCATAATTTTTTTTCCCCATGTGTTTATTTTTGGCTGTCAAACTCAAACCATTAGGCAAACGACTGTTGCCCTTTTACTAGCGCCAATGCTTCCTAAGAAAACCATAACAAGCAAAAATCTTAAGTAGGATAAAAATGAATTTTGTGGTTTTGCATTTTTTAAGCTATGCTAGGTCCACTTTATTACACTTTGCACATTTGGAGCTAAATCTCCAAGGTCATCACATAAATCATATAAATCAACCATGTAACAAGGCTGAAATGTAGACTTTTAACTTCGTTTTTATTTTTTTATTTAAATTAAAAATTTTTTTTCGATTCCAGCTGACAATCTTATATTAATTTCAGGTGTGCAGCATAGTGGTTGGACATTTATATAACTTATGAAGTGATCCGATTACCATCAACCTGGCACCATACATATTTATTACAATGTTATTGACTATATTCCCGATGCTATACTTTACATCCCTGTGACTATTTTGTAACTGCCACTTTGTACTTCTTAATCCCTTCACTTTTTTCACCCAGCCCTCTTACCCATCTCCCATGTGGCAATCACCAGTTTGTTCTCTGTATCTATGTTTGTTTGTTTTATTGTTCATTTTGTGTTTTAGATTCCACATATAAGTGAAATCATATACTACTTGTCTTTCTCTGACTTATTTCGCTTAGCATAATAGCTTCTAGTCCATTCATGTTTCAAATGGTAAGATTTTACTTTTTATAGCTGAGTAATATTCCATTGTATATGGGTACCATATCTTTATTTAATCAACTATTGATGGACATTTAGGTTGCTTCCATATCTTGGTTATTCTATATGAAATGTCATTTGTCTCGTTACAGCCTTTGTTTTAAAGTCTGTTTTGTCTGACATAAGTATTGCTACTCCAGCTTTTTTTCCCCTTCATTTTCCTTTGCATGAAATATATTTCTCCATGCCTTTACTTTCAGTCTGGGTGTGTCTTTCTATCTGAAGTGGGTCTCTAATAGGCAGCATATGTAAGGTTTTGTTTTCTTATCCATTCAGCCATCCTATGTCTTTTGATTGGAGCACTTAATCCATCTACATTTAAAGTAACTATTAATAGGTATACAGGATTGCCACTTTATTATTCATCTTTTTTATGTATCCTGAAATAGATATGCCTAGAAGTCACTCCTCTACCTTTTGGTTCACTTATTAAAATAGACTACTAGTCTTTTTCAATAAATTTTTTATTTTTCAATAACTATACACCATGTATAGTTATTATAATATTGATCATATTCCTTTACATCCCCATGACTCTTTTGTAACTACCAATTTGTACTTCTTAATTCCTTCCCCTTTTTTACGCACCCTTCCAAACCCCTCCCATCTGGCAACCATCAAAATGTTCTCTGGACCTATGAGTTTGTTCCTGTTTTATTTTGTTCTTTAGATTCCATATGTAAGTGAAATCTGTGGCATTTGTCTTTCTCTGACTTACTCTATAGCCTACTAGTCTTAAACAAAATACTTTATAATCTTATGCAATATTTTAGGTATTATCGACAGCTAGGTAACATTTTGTCCTTACCCTCTATTTCCTGTTACATATCTGTTTTGCAACATGCTGCCAGAGCTTGAACAACGGAATAGATGAGATACTTTGATGCTCCTAGGACTTAAAATTTAGGTCTTTTATTATTAGAACTATTTAATGATGATGAAGATTTAAAATAAAATTTTGACAGCTGTGAAATGACAGACAGACCTACATACTCGGATATGTGTTGAAATACATATTATAATTCAGACAAAAAAAAAGGCAACTCACAAAAAAATTAGTAGTCTCCTGAAATGATTTATTGAAATTGCTTGAAGTATTTTTATAAATGAGAAAATAAGGCAGAATATACTTTAAAAAGTAGTTTATCCATAATACAAATACATATTTTAATTTCATTTTAAAAATCTACCATGGCAAACATTTTTACTTACTCTTTGCCCTTTCCTTGAGTAGGGTCAGAGATAGTTAAGAGGAATAGGGTGTTACTAGCACTTTCCAAGCCCTTTTTGCAAAGGAAATTTTCACAAAATATGGTAATCTTCTGTGACTGTAATTTCTGGTGGCTTACTGCCAGAGGAATTTGTTTAGCCTGATCTGTGGAAAGGAGCAAACTATTGGATCTGAGTAGCTAATAGGTTGCAGAATTCTTTATGAAAGTGAAATGGTACTCCTTAAAATTATAAAAGAATCATGTTGGAAGCATTAGTGAGAAAAATGAAACACACTTTTAACTTAAAAATTTTTTTTTTTTTACCTGCAAAGTAGATGCAATGGATTAAAGACACACATTTTTAGTTTTCAAAAAATATTAAAAGTGTCTTTTCAATATTGATATTGTTATGCCTAAACAAATTCTCCTTCACAACTGAGACCAGCTTTCAGCAGTGAGAATGTTGTCAATGAAATAATGTTGACATAAGTACTATAGGTGAAAGAACAGGATATATGCTAAATTAAGGTTGGGGTGAGTGTTGTGGCATGGAGCTGGAAGAGGTGCAACTAAATAATTTAAAGACAAATATTTTCTATAAAACAGGCTTAACTATAGATGATGGGAAAATTTAAGCAAAGGGAAAAGAAATCAAGAAAAAATTTAAAAGAGAAAAGCATGTACAGGCTTCCTGGTGGAACTATGGTAGTTAAAAACTGCAATTTGAAGATATATACATATATATTAGTCTCTTTGATGTCACCATGTGATTCCCCTTTACTGGAATGTTAAATACTCAGTCATTGTATAGATTCAGAGCTATAAGTATTTGTAAAGCACTAAGCGTAATGATTCCTAGACGAATTTTTTTAAATGGCTAAATTCTTTACCTTTTATTACATATATACACAGAAACGCCTCTCTTATTTTGTTCACTTTAAACAAAATATTTAGACAGAGTCTTTATATGAACTTATTTTTGGCTTATTCGTTTCAAAACAACTTATATAATAAAATTCAGGTATGATTTTTGTTTTACTGATACACAATGTATTACATGTACGAGGCAGATGTTAGCTCTACACATTTTTATATCTATGAAATTCTGATTTTCATTTTTGTATGTAAAAATGTTAATTTTCTTATAAAATACATTTTTGTCTTTTTTCTTCTTGTTGCTTCACAAAATCAAGTACCTTATATAAAACATCTCATATTGCCATTCTCATGGTAATGACTATACCAACCAGATAGTCTTGCAACTGAATCAGAAACCCAGTGAACCCACAGACACATCTTTTGAAGGTCAAGATCTTTATTTAACAATATATTATTAACACGAACAAATATTTGTGGTAAAATTTTAATGCTTTTATTTTTTCAACATGTCACCAATCTAAACATGCTGTAGTTATGATAAAATATATTTTTAACGATAATCAAATACAATAAACAAATATCTTCTAGCTCATAAAACATAAAAATAAAAAAGGTCATTTATAACTTTTGAGATTACGCTGCACATTCACAAACTACTGACCATTGCCTAAAATTATAATTTTGTTAATCAAATGAATTTTTAGAAGTGCCATGCCAATATTTTAGTTCCAAATGACAGTAAAAATGTTTTTCTACTAAAAATTATTTTACTGCATTGAATTCTTTACATGTATAGAAACATTCTTTTTATAATCACTATGGAAGAAATTTGGAGATCACCACTAGTTTCATTTTCTTCTAACAACAACAACAAAAGAGCTACCATGTTTTCAGTATCTACTAGGTACCGAGCACATGCTAGGCACCACACACACATTCTTCCTAATCTTGGCAATTGTCCTGCAGTGATGAGACTGCTTGTTGCCCTCCCAACACATAGTGCAGCCACTTTGCAGATAAGAGTGGCCATGAAATATAGCTGGCCAATCAGATCTGAATGGAAATTATTAGCAGTGGTTCCGGGAAAGGCCAGCTCAGCTGACATACTTTCTTTTCTCCTTTCCATTATTTCTACCAAAGCAAACCTACAATACTTGAGGTGAAATAGCTAATTACCAGTTCACAAGCACACATTAAGATTGGCAGAATAAGAAAACAGAGAAAGCCTCAGGTTCTTAATGACATTATAAAACTTAGAGTGAACAAATAAGGCCTTCCTGGACAGCCTATCAGTGACATACATGATAAAAATAATCCTTGTTTTTCAGGTTTCTTATTCACGGATGAATGCAACTCTCAACTGATTCACCTGCAAAGAAAATGTTGACCTTTCAGTCAGTGTCTGAGAGAAGGCAACCCAGCTGGTAGAAAATAGGACAACAATTTGATACATAGGTATCAGAATCATTATGATTTGATTTAAAAGTGCTTCAAGAAGCTTGGATTAGACATGCTATATGAGGAAGATACAATATTACAGGTTATTTAAACATTTTCCTTAATTTTATTTCAATAAATTTTCACCTTGGGCAAGTGTCTGAGTTTACTTATTTTTAACACAAGAGAATTACACTGGTTATTTCTAAGACTCCTTACAGAACGAACCATTAAAATGCTGTGCATATTGCCTATGATGAAACAAACTGGCCCTCAAATGCATTATGCTTGTTAACCTTTGAAGACTAGTGAGCCATAAATGTGCACAATACAAAATTTAACACATAGTAGTCCTATTATCCCTAAGACTTTAGAAGAATAATCTAAACACACATGTAGTATTACATTCTGCTCTGAGGTTTCACATGAATGTGCTGAATGAAATCATTAAGATCATGGACTCTGGTCTTGAATTTTGTTTTTCTAGACAGATTGTTCCTTTTTCAGAAAGAACAAACAAAAGTGCTATATGTGTATAGTACAGAGTATAGTAAAAGCTCCCTTATCACTGATGGGTGATTAGTGGATTGAAGCTTTAAACTTTTTAACTTGAACTGTGAGTGTATTTCATTTGTCAATCTTTTCAAATACAAAATACCTGTAAGATTTTTACTTTTTCTACATTTTTGCAGTTTTCTTGCTTATACCTAATTTGACAGCAATTTCTTTTTTGTGATTTTTGTTATAAAATATTTAATTAAAATAATTACAATTAAAAGTTCAACTGGGGCTTGCGGAAAAATACAACTGACTACACGAGCATGGAACTTGTAGTGGGAGCATTAGTTCACAATTATGTTAAAGGGAATTTTACTAGTTTTGAGCATATACCATGCTATGGGAATGTTTTAAAGAGGTAATGAGGAGTCTCAATTAATCTGGCAAATTAAATGTATGTCATAGAGTTCCTATGTGCCCATCATCAATGATAGATATTGCATAATCAGATGTTAAGCTATTTTATTCACTGTTTTAGAACATGAGTCTTTGGAGACTAGCGAAATTGAATATTAAAATAATCTTGCTAACATCCTAGAAGCTCTCATCCCTTTATCTTCCCATTTTGTTATGAACAAATTACTCCCTTATATTTTGTTGTCTCCTTGTTGTTGCTTCTGTGCCCAAGTCTCTGCCTTATTTTCATGCCAGGTAATAATCCCTGTTTCTAGTCTTCACAGGGATTAGAGCCCTTATCTTTGTTAGAAAATTAAATGATCATGGGAAGCTCTAGCAGAGTGCCTGGTGTAAGCAGGCAATGAAATGTTTATTTTCTTCCCATTTCTTGATGTTACTTTCTAACTCAGAGCTTTAACTATTTATAGGAATGACTGTTCGGTCTCCTAGAGGTTGACCACTGCCTGCCAGGATCTTTGTCCATAAGAGCCCAGATGATCTGCTTGCTTGTCCTTACTATCCACTATTAGCCACTAAAGGGATTTTCCTTGAGCACTTAGCTTAGCCTCTAGTCTCACCAGTTTGGGTGACCATCCACTTTTCATAGCTCCCCCAGCATCCATCCTTTCCACCTCTAAATTTTTGTTTTTCTTTATGCATTTTGTAAATTTTTGACAAATCTTTTAAATAAAAAAATTAAAAATAGAAAGTTGTAAAGCTTTGAATAAAAAATGCTTCTTTATTCAGTTGCTTTATTCTCTTCTCTAGTCTGAGTAAATTTCTCACTTTAGTTAGAGATACAATTTGCACTTATCTTTTAGCACTGATTCTATGCCGCCTAGTTTTACGTATCTGTGTTTTCTCTACTTGTCCCTACACTTTAAGTCAGAAATCATGTCTTATTTACAATTTGCAGAGCCTACGACACTTGTCTTTACATTCAATGTCTGAAAGAAAAAAATATTGAAATGTTTTAATAGACATGAATAATATATACTATTAGTTGCTTAGAGAAAACATTAAATTATGTCATTTTTTAATATTGATCTGATGTCCCTCATGACCACTTTGAAAATACTCATGTTTAAAACTATATTAGAATAATGAATATTGGAAAATCATTTTTAGGGTTTGGCCCACCTCTCTGTTGCCTTTATTTACATAAATTTGTTGTAGGTAAATTACATGAAAACTTTTGATTCTGGAGTAAGTTTGGGCATGATAGTAGACTTCAGGGACTGACACATTGAGTTAGTTAGGCTAGGCTGGTATAATGAAGAGATCATGGTACAAACGGATCCAAAACACATGGCACAAACAGGACAAGTTTATTTTCTGCTCTTAAGAGTAGGTGTTCTTGGTTGGAAGACAGGTTCCCTCCACACATTTACAGTCCCAGGGCCTTCCATTTTATATAGCAAAACCTTTTCCCAGGTTATATAGTATGTCCATTATATGCTAATTGTATTTACTATCTCCACCTCCAAGAAGTTAGGCTGTAAATTCAGTGAGTGCATAGAATTGCCAGATTCAGCAAATAAAAATACCCAGTTAGATTTGAATTTCAGATAAACAACAAATGAATTTTATGTTCCATGTAATATTTGGTAGTTATACTAAAAATTATACATTATCTGAAATTCCAATTTGAGTCTTATATTTTATCTAGCAACTCTATGAGGGTAGGGATTAGGTCTATCTCATTTAACAACGAATCCTCATAATCTAAAACAGTATCTGTTGACTTTAAGATAAATCTCTCAATAATATATAATGAATAATTGGGTTTTGCCTGTCAGGGAGAACCAGTATCAGCAAAGGATACTTATTATTATAAATCAGAATAATACTGCTATTAATAAGATTATGTAATAAGTATCAACAAAAAATACTTTATATTTATTAAGAATTAGATTAACTATCAGCAAAGAATACTTATCAACAGTTAAGGCTTTAATATGTTTCAGCATCTCAAACCACAAAATGGATAAAATCTGTCTCCCCCTAGGTATCTGTAGAGCTCTCACTTTTTTTGGGTCTCTACTCCGTCATTTTATCAATGATTCCTTCTCTGTTTTCCCTATTTAAAATTGTAACTCTGCTCCCTCTACAACACTGTTACCTTTCCTTGCTTTATTTTTCCTCCTTAGCACTTAAAATACCAGATAATTATCTTAATTATCTTATTGTCTACCTCTCCTAGAATGTAAACTTCTAGAATGTAAACTTCATTTTCCTCTGTTTTATTCACTGCACATACTAGAGATTCAATAGTTGAACACATGACTGAATAAAAACCACTGGTTCTTATTAGATTTTATAGTTACCAGTAAGTAGTTTGACAATATTCACTATATATGACACAAGATGGATTTAATCTCAATATCATGATTCTGCCTATAGTTCACCAAGTCCTGTCAATTCTGTCACCTCAATGTCTTTTATAACCTCCCCCTTCCTTTCCCTGTTGACACTTCCATATTTGTTTGAACAAAATTATTCCTATTTAAAAAAAAGTTCCAGTTCCCTGAATTAATGCAGAAATTGCCTAATTGGTCTCCTTGCTTACTCTAGTTTCATTCTAATTCCTCTTCCCAACTGTAACTAAAATTATCTTTCTAAAATGAGAATCTGATTATATCACTCTCTTGCCCCAAAACTTTGTCTCCCTATCACCCAAAGATAAACTTCAAATTTTCTTACATGATCACATGAAACCCTTTATGATGTGGCTAGGCCTCAAATCCTACCATTCTTTTTCACACACATTCCACAACTCCTACCACTCTTTCACACACGTTCCAGCCCTGTATGATTTCCGTCTGCTCAAATATCACTTATTTCTGTAAGATTAGCTGCTCTATCCTCAGTAGTCAGAGTTCTCTGATCCTTATTTTAAGAGCTAACTGCTCTTGATTAAATGGCATTTTACCAATTTTACGATGTATATTTCTATTTTAACACCTCTAAAGCTGGAATTTAACTTGCAATAATGGTATCTTACAATGCTGTCACAAGAAGGCAGTTGTGATGTAGCTATATTAGCCTGTACATGTGCAAATGTAGTGATTATTCTTGGTGTCATAACTAGACAATTGCAAACCCTAAACATTTCCGTGAACCATTTAAAGAAAGCTTATAAATCTTGGTTGTGGTCTGAAAACCTTTCATTGATACCTTCTAGTTGAATTGATAAAGCACTAGCATCATAACTCATAGAATGGAAGCCAATGGTTTGGAAGAAAACACTTAAGACAATAGTGGAGTATTCTTTAAAACAAGTTGCATCACTAACGCTTTTAGTTGGTGGAATTTAATACAGTGTGGATAAATTCTAATTGATAAGAAAGCATTGTGTCATAGTTTAATTAGCAGCATTTTTTTTCCAGTGGTCCGAAAACAATGGCATTTCTTAGGACCCATGGTATCTCAGCATTGATGGAATATGGTATGCTACCCTGCATTTTCAAAACAATCCTCTAAGGTAAGTCTTAGTATATCATGCCTGGGGTCTGCTGACTTATAATAGTGGATTCTTATTATCTGTTTTTCTGCCATCTTTCCATTAGGTTGTAAACTTTCTATGGCCTATCACAGTGCTTGTTACATAATAGGTGTGCAAATAATATTAAGTTAAAAAATTACTGCAATTTTCATGCTCTTTTGCTGGAGAAACCTCTACTGTGACTTTCGGAAATGTCCATTTTCAAGACTGATCTTGAATTATCTGATTTCAACTATTAATGGGAAATACCGTTTTATGATAAGGTCTACTTTCTTTTTAATAGTCCCTAGTAGAAATTTTTCCCCCTGAGGACTGATATATTAGGATGACCAAAATAAATTTTCTTGTACATGTATTATCTGAATACATTCTGCAGCATTTTCACATCTAATTTTTTTATGCTTATTACTTCATTTTTTTTTTATGTGCTCAACCTCTCAACATTCTTGCCTATTTGTGATCTCAAAGAGTAAAGCAGAGAGCTCAGGAAATGGTAAGACAGTGGAAAGTAACTTTATGTTACATATGGAGAACACTTGGTTTATCTGATTATTTTGTTCAGATGGCACATCCCGATACCGTAAATCAAGTCTTTGGCACATAATTATTTTTAAACTGTGTAACCCTGCTTAACTGGTTTAAAGTAATTTAAAAGGTCTCTGGTTGGCTTCTACAAATCAATCTAATTTATCAGTTTTTAATTCTGTTAGTATAGCTCCATTTCAACAATTTAGGCTAGTATTAAAGCCAGAGTCACTATTCTTTCAGAGGGTTTCATATAATTTATTCATCCCTTTTAAATCAGAGCCATTGCATTTAGGCAGCAATCCTTTGAAAACAGCAGCAAAGAGCGTTTTTCTCCCACTTATTCTTTTGACCAATGCCCTTCCAGAAAAATCTTCCTTAATCCCTTAGACTGCAACAGCACAGGGTTTAGCACACACTATTCCAACTAGTTTTCCCTCTAGCATTGCAAGAGCTCACTGCTTCTTCAGTTGAGTCTGATGAAAGAGTTGGCTTGCATTTAGGGGCCATGTTTTAGAAAAATAAGCCTGCATATTATCAGATTCTTTCTAGAATCACATTCTAGAATCACAGAGATTGAGTGAGGAAGAGATCATGTTTCCCATCTCAGGCTTACTCCAAGGCCTAAGCTCATCAAGGAAAACGGTGGGAATCTCCATTACTATTTTTTGTTTTTTTGTCAAAATAGTTGAATTCAAGCAATTTACATAAGCATATAATACAAATCTACAGTAGCTATATTGGTGTCATATTTGTATTTTTTTCCTTTAAGTTTGCAGATTTTAGTTCTTTTAAGAAATGTAGTAACTTTAAGGGTATGTGAATTTGTGAAGTTATTTACTAATACTAGATGCTAAACATATACATTATTTTTATACTGTAAGCATATGTCTTACTATTTATAAGATTCACCTGAAGAGCTTATCCTAATTCTACTGAATCACTTTCCTCTGGGTATGGGGATTTAGCACATTTATTATTACTTTTAAGCTCAATAGATAATACTGATGTGCACCCCCTGGCCTGAACCGCTGCTTTAAGCCATCATCAACCAATAGCTTAACTGTCAACCAGAATAACTAAGAATAAACTTGGCCTATTTCACAATTTTGTCTAGGGATCAATGCTTCCCGGTTTCTGTTGCCTCTTGATTTGCTGCCTATGTACGTCCTGATTTCTATCCCGTTCTGCCTCAGGGCCGTGTCTTCCAGTACCTCTGGGTTTCTGAACTAGAAACCTGGCCTTTGATGCCATCATAAGCATAGGTTCTGGTTATATGCTCCAGGTTGCTCCAGGTTGACTTGGCTCTTCTGATCTTTTTATCTGATCCTGGCTCTCCTATACACCTCCACTTATGACCCTATCATGACAATTTGCTAACTCTACTGAGTCAGGGAAGAAAGAGCTATGCTGTTTCACTGGAAATGATTTCAAATAACTGTAAGAGGAAGTAACTAGAATGCAGGCTCATCTACTTTAGTAGTCTAGTTTGAGTCCCTTCAAACACTGCTTTGTACTTAGCACCCCAACTAGAAACTTACATGAGAAAAAAACTTCAGCCTGGAATAAAGGCCCTCTATTTGTCTAGACATTACCTACCTTTCTGGATATTATTATTTGTGTAGCTGACCCTGCAGCCCAGCTGAACTTCATTGTCTCCCAGAAAGCCAGTGGCAATGCTGTGCTTTCTTCACTACATTTTCAATGTCCAGAAGGACTTTTTCACCAGCAGCTTCCTCTTCCTTTATCCACATATCCAAATCCTACCAATCCTTTAAAGCAGTATTTCTCAAACCTGAGTAATGTAAAATTCTTATGATTCTAGAGAATACAATTTTAGACAGGCAGAGGTCCAGAGACCACAGTTTGAAAGGGCTGACAGAAAACTGAAGACCAATTCCATGAAAATCTTCCGTTTATAAATTATCACTTTAAAAGAATAATTTTGTATTTGTAATTGGTAAAACAATTTGTATATTGTCGTTAAAACGAAAACAAAAAGTTTAAAGAATCAAAGAATTCTGATTCTTAGCTCCAGGCCTAGGATTCCAGTTTTAGAAACACTGGTTTAAAGTACAGCTTAAACATACTGACCTTGGAAAATGTTCTTTCATCACCCTAGGGTAACATTTTTCATTTCTGAGTTATTTGCTATCTAATCACTTTTTGCCTTGTAGTAGCTAATAATATGTAATATTTTTCTAGAAAAACCATAAACTCTTTGAAGGCAGGGACCTCACTTTAACTCCACTAGTCCTCAGCAAATACTGGATGTTAAGACCTGTATTTCATCTTACTCGGTAGTCCAAATCTCTTAAAAATATCTGTGTTCTATGGTACATACTCACAGGCCAGCATATTACTGAAATAGCCCTACTATAAATTAACAAAAAGTTCAGAGACTGTCTTAAAAAATTAGGAAAAGTCCAAGTTATAAAACTCAAGATTTAAAAAAAGTGCTACATAGCAATTCTCTTCAGTGTTAATAGGAACGATTTTAAAAAATGATCAGTAGGTAATTATAAATTTCAAGGTAAAGAGTTAAAAAAATTGAAATGCAAGGCTAGTAAGCAGCTTTATAAATACCCACATAGTCTTATAAGGGGTGTCATGTCCCTAATTCAACTTATCTTTCAAGCAGTCTTGTTTTTTAACCAGTTTGAGGAAACGGTTTTTCTTGGATATTTAGAATTCATTACTTCAAGCATGATAAGGGCTTTAAAAAAAAAACCTAGAACGTCTTCCCTCATAGAGTATTTGGAAAGGGTCTGAGAGACAGCATACAGCGAAAGTAAAAGTAGAAACGGTTGAGGAATCCATTCTGAGTCGCCTGGGTAAGCTAGTCAGTTTCTTCATTTAAAACTAAAAGTAATGGACTATGGTTTGCTAAGGCCCCTTTTAGCTCTGAAATTGACTTTCTAAGTAAACAGGGCTTGAGAGGTATTTCTTTGGGTAGAACCGGTTTTTTCTTTGAGAATAAAAAGAGCAACAAACTGTTTATCGATATTGAGTCTTCCTCCATGCTCTTTCAAGACTGAGATAGAAAAAAGTGGTTCGTTTTCTTTTTGGTGGGTCCTTCAACAGGAGGGCTCCTAGCCCGCTCCCACGCCACTACGAACGAGATCTAACTCTAGTCCTCACCCCCCAGCGGGAGCGGTGTGACTCGCGAAGATTAGTCCCTGGTCATAAACAACCTCTCACTTCCCCTCCCCCGCCTCTGGGACCGCCTACGTTGGGGCCGGCCCTCCGAGGCCCAAGGAACCTCCTCCGGCGACCGCGGGCCTGCCCCCTTCTGCTAACCGGGTGTTAGATCTTTTACTTCAACCGCCCCTCACTTGTTCACCAGGCAAGGGGTTCGCTACAGCGACTTCGAAAGGGGAGCTCAGGCCAGCCTCCATTTCCTTCTTCCGACCCCTATCACCTCGAACAGCCAAAGAGAGGCTAGCAGCACGGACGCGCAGACTCACAGCCGTGGCTGACCTGCGCGCGCCGACGCGGCTTCCGCCCCCACCCCGCGATCCTTCCGCGGCCCGTCTCCGCCCCTTCCCGGAGCCCGCCTCCGCGTCTGCCGACCCGCCTGCTCATCCCTAGCGCTCGCTCTCGCGCGCACCCGACGCCCCGCCTTCGCGCGTGCTCAATAACAGTTCCCGGAGGCGGCCTACAAGCTTCTCCCGCCCCTGAGCTGTTTGAATATGCTAATAAGAGCCTAGGAGCTAACCAATAGAATGGCGGGGCGGTGCATCACGTGGCTCGAGGACGTGTCAGGAGGCGGAGCCTTTGCAGCCCCTGCCCGAGTTAAAACCGGAGTGTGAGAGAGAAAAGCGCTTCAGTAGCGAGAGGGGCTGAGAAAGTGGTGACACCGCCGGGGTGCGGAGGGAGTCCCTGAAACTTCTCCCAACAGCCCCAGGGCCAATCTCCCCTCAGCCCACTCCCCTCTTCGCCAGCTCCCTGGTCCCCACTCCCTGCACCGGGGGTGGGGTGGGGAGCCAGGCCCGTCTCCCGCTGGGACACACACAGGGGCCGGGAGCGGGGACGGGACCCCCGAGGCGGGGGGGACGGACCGACAGACAGACGGCCGGGCGCCCGCCCCAGCGGGCAGGCAGGCAGGAGGAGGCGGAGGCGGAGGCAGGGGTACGACGGGGAGGACTGGGTCTGGGAGTTTCCTCTCAACTATCGGGGGAGAAACTCCCCGCAGCCGGAGGAAAGACCCAGACGGTGTTTTCCTCCCGGGGGCCGCGCTCTCCCGCCCCGCGTAGCGGCGGTCACCACCGCCGCCGCCACCGGCGCCTCCACCTCTACCATCTCCTCTTTCTCTACCACCTCGGGCCCCGGTGTCCCCGGCCAGCACTATGCCCATCTTACTGTTCCTGATAGACACGTCTGCCTCTATGAACCAGCGCAGCCATCTGGGCACCACCTACCTGGACACGGCCAAAGGCGCGGTAGAGACCTTCATGAAGGTACCGACTGACCGAGCCAGGGCGGCGACCCCGGCCCGGCCGGCGGCATGGGTGGCGGGGAAGGTGGCCGGGGGCGGCGAGGCGGAGGTGTCGGGGACCTGACTGCAGGAGCTGCCGGGCTCGGGGACCCCCTCCCCCACCGCGCGGGCGGGCGGGCAGGGGGCAGCGAGGCCAGGCCGGCCCGGGCCGGGCTCTGGCCCCGGGCACCTGTGTGGAGCCGATCTGTGTGTGTTTGTGGGGGGGGGGAGACAGCGTGGAGGGGTGGCCGCTACATGTGCAGTATTGTGGGGGGGCGGCGGGGCCGCTGGGCGCCCCTTCTCCGCCTCATAACCTCGCCTGTGTGTTTCCCTCTTGCTCGCCCTGTTCCTCCTCTCGTTCCCCACCCGCTTTCCCGCAGCTCCGTGCCCGGGATCCTGCCAGCAGAGGAGACAGGTATATGCTGGTCACTTTCGAAGAGCCGCCCTATGCTATCAAGGTAACAGCCCTCGCCCTCCCCCTTCCCTTCCCTGTTCCTTCCTCGCTCGCCCTCCCCGCCCCCCCATTCACCCTTCATTGTCTCCCTCCCCCACCCGCTGTGCTCAGGCGCTGAGGTCTTTCCCCCTGCGGGCTCCCACCCCCTCCCCCGCTCCGGAGCGTCCTGGCGCGGCGCGGAGTCGCCGGGCCACCGCCATCCCCTCCCCAGCCCGGCCCGGCGGCGGCGGCGGCGGCGGCGGCGCTGCGATCAACATGGCCGACATTTCCCCTCCGCGGCGTGAGCGGCAGCAATGAACTGTGGGGGATATTTATTCAAGTTAGCCCGAGTGACAGCCGGGCCCGGCCTCGCCGAGCCCGGGTTTGCATTAAAGGGGAATCGGCCAGAGGCCTGGCCGTGCTCCCCCAGGCTGGCGAGCAAGCCGCTTGGGGGGCTGTGGGGCTTGGTCTTCGGATTCTTCCCGAGAGGGCCTCAGGCCAGTGGAACAGCTGTAGGTTAACTTCAGAAGTCCTGCTAACGTCTGCTTTCCACTGGCACTTTGCATCCCTAAATTTTAGGTATTAGGTTAGGGAGTAAATTTCCCAGGAAGTTATAAAGTAGTCAGGCGGTTAGCTAGCAAAAGAGGTAGCTCAGGCAGGTTTATTCTTAGCCACGGTTGGAAGAGCGTTTCCTGAGCAGTGATAGTTTTAACACGTTAATCAAAACACTGTAAAGTGAAGTAGCTAATTGATGAACCACAGATTGTAGTGGCTCTCCGTGTATACGTGACTTTAAAAGATGAAAAAAAAAATTCTAACATTTATCTTTTCAGGCCGGGTGGAAAGAAAACCATGCTACGTTTATGAATGAACTGAAAAACCTTCAAGCTGAAGGACTTACGACTCTTGGCCAATCCCTAAGGACAGCTTTTGATTTATTAAATTTAAATAGATTAGTAACTGGCATAGACAACTATGGGCAGGTAGGTTGAATATTAAGGTGGAAAAACATTTCATTTTTCTTTTTGTGAAAAAACACAGTCCAGTCCAAAAACTATATAACATGAAATACAAGTATAAAACATTTCAGATCAAAATCCAATATACACATAATAGAAAAGTAAAACCGATCGTACTGTATATGGTTGTATAGCCCTTTTTCTCTTAAAGTGTATTTGTATTCAGAATCAGAATCTGAATTGTTTACTATAACGTTGACATGAATTTGGTTTCAATACCTTGCACTCAGGACACGAAAGGGAAAACATCCTGCCTTACTACACAATTTCCCTGTTACTCTACCCACAGGCAGTCTGCCATCACAGACACTAGTTGATCAGCCGTTTTTATTTATTACTAAACTTGTTAGAGGAAATTATATCAGGGTTTAATTTAACCATATTTTATAACTACTCTGGAAAGTAAGATTTTTCATTGGAGTGCAGTAATTGGCTAAATACATTAAGATTTTTCAGCTTTTGAAGCATTTACAATAAGCAATTATGTGGAAAGAATTCTGAATTCATTCCTAAATTAAATGGCAGGTCCAGAGGTGATTTTTTTTTTTTTTTAAACTCCAACCCCTTGGAAAAGAGGCTGTTTGAAAATACGAAAGAACCTTTCCTTCCTCCCTTAACACCCTCCACCTCTATTGCCCTTGCTTTTATCTATTTGAAGATAAGATGAGCTTTAAATCACAGGATGGTTCACTATGGAATAATGTAAGGTGGTCCATTATTACTTTTTTTGAGATTGCTGGCCTGGAAAATAAAAGATAATTAAAGAATGTGTAGTGTTACAACATAAAAGAATATTAAACCCAAGGAGTTCAATTTTTATGCTGTAGTGCAAAGCACTGTTACCACAATGATACGTTTAGGTATACGTTTTGTTCTTTCCCCAGTTCCATGAGCCACAGTTTTCATGAGTTTCACAAATTTCTCCTTACTATAAGTTGTGGCTGCTTTATATAGACAGGAACAGAATAGTTCCCTTGTTTCAGTGATGTTTGTACTTCTTAGGGGTAATTTAGCCATATAGCATTTAAAGTATATGTTGCAATTCAGAGTCACTTTGTTTCTATTTTTACTAAATTGCATTTCCATTTAATTAAGTAAATGTATTTTACTACATTAATATTTTTATGTTTTCTCTGCTGCTTTATTTTGCAACTCTTAGTAATTAGGCAGATTTGCTATAATTTTTCAGTTTGTTTCTATAAAATAA
Organism: Pteropus medius; assembly: GCF_902729225.1. Lineage (NCBI taxonomy): Eukaryota > Metazoa > Chordata > Mammalia > Chiroptera > Pteropodidae > Pteropus > Pteropus medius. The sequence continues at coordinate 9,921,457 of NW_024350325.1, read as the reverse complement.
TGGATTTCTTTCCCTTTTATATCCCTTTGTTTTATGTAGTGCTATACAGTCTTTCATTGCTTAAGGTTTTGGTCTAAACTTCCGGTTCAAAGACAAATTTGAAACTTGCCATTATTTTGTTATCATTATTCGTTGTCAGTATATAGCAGAAACTATTGATTTCCTGTTTTTCTGCATCACATTTCATAAGTGGGAAAGGCATTTAAACACATTTACTTCCTACCAGCTAATTAAAAATGTTTCTTAAGGTACTTCCTTAGAAAAACTGATTGTCATGGAGAGGCTGAGGACATTTGTAATTTAAACCTGTATTTTCCTTTTCCCAGTTGCCATCTTCCTCTGGAGAACACTTAAGTTCTTGTCTGTAAACCTTACAGAAAGTTTGAGGTTGAAGGTGGTCCTGCTGTGCTGTTACCACTTTGACCAAGAGAAGAGCCTGGAGATTAGGATGTTTTTGCATTTTAGGACTTATTAATTCAGCAAGAGAAAGGAATAATGCTTCTCAGTTTTTTTTGATGAAAGCAAGGATACAAGGAGTAATATTAATGCTTATATCTTGAATTGGCACATAAAAATGACATTAGTATTAAACTAATTTAGGAAGCTACAATTTCAAAATGAAAATGATTGAGTACAATGTTTAGTAAGAAGAAAACATCTTTCCAGAAGATATTTTTCATCATAGGACTTTCCCTTGCTAATTTAGATATATTTACAATTCAAAGAAAGGATAAATTGTAAAGACTTCTGAATGTCTCAAATACTTAATGCTAAATATAGTTCATGTATTTTCTTATTTTGCAAGAGTACTTTGTATCTGCCTATTTTCTGTGGAAAACCTTTATTCTGTAACCTCTGTTTTTACATAAATACTTCCCTTTCATGTTCTACACTGGGATCTGTGGAGCCCATAATACTAAATACTTGTATGTAATCTCAGTAATTGAAGGAAATGAGAAAAGGTGAGCTAGATGAAAAACAGCATATTGATTTTATAGAGCACCTAAAAGCCATTTTTTTCTGGATAATCTTAATGTGGGCATGTGTGTGTGTGTATGTACATACACATTGTGTATATGTCTATGTAAACATAGAGATATATAGATACTGCCACATCTGCTCCTCCCACAATACATGCACATAGGTGATTTTCTGAACCCACTCCAAAAGTTTTTAATATCTATACTGCATCTGTTAATTAGCATACCTACAAATAAAACATTGTTGAGATATTAGCTGGGCTACTAACAATTTGCAGTGCTTCAATAAGGTTAAAGTAGGTGAGAAATTCTTGGATATTTTCCTTAAGCACTTTGGATATTCCACTAAAAAATTCCTTGTATATAGATAGGAGTCCTTATAAGTATTTAATTTTGATAAGCAGTACTATTTGCAGGCATTTCTACAATTACGGAACAATGTAGGTTCTAGTCAGTCTTTAATTATAGCAGCACCTCTTAAGTTGCTTATCATTGCAACTTCATAGGTATTTTATAGGTATTCACTAGAGTTTCAGATGATGATCTTTTGAGAGCCACCGAAAATCTGAGCCAGGCTTAATATTTAAAGTTAGGACAAGTCTATAAAATTTTAAAAGTCTGATTAAAATTTTATGCACAGATTGGTTTATTTTTCACATTGTTCCAAATTGTTATGTTTTCAGTGTTTCAACATTTTTTTTTTTTTTCGAAGTTAGATTCCAGTTAGATTTAGCTGTTAAATATTACTCTGGCCTGTAATTCATCATTTTTGTCACTGAACTGATTCAACACTCTTACTACCCAATATACTAGTACTGACTAGATTGTTCCAGGACTTAAAATGGGACCTGATGTACTACTTTGTATCCTCACTGTGAAGATAATTCTTGACCAATCCTTAAAATGAGATATGTGTTTAGTTTTTTCAGGATTTTCAAACCGAGTGTTTACTTCGTTGAAAAATGGTGGCTTTTAGACAAAATCAAATACAGTGAATCTTAGGATAATTTTAACCAGTTTAATTCTTCAGCATAAAGAACTATTTGTGAGTTTAACAGATAATTCAGGTAGAGTTCTAATAATACTTTATTTTTCCTTTACCTAAGCAGAAACTGTTTAGTACTCAATGAGTACAAAATATAGGTTTCCCTTCTATGTTGGCAGGTCAAGTAATGAAAACTTGACACCTATTTGGGTTTTTGGTTTTCCACAAGCTATCAACAAATATATTAACAATAGTTTGGTATCTACTGACGATAGGCATCTTTTCAAAAGAAAGTAGATTATTGTACTTGAACATACTACTGTGCTGAATGTGAACTGAAACACAATGATTAATTGAATTTGGTAAATGTTTTAAGTCCCTGAACTTTTTATCTTGATTTTAAAATTCTGGTAAAGAGTATGTAACATCAAATTTATAATCTTAACTATTTTTAAGTGTACAGTTCAGTAACGTTAAGTACATTTATATTGTTGTGCAACCAATCTCCGGAACTTTTTCATCTTGCACAACTGAAACTGCCCATTAAATAATAACTCCTCATTTTCTCCTCTTCCCAGCCTTTGGCAGCCACCATTCTGCTTTCCTTGTCTATGAATTTGACTACTCTAGAGATAACCTTGTATAAGTGGAATCATAAAGTACAGTTGACTTTTGAACAACACTGGGGTTAGGGGTACTGACCCCTGCACAGTCGGAAATCTGCATGTAACTTTTGACTCTCCTAAAGTTTAACTAATAGCGGACTATTGACCAGAAATGTTATCTAAAGTTGATTAACACGTATTTTGTATGTTAAATGCATTATATACTGTATTTTTACAACAAAATAAGCTAGGAAAAATAAAATGTTAGAAAAATCATAAGGAAAAGAAAATGCAATTACAGTTATTGGAAAACATCCATGTATAAGTGGACCTGTGCAGTTCAAACCTATGTTCAAGGGTCAACTGTATTTATATTTTTATGACTGGCTTATTTTGTTGAGTGTAATGTCCTCAAGTTTCATAAATGTTGTATGTAGCATGTGTCAAAATTTCATTCCTTTTTAAGGTTGAATATTCCATTTTATTTATATACCACATGTTGCTTATCCATTCATTTGTCGATTAACACTTCTATCTCTTGGCCACTATTAACATGGTGTGCAGACATGAAAGATCTTGCTTTCAGTTCTTTTGACTATATACCCTGCATATCATGTAGATCATGTAATTCTCTTTTAAAATTTTTAAATTTTTGAGGCACCACCATATTGTTTTCCATAGCGGTTACACTATTTTACATTTCTACTAACAATATACAAGAATTCCAGTTTCTCCACATCATTGCCAACACTATTTTCTGTTTTTCTGATATTAGCCCATCCTAATGATTTATTTGCATTCACCTATTATGTATGTTGAACATTTCTTCATATACTGGTTGGAAATTTGCATTTTGACTTTGGAGAAATGTCTATTCAGGTCCTTAGTTTATTAATTTTGGGGTTTTTTTTTTTTTTGAGTTATAGGAGTTCTTTAAACATTCTGGATATCAATCCATTATATTAATGTGATTTGCAAGTATTTTTTCCCATTCTGTGGGTTGCCCTTTCACTGTTGATTGTCCTTCGATGCACAGAAGTCTTAATTTTTGATGTAGTCCAGTTTATCAGTTTTTCTTTTGTTGCCTGTGTTTTTGGTGTTGTATTGAAGCAATCATTGCCAGATTCAATTGAAGTTTTATCTCTATATTTTGTTTTAGGAGTTTTAGGTCTTACATTAAGTTATTCATTCTGAGTTAATTTTTGTTTATGGTGTACGTTAAGGATCCAACTTCATTCTTCTGGATGTGGACATCTAGTATTCTCAGCACCATTTGTTGACAAGACTGACCTTTACCCACTGAAAGGTCTTGGCAAGTCCATGAACTTTAAGCCTCCTAAAATTATTTTCAATAATTGTTACTGGCAGATAGGGGATTCTATGGTCAGACTTACTTAAATGTTTTTCTCCATCTTTATTTGTGTAAAACAAAAGCAATGGTCAGGAATGTGAAAATTGGAATCCCAGTCTTGACCTTAATATATTACATTACTATGTGACATTGGGCAGTCACTTTACCTCCCTGTGCTGCTGCTTCGTGTTCCAAATTGCCAATAATGAAGCCATTGCACCCTTATTACAGAATCAATGAGAGGTTTAAATGGGATAGTATATTAAAATGCACTTTAAAATTAAGTGCTTGCTCAGTAAGACACAAAGCATATTTTTCATCAATAAATTAGTTTATTTACCTCTAGTTTTTTATTTTCCAGCTTTAAATTTGAAATTACAATTATAAAAATCTATATTTAACTATGCAAATCTGTATTTAAAGCTGGTTTTTATTACATGCTTTTAAGTCTGTTAGCATATTAAGTATATATTTTTTCTTGAGCTTTATATTACTTCCTCGGGAATCAGTGTGAAAAGTAAAATACTATAACTTGGCCAAGGTTTTTTTAATGGCAATTGATAATGCATGAGATAAGTACAGAGATGGTGTTTTAAAAAAATTTAAATGAAAACAATGTGAATAGTTCAGCAGGTAAGTCAGAAAGTCATTGTTTTGCAGGAATGCAAGTTAGAAAAGGAACCCTTAAGAGACAAAGCACATGCTTTAGGAATCTTTGAAATAGGCAGCTCCCCCTAGTGTGTTTAAGATGAGATTTACACAAGTTCGATTTGCAAGGAAGTTTTGAGGTGCACATCTCTTGGATAAATTAAGGGATATTTTAATCAAAAGGTTTGATCTCAAACTAAGCATTAATTTTAATGGTGTAAGGAAACATTTCAAGACCCAGATTTTATTTGAAACACTGGTTATAGTTTTTCATCATATTTAACACTGAGTCTCTGTTTTCTAAAAAATCAAAAACTACCTTCTCATCTTTCAAAAGAAAATGAAAAGGAATATTCTAAAGACATCATTACATTCTTAATTAGAAATTATTGGGAAGAAATAAGTATAGAAGGCAAAAACAATAGATTCTACTTGAAAGAATTCTATTTTTGCTTTGTGCATGAGGGTAGCAGTAATTATGTATTAAACTGTACAACTGAAAAAAGGTCAGGGACAAATCTAATATTTGAATGAAAGAATTCCACTTATTAAGTATTTTGAGTTTGTTTAAGGTCATTTGTGGTCAGAATTAGCTAAAAGGACAGTTTAACCATGTTTATGTTATGGATTTCTTCAAAGATTGCACAGTATTTTATAACTTGAAATTTTCTCAAATATTTAAATTATTTTTAGCCATCATTATTCTTTATCCTAATTTATAATCTACAAATAAAATCATCTTGGTAAGCTTTTTTTTTGGAGGGGCGGTGGTCAATGCTCATGCAAACCAGCCATGGTTTTTTCATTTAAAAAATTTTCCTTATATAACCATAATTTTTGTTTAGCCTTATCGTTAATCTGTTTAGCATGGTCAGCAGGCCATAAGCAAAAGTGTGTGTGTGTGTTTTGGTTTTAGGTTCTTTATTTTCTGATCCTTCATTTTCCTACCAACCTTTATATTGAGCTATAACTTAATATACAAATCCTAGGTTTGAAGCTTAGTGAATTTTTATATACACTCTTGAAAAAAAAGTTGAACTTTTGCATCTACTGACAACTGTTCATTGGACTTTCTATAAGTATTTCTTATGATTATTGTTTCTTGGGATGTTAGAAGTTTACTCCATCTTCCTCATTTTATAGATGGATAAAGTAAGGTCCGGAGAAGTTGAAATGCTTAATTTCTTCACATTTATGAAATATTTTAAAAGATTGCAATTGGTTATGGAACAATTCTGCAGATTTTATTAGTAATTTATATATTAAAAGGTACATAACCAGTAGATCTGAGTCTCTCAGGAGTATATCTATAATTTTCTAATGACATATGCATTCTATCAGTTCCTCTGAAAATCAGGCATTTCATTTTGTCAATGTGTTATAGTCTTTTTTGTACCACCCTATTAAAACACTGTTAGATTCAGGTGGATTTCCTCCCCACTCCCTTGTTTGGAAAAAACTAATGTGATGGGTGGGATAGTTCACAGGAATTTTTTACCATTACTGTTTTAAGGCCTAGATACTAATATATATATGTATTTAATGTCACTTTTTGATTTTGTATTTCATAGTTAATTATATTTCTGATGTAGTTAATATAGAGCTATTCACCTAGTCAGTTAATTAGTAAATTTTTCTAATGTAGTATGCCAGCCAGTATTAGTGCTATAATTAACTTCTTACCTGGTCAGTTTTGTGATTAGTTAACAAGCATGTTTTTTCTCACATAAGATAATTTTGAAAATCTCTATTCATTGTGTTTTAAGATTCAGAAAAACCTGCTTGGCTCTATGAGTTCCCATTCTACCCATGAGTTCCTGGCAAGTCAGATAACCTCTCAGCCTATTTCCCCATTAGGAAAATGGGATGAAAGGATCTATCTTGCAGGATTATGGTGACGATTTAGTGATGTACAGCATAATTTATTGTAACACATGCATTACCGTTTTTGTGACTCCTTTTAGTTTAATTTTAAAAACTGAAATTATGGGTACATAGAGTATTTTATTCAGCTTTTTTTCAGAACAAGCAGTGGTGATACGGAAAGAACTGCTTTATTGGAACTGGCTGTGCCTGGCTCTGCCACTTACTATTTTGTGTTGTATTGACAAATTCCTTAACCTCACTGAATTTCAAATCACTCACATACAAAATGATAATATCAATCTTGAAAAATTGTATAAGAATTAGAAATAATATTTGTGAATTATTTAACAAAGTGCCTGCTTGGTACATGGTAGGAACTTAGATGATGATAATCTTCCCCAGTAATATGGTAAACATTTGACAGCGTAAAGCTTTCTAATCTGAAACCTTTGAAAAAACACAATAAAAGTTGTTTCATAATTCAACATATGTCCATTATGAGAAGCTGGAATTAGCCATTCAGTAGTTCCAGCTAAAGTAAAATTTCTTACCATAGGAAGCACAATGGTTTTTGGTTTTGAATTGAAGCTCTATAGATTGTTCCAGAAATACTTTCCCGTTGGTGTTACAAAAGTCTTTTCCTCCAAATCTGTTTCTTGTTCACAGTTTTATAACAGCGAATACTTATAAGTTTTTGATTTTCAGAGCAAGAAAGATTTAAGCTTCTTTGAGGAAATTTAGATCTGAGTTCATTTCTAGGGCTTTGTTAACAGTATATTTTAGAATTCAAGTTGGTGATGGTTGGAGAAGGGGTGAAAGGAGGATGTTTTTGTCTGGAAGAAAGGTCAAATATAAAATGTATGATCCGTTTTATTGATTGTAATGTAGACGTACTATGGGGAAGAAAATATAAGATAAGCCTAGAAAGAATTTTTTTATGTAACGGTATTTCTTTTTTAGAGCATAAGTGATTTGAAACTTGATTATTAGTATATTAAGAGATAGCTGCAAGTAAAAAGTATTTTACTTTAATTAAGAGGATTAGTAGTAACCCGAGGACAAATTAATATCAGCTTGGTGATGTCTTACCACTGCTAGTCTCTATGTACTCTTGCCTTTTTCATCTGTGCCTTCAAAAAGTATGACATTCTAACATTTTTTATCCATTAGTTTTGCCTAGATCAGTTAGGGGACTCATGGTGAAGGTCTTTGGAAGGATTAAATCATCAAAAATTTATTATAGAGATAAAAACAGTTCTGAATAAGAAAAAGTAATTGTAGCATTAGCTATTAGGTTATGTAATTTGTAACTAGTAAATGACGAGATTGATTCTGGCCTGTTAAAGGAATACTTTCCTTTGTTTTAAAGCTGTTAAACCTAATTAGATATTAGGAAACATCAACAAAGTTCTGCGTATTCTAGTGTTTAAAACTGGAACTGTCCAGTTTTTCCGAAAGGATTAAAAACAATAGATGATGATGATAATTATTTTATTATTTTTATTTTATTATTATATTTTATTATGGTGACATTGATTAACGAAATCCAGTAAGTTTCAGATGTACAATTCAACAGTAAGGCATATATATGTTGCATTGTATGTTTACTGCCCAGAGTTAGATTTCTTTCTGTTACCACGTTTGACCCCTTTTGCCCCATCTACCTCCCTCATCTCCCCATACATCTGGTGACCATTAGTCAATTTTTATTATTTGACAGTAGATTATTTTTAATTACTGGAATTGAAGATTATTGAGTATGCAGTGTTCTGTGAAAGATAGGCTGCAAAAAAACCACACGTTGATGTTACAAAGCTTACATCAAAGAAAATGACAAGGTGTAGTATATCTGGATTATCAGGAATAAGCAAATTGATGTCTGGCCTCTGGTAATGCCTTTGTTCTGATAGTTCCTGATCATTTATGTACTTTGGCAGGTAATAACTAATGTAAAAATTGGAATTTTTGTTGTGCAGTTTTAGTTGTCAATCCCATTTCTCAAAACCAGTAAGTTAGAAAAATCAAGAAATTTCCTGCAGAGAATTGAGCCTAAGTCAGTCAGTAGAGAGAGTAAAAGGTCTTTATATCTAAATTTTATTGTTAACCCAGGATGGATAATATCTAATCCCAAACAAGATTAATATATTGAATGTAAGTCCTAAGGTATAAAAATCATCTTATACTTAACTGGCAGGGGAGAGACATACCATGATCACGAAGGTGATTTTCCCAGGGCGAGGCTTATCCATTGCACTCTGAATATGCTGACCTCTGCGATTTCCCCAAATGTGGGAAACTTGGCTGCATAATTTGTGATAGTGGGGGACTGCATTCGCACTCTCCTCTGGCTTTTTTGGGTTCGAATGTTAGATCGTTTCTACTGCAAATAAAGCAGTAGTAGTAAAAAAAAAAAAGTCATCTTGTCATATTCTTAGAGCTTCCATTTTAGTGAACTATATATAGCAGCAGTCTAAAACATGTAACAGTCTGCAGTTATCCATATGTGACATCTGCTTTTTCTTGAGGTTCATTTCTAAGGTATGACCTTGGTGGATTTGTATGTATAGGTAATAAGGCTTATAAAAATTTATAAAAAGTAAACCAAAATGTGCGTTTAGTGTTTTGTTATCCCAAAATGTCATTTACTTTGAGAATTTAAAATTGGAATCTAGCAAGAATGAATTTATAGAAACTCTTTACTCAAGTATATATACCTATGTAATGGATTTGGAGAAGTTTAAATATTTCCTAAGAAATTCTTACTGAAATTGGACCATCTAGAAAATGAAAAACCATATTTTTTACAAAATGAGAGCTCTTAACACTAATCTTAAATTATTCAATGAAATTATTTTCAGCTTGGCCTTCAGCTGTAACATATGGAAAACAATAGACTGTCAGTTTTTCCAAGTGCTTATGATTTTTTCCCTTTATTAAATTGAATGCTTTATTGCTAACTTTACTAATATGGAGCATTTACTAGGCAGTTACCTCTTCATTTTCAGTTGTAGTCCTGAAGATAACTTATGTAGAACGCTATGGTTGAATTCCTTCTTTTTTTGTAGGACCGCTGTTGGTCTGTGAATGATTCTTTGAAACCATATTCATAGTGTGGATGTTTTTAGAAGGAAGTAACCATAATGGTTAAAGATATGATTTAACCAGACTTTTGCAAAGGTAATATCTATAGATTTGGTGGCAATCAACAACCCAAATTGATAATTAATCTCAATAGGATAGGCAGATCTGTGTGATTTATTGTGATCACATTTTCAATTTTTATCGCTACGTAACTTCACTTGTCTTTGGAAATATCTTTTCATCTTGGCTTTTGTTTTTATTTATTTTTTAACTTTCTGCCGTGTTTCTAACATGTTTATTATTATACGCTTTGCTGGAATAATTTTCCCCCAAATTATTCTTATCCTGTCCATTTGATATATTGTATATGTTGGGCTTTTTTTAATATATAGAATGTTAGTATTTCTTAAGTAAAATTGTATTTCTGATACCCGCATTCCTCATTTTATGCTGGTATAAACACTGTTTGACTGCTACTCCTTTTTAAATATTGCCCAAACCAATTATTTATTTGTTAAAGTAATCTTATTCAAACTTTACACTCTAGTTCAAATGTAACACTCAAATTCCATGAAATTATTCAGTATTTAATGTCAGAGATGTAGAATTTATATTACTGCCCTTTGATGCAGTAATACTTAACCTTATCATTTATTGAGTTTCCTTAACATTAATTTGTTTCACACAATCAATTTTCCAGTCAGTATTTCTTGCATCATTACTATTTGGTTAATTATTTAAATCAAATTTTAAGATATTGTTCCTTAGTCATTATATTAAAATGAATATATGGATTCCTCCTGCTTTTGCTTGTCTTAATTTTCCATCTGCTTTTAATGCATGTTTTTAGCATATGGAATTATATGGTTAGGTAAAGGAACTGTACTGGTATGCAATTGTATAATGGGATTACTTGAAACTAAAAATATATTTCTTTTAATGTGGAATTTTAACATGTTTTTCTGTAGTCATAGACCTTAATGTATTCTAAAATACTAGGTTTTTATGCACTAGCAGGTTTTTAAAGTTTTATTTTTGGATACTAAGCACATTTTAATTTTGAAGAGTACTTGTTTTGAATATGTAATAGATGCCATGGTTAAAAAGTTCAGGCATTATAGAAAGTTGTATAGGTGCTCACTCCGGTTCTTCAGAGGCAACCATGGTTAGTTAATCAGTTTGTAAGGTATCCTTCAGAGATCTGTTGTGTATAGCCAAAGGTATTACTTTAGAATTTTTCCATCACAAGTCTCATGCCATACCACTTGAGATGTTAACTATAAAAGTAATAATCTTGCTGAATTCTAAAACAAACATAAAACTTGTAATTTTGGCCTTGAAATATTGATTTAAATGTATACCTGCCAGGCCTGTATTGACTTAAATAGTATTATTATTATTTTTTGTTTAGAATGTGTAATCAACCTGTTATATAGTCATCTCTGTAACATAATGAACCTCCTCACTCTTTGAAAAAAATAGCTAAACAGTATTAATGACAACAAATTATTGAAGGAAATAGAATTAGCACCTCAAAACTGATTCCATAGATCTTATTAAGTATATAAATATTAGTACAGGTAGTAAGCAGATATTAAAAAAATTCTGGTTGTGTTATGTAGATGTCCAGAGTTTAAGCAGTACTGAACTAAAGAATGTTATTTATTCTACTTGGGTCGTGTTGCAAAATATGTATTAAAAGATTCTTTTCTCAGTTCTATGTAATTATAATGGTGTTTATTATTATCAGTATTATGACTAATAAGTCTCTGGGTGAATTGTATCCTAAGATGCTTTTCTTTTAGAAATAAGTTTAAAGTAGAAAACTATTATGTTTAATATTAATGTTTCTATATTTAATATTTTCTTTATAGAACCTGAATTTTGACAAATGATGTAGGGAAGTGTCAGAAAAAGTTTCTAAATGAATATGAGATGGTTTGTCAGATTTTATAGAATTATTGTTAATCCCTTTATTATATCTAGTAATAGAGGAAAATAAAAGGGTAGATAATGTAGGCTTCATTTCAGATTTTCAGTATATAGATTCTACAAAGATACAAATAAAGAGAACTTAAAGATCTAGTCTAGCAACTTAACTGTTAAAAAATTTTTAATAACAGTCCTACTTAGTACTTGTCTGGTATGTGCATGAGAACCTTTAGTGGTATAGTATGTATTTTTGAAGGGATCTCTTTCCATTTTGTTGCTGTTATTGAAAAGGAAGTTTCACATGGCAGAAGGCACAGGCTATTTCTGAAAGTTTTTGATATTTCTGCTAGGTGTTATACTTTTAACCCAGATGTATGAGACATATACATTTTAACATCTCTTTTTGTTGATTTCTATGAGTCACAGCTTTCCTGGCATATAGTAAAATAGCTAGACAATAATAGGTGTGTGTTAGCTGAAGATGCTGTCACAGGAGAGCTGACGTTTGGTGCACATTTTTCTCTCAATAAGCTGACGGCATAAGAAAAGTGTAGCAGACACAAGTAACTTGGCTATCCTTATGAGATTGTTCGAAGGACTGGAGACATGGTGGTGCATGGTGGCACTGAAAGAAAACTTGAGCCCTTTGGTCTTCCAGTAGAGTAGCCACTAAAAGTTTTCGAAATGCTCAGGACTGCCTTTTTTTTTGCTTCAGAAGGTAATAGCTAAGATCTGTTTAAGGGTATGGTAAAATTCCTGTGCCCTTTCTCCCACTACATTTTAAATTTTGGGATAAAAATTGAAAATTCTGATTCTGAGAACCAGGCTAGTTTGTATTTGGAGAGAAATTAGTCATATTTCTACTCACCTTAGTTATATACTTTAAATTTTCTTATTGGTATCTTATGCCTTAGTTGAATTAACACCATGATATTTTTAAATTATTGAGAAATTAAATGAAAATGTTTCCTATATAAAATCTCTTTTACCTGAGGCTTTTGACCAATATTTAAATCAGATTTTCTAAATGACAGGATTCCCATTAGCAAATAGCTCTAGAGGTAGAATATTATATTTTGCAGTATATTTTCTGGCATCATGACTAGATTGCTTTGCCAAGAACCACTGCTTTCAGAGGGAAGCATCTTAAAATTCTGCTAATGGCAAAAGCAAACTTTTAGTCCCTCTACTGGTTGCCTTTGTCGTAGCAGAGCTTATTAATTTATTTTTTGAGATGTTACAACTAATATAAAAGCTGTTTATAACTATGATTAAGGTGAATTTTGAAGTAAATTCTAACATGGGCTCTTCCCCATTTGAGTGACTTCCTGAACATACTTAAGAATAAAAATACAAAATAGTTACTCTTAAAAATAAAGATTTCAGAATATCTCAAATAGGTGAAATGAAGATGGTCATATTTTACTTTACTTTTTTCTACCTTTGATCTTTATCTGAATTTTCCAAAATTTAAAGCCTTTAAAGAAAATATTTTTTTGTATTTGTATATATACTCTCTGAAAGTTGGCTGAAGTTACATAGTTTTCAAAAGTAAACTGCTAAATATCACGTTACATTTCAGTGTGTTTTTGTTGGGAGAAGGTATATTGATTTATATATAGAAGAATTGATAGTGCTTGCTTTGTTAGCACATGTACTAAAAGAATTGATGGGTAAGAAATCACAGCAACAGGAAGCCAAGTAAAGAGTCTTAACTGTAGTTAAATTTTGCTGAAGATAGAATATATTATGAAAACCAAACAGATTGTAACACTGTTCATTGTTGAATGAATGTAGCATAATCTAGGTTGGTGTAGAATTGTATGGAGAATTAGCTGCTACCAACAGGACCTTTGTAAGTGCTGCAGAAAGACCATGTGATTAGGAGTTGGAATAAGGTTTTGGCTTTGCCAGTTAACAACTGGGTGGCTTTGAGTTATATCAGGTTTTTAGGACCAAATGAGATAACATAAGTTATTGTCATTAGCAAGTACCTGGTTATTATACTAATCTCATGCATAGCCTCTGTGGGGAGAGTATTATGTATATAAGACTCTAGTAAAGGTTTCAACTAGAGGTTTTGTTTTGTTGTCAAGGAAAAAAGTAACTTTGTTTTTAGTGTTTGAATTTAGCTTAAATTTTAATAACTTAAAGACTTTTTGCTAAGTTTGAGTACATTTTCACTTGATTTTTAGACATTCTGGTTATATTTTTTAGAAAGTGTATTAAGTTTTGGATTGAGATCTATAAAATTCTTAATACACCATAGATCATTGTTTATTAATTGTAAATATGACCAATTCTCTGGGCTCTGGAGGATAATTCTTAAAGTGCTTATACAGGAATAAGAATGGATGGATGTGAAAGTTTTGGTCAGAAAATATGACTTTGACTTAGGTTAAAATGGTACAGAGACACTACTGCAAGTATTTGGTCCATGCTATTATGGTGGCTTTAAGAGATTTGCTGATATGTTTTTGAAAGGCAGCAAGTCAACCAAAGTAGTTTTAACTTAAGGGTGGAATCAAGATACTGTGTTTTGAAGACATTAGGATATCTTGGTTTTCTTTATCTCTCTTTGCCAATTTTTGAGCTGAAATGTGTTTGTAGAGACCAGAAGAGGAGAGTTATATGTATTCATGGGTACATATGTTTATTATGTATGAGAGTAGAGTTTTATATTATGCATCTAACACAGTGCTACCCATATGTTTATTATGTATGAGAGTAGAGTTTTATATTATGCATCTAACACAGTGCTTGATGTATGTATGGTGGCCACTCAGTAAATGTTTGAATGACAAATGTGAATGTGAATGGACCGTGGATGGCTGGACAGATATAGAAGGGAGGTAGTATACCCCTGTAACCTAGTAAATTTATGAACTGTTTTGTGTTACATTTTGGAAGCATTCATTTATATTGAGGTAAAGGTAACATAACTATATTTTTGAAGCGTATTGAAGTTTGATTTTAAATGGTTCTGTGAATGTGGGCAGGCCGTAATCAGTGAATCAATGATGTTTAAGTGCTCAGTGCTTAAATATTTTGTGCTTGTGGCTGAGGAAGAAACATGACACGATCCTTGCCTTTATTGTATTGAAACACATGAAACAGCAGCAAGTAATACAAGATGATGTATTTTTTAAAAATTGTAGTAAAGAGAACAAAATTTACCATCTTAACCATTTTAAGTGTAGATAGAGTTCAGTAATGGTAAATACATTAACATTGTTGTGTAAAGTGTTATAAATTAAAAATAATTTATTAAGGAGAGAAAGGATAAAGGCTCTAGGGAAGTGGTTTTCAAAATATACTCTATGAAGCCACTTCAGTTTTATTTGGAGAAATATTCTATTTATCTATATTTTAATTTATTTAATTAAGATTTGCTATTAGATTTTAGAGAGGGAGACGGATGTAATTATTCAAGGCCAGAATAATAGAGAATGTTTCATGGAAAAAGACGATGACTTAAACTGGGCCTTAATGATTAGGAATTGTAGGGGTTGTGGACAGGGAAAAGGGAAGTATTCTACTTGAGGGAACCAGTTAAAATTCAGAGATGAGAATGAACATTCCCTGTTTCTAGATCCGTGAGAAGACCTGCATCATTAGAATTTATTATTTATGTTAGGGGTGAAAAATGTAAGAAGCAATATAATATTTACAAAAAATGTGATGTTTATCATGAATGTTGTAGAGGAAGAAGAGAAGGTGTAAATTCATGTTTTTTTTCCACTGCAAGATTTCTATAACATTTGAATGCTACTGTGCATTCAAAATCTTCTAGAGGTTATATCCGATGTTTTGTTCTGTTTGACCAGAGGAAACTTTCTCCATCTGGAACCATTGTTACTTGGACATGTTTGAAAAATGTATATGCTACTTAAAGGTTATGTGACTTGATTAAGAAATTTAATTTACTAGATACTCCCTCCCACACACACACTTTATGACGATTAGGTTGTAATCACAATTACTATATGAAAAAGTATAAATTCACTTAATTTGCATCTTATCAAGATCTTAAAGTGATTCATATGCACATTAGAATCTGTCATATACATTCTGCATCATATTCAATACTTCATTCTGTCATTTCTTGAACACTGTTAGTAGCAGAGAATTTGTTACCTTTGATTTAAAATACAGGGTTTACCCTCTTGGAATGTTTATCCTTTGGTCATAGTTTTATACAGAATGTGCTTAATATCTCACATGAGAGCCATTTATATGTAAAGAAAAGCATATGTTTATCTGAGTCCCTCAGAAGATATGTCACCTAGAATTGATCACATTGTTCATAGAGTGACTTGGCCAGAGATTTGAATGAAAGTTATTTCACCTTACGTATAAGAGCATTTGAGAGCTCTTTGCCGCTGTGTTCCATTGTCTGTGTTATTGTTGTCTTTGTACACCTTTCCTTGAGCAATTTCTTTAACCCATACTTCTTAATTTTAATTTTTCATATTGGACTATTTTGCTAAGCTCAGAGTAGCCCTACTATTTACATGGAACCAGCTCTTAGAACCCCTAGTCATTTGGTTAGATATTTGATTGCAGGCACAGATGTTCACCTGTTTTTTTGCCTGCCTTTTGAAGAAGTTTCTCTGTAAACATTGTCTATATTTTAATTTGTAATATCTAAATATGTCAAATTATTAGAATTGAATTATGGAGTCCCTTTTAAATGAAATACTTTTAGTTACATAAATATAAATGCTTACTGTAAAAATTAAAACAATCTAGGAAAAAGTGAAAAATAAACCTTTTTCTCTACCTATTTCTACTCCTTTAAAGTTATTCTCTATGTTTCCTTCTAAACTTTTTTTTTTAATGTACAAAGGTATACTCTATATAAAATGATAACAAGAATGGAGTGATTTATACATTATTCTAAGAATTGACTTTTTACTTAGAAAAATTAAGGTAATGTCTAGACCTTAATATGATCAATGTGTTTTTCAACTTTAGGGAAGAAACCCCTTTTTCTTGGAGCCAGCAATAATTATTACAATTACTGATGGGAGCAAATTGACTACTACCAGTGGAGTCCAGGATGAGGTAAGTTATGTTTATGCATGGTTATGCAAATGCAGTTGAAAAATATTTTTATACTCATTGTCAAATATTGAACACCTTAAATAGGTTCTCTCTTTGATAATTTGATGCAATCGAGTCATCTGTCTTCTAGGACTCACCTACTTTCTCTGTTGTTTATAGCAATGGTCTCCAAATTTTCTTGATTAAGAATCTCTGTAAAAAAATTTGAGCCTACCCCCGCCCCATTTATATGTGTATTTTTGAATTTATGTGAGGGCGATAGTATCAGTTCATACAGTAAATTTATTGAAATTAATTTTTATTTTTAGATTAAAACATGGAGACAACATTCCAATAATTTCTTTCCATATTTCAGTGTATTATCATGTATACTCCACTGCGGACACTCTTAGACTAGAGTATAACAAAGCCATGAGGAGGTTAAGACTAGGAAAAATGAAGGTTTTGGGACATTTTTATTCTAAGTCAAATATAGTATAATAATTTACAGCTAACCTCACCAATTCTCTACCAGCATGCATTAATACAGAGTTGGTTGTGTGTGGTATGACAGGGTGAATACAATAGAATTATTTTAACTTTAAATTGTTTTTATTATAATATTTGAACTGTTCTAGAACTATTATCCTAAAAATATGTTGATATAGAAAGGAGATTGTTTAGACTACTTTCTTTACTGTTTGCATTTGCTTTAGAATCTTAACTTTAGTTTTCACTGTATTTATAAAGGTTTTGATTAAGTAGTAGAGTATAGTTAAGTTTAGTAATTTTTAGAAATACTTTTCATTTGTGTGACATTGTGAAATGCATTTTGGACATGGAGTCAGGACATGTGGATTCTAGTCTTTGTTCAACTACTTTCTGGCGTTGAACTTTGTACCTAACATCTCTAAATCTCTATCCTTGTCTGTGAAATAAAGATGATAATTCTTGCCTTACCTCATAGGATTGTTGGAAGAATGTATGTGAAAGTGCTAGGTAGGCTGTAAAGAACAGAATATGTTATTGTGCCATGAAGCACTGGAACCAGAAAGAACTGTGATTGCCTGCTAGGAGGGAAGAGAGCCAGAGTTGTTTTGTTTGAGCAGTTAATATTATAGGGAATTTAGGCTTCAATTCATGGAGATAGAGCTGAAAAATTTAGGTAGATTAAAATTCATAATTAAGTAATGTATAGTGTATGCATAATTAGTAGCCTTGGAATGCTTCATAGCTGACTTTTATGGGTTTTGGGGCTTTCTTGAACTTAGTCACATGTATGATGTCCTACCATTATCAGGAACAGGTAGACATTGCTCATATACATCAATGGGCAATAGAAGTGTTGCTTAACTTTAAATTTGAAACTCTCAAATTGATTTTTCCCGCTTTACGTTTCTTTTGAAAATTTGGGAAAGATTGAGGTATTAATAATCGGATCAGAAATATGATTATAGAACTCATAACAATTAACTTCTTCAGTTATATTTTGTGTAAGTTAGAAGTCTTTTGATGGTTTGTTTCATTTCATTTTATCCTTTATAATTTTGATTTGTAGTTGTGATGACTGAAAAAAGTATTTCTGTTTTTTATTGTAAAACATTCCACGTGTGAGATTATCCATTCAAGGTGTTCTGTCTTAACTGCCTTTGTAGACTTGTCCTTGTTTCCATATATCTAGATCTGTTTTGTTTGTAATGTCTGTTTTATTGGATCTCCTTTAGCTTTTAAAATACCTTGAAATATACATGGATATTGGAATTGCGCACTTTTCTTCCTAGGTTTTTGGGAAGGATATTATAGAAACGAGACTATGTGCTTACAGTAGCCTAAAACTACCTTGCTAGTAGGTTGGGAAGATTTTCCTGTGGGAAAATCTTAATTCTCATATATGTTTTACAGTATTTAGCATAGTACTGAGAACAGAACTTACATTTAAAAAAATATTGATTATAGACACTGTTGTATTGAGTCTCGTAGTAATCAAATCAAAATTATTACCACTTCTTATCTGAGGCAGAAGGTTAGTTTATTTTAAAGTAAAGGTTTATTTTGGTTATGTAGTTGAAACATAGGTCTATGAGTTGTTCTGGTTTTCAAGTTTAGGACTAATGTCTTTGATCAAATGCATGTTTGGTTCTTAATGTCCCAATAAGACTCATGTTGTGGGGAAGAGAGAGAGTATATCTCTTATGTGCGTATTGTCCAAGCTTAAGTTTTGCTAAAATGTTGTGATATATCAGTCTGTTCTAGCTCACATAATTAAATTATGAGATTTATTTTAAGAAGCCTTTCAGTTCATAAAAGTCATAAAGATGCTTTTTTTTGTTTTGTTCTTTTGTGTATGTATGTGTGTGCACATGCATGCTACATATGATCTATAATGTAATTACTACTAAGGAATAACAAATAGAATTTCGCCTTTATGTCTCTTTTACTTCAGATCTCTTAATCTTTGCTTTTGGCAAAACTTGATTCTTTTTAGATTTATTGAATGAGTGAATGTGTTAGTAATTTTCACATTAGATGTGTGTGTATATGTGATTCTTGACTGTAGCTGCTAGTGATATGACCTGTTACTATTTACACAGTTATGTATATCACTGGTATAATATCTTTTGCTCCAGAGTTATATTATCTCACAAGGTATATCTGTTCTGTTAGTGCTATTTTTCAGGAATAAGTGTTCTTGCTACTTTAAAACCATCCTTATGGCATATGAGGAAGCATACAGCTCATCTAGTTTATTTCTTTTATAAATGAGGAAATTGAGATCCAGGGAGGCAAATGCCCACCGGACCAGTGGTTTCCCCCAGTGCATCTACTGCCTCTCTAATTCTGTGTTTTGTGTTCTTAAAATTTATCTTCTGTTTACCTGTTTTCCTGTTTGTCTTCCTCAGCTTTCTATGCAGTTGTGTCATAGGTATTATGTTTTTATTCACTCCATGTACCGTGAATGACTATTATGACCAGGGCATTTCTAGGCCATGAGGATAACCAAGATAAATAGGGTGGATTTCCAGTTCTCAAGTTCACAATCTTATGAGGGAAATCACTTACTAAATAGTTTGGTAAAATAGAGATACGTACTAAGTGTATGGGAACATTGAAGAGGAAAGGTTACTGTTACCTATCTTGTGCAAGTGTCAAGTCCTGTGTGAATTTTTATAGTCATTTAAATTTGATTAAATTCAAAGATCTTGTGGATGGTTTGGTAGAGGATGTGGCTTGTAGTTTATATCTGTGATGTTTATGAAGAAGACTAGTATAAAGTTATTTTGAGCCTAAAAGTAGTTAATGGGAAAATTTGATGCCACATTGCCTCTGACCTGGCTAAATTCATACTGGCCAGAATGACCCAATTTCCTATAACTCGTTTGTTAAAATAATTTAAGGGTACTATTTCCTCTGTGACAGCTCATCACTTGGAGATGTGTTAGGAGTTAGAAGAGTAGTAGTTTGTTTTGTAATACGTACAAAAATCTTGAGCTGTATGTGATAATTTTACCTTAATTCATAATTGTAATTATCTTTTTTTGGCCTCATTTAATAAAGTCCAGACCAATGTCTGAAATATCATGAGTGTTTCTGGTGTGCTATTTTTGATAACGCTTTAGGACTTTTGTAACCATTTGTATTGGAAAAGTATGTGTATATTTTTTTTGCCTCTTTTAAAATGGAGGTATTTGATAAAACTGGTTGTTAGCAATATTTTCATTTAGGAAGAGTAAGTTAGATGGGACTTTGAATTCTGATACACAAGAAAACTAGATTGTTTACTGCCATACTAGTAATCTTTGATGTTGATAAGCATACTTGTGGCCAAATATTCATAGTACCATTCATCATGCTATATTACCAATATATCAGATGTTTTGGTAGAATCACCATATCATAATTAGAGTTATTGAAAGAGTTTTTTCCTGGTTTTTATTCCTGCAATGGTCTTCTCTGGTAATGTTTTGCAATGGAAAAATATTCTGTACTGTGATTCCAGGAACACGTGGCTAACGATATCGCTCAACAAAGTAGCCAGAAGAAATCTTGCCAGTACCTTCTTGGTGATGAATGACATTCTAGGAAAGTGTAGCAGTTATTTTTCTCTTCCTTGAAAGTGCTAATAGTAGTATTATCTTTCAAATATTGAGATTTTTATATGCTGAAGAATCTTTCTGCATCTCTATCAATTGCCTTGGAGGCTAACATTTTAGAGAAGATATTTGCAGTCAAATAAACTGTTGGCCTTTGACATTAAAAGTTTTGCCTTTAATGAGCTTTCCCAGCTTTTTAAGACAGACAAAGACAATTACTTTTATAACCTCTTAGCAGGTGTTCAGAGAGGGCCAGTGCTTTTAGGAAAAAAAAAGTGTCCAAGCAGTCTCATTTATATGTTTAAGTGGCTGTAGAATTGGGGTGTTATCTTTTCATCTAAATTCTCAAAAGTTGATGCAGAAGTCCCATTGGTCTTTGAGATGTTGATTGATATTAGTGATTTTTCTGGATCATTCTGGGCAATGTAAATGGTTTTAGCTTTCATAAGGATAATCTGATCTATAATCAAGGATAATTAAGACCTATAAGTATAGTTTGTATTTAACACTTCATGATCTGTACGATTAAAAAACAATCCAGAATTTATTAATCTTTCTAATATCTGAAATAGTGAAAGAAACCACATTTGTCTTTGCCTGTATAAAATGTTTTTATTCACTTAAATCTCTAAAAATATGTGCCAGAAGCTGTCAAACTCTTTAAATTGTGTCATTTAAAACTTAAAATACATATTTAAAATAGTCATTTTTTTCCCCTAGTATACTTAGAATTTTGGAGTACTCTTTTTTCTTTTTCAAAAAGACCACTAAGGAATCTTGAGGCATATCACTGTAGTATGATAGAATGTATCAAACAGATCTGTGTGTAAGTGCATTTGAGTTTTCATGTTTATTTCTTAGTAGTGGTGCCTTTCATATTGATATTACTAGGGGCTCAATAGCAATATCAAGATTAGTTCCTTAACTGGTTTCTGATTCAAATGTTCTAAACATATGTACAGCATTACTGTATATGTTAGTTTCTATCACTGCAACTTTCCAATAATTTGTTGGATACAGATTTTTTGTATTTTGTTTTCTTTTTTTTTTTACCCACATTTTTGACTCACTTCTCTCAGTCTCTGGAATTTTAACTTCTGGTGTGCTATAGAAATGTATACATTATGTATGCAAAATGTAATAATGTATGCAATTATTAGCATATAGAAAATGTATGTAATAAAAATGCACAATTAAAAGGAATTGATGAAATATTTCAATTTAATACCTGTAGTGAATTTTCAACAATTCACATTTGTAATACTTTTATTGAATATATCTTTTTTCAAGGTCATGTGTAAAGAAAATCTCTGAAGGATTGCCTGTAGATAGACACTACAGTAGAATAATTAAAAAGAAATGCTGGCTGATTATTCTTTATTGAAGCTATATAGCTATAATAACTAATATACTATCTAGAAATCTGTGGTATGATATATCAAAATAATTTTTATTCAGAGGGCGAAGCAACTTTTATCCAGCATTTGTTAGGTCGTCAGAACCAATAAGCAATAAGAGACACTGCACATGTAAGGAAGATTTCTCATAGAGACATTTCTATTACTCTTGCTGATTCTGGCTCTTCCATATATAAATTAAACTACTGTGATATTTAGAACAGTAATTTCCAAATGGCTACATCATAAGCACCTAGGGTGTTTTATAAAATACACATGCCTCAGCTTTAATTTGGGAAATTTTGTTTTAGTTGATCTGGGTAAGGAACTGAACTGGGGATCTGTATTTTTGGAAGTGTCCCAGTTGATTTTGATGCACAGATTTGGAAATCATAGTTTTAGACATAGTTTTAGAACATAGTATACCTACAAATATATATATATTTTAAAAACAACAAAAAATACATGTGAAAATGAATAACTTTAATAAAACAAGTTAAAACTGTTTTTGATTTACAAAGCCAGCAAAATACTTTGTTTAAGATAAAAATTCTTGATCTTTAGAATTATTAAACTCAGGATTGTGTTTCTAAGGGAAATGGAATAGGTCTTCTGTGAATATTTTTTATTGTGTTAGATGTGGTTTAGAATCAGTTATTAGATAGCCTTGAAATATTAACTTCTGTGCCGACTGCAGTCAATCTAGTTACTGTTTATGGTTTGCTGTATTGAGGAAGACTCTTAGACTCTGAGATGGGATAGAGGAAGAAAGGATAAGAAAAAGGGAATAATTAATTCGTATTATCTGTCACATCTGCTATCCATGGCTTAGGAGTTTTTGTCCAAAGGACAACATAATATTATTCTGTTATCTTTCTTATGCTTTAATTCCTGGTTCAATGTCCATAACTAGCATTATTTAAAAAATATATGTATGTATATACTTGATCCAGATGAGGAAAGTTTATAAAGAATTGATGGTAGTTACACTTAATTTTTGCTTTCTGAAGAGTTGCTGCTTAAATACCCTTCCATAATAAATTCTTCTGATTTTGAATTTTTAAAGACTATTTTAGGTTAGTTCGGCAATAATTTTCTTGCAGTGCGTAGTAACCGGTTGTGTATAGGAATAGTGACATACCATACATTTAGTACTCCTGTGTTCTGGGTCCTAGAAATGCAAAGGTGGAATTAAGCAAGGCTCTTGCCCTTAGAAAACATATTATCTGAAGATATGCAAGTAAATAAGCATTTGTAATATATTGAGGTAAATCTCATGGTATAAATAAACAGAAGGTTCTGAGAGAACATAGAGGAGCTAAGTTTTGAAGGATGAGTAAGGAAATGAGCCATGACATTTCATGAAGAGGAAACAGTACGCCAAAGTATGAAGGCACGAAAACAGTTTATTGGGCAACTATAGAATACATGAGTGGTGTGTGGAAATAGGAGTGGATTCTTGAAATGTAGGAAGAGGTCAGATGATAACCACCCCAAGGAGACTGGACATGTGATTCTGTTAACATTTATAAGGAAGGAGGTATTGAAGATGTTAAGCAGGTGAATCACATGATCAAATTTGAATTTTAATAAGCTTATTCTGTCAGCAAGGTGAAAGAAAATAGATTGAAGATGGTAAACTGGGAAGAATTCACAAACTACATGCAACAATTCAGGAAAAACATGGGGCATGGTAAAACTAAGCCAAGTGCTGGATAGGAAGGCAGAAATCTGAAATTTGGTAGGCATGCTAGGGAGGTCTTCAAAGACAATAAGGTAGGAGAAAAAAGCAGTGATTTATAGGGGTTTTGAACCCAAGGTCTAGGCTTGGACTGCAGAGGTTCTGTGAATTCCCTGAAATCTTATCCAGATGTTGCCCATCTATGTATATGCACATTTTTCTCAGGGGCAGGTTTATAGCTTTAATCATATTCTCAAACAAGAAAAACAACAAAAATGACAGTATTTTGAGGTTTCCAACTTGGGAATCTCTGTGGGTATTGGTAGTGTTAATTGACTAGGGCTATTGGATAAGTAGTAGTAGAAAGGAATATAAAATAACTATTTGAAAAAGTATCTATCTTTAGGGTACAAATGTTTTAAGGAGTTGTGAGCCAACTTTTAAAACAATAACCTCAAAGATTTTTCTTGCCTTTTAACATTATGTCTTAGGAAAAGTATTTTGTATTTAAAAACAAATAAGTGGAGTTTATTTCTGGATTTCAATAGTTAGAATTTATTTTGAAGCAGATTAAATCAGCTTTAGTTACCTTATTATTTATTTATCAGATCTTTTATGTTTTTGAATTTAAGACCATAGTGATGTGAACATTTAAAATTGCTTATTTCAAACAAGCGTGAACATTGAAATTCAGAATGCTAGGACAAAGGCATTGTGTATGGAGTGGGTACACCTTGTATTAGTGTCTAGTCAGTTAAAGAGGATGCAAGCTTAATTCCTTCTGTTTATCAGTGTGTAATTAAGAATCGTAGTAAGTTGGCTTTAACTGCATTGGCAGTTTTCTTCCAAATAAACTGAGTTAAAGTCAGCCTGTAGGTGTATTTCGTGCCTCTCTAAATCACATTACAATATGAGAGCGTGAAAAAGTTGAGTACTTGGTCCCTGATGAGGCACACTCACATAAACCTTAGGCTGCAAGTCGTTTATAAATACCTTCATTATACTTAATTAGCTGTATTCCATAAATAGTTATTTTATGTAATTTCCACTTTCAGTTGTGCTTTTCAGATGTAATACAATAAATTTAAAATTTTTTAGATTTGTATGGTGGAAATAAACTT
Source organism: Pteropus medius (assembly GCF_902729225.1). NCBI lineage: Eukaryota > Metazoa > Chordata > Mammalia > Chiroptera > Pteropodidae > Pteropus > Pteropus medius. The sequence continues at coordinate 9,896,673 of NW_024350325.1, read as the reverse complement.
TGCAGTGACTGGAACAATATTGAAACTATAATCTTTATATCAAGGCAAGGCTACATTTTGATCTAGACAAGGCTATTTTGGTATATTTTTCCCCACGCTCTGTCTTTTCAGGTTGAATTACTGATTTTTCCCCCCTTGTTTTGTTTGTTGTGGTTTTGATGTTTTTTTTCCTTTCAGCTAAAGGAGCAGCCCAGTGGTTTTCAAGAAGTGCCAAAGTGCACTGACTGTCTCATGATGACTGGTGCCTCAGGGAGGGTCATGATTCCTGGATACAGGATCGACCTGATCCTGGATGTCACTTCAAGCAGTCAGATCGTGGGGAAAAGCCTTGTCTAATGGCTAGCCTTCCTCAAAAGTCTGATGCTAGTCATCTCAGAAGGCCTCAGAAAAAAGCCTTAAAGGTGAGCAGAGTAGAGTGTAGTTCTCTCTGGGGGCTGTGACTATTTGTTGGAGAATATGATTCAACATAGAATGATATCCCTAACCTGACAGATAAACAGGTTCAATTGGTAAATTAACTTTAGTTTCTAAACTTGTTATGATGATCAGACCCCAATTTTTGAATTATTAGAAACTGCCCTCCTAACTTTAAGATCTATAAAGGGAGGAATTCGGTATTTCCTGGGTCCTTCAGAACCTGAGGTCAGTATCTGTTGTCTTAAAGGGAAACATTCTGCTATGATAGGTAAGAAACACTTTGGTTACAAAATCACATTATGTTGTTAAGTATAGATGAATTAAAAAAATTAGCTAGTCAGGTATTTTCTTTATTTATGTAGTTATTATATATCTATTATATATCAGGCAATTGGGCTTCAGGATTTGGAAAGACATTTAAATTTGATTTATAATTTCTTTATAAAACAGCCATCTTTGTAGCAGTTTTTGATTTACATAGATCATATTTTATTCCATTCAACTTGAAGAATATTAGTATTGCCTGCATCTTTTAAATAACATTTTCAGCCCCTTGAAAAGATTCTTTAGAGATGTTTTGAGCATTTTGGTTTGGAAAATGTTTAAGTCTAGGCCTCTTTCTCTGTGCTTGAAGCACTTACAGAACCCATTTGTTCTTAAAATTATTGCTAAATTTTCAAACTCTAAAACCTGTCCTAAGACTTATTAGGGTTTTTTTTTTTTTAATTGAGTCACATATTATTATTTTAGAAAAATTTTGTTAGAAATAATAATATGGGCATGCACCATCCCCAGTGTATGTACATTTTGACCTTTAGGAATTATAACTGTCACTGCTCTATTAATATTAGAAAACATGCAAAAATAGAAATTGAAAAAGATGAGGTGAAAAAACTTATGCAGAGGAAGTTCTCATAGTTTTTTCCCCTACACTATGCAGGATGATATGTTATACCTGGATTGGCAAACTTCTTTTAAAGGGCTATATAGTAAATATTTTAGTTTTTAGCCTATATGGGTTGTTGGAACTACTGAGTTCCATTGTAAGGTGAAAACAGTCATAGACAATACTTGAAATGAATGAATGTGGCTGTCTTCAATAAAATTTTATTTGCCAAAACAAGCTGTGGACTAGATTTGCTGGTGGGCCATAGTTTGCTGATCTCTGGAGTATACCCTATTTTGTAGACCACTGCCCTAGACTGCGAAATTGTGGTATACTACTTCTGTTAGATTCTTTTCACCGTAAGTTTTAGAGTGCAGTTGATCTTCCTTAATGAAGTGAGCATAAAGAATACTAGAAGTCAGAATGTATTCAGTTTAATTGAACAAATACTTATGGAACACGAGTGATTCAGACATAAAGTTAGGTGCTGAGATCATGAGTTTGTAAGAGATAGGTAAACAGTTACAGCATGACATAACTGCTGAGAAAGTGAGGTTGGCACTGGGAAATGATGTCTCAACTTGGACTTTGAAAGATTAATTCAAGTTTGTGAAGTAGATGGGTGTAAAGGCATAAAAGTGACAGAAGAGAGCATGGAAGAACCTCATTTCTGATAGTTGGCAGACTGTTCAAGAAAGAAGCGGCAGGACATGAGACTGGAGAGATTGGCATGGCCCATCATGTATGCTCTGCCAAAGAACTTGGACTTTGCCTTATAGGTTGACAGTAACCATTGAAGAGAGATTAGTAGAGGAAACAGTGATCAGATTGGGATTTTAGAAAGATAGTGGCAGTAGTGTGGAATATACAAGGAGTAGATATTTTTGACAACTAATTTTTTTCACCCCCTTATAAAAGAGGACATAATTGTAGGTCATGTAATAAAGACATCAAGAAATTTGGAATATTATTTAGCAGAATGAACTACTGATATGCTGCAACATGGATGGATCTCCAGAACATTATGCTAGGTGAACTAGATATCATGTATTACATGATTCTATTTTTTATGGAATGTCCATAAAGTAGATTAGTGGTTGCCTGGGGGTGCACTGGGAGCTGGCTGCAAATGGGCAGGAGAGATTCTAAAACTGGATGGTGGTGATGGTTGTACAACTTTAAATTTACTAAAAATAATTGGGCATTTTTTAACTGGGTAAATTTTATGGTAGATAATTATTCCTCAGTAAAGTTGTTAAAAAATTAAAAAGACCTCACTTTTGAAATGTCTTGGAGTAAACTTCGTTAAAGAAATTATTTCCATATTGCTAATTGCAAAGTAATTGCTCTTCTGAACATATATCAATCTTAAACTACTAGAACCCCCAAAAAGCATTTTTTTAAACTTAAAGGGTGTATACGTTGTAACTATAAAGTGTAACTGTAGGAACTACCAACTAAAATCAGATTGTTACTAAAATTTATAAAATTCACTTTGACTTTCTTAATTTTCCTTTACTTATTAAATACCATGAGAACTCTAAATGCTTATATTGGGTAATATTAAAAAATGAGAAATAGGCTAAGGAAATTTACTTAATTTTTTTTCAAGGAAATAATTGCTAAAGAAAACCTGAAGTATGATAATTTTAAATTTATAAATTGTTTCCTTATAATCTTAAGTCATAGAAAATGAATAAAAAGAATACAAAACAACTGGAAAGTGGTTAGTTTCACTCAAATAAATATTTATTGAGGGCCTACTATGCACTAGGTACTTTCTTACTGTTACTTTCTGTTATTCCTAGATGCTGAAATAATTTGAGGTTGAGCATAATCATTAAAATATGTGTTAAACTTAATTGTATTACTTTTTATTGTTTACAAGGTAATTTCACAACTCAATTCCCAATTCTGTGAGAGTAAGGAAAATTAAGCTTAGTATAGACAATTCCTAAGTTAAGAGGCAGAGCTGAGACTTGACCATTGATTTCTTTTTATTTTGAATCTGTTGCTCTCTAGATTATAGTGTGGGATTGAAAAAAAAAGTACAGTACTGCATAAGGATAGTCATATAGATCACTGGATAAAATTGAGAGTCCAGATAAAATTGAGAGGCCAGAAACAAAACCCATACATTTATGGTCAATCGATTTTCAGCAATGGAGCCAACATAGTAATGGGGAAAGAAAAATCTTTTCAACAAATGGTACTGGACAACTCAGTAGCCACTTAGAAGAGAGTGAAGTTGGACTCTTACCTGACACCATATACAAAAATGAAATAAAAATGGGTGTGCAACCTAAATGTGAGAGTTAAAACTCTTGGAAGAAAAAACAGACATAGATATTTATGACCTTGGATTGGGCAGTGGTTTCTTAGACATGACACCCAAAGCACAAGCAAAGAGAAATTAGATAAATTTGACTTCACCAAAATTAAAAATATTTGTGCTTCAAAGGATACTATCAAGAAAAGACAGTAACAGAATGGGAGAAAATATTTACAGATCATTTATCTGATAAGGTCCCAGTATCCAGAATATACAAAGAACTATTAAAATAAAAAGACAACCCAATTAAAAAGTGGGCAAAGGATTGAAAAGATATTTCTCCAAAGAAGACAAACAAATGGCCAATAAGTACATTAAAAGATGTTCACCATCATTAGTCATTAAGGAAATGCAACTCCAAGCCTTAATGAGAGAGCACTTCACACCTATAATGACGGTAATAAAAAAGATAGATAATAACAAATGTTGAGAGTGTAGAGAAACCGGAACCCTCATAGATTGCTGATGGGAATGTAAAGTGATACAGCTGCTATGGAAAATAGTTTGGCATTTTCTCAAGAAGTTAAACAGTTAACCTGTGGCCCCCAAAGAAATGAAACATGTCCACATAAAATGTCATAGCAGCATTATTCATAATAATTAAAGGTAGAAACAGCTCAGTGTCCATCAGCTGTTGGATAAACAAACTGTCATATCCATACAATAGAATATTATTTAGCGTTATAATGAAATGAGATCTCTCATAAAGGAATGAAATTATGAGACATACTACAACATGATCAACCTTGAAGACATGCTAAGTGAAAGAAGCCAGACACAAAAGGCCACTTATTGCATAATTCTATTAATATGAAATGTTCAGAATAGGCAATTTCATAGAAACAGAAACAGTGGTTGCTAGGGTTTGGGGGTAGGAGGAGATGCTAATGAGTATGAGGTTTCTGTTTTGGATGATAAAAATGTTCTGATATTAGATAGTGGTGATGGTTGTACGACTCTGCCTCTCTGATTCACCTATTCTAAATAAATGAAATAAAAAAATGGAAAAACCCATATCTTTACCTCCACATACCATGTTTCCCTCTCAAGTGACTTTCTTAATTTATCTCCTTTCACAGCAAATTTAGAAATCGTTTCTGATTTTTCTTTGACTTCCTATCTCCTTTTTAATCCTTTATCTATTATAATCTGGCTTCTGATTCATCCATTCTTAATAAGGTTTCTAATAACTCCCTCATCTTCCAAATCCAATTGTTGGTTTTTAATTTTTCTCTGATCTTGTTGAACATTCTTCACATTCCTCTTGGCTTCTGGGTTTACACTCCTGGCTTTTCTTTTGGTAAACATCATCAGATAGATATAAGCCAAATAAACAAAAGTTCTTAAGGGTCCTCAATTTTTAAGTGTATAGATGGTGTCACAGTATAAACTACTTGAACAGCACTGCTCTTGGGTTAGTGTATGTGTATTAATTGAGATATAATTGACATATAACATATAAACAACATATTCTTTTTGATTCGATATTTGTATATACAGTTAACCCTTAAAAAAGGTGGGGGTAAGGGACGCCAATCCTTTATGCAGTTGAAACTCATATCCTTTAAGTTTCAGAAGTGTTATTATTTCTTTGATAATTTTTTTCTCTTTTATGTCTCTATTCTTTCTTTCTGGATATCAGACTTTGAATTGATCCATTATTATCATCATTATATTTTTTGTCTCCTACTTCCATCTTAGTCTTTGTTGTTCTTTCTTGGAGTTTTCCTTAACTGGGTTGGTAAAGGGCTTGGCTTTTGCTAAGGTTTGTATATTTTTTTTATTGAGGTGAAATTCACAGACCATAAAATTAATCATTTTAAAGTAAACAATTCAGTGACATTTAGTACATCCTTTTTAATAAAGCTATAACATTAGGCAGAAGGATACAGGTGCTATAACAGTGCATTGGTTTTTCTCTAATGCCAAGCAGCAAATTCTAGGATAAGTGGATTTCTTTCATATACTTTTTCTTGACCAGATGATGTCATTTTGGGTATCCTTGGACTTTTAACTGTTATTTTTGGAAAAAATCAGAAAAATAACCGAGGATTACAATTATTAAAGGGTAAAAATCTTAGGGCAATTTGAGGGCTAAATCTTGAGTCTTAGAACTTTTCTTAAATCTACTGGGAAGGAGAAAACTGAAATGAATCTATAAGGGCCTGTTACTAGTTATGTGTTTTTGTTTTTGTTTTGTTATTCATTATGAATAAGAGCTAAGGCTGCATTACATTTTAGGAAAGAGATTTAAGAAATAAACCATTCAGTTTCACTGAAAATGTTATAATTTTATTTGAAGCTTTTTCCTCTATTATCTAGTCAAATCTGAATAATTGCGTGTGATTTGACCCTATTTATTTAAATCACGAACACAGTGAGCATTAGTTTGATTAGAATGTGTGCTTCCCTGCCTTTAATGCACATACAGTGTCTCTTTCAATACATATTTTCTGCAACAAAGCAAAACAAATTGACAAGCATCTAGTTGAACATTCAAGGATTCTGAAAAGCTGCTGGAATGGTATAATTTTTTTAGGATATTGGTTCAGCGGCTGTAATTGGGACAAAAGTAATGTAGCTTTATTAAAAAGATAGAAAGCTTTTCTTTCTCTCACATCGGACAGAATTGCTTAAGGCAGTTCTGCTCCAGACTGTTGTCTGGATCCCTAGGTTATTTCTACTTGTTGCTTTGTCTTTGCTTTTATCTGAATGGTTGATACTGGTTTTACAACACATCCTAATTTGATACTATAATTGAATTTCAGCTTGTGGGAAGGAGTAAAGAATGTGGAGGGCAGGCAAATAAATTATTGTTAATAAGCGTTTAAAGTACTTATCCCTTATAATAAAGCCACTCTGAAGCTTCCATTTTGTTCTGTTGTCTTAAGTGAGAGAGAGAGAGCAAGATACATAGTTAGATTATCCTCCTAAGAATTAAGTCTAATACTTCCACAATAGATGTGCGCACGCACATGCACATCATTTGCATGGTATAGTATAAGGCACTAGATGCCAAATTAAATGGCATATGTATTCTAGAGGCTTTTTTTTTTTTGGCCACTAAATGTGTGGTACTCAAAATTTGCATTTCTTTATATTTCCTTTGTTGTTATCGTTCCCTTTATTTAGCTATAATTTATGTACGGTAAGACAGCAATTTCAAATACAAAACTTGATGAATTTTGGCAAGTGTATGTCATTCCAAAAAAGTTCTCTTAGGCCCCTTTGCAGTTAATTTCTATCACTGTCCTCTGGAAACCACTTGATTGATGTGTGTGTGTGCGTGCGCACATGCGCGCACATGTGCACACACGGTTTTGCCTTTTTGAGAATTTCATATAAATGAGATCATATAGTGTGTAGTCTGCTGTGTCTGGCTTCTTTCACTTAGCACAAGGCTTTTGAGACTTATCTATGTTGTTGCATATAGCAGTAGTTTGTTCCTTTTTATTGTTGAGTGGTATTCCATTGTATGGACTATACTACAATTTGCTTATCCATTCACCAGATAGAACTTTTTTGACCATGAATAAAGCCACTGTGTATATTTGCAAACAAGTCCTTTTGTGGATGTACGTTTTCATTTCTCTTTGGTATATACATAGGAGCACAGTTGGTGGCTCATAGTGTAAGCGTATACCTTGCTTTATATGAAACTGCCATACTGTTTACTAAAGTGGCTGTACTATTTTACATTCCCACCAGGAATGTATAAGAGGTTTAGTTGCTCTACATCCTTACAACATTTGAATTTTTTCAGTCTTTTAAATTTTAGACAATATAGTAGGTGTGTAGTGGTATCTCATTTTGGTTTTAGTTTGCATTCTCGAATGACTAATGACGTTGAACATCTTTTTATATGCTTATATGCCATCTGTATCTCTATTTGGTGAAGTGAGTGTTCTGATCTCTTGCCCATTTTTTACTGGGTTGTTTATAAGAATTTTTTACATATTCTGGATGCAAGTCCTTTATTGGGTACATGTTTTCAAATATTTTCTCCTAGTCTGTGGCTTGCCTTTTCATTTTTTACAGTGTCTTTTGAGGAGCAAATGTTTTATATTTGTTTTTTCTTTTTGGATTGTGTTTTCTGTTTTCCTATTTCAGAAATCTTTGCCTAACCCAGTATTACTAAGATTTTTCTCCTGTATTTTCTTCAAGGAGTTTTAATAATGTAAGCTCTTACTTTTAGGGTCATGATTCATTTAGAATTCTTATGTATGATGGGAAGAAAGTGTTGAGGTTCACTTTTTTGGCACATTATTGACTCATTGTATCAGTACTGTTTATTGAAAAGATAATTCTTCCCCCATTATATTGCTATGGCATCTTTGTTGAAAGTCTGTTGGCCTCATTCTGGGCTTTCTGTTCTGTTTTGTTGATCTCTATCTTTGTCTTTTGCCAGTACAACACTGTCTTGACTACTATAGCTTTATAAGTCTTCCAACTTTTTCTTTTTCAAAATTGTTCTATTTTTTCTAGGTTCCTTGAGTTTCTGTATAAATTTAGAACCCTCTTGTTAATTTTTACAAGAAAGCCTGCTGAAATTTTGATTAGCATTATATTGAATCTGTTGGTTAATTTGAATCTATAAGTAAATTGACATTTTACATTGGTGGTTATTCTGATCCATGAGCATGGTATACCTCAGATTTTTTAAGTCTCTTTTTCTCAACAATGTTCGTAGTTTCATTGTATAAGTTTTGTACATATATTTTGATGCAATTGTAAATTAGTCTTTTTACTTTCAAATTTCTGATTACTTGTTGCCAGTACGTAGCAATACAGTTAATTTTTGTATTTTGACCTTGTATTCTGTGACTGTCTTGAATTCAGTTGTTATTAGGTAGCGCTTTTCTAGATTTTTCCACTTTTTTTGCTTACAAGATCATGTTGTCTGTGAATATAGACAGTTGTACTTCTTCATTTCCAATATCTATCTGCCTTTTTTGTTTTTTGCCTTAACGTACTGGTAGAAGTGGTAAGAACAGACATCTTTATCTTGTTTCTGATCATGGAGGATGGGGTGGTGAGTGTAACCTTTTACTATGTAAGTGTAATATTAACTGTATATTTTTTGTATATTCTTTTTATCAGGTTGTGGAAATTTTTCTTTGTTCCTAATTTGCTGAATTTTTTAAAAATCGTGAATAGGAATTAAATTTTGTCAAATTTTTTTTATGAATATGTTGAGATAATCATTTTTCTTTTAAAAAGCTTCTTAGTTTGGTTAATTTTTAATGTTAAACCAACCTTGTTTATATATGTGTGTTCTTGTTATATACTATAGATGAGGAAACTGTTTCACAAAAGTGGTGGTGTAAGTAAGCAGACATAGAAACCCAGAAAGCAGCAATCTGAAATTATTTACTATAAAGTCAAGCAGAAAAACAGATTTTAGTATGGTGACAGTATAAGCACAGTGTAAAAATTAGGTAGGAATCCAGATTTGTAACAAGGATGTTGTAAAGTGGGAGAATATATATTTAAATCTTGTTTTTTCCAGAACCTGCAGTAACTTGGGGCAAATTTATCAATCTCTTCATGTCAAGGTTTTCTTACCCTCTTTCCACCCCCCAAATGATAATTCTGTATTTCTTTGATTCTAAGAAGTGTTACCCATTCCTTACCCTTTTCAGCATTTTGGAAATCAAGGGAAATTAGTTATCTTTCAGCCAGGAAATAACCTGCGATGGACTTGTGTATCTGGTACTACCTCTGTCACTGAGTATTTAGGCATAGATGTGGATCATTTAACTTTCACTGGGGCTGAATTATTTGCTTTGTAAGCAAGCACATCATGTCAGGTGAAATTTTAATATTCTGTTTAAAAGAGTTAAAATGTTTTGATGTAAGTAACATGAACATTTGGCTAATACTTTACAGGCGGCCTAATAATAAAAGGAAGACTTTCTCTTCTCATTCCCATTTCCTTTCCACAGAGGCTTTTAACAATTTGCATTTTTAATCGTGTTGGTTGACTCATATGTTCAGTTTTTAAAAATTTTATTATGGAACTTTCAAACATACACAAAAGTAGGGAAAATAAAATAATAAACCTAAGGAATAATAAACCAATAATTATGTTTATTATTAAAATAAAATAATAAACCTAATTACCAAGCTTTAGTAATTATCTACATTTCGCTGGTCTTATTTTACCTGTTCTTTTTTGGGAAATATTTTAAAGCAAATTCCAAATATTGTATCATTTCACTTAAATAATTCTGTGTGCATCCTTATGCATATCCTTATGTATCTGCATCTGCAGTGTTCTATAGCCTTACAAAATTCTAATTTAAGAAATTTTATTACATTTAGTTTTTTAATATGAATTTTAATTAATTGAATTTAAGTTTTGATTTATCTTTATAGCTTAACAAAAATTTGAAGGGGTTCAATATCTTAATATTCAATCTATATCCCAGTTTCCTGACTTGTTTGAATTAGAATCCAAACATATTTCACACATTATGTCTGTTTGCCATATATTTTTAACGAGAAGTCACATAGAAGTTTAAGAGCAGTTTGGATCTCTAATTGTTTCTTAAAAAGTTTTAGGGAAATTATTACCTTATGTGAATTAGCATTGAAATAAAAAAATACATACATCAGATTACCTAATGCACAACAAGCAATGCAAATAAAGGCAGTTGAAATTGCCAAATGTCTGAGATGCAAGGTAAAACTTTCAAAGCTCTGAGATGGTATTATGGTTATTTTGCTGACTATGAAGAACTGTTACTGAGGAAACACTCATCTGTCCAAAGCCAACCTTTTATCCATTGTGTCACTGGCCCTGAGACCAAAGCCAACCTTTTAAAGGAAAGCATTATATTTTCCAGTAATTTATAATTGAAATAAAGAGAATAGAAAAATATTCTAAGGTTAATCAAATAGGAAATGCAAATGAAATACTAGTAGTCTTTAATATACCTTGAAATCGTACTGTTAAAACTAAAGATGTTAAAGAGGTAATAAAGATCATAAGCACAGGCTAAAAAATATAACTGATGTTCTGTTTAACCTCAGATGGCCAAAAGGGATTCAGAAGACCTAGACTCAAACTCTATGATACTGGAACTCTATGAAACTCTCTGATATAGAAGGAGACAGGGATATGTAGCCCATATGGATAATTGTGTGCTATTTTTGGAAAAATTTTTTTTTATGTACATTTACTGTTAAATTTGGGGGGAACAAAGAAATATATTAAATTGACAATACACCTTAGAATCTAAGTTATAGGTAATAGGTGTGTTGGAGGATTAAATGAGATGATTCAGTGCAGGATATCTAATTGAAGCCCTTAACTTGCTATGTGATTTTGAGCAATATGTGGTATGAACAAGAAGTCTTTAAGCTTTTTTTCCCCTCCCTTTTTTTTGAATTATCAAGAAAAGGTTATTATTATTTATATGGAATATAGTCTGTTTCCAGAAGATAGGGACATACATAATGTGCCATAGAAAATTCGTTGATAATATTTTTGTGCTTGAAGCATTTAGTGCTCAGTTACATAGAAAATAATGGCCCTCAAAATGATTCACACCTTTTACTATATTTTTATTAAGTTTCTTTATCAACATGCTTTTTAAATTAACTTTCTGACCTAATACTTTATATTTTTTTCAAGTTTAAATGTTTTATGTTAGATTATGAATAATTTAGGATGTTATTTATCAATTATATATAGTTAAACATTAGAATTGATAGCTATTATTGTACGTCTTTTGAGAAAAATACTCTTTGTGCGTGTATTTGGAACTTAGTTTTGTAGTTTTTTAAAAAAGTCATCATTCTTACAGTACTTTGTTATCATTTTGAACATGTTAAATCATCACTATAATACTAGAAGTAGAGAAAGCATCAGAGCATTAGGACTTTTATACTACTTTTTTTCCTCTGTAATTGTCTTTGGTATCAGTGCCTTGATTTTGACTTTCATTCCTATTCCTTCTTCCATCAATCAATCATACAGGTGCTTTTCTTAAAGTATGAGAGTAGCACCCTAAGTTGTCTTGGTTTCCTTCAGTCATATCGTGGCAATAATTTTTCTGAAGCACACCACTTGAGTGTAATATTATACTGTTCACAATGTTTCATTGCTTTCCATTGTCCATTAGATTCCTTAGTACCCTTCACAGCGTAGTCAGTTACCTTATTTATCCATCTGTCCATTTATTCATTCAGATATGTTTATTGAATTTCTTCTATGAACCAGTCATTGTATGAGACTCTGAGTGAAAACAAGCAGGAGCTCTGCCTCCATGGATCTAGATTTGAGAAGACAAACATTGCTAAAAATTTCACATAGATAAAAACAAAATTGTAACTATTACATATCCAGCAGAAGGAAAGAATATGTGCTATGAGAACTTACAATAAGAGTGCTAGATTTAGAATTCGTGGAGGGACTGTACAGAGACTTGAGAATGAGGGATTGTAAGAAGGCTAAGATGACATAAAAGAAGAGGAATCATAAAAAATGGAAGATGGTTTCTTGCAAAACTGGATAGATTATGGTGCTATTCACTGAGCTAGGAAATTTTGAAAGTACCATTTTGAATGGAGGAAAATCATGACTTCAGTTCTAAATATGTTTGAGTTTGAGGTTCCTTAGAGCCATTCAAGAGGGAATGTCAAGTAGGCAAAATAATATTTGGTGCTCAGAAGAAAGACCTAGGCTGGTCATATAAAAATTTTAAATATTGTCTGAGTATAGATAGTAATTGAAGCTATGGGTAGGCAGGTTTAGAGTTTAGCATGTAAATTGGCCAGGGCTTTAGCCTGAGCCTTGAAGACCTGCAGCACTTAATGCCACGTATTGCAGGTTGGGTCTGGGTTGAGGATTGGAGTGGAAAACCATGAAAATATTTCAGCATGAAAGCCAAAGGATGAAAGTCTTTGTAAAGAGTGGTGAATAGTTTTGAAAACTGCTAGGAAGCCAAATCTGAAAAATCGCCACTCGATTTAATGACTCCTTTAGTCATATATTTCTGTGTAACTAGTCTTAAATCTTAGTGGCTTAAAACAACAGCAGTTTATTCTGAAGATTCTGTGGGTTGGCTTCATTCAGCCGAGGGCATAGCTGGGGCTGGAACATCCAAGATAGCCTTATTTATTTGTCTGGGGCTTTGGTGCTCATTGTTGTTTGGGCACCTTGCTTCTCGTCTCTGTGGCTTCTGTCTCTCCATATGATCTGTCATCAGTAGTCTAGTTCAATCTTCTTTACATGGTGGCTGGCTCCCAAGGTGGTAAGAATGAAGCTGCAAGGCCTGCATTAAAACTTAGGCCTAGAACACTTTTGCCACACTGTCACCTACTACAGTGACCAAAAAAAAGTTCATTGATGACTTACAGTGGGAGTTGTTTTAGTAGAGTGAAAAAAGACTAGGAATTGACTAGCAGATGGACAAAAATTCCTTATTATCCCTCCATATTTTCTTTAAATTTTACTCAAAACAGGCTACTAATTTCTGAATGCTTCCTGTCTCTTTCCTTACATGCTCCCTTTCTCTTACATGTTATTCCTCTATCTCCCCCATATTAAAGCTTACCCATTCTTAAAGGCTTTCTTAAAATCGAATTTAGTTTCTCAATTTTGTACTAAATTCTCCAGCAGTTCTGAATTTTAATTTAGTTTTTTATCCTACTGTTTGTTTTTTATTTTTATTTCTTATCTCCTATATTTTTGATCATGATCTTCACTCTGTATATTCCCCCCAACCTGCAGAGGTTTCTAGATTTTCAGTAAAATTTTCATTTTTCAAACTTAGATGCTAACTTCCTCTTTGAGCTTTCCCTGGTTCATCCCCCAGGTAATCACTTATTCCTTTGTACCTCATGCATACTTTTACTATTGCACATCTTATATTACAATTCTTTACATGTTCTTGAAGGTAGGAAATTACAGCATCTAATGTGTTGCCTTTTATTAAATAATTGTTGAGTTATAGCTTGATTTGTGATCTCCATTCTTATTTTTTTAAAAAGTCCTCACATAACAATAATTGAATATTAATAATGACCTAATTACTTCTTTGATACTGTGCCAAATTCATTGGTATTAGCTAGTACATTAAACTATATAAAAGTGATGGTTTGGTATATGAGGTAAATATTTTTACAAGAAATAATAATATGGTCACGTTCTTTGTATCTCTGAATAAGGCAAGCATTTGTGAGGTTATAGTCTGTGTGGGCCTCTGTGGAAGTGTGTCCATATATAAATTCTCATTACGAGTATAGTACACTGAGCTAGATGGAGTAATTGCTTTGTCCTCAACATATGAAATGGTTGTTTCCCTACTCTTGCTCTAGATATCAGACAGGTTTTGCAGTTAATGTCTTGGAATTTTCTATGTGTGGGCACATACAAGGACCATAGAGATTAGCTGTTTACAAACATAGGTACAGAATAATACTCCCAGCTCTTGGAGGTAAGATTGTCTGGTTCTGCGACTCACCACCAACTCTACTATGGAATCCATGTTTGTGTGTTTGAATCCACATCTGTATGTACGTTGAGATTGGAGGGGTGCACAGTTTTTGCTGGCAGGACACAGAGGCACTTGTGCTTTGATTGCAGCTCTCAGTCTGTCCTGTATAATACTCGTACTTTCTTTAGGCTGATGGACCTCATTCTTTCATTTGACAAATCCTACCTGGGGGTAGGGCGCAGAAAAGAATCGAGATCCTTCTCCCTGCCTGCTCTCAAAATGATGGGATAGGCAGCCTGGTAAATAGGTCATTAAAACTTAAGGTGGGAGGTATGATTATTAAAGGATATATAATTTAAATTACTTCAGTAATAGAACTGGTTGGTAGAACATCCAAGTGCATGGGGACACCTCTTAAATGTTGGTATGCATAGATCGATCAACCCTGACTCATGATGGGATCTGGTGTGATCATCATCCAGGAGCCAGTTAGGTTGTATGCCAGGAGAAATCTGGCTCCTGAATTAAGTATGTTTAAAAAATAAATTTCCTTTATCTTCTTTCACTGTTTGCTGACTTTTATTTTTTTTTACATTCCGCAAGTTTAAAAAATAAATAATTATGAGAATCCTCATCAGTTGAGGTTTTATAATAGTTTCTCTTAAAGTGAGCTAGCTATAAATTGTTATCTCAAATCTTATTTATTCGGCTTGGTATAATCCTTATTAAATCCTGAAATAATGCCAGGCTTATGGTAGGTGCTCAGTGAATAACAAAATAATTAAAATTTAAGTTGATCCTTAGTCCAGTCTTAGCAAAATCAGAAATAAAATAATTAGGGTCTGAACCATAATCAAACATAAAACAAAGGGGTAATTGTACTTTTATATATATAGAAAGTTTGAGTATATATAATGGTAGACTATTACCTAATCGGCCTTTTATTTTTTATACCTATAGAAAAATAAATTTTATTTTTTTAAAGAAGTTCAAGAAAGACTCAAAAGTGAAAGGGCAGTACTCCAAAGGAAAGAAGGGGAAACAGGATAGTCTTCTTAAATTTAAATTGAAGTTACATTTTCTTTTCTGTCAGCTATTAAGATAATTACTTAAGATATCTGGAATGGTGATAACAATAAAATTAATCATTTCAAATAATAATATAGAAATCCTCAATTGTATTCAAGTAAAAATAACACATTGTTAGTATAAACAATAATTTTCTTTGTGTACTAGTCTATTTAGACTGAAGTTTTGCCAAATATAATATTATGAAGACCCAAATGAAGACCAATAATGTCATAGTTATGGGAAAATTATTATATGATTGAATTACACATGATTTATCTGATTTTTAAAATTCTCAGTCTTCCTTAGATGCTCTAAACTTAATTATATAGCGGATTATTTGAGTGTGTATTCTCAAGCAGATAGATGTCTCCCAACATACAGTCTCATATTATAATTGTCTCTAAAATGGGGATAATAATAGTACCTAGCTCAATGATTTGTTATAAATATTATATGAAAAGATCATAGAATGGTGCTTGGCACATAGTAAGCACTCAGTGTACTAGCTGTTGTTTGTTTTTATTGTTGTTATTACCCATGTACTTGAGAACTGGAAAAGACCAGCAAGAGGGAGAAAAATGTGTTGCTGACTCTTTCCATTGGATAAAAGAGTAATTGGGGGAAGAACATAGGACAATCTAAAATGTTTATAACATTAATTAGTGGCTTAAAATTACTAGATTGATTCAGAAATCAATGATTTAAAACTGTATTCTAAAAGTTATTTTATAATTAAAGTTTCTTTCCATTTAACAGAATTAGTTTCTTTTTTATATTAATATCTCACTCAACACTTGATTATGTATTCTTTTATTATTATTACTATTATTATTATTTTTATGGTGACGTTGGCTAACAAAATTCAGTAAGTTTCAAGTGTACAATTCAACAATAAGTCATATATATTTTGCATTGTATGTTGACCACCTGTAGTTAGATTTTCTTTTTGTCACCACATATTTGACCCCTTTTACCTGGTCTACTTCCCTCTCCCCCTTACCCTCTGGTAACCATTAGTCCATTGTCCATGTCCATGAGTCTCTGTTTGTTTGTCATGCTTTTTTGTTACTTTTAGGTTTATATCCCACATATAAGTGATATCATGTGGTTTTTAACTTTTTCTATCTGGCTTATTTCGCTTAGCATGATTATCTCGAGGTTTATCCATGTCGCAAATGGCAGTATTTCATCTCTCTCTTATTTTTAAGCTTTATTTATTTATTTATTTGACATTTTATTTACATTTTCCCCCTTCCCCCCTCCCTCTTCCCCTCTGGTAACCACTAGTCCCTTGTCCATGTCCATAAGTCTCTGTTTGTTTGTCCTGTTCATTTGTTGCTTTTAGGTTTATATCTCACATATAAGTGATATATGATTTTCAACCTGTTTGTCTGGCTTATTTCACTTAGTATGATTATTTCAAGGTCCATCCATGTTGTCGCAAATGGTAGTATTTCATCTCTTCTTATGGTTTTGGAATATTCCATTCTATATATGTACCACAGGTTCTTTATCCAATCATCTAACATAGGACACTTCGGTTGTTACCATGTCCTGGCCACCGTGAATAATACTGCTAGGAACATTGGTGTGCAAATATCTTTTTGGGTATGGGTTTTCAAGTCTTTGGGGTAAATACCCAGTAGAGGGATAGCTGGATCATATGGTAGATCAATTCTTAGTTTTTTGAGGAACCTTCATACTGTTTTCCATAGTGGCTGTACCAATTTGCAGTCCCACCAGCAGTGTATGAGGGTTCCTTTTTCTCCTCATCCCCTCCAACATTTGTTATTACTTGTCCTGTTGATAATAGATATTCTAACAGGTATGAGATTGTAATCTCATTGTGGTTTTGACTTGCATTTCCTTAATAGTTAGCGATGTTGAGCATCTTTTCAAATATTTGTTGGCCATTTGTATGTCCTCTAAGGAGAAGTGTCTGTTCAGGTCCAGTGCCCATGTCTTGATTGGATTGGTTTTTTTGTTGTTATTGAGTCGTATGAGTTCTTTGTATATTTTGGATATTAGGCCCTTATCGGAGGCATCACTTGCAAATATATTTTTCCATTCAGATGATTGTCTCTTTACCTTGTTAATGGTTTCTTTTGCTGTGCAGAAGCTTTTTAGTTTGATATTGTCCCATTCATTTATTTTGATATTTTAAAATACAGATTATGGTTTCACTAATGGTTAGGCAATATAATGCATTGTTTAAGAGCACAGAATCAGAAGCCAGATTACCTGAGTTTCAAGTCTGTCTTCTCATTTACTTTCTACCTTCCAGCAAAAGCTCTCTATGCCTCAGTTTTTTATCATTTGTAAGTAGGAATTACAATAGTGCCTGTGGATTAAATGAATTAGTGTTTATAACGGGCTTAGAACAGTGTCTGCCATATAATAGTAACTACTATATAATGTGATTGTTAATGACTAATTTTTTAAATATCAGTTTAGACATTTAAATTTAAGTATTCTCACACTAAAGTTTCCTGCAAGTAAGTCTCAGAAAACAGCTTTTATAAAACTATTTTCCTGTCAACTGTTCAGAAATAAAAATACTAATATCTTGATAGCTAGTACTGTGATTTTCCATTTTCTTCTGTCTGTTAGCTTATCGTTAAACACACTCCTTTAGGAACATGATCCCTTTTCTCAGAATTCTTCAAGTAGTGGGACTGTATTTTATTGTGAACCTTTAAATCTCCAGAACCTAAACATGCCAAATATTTGGTAGGTGAGAAAAAAAATGATGAGTGAAAGAAAGCTGGCTAATTTTCAGTGACTAGTCTAACTTCTTGCAGTATATTTTAATAGCTAAACAAGTAGAACTCTCTCTTAAGAGTCCTTATAAATGTCTCAGTTTTGGGGTTAGTGATTATATATGATCTACTGTTTACAATGTGTATGAAGTTTTATCTTCTTTGATTTCATATAAAATAACAACACTGTTGTAAAAGGGGTATAGAGAACTACTTAAAGAATTTACTGGCTTTTGACAGTTATCTCCATATTATTATATTCTACTATTCTGGGTAAGAGTAAGTGATAAAAATTTTTGCCATATTTCTCCAGTTCTATTCTTTTTTGTTGTAAATTTTTAAAAATTTAATAAATGGAACAGAACATTGCTGATAGTAAAAGTGTAGTTTCCTTTGTTCCTCAACTCAGTGTTACTTCTGTCCCACTTCCCATCCCAGAAGCAACAATTATCATGAATTTGGTGTGTAGCCTTCCGGTGCATGTTTTACCACATGTATATATAATACATATATAAAACTAAGTAATGTTTAACAGCGTGTATAGATGCTAAATACGTGTATAATTTTGCCTCTTGCCTTTTTTTCCATCCAATATTGTTTTTGATCTAGAAATACACTTGTACAGTCCACAAATGTAAGAAAAATGTGACATTCCTAAGCAGCAGAGAAAGAATGGTCTTTTTAAAAAATGGGGCTATGTCAGTGGGATATCCATTTGAGAAAATAATCTGCCTTCACCCCACCTCATATCGTATAACAAACTCAATTCTGAATATGTTTCAGGTTTAAATGTAAATGATAAAATAATAAAGCTTTTAGAAGAAAGCTGAACATTTTCATGATCTTTAAGAATACAAAAAGTACTAACCTTAAAAGGAAAAATATATTATGATAAATTATATTTATCAAAAGATACCAATAAAATAATGAAAGAAGTCAAAAAGTGGGAGAAGATATTTGTAATTCCTATAGCCAACAAAGGACTCATCTGGAATGTATTAATAATTCTTCAAAGCAATAAGAAAAAGACAGGTAACTCAGTTTTTTTAAAAACTAGGCAGAAAACTTAATAGATACTTCACGAAAGAGCACAACAAAATGGCCTTGAAGTATATGAAAGATGTTCAGTTTCCATGACATCAAGGAAATTCAAACCCCACTGAGACACCACTACACACACACGCTGAAAAGGCTAATGTGAAAAAGACAGCCAAACTAAGTGTTGCCGAAGGAGACACGGAACAGCTGGTATTCTTGTACACTGTTGGTTGGAGTATAAATTGGTACAACCACTTTGGAAAACTGGCAGTATCAGATCAAGTAAATATATTCATACTCTATAACTCAGCTATAATCCTTAATAAATGTGTATATCCAACAGAAATGTATACATACGTTTTCCATAGACATGTACTATAATTTCACAGTTGTGCTATTTAAAATATACCCAAACTAGAAACAACCTAAATGCCTATCAACAAAATAAATAGATAAATATGGTACGTTTTCTCTCTCTGCCTCCCCTCTCACCCCCCACCAAATAATTTGTGGCGATGGGAATGTATGATCTACACATATATGCAAGTATGGATGAATCTCACTCCCACAATATTGAATGAAAGAAGTCATAAACCAAATTATATAAACTCTGTAATTCCATTTATATAAAGTTCAAAATGAGGCAAAACTAATCAGTTGGAGAAGGGGCGGTTACTGGAAGGGGCATAAAATAGTAAGGTTCTTTTTCTTGATTTAAGTGCTAGTTACAGAAGGGCATTCAACTTGTGAAAATTCATCAAGCTATATTTTCATGACTTATGTTCTTTTATGTATGCATGTGTGGATGTATATATGTTACACTATCCAAAAAATATGGTTTAGAGATCGATCCATGTTGGATATTAAGAGATCTAGTTTATTCATTTCAGCTCTGGTTTATGAACAAATCATAGATTACTTATCAATTCTCTTATTGGACTTCTAAGCTGTTGAAAATTTTCTCTTTCAAATAATGCTGTAGACAGTATTCTTTTACATGGTTTCTTGGGAAAATACAAGAGTTTCTCTAAGATGTACAGACTAGAGGTAGCATTGCTGGGTTCTAGGATATGCTCATCTGCAGCTTACTAGATACTATCAAATTGTTCTCCAAAATGTCTGTATGTAGGAGTGATGGGGGTTCCCATTGCTATGTGTACTTGTCATCACTTGGTATTGTCAAACTTTTAAAGTTTACTAATGTGGTGGATGCAAAATGGTATCTCATTGATATTTTAATTTGCATTGTTTGAAGTTGGTGTATTTGAGCAATTTTCCGCATATTTATAAGCCATATGTATTTCTTTAGGTATTTAGCCTATTTTTCACTTTTGGGAATCATCTATTCATATTTATTACAAATTTTTCCAATGCTTAGTTATATATTCTTTCTTCTTGATACTTGCATAATTTGCTTTGATTCTCAAAGTCTATATATTCAAAAAGACCTCCCTTTGTGATTTTAAGACATTGCTAGAAATTTCTACTGCAGACTTTAGATTTGGAGTGATTCAACCCTCCTAAGAATATTTTCCTTCAGGTTTTAAATGTTTCTTGTCTCTATTTGTCAGCCATCACTCCTTTCTATTTTACTATCACATTTCAGCTATAGAAGATTTTCCCCTCTTTGGTAATGAGAGAGGGTGGTAGTGATATTGGAATAGGAAATAATAAAAGATAGAAAAATAAATAAAAATTTGAAGTTTATAAAATTGATATGGCTCTGTGTAAAATATGCTTGTGATCCTTCTTGGTTTTTTGTTTGTTTTACTTGAAATACATTCTAGATCTAGCATTGTACAGCCAAAGGCTAATTATTTCATTGTATATTATCTCCCTAAAGATGTTCATCATCATCTGATTAGTTATGTGCGTACATATATGTGTGTGTGTGAATGATTATCTGATTGTTGTTTGTGTATGTCTATATAGTTTGGGGTCTGTCATTCTGCCTACCACTTACATATGAGGTTTATGCAGTGCTGTTATCCACTGGATTCTTGAGAGAGTTTCACATATACATTACTTCTCAGAGCAATACATTAACAGTTGAAACCCTTTTCTGCCAGTGCCACTGGTGCGTTCATATTTCTGTGATCTTATAAAGAAAATGACTGAGCACCTGGTAGTTGTGCTTCCCTAGTACAAAGGTAGTCTGGAGTAAAAGGAGATGATGGAAACAGTGCTTTGTTACTTATCTTCTGGCAGAGTATGGAAATAGTAGCAAAGGGCTTGGAGTCCTGAGCCGTTTTGCAAATGTCACAGAGCCTTTGAGGTTAGGGAACCTTCCTTAGAGAACATCTTGGCCCAGATTTCTTCCAACATTCCTTCCTTATTCTGAATTCTGCCTTATGTAGAATCAGTACCAGAGGATGAGCTCATGACTCCTGGCCATGGTCACAAAATCTTGGCTAATCTTGATAAAGGAATCATTTTCTCTTGTCATGAATCTTTTGGAGAGAGGTGCCAGTTTATCAGAGCTTTACTAGGAACCCTCTTAGAATAGAATCTGACTTTTTTTAATTGATATAAATCAGTGAAGAAACTTGAGTCTTAAATCAGTATAGAATAGCTTCAATCCCTAATTTATTAAGTTCAGAAATATTTGTAGTAAGAACTAGACTGTAAGCAATACAAGTATGTATTGCTTTATGACAAGAGTAGTATAAACTCTGGCAATTTGGAAGTGATCATTTTAAAGTGTATTCTATACTGTAAAGAAAACTCCAATATTTGTATAAATAAGTTCCTGAGTATGCTGATGCTGGGCTTTATTTTTATTTAAAGAAATTTTAGGTGATATGGATTTTTGTTTTCCTAAGCATGATACCATCATCACACTTAAAATATTGTTAATAATTCTGGTAACATATTTTAGAACTTTCTGATTGTCTCAAAAATCTTTGCTTTTGATTGTTTTGTCTTTTATTCTATAACAGTTTAATCAACCCTCCCCACTCTGCTTTTTCATGCAGTTGATTTATTAGAGAAGCCAGGTCATCTATTCTGTAGAATGTCTCACATTCTGGATCTGACTGATTGCTCCCTTGTGGTGGTCGTTAACTTGATCCTATATCCCCTGTAAATTGGTAGTTAGGGTTAAAGGCTTGATTAGTTTCAGGTTTAACCTTTCCTTTCCTTTCGATGTTATACTTTCTATTGCATTACATCCTGAGACATATTGTTTGGTTGTTCCCATTTTATTATGCTGAGATTGATGTACAAAGGATCTATTGATACAAAGGTGCCCATTAGAATCACTTTAAATTTCTGGAGATTCTTAAGAGTCTTAGATTCTCATTTAGCTGGTCTGATGGGGATGGAGAGAGATATTATGTAAAAAACATACAAGAAAAAACCCCACACCTTCTATTTTCACTCAGATATGGTAAGAATTATTACTTTTAATACATTTAATATAAAATTAGTGACAAAATCTACTTTTATGCCAGTGCTTTAGGAATGTATGTTTTCTATAAAATGAAGCATATTTAAAATTATTAGCTGTGGAGATGTTTGAGGCTGCTGTTGTGTAATAGAAGAGGTACAGACTTGTACCCAGGAGTCCAAATTATTTATTCTCTTTGAGACCCATTTTTAAAAAAATCTAGAAAATAGGAATAATTACCATAGAGTTGTTTTAATGATTAAATGAAATGGTTTATTTGGAAGCTGTTTATCATCTGATGGTTGGTTGCCTTGAAATCTGAAAAGCATTATAGTAATAGATTTTTTTCAATTGAATTCTTTGGAGAAGAGCTTAAGAAAATTGAAATAACACTCTCTCATGTGCTATTTTAGTTATATCTGCTTAAGCGTTTGTTTTAGAGCTTTTTTTTTTTTTGACACATGATACGGTTTTAATAGAAGTGTAATTAATGAGGCCTTTTGGGAGAAATGACATGTGGAAATCTTACTGTTTTTTACTCCCTCTTACTTTCAGCTCCATTTACCTCTTAATTCTCCTTTGCCTGGGAGCGAATTGACCAAGGAACCTTTTCGTTGGGATCAGAGACTCTTTGCATTAGTGTTGCGGTTGCCTGGCACCATGTCAGTAGAATCAGAACAGTTGACAGGTGTGCCTTTAGATGACTCTGCAATCACACCGATGTGTGAAGTGACAGGCGGTAAGTTTTTCCTGGCAGTCTTTCAGTGACTTAAAGCAGAATTTATCTGAATGTCTTAAAATGTACTTTTCAAAGACTCTGTGTTTGTTTTGTTTAACAAGTTATTATGTTAGTAAGTTGTAGACATATATGGTTTTAAAACTACATTGTTGAAGATCTGTGATTTGATTTGACTAGGATGTGAATACTATTGGATACAATAATGAATGGTAAATTTTTTTCTACCCATACAGAAAATGCTGGTATATGAAGTTGTTAAACTTATTTTCTTATCTACAAAGATTGCAAATGCTTTATAAATGCCAAAGAATTATTTTCTGTGAAAATATCTTGGGAATCATCTCATTATCCATTATCTATGTAATGATTAATGCCTGGTTAAGTGCATTTTTTTTTTTCAGAGGCAAAGAGGAAGCTAGATAGGTTAGAGGAAACACCAGCTAGTCCATGTAGTCACTGTAGTAAGTCAACATTAATGATACTCTTGAAACAGAATATGTGATAGACTCTGAACTTCTTTAATGTGGAATTAGTTAACAGGTAGATTAATTCTCATGACTATGTGTTGAGTGCCTACTGTGTACCAAGCGCTGTTCCATACTTTAGGACTTCAGTAGTGAATATGACAGATATGGTGTTCTTGCTTTCATGGAGCATTTTAGTTCTCAGCGAAGGAATTTGACCCTAAAATGTCCAAGTCTGACATACCACTATTTCACCTGTGTCAGGGGCCTGTGACAGTCTCTAGATAACAGTCAGTGCTCTACTGAGATTCCATAATAGCCAGCTATATAAGTTAAAGTAAAATATAAGGTCTAATGAATATTTTAGGTGCCTTTCTTCTAAAATTTCATAAGTTTTAGAAATCTGCAAAATTCACAGACAAAAGAGGTACTCTACACAGGTGTGTGAAGTAGGTATATTAGGAAATTGTTACTTAATTATTAAATGTTCCCATTTTATAGAAGTACTTTTAGGTGAACTCTTGTAATGCCTTCACAACTTAATTTTACAAAAGAAAAAAGGTCATATACCTAAAATTTTAAAGGGAAAACCTATCAATCATCTAAATTTGATAATTCATTGCTAACAATTCTCTGTGCCTGGATAATATTTATCAGTGACAGTCCTAATTGTTTCTGTGGGTGAATGCAAATTTGTATTCAGGAAATTTTAGTTTTCAGCCTTGAACTGCCCCACTTGCTAAAATTCTTTTTTTTTTTTTTTTTTAAACTAAGATTTTCAACTTAACAGCTTGAAGAAGGGGTTCGAGGCTGTAATCTAAACATTCTCACATTGGAATTTCCTTACTATAAATTACTTAGTTTGAATTTAGAATTATGAGACTACATGTACTATAATTTTTGTCTTCTCTGGGATTAAGAATATTCAGAGTATGAAATGGAGTGAGTGGTAGAATCAAAGAGTCTGAAAAAGAACCTGAGACATCATATAGTAGTTAATGTCCTTGCCTTTGGGCAGTAATATACTAAAGTTATCTTGTTTATTCTTTAAAAGGAACATCTCCAGAGGAGAAGATTCCGAAGTCACCCTTGGTAATATCTTTTAATGACCCAGAAACCTTAGTCAGTTAAGAAATTAGGAAGCTTTTCCCAGTTGTACATCCTGAATCTTTCCTGATGTACTCTTTTATTTGCCTCTTTTCATGCTCTTGCTAGCAATGCTGGGAAGCTGCTCAAATAGCCACTCACCTTTTCATATATCTGATTAATATGTTTTCTTATTTATTTTAAAAGAATGTTCACTGAAGAAAATTTTGAGGATACACCACCAAAAAAGTAGAACAGAAAAGCTAATGTCCATTGGTATGGCACTATGTACTATATAATGACTGCTAATAATTCCTGTGCATTTTTTAAAATTAATAGTTAGCGTAATGTGTGTACATTTATATTTCCCATTGTTCACTTAGGAAAAATTGGAAAGAAATTTTGCTAAAATAATTGATTAATATTTTGTTATATTTTTATGTATGCTTAAAAAAATTATACAATCGTCATTGTAAGCATTTCTCTTTTACTATAAGGTAATTAATGAGTACCCACTCTATGCTAAATAACTTCTTGATGCTGGGAATACAGCAGGAACAATAGACAGAAAGCTTACATTTTGGGACTATGGTATAAAATCTTGTAAAGTGAATAAATAATGTTATTTTAGGGAGTGCTTCTTTGAAGAAAAACTAGTAGGGTGAGGGTGTATAGAGTAACCTAAAGCAGACAATGAGTATTATTGAGAAGTCTTGAGGGCGATGCTCTCTCTTTTTACTGTAAACCTAAAAGATATGCTTACCTCAGTTTGAATCACTTTGAAATATTGCTTATCCTTGGAGATTATTACACTCGTCTAAAGAAGTAAATAAAGAAAACAGTTGTTTTTTCACAAATTACATCTGCATATCTCTAACCTTGAAGTTAAAGTCACTAGTTTGAATAGGGATTAAATCAGCCTTGTTTGTGTCTTAAAAATATTAATTTTATTAAAATTATTGTTACAGCATGTTCATTGACCCTCTTATTTTCAAATGAGGTATAATTGACACACATTGTATTAGTGGACATAAAATGATTCTATATTTATATTTATTGTGAAATGATCACAATCAGTTTAACATAGGAACAGAAATCTGAATAATGGAGTAAACCATATGAAGCTCTAGGCAGAGGAAATCATAAGTGAAGGAACATGCTGTATTGGGAGCAACAGGAAGGCTGATATGGCCGGAGCTTACATAAGATAGAGAAGAGAGTAACAGGTAGGTTTAGTGAGGTAGGCAAGGACCAAATATTGAATAGCCTTTTAAGTCATAATAAATGTTTTTAATTTGCCTAGTGTGATGAGAAAACATTGAAAGATCAGCTGCTAGATGAAAATATACTGTAAAGTGGCAAGAATGGAAGCAGGGCCTAGTAAGTGATGACAGTACTTTGGCTGAAAGTGCTAGGTTTGGACATAGTCAGGAGATATGATGCAAAGGACAACCAAGGATGATGGCAATGAAGAAAGAAGGAATCCATGATGATTCCTAGATGATCCAATTGGCCTGAACAAGGGGAGGTGAATGGCTGTACTATGGACTGAAATGGGTACTTTGGGGAGAAGCAGGTGTGGGGGAAATAGAGGGATGATAATCAAATCAAAAAATGCCTAATAGATATGCTGGTGGAAGTATGAAGGATAAAAGCATTTTATAAAAATTTTAACGCTTCTAGATTAAATCAATTTAACTTTCTTATCCTCGGTTAAGGACTGTTGCTCAACTTAGAAATATTCTATTTGTCTCTTCTCTGTTATACTAAAAGGATAATTAGGAAGCTTCTGTGGGAAAGTTTGTTTTTTTTGTTTCACTTTACTGCCTTCATACTCATTATATTTAGTTTGACTTTTTTGTGGACTCTACATAATCACAACTGAACCAGCTTCTTGACTTGAAGGTGTGTACTTTTCTCACAAATATAATTGGTGATCCTAGAAACTTTATGTTTCAGTACAAAGTGTCGTACATTCCAAAGGGTGAGTTTTGACATAGAGAGTAAGAGAAACATTACATAGGCTATAGGCTCACTTTATAAAGATGGCAAAATTTGCTATTTCTCTTTAACTTTCAAAAGAACTAATGAATTTTTATTGTTTGCCAAATTATTCAAGTTTATTCACTTTCTCTCTAATTTTCATTAAACATTTTTATTAGTAATTTTATTTCATACTAAGATCATAACTCATTTACTTATAATTTTCCTAATTAATTGATGATAACATAGGTTTACTCTTAAAACTTTTTGTTTTTTATGACATTTTGGGAATCTGCCTAAGTTGAATGAAATGAGACACTCAACCTTTATATAATCTCCTAAATACTTTGTGTGTTAAGATGGTCAGCCTTTTTATGTATTGTTTTATAGTGTGTGTTAAAATTAACTCAGAGAAAATATTTTAATTTACTGATTCTTTTAAATAGCTGAGACTTCATATAGACATTCTTTTTCATAGATTGATTTCAGATTAACATCATGATACCCTATTGTAAGGGTTTGAATTTTGTCTGCACTGTTGTAGTAACTTGGATAAATTAGTTAATCTTTACATTACTTTAGTTTTCTCATTTGTAAAATGGGGAAAGTAACTCAGACATTGTTGCTAGGATTAAATTAATATGATAAAGTGATTAGAACAGTGCTGGGCATATAGGCACTCAGTAATTGATAGGCATTTTTATGATTACAGCTCTCATTATCGTACACAGGTAAGTGTTTGTTATATGATACTTGTTTTTCTAGGTAAAGCTGATTCTGAGGATTTGAACCACACTACTGCTTAATGTTCTCTTTTCTGAATAGCCTTTAGCAAATCACATATTAAGCATAAATTAATATGAGTAATTTGGTGCATCAAATATAATGATATATCTGTTTTTAGTTGAATTGTTGGATATGTAAAATTCCTTATTGAGCTCATTGCAAATTGTATTACATTGTAAGATGTTTGGTTAAAGATTGTTTTAGCTGTTAAGGTTTTCAGCATTGGTCTATATCAGCACATGTAATAGAAATATGACACATGTTAAATGTATAATTATAAATTTTATAGTAGTCACATTAAAAAGACAGGTGAAATTAATTTTAATAATATCTTAATTTAGTATATACAAATATTATTTTAACCTGAATTTGATATTTAAACAATATTGAGATATTTTACATTATTTTCATATTGCCTACACGATATTTTATATTTACTATACGTCTCAATATGGACAAGCCATATTTCAAGTTCTCAATAGCCATATGTGGCCAGTGACTATAGTATAAGACAACATAGGTCTAGATATATGGAAAAATCCCTGTTTAAGAAATCTTTTTATTAGTATTTTTTCATAATCACTAGCATTTTAATCTTCTGACCTAAAAATCCTATAGGTTATAAAATATACAAAAGGGAAATTCATTTAATAATAGGTGATTCCCAAGTATGTAAGCCAAATGAAATTCAGAAACGTACTTGCTACCATCTATATATAGTAAAGTACAAATGTTCAAAATAACAATAACTGCCACCAGACCAATTAAATACTTAGTGCTATGTGCTTAGCATTAATCTTAGTGATAATACTTTCGTTAAGCAGGAGTAAAATTCATCTTTACTATATATATACACAACATCCTAAAGATGAATTGTATTGGATAACAATTGGAGATAGTTTATGATGTATATATTTTTAAAATCACATTTTATATAATATATAATATACATATATAATTAAAACATGATTTTTTAATTGTGATTTGTTCAGAACAAGACTTCTATTTTCTATATACCCATAATTAGAAGAAAAAAATTTATAAATTCTTACAAAATGGAATTGTTGGTTTATTTAAAATAACTGTTTTTATTCATTCTTCCATAAGATAATGAAATAAGTCAAACTTTACCATTGAACCTTTGTTAATCAGTTCTGTCAGAAACCCCAGTATTGTTCTTTCTTGCTAAAGGTAGGAATTTCTGCAACTAACTAGTTCACTTTGTTTTTTTTTTCCTCAGGCCGCTCATATTCTGTATGTTCTCCAAGAATGCTTAATCAGTGTCTGGAGTCCTTGGTACAGAAAGTGCAAAGTGGGGTGGTAATAAACTTTGAAAAAGCAGGACCAGATCCTTCCCCTGTAGAAGGTATTATTGTACTTTCCTTATAGACATTCTAAATTTGCTGTATCAATTATTCAGCTAGAATTTAAAAATTACTATGATTTGGCCCTAAGATTGACAAGGCCAAATTATTAAGATGACAGAATAACTATTGGTAAAGAAGGAAGATTAAATAGGAAAGTCAAGGTAACCTGGTAGTGGTTCAGTAGCATCACTTTTTTATATTGATTATTCATAGCCTGAAATTTTATAAGAGCCAAAAACCTTTTTAAGCATTTACAGATGAGCAACCTTGTCATATTTCCTTTTTAGTATTGTAACATTGCCTCTTTCCTGTATATATGCTTCATGTCCCTTAATTCACAAGAATGAACTCTAGGTGTTTATTTAATTCCTTAGCTGTATATTTTCTAAGGAACGAACTGGTCAGAACCAAAAAAATGAGGGACCAGCTTTTGCCATTAAGCTTGATAATTTTAACACTAGCTAAGCCCCCACCTGGCTTTATTCTAATATTTTTTGATTATGATATTAGCCAGAGGGTATAAGGAGTAACACTAGAACTAATGGACAGCTAGCTATTATACCTGAATCCTCTACATTGTATGAGAGAGCTTATAACAAGAATTTGAAAGTTGTTAATGACACTTGGCAGAGGTGATTGATCCACTAGAGCAGGAGAAAAATCATAGAAATGAAAAAAATTGGTACCTTCAGAGGGGAAATATAGAGAAGGAGCAGAAGACGGTAAGATCATATAAATTATATCACTGTTTCTGGCTTAAAAAACAATCTTTTTCTTTTAATTGAATTGTTAGGCATGAAATATATTTATTTTTAGATTACTTTAGTGCTTGGGTTAGGGTTAGGTACTAAGTTAATGTTTGCTTGAAGAGAGTTACTATTTTAATAGAATTATTTTAGATTAATTACTTCAGATCTGGATTTGCATATATATATATATTTTTTTTAGTTAGGATTTAGTTAAAATGATTTCTCATTTAGTAATACTAACCTAGTTTTTACTAAGCCAAACGCGATGATAAAGAAATTAAGTGTTAAAAAAACACCCAAAAACAAGATTGAATGTTTGTCTATATCATCTGGTGGAGGAAACATGTTATTTATTAAATAAGGATTTATTATATGTTTCACATATTCCGATTGGGCAGGCAAAGGATACTATGAGACCTTTCAGCTGTTGAACTCATAGTTGACATTTGCAGACTCCAGACTTTAGAATTTTGATCTAATCTAAATGTTAAACAGTCATGATAGTATTCTACCATGTAAGGAAAATAGGAAAATTCAGAATTGAACAAGTATTAGGACATTTTTATTAATTAACTAATAATGGATATGATTTAACTTTTTATGCTTTATTCCCTTAATGATGTATGCTTTGTCTTAATTTCTTTGTTATAGATGGGCAACCAGATATATCAAGGCCTTTTGGATCTCAGCCTTGGCATAGCTGTCACAAACTCATATATGTCAGACCAAATCCTAAAACCGGGGTTCCTATAGGACATTGGCCTGTTCCAGAATCTTTTTGGCCAGATCAGAATTCTCCAACACTAGTAAGTACCAGAGAGACTGTGACTTTATAATAGTAACCATTTAGCTGCATTTCATATTACTTTTAAGTACTGTCTGTTAAAGGTGTGGCTAGTTAGTGGGAATTAGATGTTGAAAGTGCCGTGATAAGCTACTAGTTGCGTTTAGTGTTCTGTATTGTTCATTATGTAGTAATAGAAAAAAGGCATCTGTTTCTTTTAGAATCTAATACTCTTTATGTTTTTATTATTGACATCTGGGTATAGCATCTAATGAGTTTCTCTTTGGACTCAACACAATGTAACGTGAAGATTTATTTATGGGACTCAATTTAGAGTTTAAATGAAGGCTTAGAAAATTCTGATTGTGTGCAGTCTTTTAGGACTTAGTCTTACAAATATATGTTAACTGTATGGTTTTAGTTATATTCAATGTTTTCAGTCTGGAGGTTTAAGGTAGAAAAGATACTCTGGTCTTATTTACATGAATTATTTTTAGAAACAGGCTTGTTGAATGATCATGGAGAATTGTCAGTATTTGCTATATGGTTCTTATAGGGTAAATTTATACAAATGAATACCTATTTGATATTGTTAATGGATTTTTTTCTTTTCAGATTAATATTTTTTCTAGTATCTGAGGCCATCATGGGATATTTTGTGGGAGAGCATGACAGTGGTTCTTTTCATATTACCCTTAGAAGATAAGAATTATATTTCAAACAATGATCATTAAGCAGTCTTTAATGTTTCATGAGGCTATCATTTATGAATTAAAATGAACCCTATTTGAAACCTTTTCTACTTTAAACCTCTTATCAACTCTTCAGGATAATATTTACTTTTACTCTATAGAGTGATACTTTATTCATTTGGGTTTAATGAAATTAAGGTTTTATAAATTTCAGTGAGGTATCTTTTTTTATTCCTTTTTTTTTCTGATTGAACGATCATAGTTTTTTAGTCTGGTCTTACAGAGAAGCTCTCAATTTCTTCATTTTACACTCTCTTCTGTAGGCTTTTCAACTCTTATAGGTATCATATGTGTATGAAATAGTGTCTTGGTTATTCATTTATACAGCAGTAAAGATGGTTGAATCCTAATAGAAATTCAAAACCAATATCAGAAGCATCATCTATTAATATTACTCTAGTGGTCTATTGGAAATCATTTTAAGCCATAGAGGATTTTGAAGTGCGGATAAGATTTCAGTGGGGAGAGGGAACAGTATGGAAGTAAAAAAGGAGGTATATTTAGAGGAATATCAAGTAGCTGAGTATAGGTAGGTCGTAGCACATATGTAGAACATTGAGATTACTATTAAATGAACCAAATTGTTCATAATTTTAAATGCAAAGTTAAGGTATTTAAGCTTTTATTGGGGCTCAAAGAATAACTGAAAACATAATTACACAGTGCTGTTTTAGAAAAATTAATCTGGTGGTGGTTATTTGCAGCAAAATTAGGTGAGTTGAAAGGTAAGCAGGTTTCCTATTGGGCTATCGCTATGGTTCACATAAGAGATAGTAAGAGTTTGGATTAAGATTATGGAAGAAAGAATCATAAGAAATAGATAATATTGGAAAGAACTGGCAAAATTTTGTAACTGAAAGATATTAGGGGAAATAAAATTTTTATGAATAATAGTATTTCTAATGAAGAGTATTGAAATTGAAATTAAATGTGATTTAGTAGAGACTTACTCTGAATTAGAATCATGGCTCTTCCAATTATTAGCTATGTATCTTTGATTAATTATCTTCTCTAAGCCTTAATTTCCCATCTGTTAAGTGAAAATAGTAGCTCCTGTCTCAGGATTGTTTTGGGGATTAAACAAAATAATAAATGCAAAATGTTCTTTCTCAAATTCTAGAAGATTTCCTCTCCCTCCCTTTTCTTCTTGGACCTCTATATTTTCATTTAAAAAAAAGTGAATTTCATGGACTGATTCAATAAGCTATGTGTTAGGTACAGGAGCACTAGATAAGTAAAATATAGTGCTTAGCCTCTTGAACCTTACCATTCCATAGGAAAGTAGGACATGTAAACATAATAGAGTAGTACAGTGCACTGACTATAGTAGAGGAGCACAGTGAATCCAGAGGGAGGTGGTGTCTAATTGCCTGGTATGTGTTTGGGGAGGAAAGGATGTCACGGAAAAAAAATCTCTTAGTAGTTAGGTATTTGCCAGTTCAGACTTGTAAACTTTGTTTACAATATGCAGATAAGAAAATAATAAAACAGTCAGGGATAACACGTGACACAGAAGCTTGAACGATGATGATTTATTTGTGCAAGTGCAAGCAGTTTGGCAGGGCTAGAGCAGACAGTGTACATGGTATGATGATTGGAAGGCAGATCATCAAGGATCTTTGTATATGAGTCAGCTCTATTTTTAGGTGACTGGCTATTGTTTTTTACCAAATAATTTCAGATAGAATAATTACATGATCATGTTTAAATTTCAGGGCCATGGGATGAATTAGCAGGGGCTGACTTATTGGAGAGACTAATTTAAAAATAAGCATTTGTGCTAGTCTAGTCTGAGAAATGATGAAGGCATGAAGTAGAGTAATAAGTAATAGAAGATAAATTTTAGATGAGAATTTAGTACTGACAGAATAAGTACTGAGCACCTGCCATGTTTAAGTGTTCAGCTAAGTGGCTTAGAATTGTGGAATCATTTTATCTAGGTCTTTGTGAAAGTTAAATATGGAGTATAAGGGGGAGATAGTAAGGATAATACCTAGATTTTTAGAACAGGTTTTATGGTTTGGGGAGAAATAAGGAATTAGATAATAATGTGTCTGAGGGACCTAAAAGAGATTTAGGTTATGTCCAATAGACAGTTGGGTACATAAGAGAAATGAAAGGGATCTGGTTCCCATACAGTAGATTTGGGAACCACCAGTGTATAGGTAGTAACTGAGGCTAACAGAGCCCTTTATAACTGTGAAATTTCAAATTATTATCTTATAGCTCATATCTTCTTCACCAGTCTTCAATTGACGAAAATTTATTTTTCACTTTTCCAACGAGTATCTATTAATAGGGCATGATTCAGGATCCCAGGGTAGGGATCACCACGTACCCAGGGCTCCCTCCACCACCCTGGGAGGACGGAGGACAGAGGAGAGATAGATGGAGCTGGTTCAGATCTTCCCAGGAAACATGCCTTCTGCCTGGAGGTTGTCCCAGGCTGACACCCAGGATGGGGGGCAGAGGGCTTTGTACATGTGCTGGTACTATTTGCACATGGAAACATCACCTCCGTTAGTGGGTGTTGCCTTCTCACAATGGTGGAATTTGAAGTAGTTTTAAGTGAGCAATTCCTGGTCTGGTTCTGGGTGGGGAAGCGTCTGTCAAAAGAAACAGTTTAGTAGTTCTCCATTTTGGTCTTGATGTCTTCTGCCATTGTGTTGACTTTTAAAAATGCCCCTGAAGCAGTGTGAAGCTCAGTGTGACCCTCAACAAAGATTTTTAGGAAGACTATTAAGGGGGAAATAGAGTAACATGTACTCCCTCCTTTTTCCTTTGAAGTATTATGTTTTTGGTATCTCTAGAAGTAGGATGTATAAACCACAAGGATAACTAAAACAGTCTACCAGAATAGGGAAGGAATACATTAGAACTTCCATTTATGTTTATTTTATTCTATTTTTAATATTATTTTGATATATACTTTATGTACTTATACACACATATACATACTTAATAATTTACAAATAATTTATATATAAATATATATAATGTCCTAACAATATTGAATATTCAAAACCTTCTACCAATCAAGTTGGAAGATACGACTCTATACAATTAAAATTACTACAAGTAAGGACTTAGGAAGGTTTTTATATGTTCCTTGTTTCTTAGATGTAAGAATTAATGAGTACTTACTTAATTGATGAGTACTTATTTAATTCCAAAATTTTGCATTCACCTTCTCTGAGAAAATTTGATTTTAAGCCTAAAAATATTTTCATTCTGTATAGATTTTGAAATGTTTTGTCTTGTTGTGAATATTATATAATTTATGCTTTACATTTCCAACTGTTTTCTTTCAGCTTAATGATGCTTTCAGTAATATCTTAAACTCTTGCTAGCAAAATTGAGGAACTGGGTATATTTTTGAGTGAGGGATACTGAAAATGAGTGTTTTTCTGGTATTTTATATAAATAGTAATAATGAGAATTTCCTTTTAGCCACCTCGTACATCTCATCCTGTAGTGAAGTTTTCCTGTACAGATTGTGAACCAATGGTTATTGACAAATTGCCTTTTGACAAATATGAATTGGAACCTTCACCACTGACTCAGTTTATCCTGGAAAGGAAATCTCCTCAAACATGTTGGCAGGTGAGCTGAACAACTATAGTAACTTAAAATTTTAAGTTAGATGTTTCTTAAAAAGTTAAATTGAATCAATGGTTTATTAAATTTATTAAGTTTATTAAATATGAAGTTTTAACCATAACTTTCTAACAGGTATATGTGAGCAATAGTGCGAAATATAGTGAACTTGGTCATCCGTTTGGTTACTTGAAAGCCAGTACAGCACTGAACTGTGTCAACTTATTTGTGATGCCTTATAATTACCCAGTTCTCCTTCCCCTTTTAGGTAAGTCATTCTTGTCACATTCTCTGTGACTCAGCATACTTACCAGTTTTTCTAAAAACAACTTTGGGAACATGTCTTTGTAAGTTTTCTTGTCTGCTGAAAATTGATGAAACTTTTTTAATATTCTAAAATACCAGACTTATTGAAGGCTGTTTTATTGTGCCCTATTCATGTTTGTGGTAAACCAAAAGGCAGTATCAAAACACCTTTGAGTGGACAACTAGCGAGGGTATTATATTTAAAATTTTTAAATATTCAGTTTTTTTTCAAGTTAGATTTCTTACATAGGATTGGTAAATAAGATTTTGTGAAGCATATTTATAAGATCTGAAGGTATTTTCTAAGAATTTATACTTTATTTTTCATTTGGCAAATATTTTTTTAAATGAATAAATTTGTTCCAAAATAATATGATAAAAGCCTAAAGTTTCTAGGAACCATCTGGCTATCATATTTTAGGAATATGGTTGAAGAAGACTAATTTTCTTCCATGGAGTCACATCAGATTTAAAAGTTGAAGTCAAAAAATTAGTAGGTATATCTTATAGAAAACGCTGTGCATACTTTATTTCTGTCCTCCAACCTGTTTCATGTCTGGGTCTAGATAGGCTGTAGATTTTTTTTCTGTATTTTCTGTTTCTACCTTTATTCTTACATGTAGTTCTATATCATAATTGGTATCTTTTCATTTTTAAAATGGTATTATTAATCATTAAATGCCAGAACCAAAAATTTTACTTCTTTTATTTTTGTTACAAGTTTGTTTCATGTTGCTTTTCCTCTTACAAATAAGACTGCAGACTTTAAAAATGAAACTTATTTGACTTGATTTTTATCTGTGAAAACAATGAGTGATGATAGTATGTTCATGTTATACATTTATAGATGACTTGTTTAAAGTACATAAAGCAAAACCAACATTGAAATGGAGACAGTCATTTGAAAGTTATTTGAAGACAATGCCTCCCTACTATCTTGGGGTAAGGATATTATTGTTAAAAATAAACTTGTTATAAGGTTTTATGTAATACTATATGTAATTACAGTATAATTTTACTGTATTGCTATTATAGATTAAATGTCATGAAAATTGAGTGTACAGATGACTAATATAGATGTAATGGGAAAGAAATGTTTCGGTGATTTGCAAAATAATCATGATAGTGAACACCTGTCCCTTGATTTACGCGGATTATCTGTTCCATGTGTTTTTTTTACACGGAAGAAAACCGTGTAAAGAGTCTACCAGTACAAAAAAAATACTAAAGAAATAGGCCAACATAAGTTATAAAAGTATTTACGTCACATATTTTCACACAAAAATAATTCTAATGAAAATTCAGAAAAAGCAAAATAAATTTTATTCACTCTAGGTGTCTCTACTGTAATCCAAAGCAATCAGCCTCTCTTTAATTGGCACAAAGTCACTATCTTCACTTGAAATATTTGGAAGTTCTACTTCGGTTTCACTATTTATGTTTATGTTTTTGGATGATCTTTTTAAAACCCCATCTTTTGCTAAGTTTCATAAATTTTTTGATATACACCGCAACATTTTAAAAAAATCTTGTCGAGATTTTAAGGCTCATTGGATGTTTGGATCGATATCTAGAATTGCTATTTCTAGTTTTGTGGCCAATTGAAGAACTTTGTAAATATTTTCTGCAGTGAATGAAACTGGTTCAAGGTCACTACCATATTCATCAGCAGGATGGGCTTCAGATATTAAGTGAATTAATGTGATCAACCAGTAATTCGTTAATATCATCTATATTCAAATTGTCACAGCCTTCTTCTTGAAATTTATTTAATAAACTAATAATGCCAGTTAATCCCTCTTCAGTTGTTGGAACCATATTTCCTAGTACAACCTCTTATGGCCATATTGCTCTCCAGCAAGCATTTAAAGTTGATGGCTTTCTATCACTAAAAAGCTAAAAGCAGTATTCTTGATACAACTTAAAATTGTGTTTTTATTCCATGCTTCTTCTGTAACTGTAAGTGATTCATTATCTTCAAGCTTATTAAAAATATTAAGACTCTATTTAATAATCTTACAAAGGTGGAAATAATGCCTTGATCTAAAGGTTGAATCAAGGTAGTTGTATTTGGTGGCAAATATACAGCTTTTATATTTGGATGTTCTAGATTGTGTAGATGACCAGGTACATTATCTAAAAGTATTTTAAAAGGAAGATATTTTCTTTCATCTAATTTTTAGCTTCTACAGCAAAACATTTGTAAAACCAATCCTGAAAAGTATCAGTAGTCACCCATGCTTTTTTATTTGCCATCCAATGAACGAGAAGATCATTAATAATAATTGTATGTTAGTATTAGTTCTTTGTACGTTGCTGCGTTAAGCCGTTGTTTTTTTTAGAAAGAATAATCACCGATAATGGAAATGAAAACTGCGTAAAATGAGGCTGTGTAAATGGAAACCACATATAAAAATTCTGTGTAAATGGGAATATGTATTGCGTATAAAAAAAAAACTCGCGTTAAAAAAAAACACCATGTAAATTGAGGGATGGGTGTATGTAATACTTACCCTATGCTTGGTACTATCCTAAGCGCTTTACATGTATTTTAACCTCATTTAATTTATATAGTAGCCCTACGAGGTAGAAATGATCATTGTTCCTATTTTACAGATGAGGCAACTAAGGCACTAAAAGATGAAGTAATTTGTCTAAAGCTACATTGCTTATATATGGGAGACTGGAATTCAGTCTGAGGCAGCCTGACTTTAGAATTTAGGCTTTTAATTTCAATCGTTGTACTACCTTTTAAAATTGCAGTTTTAGAATTATTTCTCTGTAAGGATACGAAATGTTTTTTGTTGCGTTATTTTCTAAATCTCCAAAAATGTTTTTCAGTAGATCATAGAACCATATATATTTTTCTAACCATGAATTTTCTCATTACTTAAAGCCTAGTTTATCATAGTAGATAAAACCAAGAACATATATATACTAAGTACACTAATTTATGAAAAGTAACTTCTTACCAAAAAGACCTACACTGAAAAAACACTTTTAAACTTCTGCTTTTAATGTAGGAATATTACGGCATTTGACTATAATCTTTGTAAATGGTTCTTAATAAGAACATTAATTTCTTGAGTTGTGAAAATCATGTTTGTTATAGTTTTAAGAGAGAAGTTTTATGAGTGTCTAGCACATAGTGCCTGCCATGTAAGAGAATGAGAAAGAAGAAACACTGTGAATATGAACTGTTACATATGTTGACTCATTTACATTTACATTTCATAGGAACCTGGAGGACTTAGCCAAAGCTACATGAGTATTAAATACAAAGCTGGGATTTAATTCCGGTTTGACACAAGTGCTTTTACACTTTTTAATATGTCAGTGAATTATCATCCTTTTTCTGTCTTTGTCCCATTCACATATGCTATACACTTCCACTTGTGATATTTTTTTCACTGTACAAAGTGGTTCTCAATTGGTCTCTCCTTACAATTAAAAATTACTTCACTATACCACATCCATAGTAAATATTAGACATTTTTTTTCTCCTCTTTGTTTTTTCTTCAGAGTTGTTTCTGTTTTTTTTCAGCTCAGCTGATGATAATAGTAAATGCCTCCTGAATGCTTACTGTGTGCCAGATGCTTTTATAAGTGCTTTACATGTAGTAATTTAATCCCATGACAACCCTACGAGGTAGATACTATTATCATCATCTTTCCAGTGAGAAACTAAGGTACAGAGAGGTTATATAACTTGTTACAGGGTAACCAAGCTAGTGAGTGGTGGAGTCACAACCCACTGTTACCCAAGATAGAATCTTGTTTTCTTTGACTCCTTTTTAGTT
Source organism: Pteropus medius (assembly GCF_902729225.1). Taxonomy (NCBI): domain Eukaryota; kingdom Metazoa; phylum Chordata; class Mammalia; order Chiroptera; family Pteropodidae; genus Pteropus; species Pteropus medius. The sequence continues at coordinate 9,857,924 of NW_024350325.1, read as the reverse complement.
ACCCAGGTTCTATCAAATCTACTTCTGCAATGTGTCTTCTGCCACTTTCTTCCAAATTTAATAATATTTCCAATGATACTAAGGTCCAGGACTTCATTCTTTATTGATTGCCCTTGATGTTATTATTATAGCCTCTAATCCTTTTTAACTATTTCAAACTGTTTTTCATACCATTGACAAACATTTTACTGAAATGCAAATATGATTGATTATGTTACTCTCTTTTTGAAGAAAAGTCTTTTTGGAGAAATTTTCAAAACTGACTTAATGCATGTAGTCATAAATTTTTGACAGCCTTAGGATTGAGTGATGTTTTCTTTTTTACTTATAGCCTTTGAAGAAAGCTGTTAGAATGATGGGAGCACCTAACCTAATAGCAGACAGTATGGAATATGGACTTAGTTACAGTGTCATTTCATACCTCAAAAAATTGAGTCAACAGGTAATGTTAAGAAATGGAGCCATTAAGTATTTTGAATAGTTTTGGCTGAGATGGTTAACAAACCAGATGTTAGTGCTTGATAGTTTCAATGGAATTCTATTATATTAGTATATTACATTTTAAAACCACATACATTAACAGTTCTGTCTCAAGTACGTGGCATGCTGTGTCTTCGAATGTTAATTTCAGATAATTTCTAGTTTATGAAAATGGCTTTATCAGTGTAGTCCTAGACTTCCTGTGTGCCAACATTCTTTGTTTTGTGAAATTCATCTTACAAAGTTGTTTTACTTAGACAAAATAGCAGTTTTTTTTGAAATGTTTATAAAAGATATTGAATTTTGTCATTTTGGGCATGGATCACATTAACAAGTACTATGATAATTACAGTTTAATTGACTGCCAAGTTATTAATGTCATTTAAAATACATTATTTTACCAGTACTTCCGCCATCTTGATTTTAACTAGTAATTGAAGTGCAGGTTGTAAAGAGTCAAAATATTGCTATTAGATTCCACTGAAAAACTACATTATATGCCTTATTTATGAACATTTAGTTTTGTGCTAATAACAGTATTTTTAAGTGAATATTGTTGAGATGATTTTTTTCCTAGTTTTATATCACCTCTGAATTAGAAATACATATTTTCATTTAGGGTACCTTTACATTTCATGAGATAAGTGTAGTGGGTAATAATAAAATAAATTGAAGTTGTATTTGTTTTTCCTGCTCCAAAAGGCTAAAATTCTAATAATTTAACATCATAAGACATTGTTTAAATTATATTTAATTTACCAAGTAATTAACGTAAACTACACAACTTGAGTTTTTAATTTCTTATATACTTTTTTAATGTAATAATTTATATAAGACTAAAACTCTACTATTTAATTTACCAATTTAGATTACATCAAGATAATTCTTGTTTATTTTTACTTTAGGCCAAAATAGAATCTGATCGAGTCATTGGATCTGTAGGCAAAAAAGTAGTACAAGAAACAGGAATTAAAGTTCGAAGCCGATCACATGGTTTATCAATGGCATATAGGAAGGATTTTCAGCAACTGCTCCAAGGGATCTCAGAGGATATTCCTCACAGACTGCTGGACCTTAATATGAAAGAATACACTGGTTTCCAAGTTGCTTTGCTCAATAAGGTAATAGTACTGCTATAGTTTTATTCTGTTGTATTAATTGATACTCAGTTTGTCCAAACTATCATTGAATTGTTGAATTTTAGAAATAAAACAGACCCTGTACATGGTGAATGAATGAATGGATATATTGATGAAGAATATCCGAACCCATTTATTTTATAGATGAATAAACAGAGGCTTAGAGATTGCTTGAAGTTACATAGCTAATGGTAGAGTCACTGTAGTTCGGTACTTACACTTATGACCTTGGGTGCACAGCATGATCCTAAAATGCTTTATGAATACTCATTATTAAAAAAAGGTCTTCATCAAACAGACGAGCTAAAATTTGTATGGAAATGTAAAGGTACTAAAGTAGCTAAAACAATTTTGGAAAAGAATAAAGTTAGAAGACTTGCAATATCTAATTTTAAAAGGTCTGTAAAACTACAGTGATCAGCACAGTGTGTTGTTGCATAAGGGTAACCTTATAGATCAATGGAACAGAATAGAGTCTAGAAGTAGGCCCTCACACATGTAGTTTTTAATAAAGGTGCCAAGATCATTCAGTGAGTGAGAATACAGTCTTTTCAACAAATACTTCTGGAACAATTGGATATCCATATTCAGAATAATGAACTTGACATTATTTGAACTAACATGAACTAACATTATTTGAAGTATAATTTGAAGTAATCATGGTCATAAATATAAAACTAAAACTATAAACTAGAAGAAAACTGGAGAAAATTTTCATGAAGATTTCTAAAATACAACACAAAAAAACACTTGATAAATTGAACTTTATTACAATTAAAATTTTTGTCTTGAAACTTTGAAAAATAAACAGGAAGTTACAGCCTAGAAGAAAAGCATATATTGAATAAAGAACTCAATAATAAAGAGACAAGTATCCCCATAAAAAATGAGCAAATATTTGAATAGGCACTTCACCAAATGAGGTATACAAGCTCAAACAGGGACATGAAAAGATGCTCAACCTTATTGAGGGTTGGTATGTCATATGCATTTCTAAATGTCTGTGTATTAATTTAAGGGAAGGCAAATTAAAATCATAAGGAGATCCTACTTTACACCCACTAGAATGACTAAATTTTTAATAAAGGACTGAAAAGTATCAAGTGTTGGTGGGATGTAGAGTAACTGGAACTCTCATGCATTGCTGATAGAAAATAGTTTACAGTTTCTTAAGAAGGTAAATATATACTTGCTATATAACCAGCAATTCTACTTGTAGGTATTTATACAAGAGAAATGAAAATATATATCATAGAAGCATTATTCGTAATACCTCAAAACTGAAAACAATCCAGTGTTCATCAACTGGTGATTGGATAAAAGATATGGTATATCCATGTAATGGAATACTACTATGCTACAGAAAAAAGGAGCAGACTGCTGATACATGAACAACATGGATGAATCTCAGAAACATCATGCTAAATGAAAGAAGCCAGATAGAAAAGATTAGACATTTTAAGATTCCATATATAAAATGGAATGTAGAGAGACAGAAAGCAGATACATGATTGTCTGGGGTTAGGAATAGGGATTGACTACAAATGGGCATAAGGAATTTTCTGAGATGATGGAAGTGTTCTAAAACTAGATGGTGGTGATTATTTCACAACTATAAAGTTACTAATAGTCATCAAACTATACATAAATGGGTAATTTTATGGTATGTAAATTATACATCAAAGCTATTTTTTAAAAAATCGTCAGTCTTTAAAATTCGGAAATACATTTTATAAGACGTTCACTTCTCTTAGCCAGAATGTATAATAAAATCTTAAGTTAGATGTGAATTTGAGATTATTTGGTTGAGCTCACTACTGATTTTTTTATTTTTTGGTTCCCAAAACAGCACATTAAGATTACATCATAACTCTTTATTTTTAAAGCTAATTAGTTAACTCGTATATCATATTTTCATACCTTAGGTACAGGCTAGAGATTTTAGTCTCTTAATTCTATGTTTGTAAATAACTTTTATCCTTGAATTTTTTTCCATAGGATTTGAAGCCACAGACATTTAGAAATGCATATGACATACCAAGACGGAATCTTTTGGATCACTTAACAAGGATGAGATCTAATCTTATGAAGAGCACCCGCAGATTTCTTAAAGGACAGGATGAAGGTTAGGTCACGGTTTTAATATTGGTATTTCTTTTGTAAATTTTTTTCTTTATATTGAAAAAACATAATATGGTAATATTGTAACTCTTAATGAATTATTACTTAGTATAATTCTGTAACATGGTTATACTATAACTCTTAATGAATTATTACAGTAGTAGTACATTCTCATTGTAAATTCAAACAAATGAAGTAAAGAGTGAGTCATCCCTGAGTCTTTCTGCATTTTTTTCTACCATAACTATTACCCCAAATTCTATTCCCCAGAGGTAACAACCTTTGTTAACAGCTAAGTTTCCCTTTTGCTTTTTTATACATTCACACACACAGACACCCGTAGCCATTGTCTTGTGGCATACTAATATCTGATGGTTTAACTCTGGGTGGCCAATACCTGTCATATTCTGATATTTCCTTCAACTATGTCGATGACACCTACTACAAATCAAGTCAGATGAGAATTTAACCCTTTGCTATCTCTGATGTAACCATTCCAACTCTAGCTTTATGTAAAAAGGGTTATCTGGTGATTTCTTTATTCTGTAAATTCAGTTATAATTCTGTTAATTTGGAATAGAGTAGAAGAGAGGTTCCTTTTCATGATAAGGTTACATATATTGCTTATTCTATGCACTGAATTCGCTGCAATATTTTTGTTTAAGGATTAAAAAAATCAATGATTTAAAATTTTATTTTAAAAATCTCAAAGATGTTTATGTCACACCATTTTAAATGGCAATAAATTAATTAATTTAGAATATGTAGTAAGGGAAGATTGCCTAGAATAGCACCAGGTAGCATTCATAACTAGATAACTAGAACAGCTTTTCGTAAGTTTAACTTTCGTTGTTGCTCTATTCTGTTTGAAAAGATCAAGTGCACAGTGTTCCTATAGCACAAATGGGGAATTACCAGGAATACCTCAAGCAAGTACCTTCTCCACTAAGAGAACTTGATCCTGATCAACCTCGAAGGTTGCATACATTTGGCAACCCCTTTAAGCTGGATAAAAAGGTAAATTTGAAACGTTCCATTATATAAATTCATTTGTGCTAGTTACTATGGATTTACCAGTTTTTAATTTAACTAAAGTAAGCTGAAGCTATTTTCCTGGTAGAGTATCTAATAAATGTCAACATAGTTAAGTATAGTGGTTTTAATGGGAATTGCAATTGTGTCATTTAAAAACTGTATGTAAATTCAGGGAAATTATATTCTCTTTTTTTTTTTTTGTTATAGGGGATGATGATAGATGAAGCAGATGAATTTGTGGCTGGACCTCAAAATAAGCATAAACGACCTGGAGAACCAAATATGCAAGGGATCCCTAAAAGACGTCGCTGTATGTCTCCACTACTAAGAGGCAGACAACAGAATCCAGTTGTGAACAATCATATTGGAGGAAAAGGACCACCTGTACCTATGACTCAAGCACAGCCAGATCTTATTAAACCCCTTCCTCTTCATAAAAGTAAGATTTTAAAGAAAGCAAAACCATTATTTGTTAATTTTTGGTTCTTCAGAGAAGAAATTTTTAAATAGATTTTGGAAAAAAATAATAAAGTCCAAGAGTGTCTAGAGAAGATATTTGTTTAAGTTTTGGCATGTAATTATTTTTATGTCTTTTTAATGAATGTTTGTTGAACATTTCATATGTTCATTTGTTTTATTAGCTATAATGAGCTAAAGTATTATAAATCTGAAGATTTCAAAATAGTAGTATTTAAAGGGGCACTATCAATACCCATAGAAAGATGATTTACAATATCAGTTTAGTGCAACAACTAATTATTAAATACCTATGTTATTTTAGAAATGCTAGGCATTGAGGAATAGCAGTGATTAAGAAAGTAGTGATCTCTGCCTTCATTTATAATGAATGAAGAAAGAAAGTCATTGAACATATCATTAGAAGTATGGTGAATGTTATAAAGGGAAGTCAGATATGTCGTGAAAGTATTTAGCAAGAGGATTTAACTTAGTCTTTGGGGGTCAAGACATTTTACTGAGGAAGTTATTGAAACCAACACTTGAAGGATGGATGGGAATTAGTTAACTAAAGCTGTGCATTTGCCTATGCTATAGGAGTAGTCTAAGAAGAGGATGTAAAATATGTATAGGGTAGACAATGAGGAGAAGGGCATTAAGGGAACCAAAAATTCTAGTATAGCAAGGATGTTGGAATGAAATAAGGTGAGAACTGAATGATAGACAGAAGCCAGATCATGGAGGGCCTTGGAAACCATTGTAAAGATTCTAGACTTTAAGGACAATATGACTCTGCTAAAATGATTAGCATTTTATAAAGACCAGGTTGACTGACTATACTTTGTGGAATATAATCAGGGAAGAATAAGAGTGGATATAGGGAACCTTTAATGAATTAATGGATTTATTAATTATAGGTAGTAATCATGATGGTTTATAACATCTTAATTGGAGAGAAAACAAATATTGTATACCTCCTGATAGAATTATACAGAGCTAGTACTTCTGATGTTGTCTTACCCCCAATTTTTTTTTAACATCAATCTTATCAAGCCTCTAGATCTAACTACCTATTTATAGGAGATTCAAGGGACAGAAAAACATGTTAAATAACAAAACAGGGATACAACGAGCAAAATTCAGACTATGAAAACTATAGGACAAAGAATCGTGTGTGTGTGAGTGTGTTTCCAGAAAAAAATGCATACAAAAAAAGAGAGGTACAGAAGGATTTTGTAGACTCAGAGGTAGTTAAGAGATATATAAACCACTTGCAGTTTTGATCCTGATTTGGACCCTGAATCAAACAAAATCAAACTTTTCCACAAACAATATATATAAGGTAATTAAAGTTATAGATAGTGACTATATATTTCATGTTGTTAAATAATTATTTTGGATGCACAGGAATGGAACTGGTTAGGAAACCCAGAGAAGACTAATGGTGACTTTGAGAGCGGGGTTGTGAGAAGAATATATATTTGAGAAATAATTGGACCTATCAGCAAAGGACTTAGTGATGACTGACAAGATGTTGGAGCCAGGGCAAGGGAGGAGTCATGCTTGTGGGACACTGGGTAGATAATGGTGTCAGAGGTGGAATCAAGGAAGAGATGATAAGTGAGCTTAGTTTAGAAGTGCATATTAGATAGCCAAGTAGACATGCTAAGTTAGAAGATGATTATTTGAGTTTGGAACTCAGGAGAAGAGGATTATGCTAAAGAGGTAGGTTCAGGAAGCAGTTTATCCGGAGTACGTAAAATCTCACCAAGGGAAACAGAAGAAAAAGCTTAAAACAAAACCTGTAAAGTGCCAAAATTAGAGGAGATATAGGTTCAGAAAAGGAGATTGAGAAGGGAGAATCCAAGAAATAGGAAAAAATAGAGAAGCATTTATTGTCATGGAAGCTGAAGGGAAGGAAAATTGAGAGGTTGGTGGTCTCAGTACTTCTTAAACAGATCAGTCAAGAGGATTAGAAAGGTTTTGTTAGTCTTTGGTTATCTTTGCAAGGGCAATTTTGGTGGAGTAAAGGGGGCAGAAGACTAAAGAAGTGGATTGAAGAGTGAGAGATGAGAAAATGGAGACAATGAGTGTAAACAACCAGTTGAAGACGTTTACCTGTGAAGGGCAAGTGGGATATGAGGGTGGTGGCTAGACAAGGTTATGAGGTTTAAAATGGTGATTTTGCTTTGTTTTTAAGAGAGATGAGCATGTTCAAATGCTCGTGTGATCAAGCCAAAAGAGAAGGGACCATTTGAAAGTGAAGATGAGAAAAAGCATAATCAGCATAAAAATCACTGAAAAGGCTGAAGGGAATGGTTCAGATCCCAATAAAAGAATACTGCTTCCAATGAAGCAGAATGAGTATGGGTACAGGTTTAATGGTGGGAAGCAGAGCAAGTTCCCATCCCACAGCTCTGCTTTTCTTTCCTCTGTGAAGCAGGAGGTGACATATACTGCTGAGAGGAAAGGAGAAATTGGGACAGTAGGAGATGTGAAGAGAGTGGGGAAGATTTGAATCATCTTTTGTGGGAGAAGGAGAAAAGATTGCTAGGCAATGCTGAGATCCAGGTACAGACGGTGATTGTGCCCTCTCTGCAGACCTGGGTCACATTTCTCCGGCAGTGCTCACTCCAGATGCAGGTCTGGAGCAAGCAGGTAGATACAGAGTCATCAGATGTGACTGAGGGTCAGCTATGTCCTACCAGTGTCATGGGAGAACACTAGCATGAGAGAATTCAGGGCATTGGTAAAAAGTGGTACATTATGGGATATAAGTTGGATAGATAAGAAAATGAATATATAGAAGGCATCTAATTAATAGGAAGGAAAAAGCGAAAGAATCGCTGGAGTAAAGTCTGGTTGAGCTAAAGAGCAGTAGCAGGAGTACTGCAAAGGTAAAGGCTATGCTTCTCTATCTCTGGATTTGTGTTTGACTTGAGAGGCAACTGGTAGATAAGATCTTCCTTCAGAGTGGAGAAACGAGGCATTGGGAGGCCAGGTTCTTGCCAGGTTATCTGCTTAGATATTGAAGTCATGCACTGCAGCCCTTCTCAAATTTTGATGTGAATCATGTGGATCACCTGGGGGTTTAGTTAAACTAGATCTAATTAATTTAGTTGGGGTGGGGCTTTTGATGAACATTTCTTGCAAGCTCTCAGGTGGTGCTCATACTACTTGTCCACAGACCACACTTTGAGTAGTAAGGACCTAGAATGATATCCTGAGTGACATGGGGGTAGGAGGACATCTGAACCAGGTGCCAGAGACATCCATGACCACAGAGCTGTGCCTGGAGATCAATAAAGATAGTAATGAGAAGAGAGAGGATGAGTAGAGTGACATAGTTGACCCTCAAAAGAGCAAGAGGGTTTTTGGGGGGTTTTGTTTTGTTTTTTAATAAGAGTTCATAGAAAAAGGACTTCGAGGTGGTTCTGGGATGTGAAGGAACCAGTGATTCTACATCCATGGAGAGTGTTTGAGAGAAAGCAGTTTCTACTTCAGATCTGAAAAGGAGAGCCATTTTATTTTTCAGTAAAGCTACAAAGTTAACAAAGGAGTTGTAGAAGATATTAGTAAAGTTTGCATATCACGGAATAGAATTTAAGAAGGAGTCAGAGTTGGAGGGACTTTTGTGGGGATGAGTTTACATTTTGGACAGTAAGTGTGAGGGAGGTAGAGACGAATTCAGCTTGGTGTCCTGGAGGTTTGGCCAGCAATCAGGGAACTTAGAATCAACTGCTTTCTATGGACAGCAAGTATAATAATCTAATGTTAAGTGGCAAGGTGGCAAGCTTTTGTCTAGTTGTCTAAGGAGTTGAAGTGGGCACCAGGTTCTGCATTGCTCAAGTAATGAAGACCATGTGGATGGGTATAAGAAAAGGGTATACTGTGAAATAATCTGTTTGGTGGTAGGTTACCTGGAGAACATTGAACAGTTTAAAGTCTCTGTGTTTACTTTTGACTCTGTATGATAATAAATGGATAAAACAGGTAGGTTGGAATGATCTAGGTCTAAAGAAGGATAATTATGATAATCTTGATCCTATATATTTCCCTAAAGCATTAAAACCCTACTTGTTCAATGTGCTGTGGAATAAAACAGAACTAAAAGCTGGTTGAAGTTGCCCCACATCCCCCTGACCCAAGGGCAGAAATTGTACAGATTTTGTAAATATTGTGAATGTTTGATGTAGAATCTACAATATTTTTGGCAAAGCTTAGGAACTATATCACATTATTAATTTGCATCAGTCAAAGTCAGTTGTGATTTGCTATAATGATGTTTCTTTGTAGCTTTCTTTACTGTGTGCTTTGAAATTCTCTCATCATTTTTTCCCTTATTTTTGTTTTTAGTTTCAGAAGCCAGTAATGATTCAACAATAGATGATGTGGTTGAAAATCATGTTGCTGACCAACTTTCATCAGATATTACACCAAATGCTCTGGATACTGAATTTTTGACATCTTCTTCAGCCAATTTACTAGAACGACCGACCAATCATACAGAGGCTCTTGGTCATGACCATTTAGGAACTAATGACCTCGCTGTTGGCGGATTTTTAGAAAATCATGAGGAGCCAAGAGATAAAGTACAGTGTCCTGAAGAGAATCTACCAGCATCCTCACTTAACAAAGGAAAGAAATTGATGCATTGCAGAAGCCATGAAGAAATCAACACTGAACTAAAAGCACAAATAATGAAAGAGATCCGAAAGCCAGGAAGAAGTATGTATAATTAGAGACAAACCTCAAATATGATTTCTGTGTGTGCTCAAAAGAAAAAAAGTTAAATTAAAGGACAGATCTGATTCTAAATCAATCTTGAATGATATGTAAGCTATGTAAGGTTTGATTATTTAGCTGACAAACACTTAACTGAATATCTGCTATATCCAAAGTACTGGACTGAGTGTGGTAAGTAGAGGGGACTGAGAGCATAGGAAGCACACAGATAAGTTACACATAGTTCCTACCATGATAGGAACCCATAGTCTAGAGCAGCAGTCCCCAACCTTTTTGGCATCAGGAACTGGGGCTCCTATAGGAATCTAATGCCTGATCTGAGGTGGAGCTGAGGCGGTGGTGCTAGTGCTGGGGAGTAGCTGCAAATACAGATGAAGCTTCGCTCTTAGGCCCGCCGCTCACCTCCTGTTGGGCAGCCCGGTTCTTAATAGGCCACGGACTGGTGACCACTGGTCTAGAGTATTCTTTTAACCAGTAACTGGAATTTTAAAAACCAAAAGATGTGAATGTTAAACGACTTCATGTTTGTAAAGTTTGTTGCATAGTGCTTGCCACTGTGTTTAAGATTTAAATTGTGATGGCGAGTAGGGATATGTTTAGGTTAAAAAGCTAAAGTTATGAAAACTATTATGTGAATACAAAAGAACATTGTGGGATAAAATTTCAATATTATTGGCATTCATTTAGAAGGTGCTGACAGATCACTTGCTGTGATGGTACAGTGACCCATGGGTGGTCCAAAAGTGGATAAGATTCAGTCTTTGCCATTCAAGATCTTATAGTCCGTGGCAGAGTGTTTTGTGAAAACTTGAAACTGAAATAGCACTCTTAATCTGTTTTATTTTTTTCCTACATGTACCCCCAACCTCTGTCTCCCCATGTTAGCTGTAGTTTAGAATTTAAATTATAAAGATGGGTTTTTGTTAAGGCAACATGCTTCTTACTTTTCAGTGGCACTACCAAAAACCTATTTATTCATACGTCAAATCTTTGATACCTTAATGGGAACTTTTACCAAAAAAAGCAGTATTTGACAAGTTATTTTATCTTTTTTTGATATATGATGAAATATATGTATAATAAAGTCTTCAATGAGCAGTAAAAATTTTATGTAAAATATTTTTGTTTTCGTCTTAGTATATGTTGACGTAGTAAACTGCAATAGAAAAATATTGAATAAGAGCGCAAAGGAAAGCCACTTAATTTTTTTTTTTGCTTCTCTTGTTTTAAGAATATGAAAGAATCTTCACTTTACTGAAGCATGTGCAAGGCAGTTTACAAACAAGACTAATATTTTTACAAAATGTCATTAAAGAAGCATCAAGGTAAATAATCTATTGAATATTATAGTCAGTATTGTTTTAACAGTATCTATTTTGTACTCATGTTGTTATGCTTATATATGACACATTCATATATGTACTTTTGTCTTTTTTAGTTCATTTGTAAGTTCATTTAAAAAGAAACCATATACAAATTCTTTAGAAATTATGAACCTTTCCTCTCTATAAAATTACAGATACTTGCATAATTCTCATTTATTCTGCTCTATGGCTTTTTGGTCTCCTTTATATTTTATAGCCTTTAATTTTTCTCCTTTTGGTATTTAGACTATGGTTAATATTAATCAGCAATTAGAAATAACCTTAAAGACAGTATTTTAATGCAGTTTGTATGTGGGAAAACATGTAATTAAGGGGGACCAGAGTCAGTAAGTAAGGGGACCAGAGTCAGACAAATGGGCCTTATTCTGATTGCTTCAGTAGCCCAGGATTATGAACTTTTGTACGAGGAATGTGGATCAAGATTATAAATGGTAACTACATAGTGCAATTAACTGAAAAGCATAGTTGTATGAGTTTAGCGAGTACAGAAAAGCCTTTTTTATTTTTTTCTTTAAGACTTAGTATTGTAAGAAGACTTAGCGTTTATCTTATCTGTCCTTCCAAATATAACCATTCTTTAATTAGTCTCCCAGTTTCTTCTATGCTACACTTAGAGGTTGTTTTAGAGCAGTTAGTTCTCTTTCTTTCTTTCTTTTTTTAGTGGTTAGAGTATATATAGGTCACTTTGAATATGCAAGATAAGGACATAACTTTTCACATTATTTGTTTTGAGTATTTAACCTACTCTGCTCTTTATGTAACATTCTGTCAGCTCAGACTTCATGGATTTAGTTATATTTCTGGTGCCTGCACTCTACTTCTGCCACCTTTTAGAGAGTTGTATATTTTATTGTGGCTATTCATTAGTTTACAAGTAGAAAGGAAGTGGGTATTAATTGGGCAATGTCTGGGGATATTCTAAAAAGTACCAGCAGTATTAATACTTACGTAGACAAATGCAATTTTAGTGTACTTATTACTGGAAAATTTTTTAAATTACTGCTTAAACTTTAACTGTTATATTCTCTCCTCAAGATGTCGATAATTATCCTTGATTTGCCAGCTGTCCAATTATAATGGCAGAACACCGTGGTTTTTAAGTGCTACTCATTTTCATGTCTTCTTCCATTTTCTGGGGGATTATATTCATACTTTGTTCATATTCCTTTCAACATTTAACTTTCAAAGAGCATAAGAAGAAGCTATTGGAATCATTTCTTTGGGAGCCCTAATTTTGCTGGAATATTTTAATCCTTGTATACATGAGGTTTTTTCCTTTTCCCTTTTTTTCCTTTTTCTTTTTGATTGCGGAAGGAATAACCTATTGCCCATTGTACTTAGGCCTAGATTATTTGTTTTAGGAACAAATTATAATACTGTACTGATAAAATTATTTGCTAATCTTCCAGCAGATTTTATATATCATAAAGTTGTTGAATTTTAATTTTCATTTCACTTTGAAAAATCTTCCCAAGGCAGTTTCTCTCTTAAAAAAAAAAATTATAATGATATATAACTTTATACATTAAAAAGAAATTGAGAGTGCTATTATTTTTTTATACAGGTTTAAAAAACGAATGCTAATAGAACAACTGGAGAACTTCTTGGATGAAATTCATCGAAGAGCCAATCAGATCAACCATATTAATAGCAATTAAAAGAAAACAGAATGTGGCCACTTATTTCAGTATATCTTCTCCAAATACAAAGTAAATGCAAGACTGTTGTGATCTTGCATTCCTTTTTGACATGCATTGTTGGCTATTTGAAATACTAAGAGCAAGTCTACAGATCCTTTTCCCATCATTTTACAGTGACCTTTTCTTCATTTTGGTTTATTTTTGTAATGTGAAAAGTATCACTCTAAAAAACATTTTTATTTAACAAACTAAAAATATTCCTCCAAATCTCTTGCTTGTCATTGACTCTTGCGTGTCAATTTCCCTCAGGTTCTATTTTCTTAAACCAACCTTTAAAATTGTCACCTCTGTTAAGGTTGAACTTTGCCAAAAAAATAAAAAAGTTACTTTGTAATTTTTGGGGAAAAAAGCACATACATTAAAACTAGGTAATGTTTTGTATATACAGTTATTTTGGATATATTATTGTAAGTTGTACAAATGTATTTTGAAGAATATTTAAGAAAAGCACTTTTGTTATTCCATCAATAAATGCTCTATTTTACTCTTGTGTGGTTTAGGAAATAATCACATTTAAAGTACTCATTTAAAACCATCTTAAGATAATGGAATTTTAAAAGCCTTGCTTTTTAGCATTGGAAAAATATACCACTTGAAGTTCATATTTGTTAAACTTAACTGTAATTACATGGTACATAATCTGCATTGTCTTTTTACTATATGTTCTTAGTTTTTGTCGGCCACACTAACGTACTCCCATTTCTGCCTAGATAATGGAAATGACAGTATCTGTGGCAGATAGGCAGACACTTTAAAAGCTGTTTAAAAAGCAGACACCTCTGGACTTCATTGGTTTCCTTTTTTCCTTCAGTCCTTTTTCCTTTATCACAAGGATTGTGGATGGCTCTAAGTTGAAACTGTTAGGGAGTTTTAAGTATGAGGTACCTCACATACTCTGAAATGTCTAGTCTTCAGCAACTTGATGCCATGATTATAAAAGCCCCGTAACAAATTGGGGGATAAAAAGGGATCTCTTTGTTTTGATCCGTTATTCTCACACTTAAACTCTCCATTTTATTTAGAAGCTAAATGGAAAGGAAAAACATTTAAGATGACTTTGCTCATTTTCCATCCCCCCTAATTACCCAGGATAAGGAAAACTAACATTATTCATTGCCCGCTGTCAGTAAAATGGCCTCATGTGTCCTTACTGAGAACATGACCCTATTACCTGACTCATTCACCATTCATAGATCACTGCTGTGCCTTGTAGTGCTTTTGGGGTAACCAGTAGAAAAAGGTTAAAATGCATTTAGATTAGGAGGGTGAAATAAATTTATAAAATTATAGTAAAATTGAAATATTTTTAGGTTCATAACATTTGAAAATCACCCTTATCTTTTTACACTTTAGCAGAACATTTTTTTAAATTTCAAGGGTATAGCAAAATGAAATTGTAACTTTTTATGAAGAAAAGCATAGATGAAAGTGGAGAACATGTTTGAGATCTGTTGATTTTAGTCTAGGGGATTTGAAACTCTTCCAATACTGAAGACAAACCCTGTCAAGAAAAAGAAGCATATATAATGTTATATAGTATTTTCATATGCAATTCCTTAAACCTTTTTTACCTCTACGAAATACCTTCAAGTAAAATGGGATATCATTTAATAGATGAAATTGTTAAGGTGACGTTGCTAATTCAGCAAGAGCTACACAAAATCCAGAATATATTGTCTGGTCTTAAATTACATATATTTAGATTGAAATTAATGAATGGAAAGGATTACAAGTCATTCAGATAAAAGTTCATGCTCACCAAGAATATTTAGGAAAGGGATTTAGTTTATTCTAATATTTAGCAGCTTATCAGAAAATTATTCTTTCCATTTCACAGATCACTCATGAAATAATAATCCTTTAGCCCCTTGGCCTTTAATCCATTTTTTGGGATGAACCTTAATGAGAATTAGGAAGAAGCAGCTAGTTCAGTCTCATTTTGTCCTTAATCTCTCTGCCACCATATTCTACACCCTCAACCTAAAACTTACAAGGTTTGAAACTCATTGAAACTCAAGCTTAATAGCCCATCTCTAAAAGATTTTCTACATTTTAAGGAACTGGGCATATTCTGTTAGTGAAATACTATATAATTCTTGTAATCAAAAGGGAGGGGTGTATATCTGAAGGGAATATCAGGTCTTTTGGGCCCTTTAGATCACTGGATGACTTTAGGCTAGACAAATGGTATTTTCCAGCGGTTTAATCTTAAGGTTGAGGCTGTTTTTCTTAATGGTCTCATATGTGTCCCATTTGTCTATTGAGTCATTTACCCTTATTAGTAAGATTGATCAATTTGATGTACTGAAGGTTGAGACATTTTTAATCTCTTCAATACCCGTCACCAGAGGAATGGCCACTTTACCTTGTGATGTGGGCAGGTACCTCTCAGAGGTAAATAAATTCACGGGGACTATATTTAGATGTGCGGCGGATTATGGCACTGGTTTTAGATTAGTCTTATATTTTCATTCTCTGTTTACTAAGGTTATTCTACAAACTTATGTCACTGGAATAGTGGTGTGCCCCTTCCTACAAAGATTTTATTTCATTTTTATGCAGTTGAATTCCAAGAGAAATTGTTCTCGTTTAAAAACTGTCATCAACCTTTATTGGCTATCAGCTTTTGACAGTGATCTTTCTGTTCAAATTTAGTCCTGCCTCTTTCTTTCTTAAGGGAGTGGAACCTGTCATTTTTTTCATCTTTCATTTTTCCACATTTATCCTAAGACAGGGCTTTCTGTTGCCTATTCTGAGTGATACGTGACATTTTCATCTAATATATATGGGATTGGGATGGTCATGGTGAAATACTAGCAGGATATATTCTGTCGATGGTCTTTTTCCTCCCCAAATAATCCTTAAGTAGATTATTTCCTAGTGAATGATTATTTTCATCCTTTTTTGTCACAAAAGTGTTTCTTTGATTTCTAGCACAAGTTACAGCAGTATGCAAATGATTCTCAGATAAAATGATGTTGACAGTATTTCCTTAATTTGTGTAAAGCCTATGCGTAATTTTCATTATTCTAACTTGACTTTTTTCTCTCCATAAATAAAAATAATGCCTGATGTTTAGTTAAAGTAGATCCACTTTTGCTTGATTTTGTTAGTCTTGTTCCATTCTATTTCTTTTAACACATTGTTTAGACTTGCCAACAACTCTTTACTGAGAATCTCTTTTTCTTCCTAGGCTGATAAAAAGATTGTCAGACTGGGGAGGGAGAACATTAAGAGGAATAATTTGAATACTTTGTTCAATGTCGTTGATGCTAAAGGACTTCTGCTTGTCATTCTGATGTGCTAAGGCTTTTCCTGTACTGTTTTGGGGGGAAGATTAAGATGAAGTTTTATAGTGAGAATTACAAGGGCAAACATTTGTTTTGTAATTTCAGCGAGCTTGAGAAAATCAACAGAAAAATTTTAGAAATCCAAATGCATTCACTAGAATATTAGGGTTGCTGAGAGTCAGAAGACTACTTGGTTACTCTGGTATCCTGAAGGAAATATTATTTTTCCTACAATGACCAGAAAGCTGGGGAACAACTGGAAAAAGTCAGAATCTATTATTTATTTTACTTACATGAATTTTCTAAGTCTCCCCAGAAATGACAGTCTGAATTTAAAAAATCTGCATCAACTACAAATGACCAGAGAGAGAGGTGTGAAAAGAAAATCCATGGAGGAGGATATTAGTTTCCTTTGTAGTTAGGAAATACTCCCTTTTCTCAGGATCTATGACATGGCAACTGGGAAGCTTCTGAAGCACCGTAGAAACTAGCATCGCTTAGAGGGAATGCTTGATTTAGACTACAGTGGACAAATGAGCCCTTGTTGCTAAAGAGATGCTAATAAATACTTAATTTATCTGAATTCTATCAAAAATACTGTAATACCTGTGTTAGGTTCTCTCAGGAAGAAGATGAATGGCCGATCAGCTTTAAAAAAAGGACTCCGAGACCTTTTCAGTAACAAAAGAGCTGCAGGAAAGATAATAGAAGAATCCCATTGCACTTTCTATTCATTTGAGGAAAGTCATTAAAATTGGATATGAAATCAGTTATATCCTTTGATTTTTTGAAGAAATAAAGCATCTTACTGATATTTAGAGTTATGATGGGGTAAATGGGGAACTTAAAAAGATACCACTTAGTGAACCCTGTATCTTATTTTTTAAATGTTTCATGGAATAAATTTCTTACTGAAGGTAATTTTCAGAATGGCTCTATTCCTTGTTTATGGGGATCATGGTACACATCTTTTTCAGAATGGATATCTCTTTTTTTCCTGTTATTTGTCAAAAACTTTGCTCTTTGTTAACATTGCTTTCTTTAAAACTGCCCTCCCACATTGGGATGTGGACTTTTCAGTGGGAAGTTTTAGAAATATGACAATTGAACTGGATAAATCTAACGAAGGTAAATATGGGCAGCAGTGTGACCAGGTATTGCTGACTTTCCCTTATGAGCATACCTGTGGCTGCAGATGCCTTGGTGCCTTCCTCTGAAACCTCAATCTTGGCTTTGTGGATTGCTTCGGAAACATAAAAGTCGTCTTGGCCTAACCCCAGGAAATAAAAATTTGAATTGCTTATTGCATTTTTGATGCATTTAGTTTGAGGATTTGAGTACATTTTTAAAGAAAGCACTGTGCTTAGTTTCAGTCTCATGCTGCCTACTGTCTAGCTAGGGAGAGATTTGTTTGGAAAATAACCAATATTTGATACAACTTTCACAATCTAAAATTTGACAAATTACCCAAAAACCCCTAATTAACATTCAGAGCTGTGCCCCATTTTTTAAAGTTATTTTTAAAAATCATTTCTAGTTAATATTTACAGCTTTCAGCCAGTATTTCTGAAACTGGTGGTATAAGAATCGCCAGCGTATGTATTAAAATGCAGATTCTGGAGCCCAGAAATCTGTATTTTAAGCCGAGATGATTTTCCTTGAATGCCTTCTTGGACTGCATTTTAAAAGCCACATTTAAATGACAAAGTCACACTTTTGTACTATAGGCTTTAAAAAGCATAATTCAGTGTACCGAAAATATGTCTAATGCAGGACTGCATTCTGTATACTGAGGTGTATCAGCTATGCAATTAGCTGGCCTCATAGGCTAGAATCTGCCAAGAAAATGAGAGGTTAGAACTATAACAGTTTTATGCCAACAGTTTTAAAGATAAAGCCTAGCAACTAGGAATATGAGTGATAAGGGAACTAGATAGAATTTTGTAATTTAACCATTAATCATTTTTAAACAACTCTCTATGAAATGGTACTTGATGACACAATAAAGAATAAAAGTTAATATTTAGAACTAGAAAAAACTTCAGAAATCATTCCATCCAACCTTTTCATTTTAGAGTGCTGTTAAGTCATCTGAGGTCACACACTTGATGAGAGTTGGGCAGATGCAGGTTTTCTGACTGCAGTGCCCATTGCCCTGCATCCCTCCACACAAACTACCACCTTTTGAGAAGTATTCTAGTCAACTCTAGTATGCCACTGGAAAGGAACCTGAGGTGTGAATCTTACTCATTTTGGTGTACATGTGTTTTGAGAAAGTTTTATTTTAAACTAGTATTTAAATTGTTTTGCATTTTTCATGCATTTACAAGGAGGTGGCAAATGAATGTCATTAGAGAATAAAACCAGCCCACAGTATAGAATATGCAGCATTTAACCCATCTTGTAAATTTCGTATATGCAAGAAATTGTGAGGTGGCCTAATTCTCTCTAAGGAACAGTTGTTTTCTAGCATCAGTCAGGGGTGCAAGGGGCCAGAGAAAGTGAAAAATCAATGGAAGCACTCACCTGGCATCTCTTGTCCTAAAACCAGTAAAGAATCTGATTATTCTAGCAGTTAGTCTTTTTCTGTAGAGTTTTTCAAAAAATATTTTTCTATAATAATTGTGGATAAAGAATGGTTTTTTGATGACCATAAGAAGGTTTTACTAATCTAACTTCATTACTATCTTGTATGGTATCTGAACATTTTAAATAATTGTTAATGAAATGAGCAGAGGTTCACTATGAAACCCTTTATTAAAGTATAGTAAATGTTTTTATGTTAGAGTCCAGGCATCTTGGCACAATATGAGAAATGAGACCACTTGATATGAATGAATCTGGTTAGATGGACTTAGCTATTTCAGTTTCTTGAGAATGCCAACTGATGGGTTTCATTTTAATAGCTTTTCTTCCTCACAGTACAGGAATGGTCAAATGACCATTTTTTGCATAGCCATAAGCCAAGACCCATAGCCTATCAGGACTTAGCATCCATATCTCTTACATTTTATCTCTGAAAAGAGTTAAAATTTCAGAAGACTGACATTTGTGGTCAAAGTAAGAATTTAGAACAACTAGTTGGCATAAGTGTTTCGGGTCACTAAGTATGTCCTAAATGTGACATAATTCAGCAACTTGATTGGAAGTGCCATGTAATAAAATTTGTGTTGTGACCCTTGGGGGCAGGGTGGAGGAGGGGAAATTCAGGAGTCATCTATGGGTTTGTGTTTTTCTTCTTGCTTGATCTTGTATTGCAGATACCTATGTGTTTAATTTTGTTAAGTAGCTATTGAAATGTGCAATGAATTAAATCAACCTAAAAGAGGCCAAGCACAAAGGATTCTCCTGGCTTTGGTCTCATTCTCTCCTGCAGTGTTAGCAACCATTTAGTGCCATTGAGGTCATACAGCTTGTTTTCCCAAAATTTGTTCCCAAGACTGTATACAGGTGCTGTAAAAGAGTTCCTTGGTTAACTAAAATGGGACATGCAGGTTGAATTGTTTTGTGCTTTGTTTTCAGTAATGGATTTCTCAGAGCTGCTAATTTGCTAATGTTCGCAGTGAGTCCTACAGGAGGATCATGTGTAGTGTTTAACCATGGAACCATCCACACCAGCCCTTCTCCAAATCTGCCAGATTAGCATTCTGGGGAACATAACTTTGGGAAACTATAGCATACCATAAACCCATTCACTCCTATGTAACATTTCAATATCCAAAGCAAAGGAGTAAGATTCTTCCTTACTCTCCCTCTTAGCATACTCTTCACCCTTCTTCTGTAACATCTTCTAACATGTTTACGTGTTAACCTTACTTTTCAGATTCTAGTTCCTAGGAGACAAAAGCTATCTCACTAATTTTAAATATTTTGTACATTGTGCAACCAGTATAACAATGGTTATGTGTAGTAAATGTCGGATCAATGATTATTAGACACTACTCACACTTGTACATGTGTTTCATTTCTCCATAAAAACAGCTGCCTTAAAGTTCTTTAATCTGATTTCACTTGTAAGGATGTGTTGGCTGGTATCTGTAAAATCATAAGGGTGCAGGATAGAATGGGTCTTGGGTGAATCTTATCAGATGATTGTTTCTATGGCCCTTTTGTTTTGTTAGTGAGACCGCCATTCTTTGCCTGTGCTTGGTTATACTCAAAAGGTTTAAGAGTCTTCATAACTTGACACGTGTAAACACAAGATTGCAAAATGTAAATGAATGTTCCTATATTTGATCCTAAGCTTCATGCAAAGCAAGATAAACATATTGTTTGTCTTTAAATTATTATTACTTACTATTGGAAAATTTAGTGGCTTTAAAAAAGTTATCACCAGAATTTGCTTCTAGTTTCTTTCTCATCTTTTTTCACTTAATTGTAAAAGGTGGACAGTGTGTGTCACATAGCATGCAGCCTAGGACAAACAGAATGCGAAAAAGAATCTGGAAGGGCCTCTGAAACTAGGTTGTGTTAGTTGCTTTCTCCATTCCTCTAGCCCATTCCTCACACCTTTCTTTGTCTTTTGCCCCAGATCTATTGAGATATAATTGACATGTAGTTTTATGTAAGTTCAAGTTGTACAAGGTAATGATATATGTATGTGTTGTGAAATGATTACTGCAATAAGATTAGTTGACACATCCATCACCTTACATAGTTATAATTCTTATGTATTAACTTGTCAGATGTATTCCCTGAGCAATTTTCAAATATACAACACTATATTGTTAACTATAGTCACCATTCTATACATTACATCCCCTGAACTTATAACTGGAAGTTTTGTACCCTTTGACAGCCTTCACTTACTCCTCCATCCCCATTGCTTTCCGTGCCCCTGGCAAATACCAACTATCTTCTGTTTCAATGAGTTTAGTTTTTTTGTTTGTTTGTTTTTTCAGATTCTGCATATAAGTGATATATAGGATTTGTCCTTTTCTCTCTGATTTATTTCACTCAGCATAATGCCTTTAATTTTTTTTATGTTGTTGCAAATGGCAGGATTTCCTCCTTTCATATATATATTACAACTTTATCCATTCATCTGTCAATGGACACTTAGAATTTTTTCTATGCATTGGCTATTGTAAATAATGCTGCTATGAACGTGGGGGTGCAGATAGCTCTTTGAGATAGTGATTTCATTTCCTTTAGATATATACCCAGAAGTGGAATTGCTGGATCATATGGTAGTTATATTTTTAATTTTTTGAGGAATCTCCATGCTGTTTTCCATAGTGGCTGTACCAGTTTACGGTCCCACCGACAGTGCACGAGGATTCCCTTTCTCCACATCCTTGCCAGCATTTGTTAACTATCTCTTTTATAATAGCCATTTTAATAGGTGTAAGGTGATTTTGTGGCTTTTGATTTGCATTTCACCGATGATTAGAGATGTTGAGCACCTTTTCATGTACCCATTGGTCATTTGAATATCTTCTTTGGAAAAGTGTCTATTTCAGATCCTTTGCTCATTTTAAAATTAGATGATGATGATGATGACGATTTGCTATTGAGTTACAAGTTCTTTATATATTCTGGATATTAGTCCCTGAACAGATATATGGTTTGCAAATATTTTTTTCTATTCTATAGATGGCTTTCTCATTTTTTCAGTTGTTTCTTTGGCTGTGAAGAAGGTTTTAGTTTGATATAATCCCACTTGTTTATTTTTGCTCTTGTTGCTTGTGCTTTTAATGTTGTATCCAAAAAATCCTTGTGAAGACCAATTTCAAGGAGATTTTTTTCAATGTTTTCTTCTAGAAGTTTTATAGTTTCAGACACGTTAAGTCTTTAATCCATTTTGATTTCATTTTTGTGAGTGGTGTAACATAGGGGTCCAGTTTCATTCTTTTGCATGTAAATATCCAGTTTTCCCAACACCATTTATTGAAGAGACTATCTTTTCCCCATTGAGTAGTCTTGGTTCACTTGTCAAATATTTTTGAATGTATATGCATGGGTTTATTTCTAGGATCTTAGTTCTGTTCCGTTCATCTATGTGCCTGTTTTTAATGCCAATACCATACTGTTTTGATTACTATAGCTTTGTAATATAGTTTGAAATTAGGTTTGTTCTTTCTTTGGATTGCTTTGGCTATTCAGGGTCTTTTGTGGTTCCATACACATTTTAGATTGTTTTCTCTACTTCTGTGAAAAATGACATTGGAATTCTCATAGGGACTGTATTGAATCTGAGAATTGATTTGGTATATAGAGAGTTAACGATATTCTTCCGATGTATGAAGACAGGATATCCTTTCTTCCATTTATTTGTGTCTTCTTCAATTTCTTTCATCAATGTGTTGTAGTTTTCAATGTAGAGATCTTTCACCCCCTTGGTTAAATTTATTCCTAAACATTATTTTTGATGCAATTGTAAATGGGATTGTTTTCTTAATTTTTTTTACAGATAGTTTATTGTTAGTATATAGAAATGCAACTGACATTTGTGCATTGATTTTATATCCTGCGACTTTATTGCATTTGCTGAGTAGTTCTAATTAATTATGCACCGCCGTTAACAATACTAATTAGATTTTGACTATATTTACCATTAACAGTAATTTCCGAACATTCATATGTTTTTATAATGTTAATTAGCATTTTAAAATTTCAGCTTGAAGAATATTCTTTAGCCTATCTTGTAAGGCAGGTCCAGTGGTGATGAACTCCCACGGCTTTTGTTTGTTTAGGAACAGCATAATCTCTCCTTTAATTTGTGAAGGACACCTTTGCTTGCTATATTCTTCTTCTTCTTCTTCTTTTTTTTGTCAATACTTTGAATACATTATCCCACTCTCTCCTAGACTGCAGAGCTTCTGTTGAAAAATTTGCTGATCATCTTATGGGTGTTTTTTGTGTGTAACTTGTCTCTTCTCACTGCTTTCAAAGTCTTTCTTTGTCTTTGATTTTTGACAATTTAATTACAACATGCCTCAGTGTAGCCCTTTTTGGGTTCAACCTATTTTGTATTCTTTGGGCCTCATGAATCTGGATGCCTGTTTCTATCCCCAAATTTGGGAAGTTTTCATTCATTATTGCTTTAAATAAACTTTCAGTCCCTGTCTCTTTCTCTTCTCCTTCTGGGATTTGTGTAATGTGTATATTGTTTCTTTTTTATGTATGTTTCCAACTCCCATAGGCTTTCTTCACTCTTTATTTTCTTTTTGCTCCTCTGATTAGATAATTTCAAATGACTTATCCTCTATTTTATTGATTCTTTCTTTGGTTGAGTCTACTGTTGAAGCTCCTTTTGAATTTTTCATTGTAGTCATTGTATTCTTCAGCTTTAGAATTTCTGTTTTATTCTCTGATGGTTTCTATTTCATTGGTGAACTTCGCTTCTTGTTTGGGCGGAACTTCTGGCTATGCCCAATAGTCAGGTTGGGCCAATAGCCCTGCAATCATCTATGGAGGGGTGAAGTTGCAGGCTCTAATCTGGCAAGGTGGTATCAATGTTTAGATGCCATGAATGGGCTGCTATAGGCTGGGCTCTGCAATTGCTGGTCAGGTGGGGGTCTCAGGCCGTGCTAACCAAATCAGGATGGTGTTACTGGCTGGGCTCTATGTTTATGTGGGGCCACAGGCTGTGCCCTGAAGTTCAGTGGGACTGCAGGCTGGGCTCCACTGCTGAGTGGGGTTGTAAGCTGGTTCTGTGGCTTGGGTTATTGTGGGCTGGGCTACGAGGCTGCCCAGGATTATTGTTCCGGCTCCCTGATTATATGGGGCCAGGGGTTATGCTCAACAGTTGGTCAGGGCTACTGGCTTGACTCTTTGCCCAAGCAAGGCTATAGGATGGACTTCTTCGCTATCTGGGTTCTCTGGCCAGACTTCATGGCTGGGTAGGACTTAAGGCTATGCTCAGCAGTTGGGTGGGCTTGTGAATTTGCTTCCCTGCCTCAGTAGAGTGGTAGTATGGCTCACTGAATGGGAACCCAAATCAGGCAGCAGTGCTAACCAAGCTCTCTGGCCAGACAAGGCCAGCAGCTCCTCTCTCTGCAAATTGGCATTGCTGCTGGCTGGGGTCTTTTGCTGAGGTGCTACTGCAAGTGGGAACATGGTTGGCCAAGGTTTGAGGGATGCTACTGTAAGCCTTGCTCCTCCTCCCTCTCCATCTCTATCTGATCCCCAGTGGTTCCTGTGATGTGAGACCTGAGTGGGCCTGCCAGGAAGCACCTTATAATTCTGGATGAGCTGGATACTTACCTTGGGCTCTCTTTTCCCACTGGAGAAACGATAGGCCCCGGGGAGCTCTGTTGGTGCGGTGCTATGTCAGCCTGGGGGAGTGGTGATGCAGTCAGGGTGTAGCTGTTCCTCTCACCCTTCTAATGTAGTCTTTCTTAGTCTCTGTTTCAGAGGGGTGCTTCGGCCTCATCCCTGGGTGCTGGGATTTTCACAATGGTGACTTGTTTATGGATAGTTGCTAGTTGATTTTCATGAGATGGGGACTGAAGTTGGAAAGGACATCTCACCATCCTGATGACCTATTGCAGTTCTGAGCAACCATCGGGTGTGGCATAAGTTAAAGTCAGTGTACAGCCAAACAGCTATGGGTGGTTTGCTCATTTAAGTCATAGTAACAGGGAGCTTGTGCTTTCTACTGAGCATATTGGAAACTAACTACTCCTCTATAAAAGTCATGAATAAAATAGTTTTTTTTTTTTTAAGTTTCAATAGCCCAAGGACTATTTTTTGGATTAGGAAGCATGGGATCGATTGCTCAAAAGTACATCTCTAGCTGGTATCTTTAGTGTAAGTGAAACTGAAATTATTAAAAGCTTCATGACATGCAGTGTCAAGGATATTTGAAGGGAAAAATTATACCCTGGGCTGAGTTGGGCCTTGAAATGATATTGAACAAGTATTTCAGGCAGCAAAAAAGGATTTGATGCCATGAAGGAAGAGACGAGTGACTCTGAAATGGGGATAGAGACTTTGAGTAAAATGATTCTGGGCTTTGGAACCAAATTGAAAAGAAAAGGCCAAATGTTCTCCTGTGGTTGTTGAACTTCCATCAATAGTACAAACTGCTTGGTGACCTCTCGTTAATTATAGGAAGGAAGGCCAGCATTTTCTGATTGTTTACCCTCTGGTAAGCTTTCTGCTGCTGTTTTGCTATATGTTAAAGAATTTCATTTCCACAAGTAAGATGTGAGGTGGGTGGTAGCTAGCCTATTTTAGAAATAATGGAACAAATTATTTGCTAGAGAGATTCAGTGGCCATGTCTCCAGAATTAAGTCAACAGCACACTTGGGCACAGAAGTGACTCGTCTCTTGATTATGTTCAAAGAAGAGCTATTGGAAAGCAATATTTTAGTTGGCACACTTTATCTGTAAAGTGCCAGATATTAAATATTTTGGCCATTGAGGGCCATACGGTGTCTGTTGCAACTGCTCGATTCTGCCATTGGAGCAGGAAAGCAGCCATAGACACTTTGTAAATAAATGGGAGTGGCAGTGTTTCAATAACACTTTATTTATAAGAACAGATGTTGGGCCATCATTTTGTCACCCCTACATTAGAGGAACAAAACTTTATGGGAGAAGATTATAAGGCTGGCATGTTTTATCAATAGGAAACGTGCATGCAAGTTTTATACTTGGCACATATTAACTGCTCAATAATTATTTACCTAGCCTGATCCACAAGCCTATATTTCCAGTGGTTTAAACAAATACAAGTAGAATTTAATTGCATTTTAATAAAAGAGGTTAGGTATCAAAAAAATTCTTTTTAAACTAGGTTGATTGTTAGATCTTGTCAAACAAGCTTAAGGGCTTCGAAAGTCATTATTGATGGGGGAGCCGCACAGTGTGGGTTAAGCTCTGTCCTGTTTGAGGACACAGGATGATGGCATTTAAAGATGTACTTCTATGACATAAAGGCAGAGATTTAAGAACTATGAAGGAACAATCAGTAAGTCCTAGTAGTGAACTACATGTAGTAGTGTGGAAGAAAAGGTCGAAAACGGCCCCAAAGTTCTGAACCACAATGATCTAAAGAACAATGGTACTGCCTTCAACAACAGGGATGTCGTGGCTCAGTTCTGGAATTTCAAAAAGACACCACGATTGGATTTTTCATGTTATTAATGATAGGATGCACTCAAGTTCTCCATCCTTTGCTCTTTCCTTGCCCTCTAGTCTTCCCCTGCAGGGCCAAATTATGCCTGTGTCACCAGGGGAAATTTCTGATTGAGTCATCCAACCAAGTCAACAATATTCAGTGGGCATCCACTGTGCGCCAAGCATTGTCGGAAGCACTGAGTCCATACACTTGACTATTGCTTTGTTTATCTCTTTGCATGTTTAGGCAATGAGTAGAGAGTTGGTTGATTTTAAATACTCTAAAATAGATTCTTCCTCTTGTGTTATATTTGATAAGTAACTCTGCCCGTTAGTCTGGTCACATCCAAAGTTCAAGCCAAGACTTTTCTTGCAGACCAAACTCCCAATTTTTTTTTTCTGTGATTGCATTGATTATGAGTTAAGAATTAGAAAAATTCTCTTTGTGCTATGAGGTTCTAGCATTCAAAATAGAGACTCTCAAGCCCACTGGGCAAGGAAAATGTCAAGGCCAATGGATATGCCTGTGGTAGTGTCATCTTTGTACAGATAATTTACTACTATGTAGAACAGAAATAAACCTGAGCCTTTGGAGTTGGCAATAGTTTAGCTAATGGTCTCCTGAGAGGATTCTGGAATGTAAGGCTCTGGCATTCCACTCTCTTTTAATATTTGATGTACGTCCCCTGTCAAATCATAGGCAAACACAGCTCTTATTGATTAGTAGTAGCATGTCTACTATGGGCAAAGAAATTTAATACAGACTCTGAGAAGGAGATTATTTTAGGGCAAGATTACAGATGCATAGATAATTTGAAGAAAAGTTAGATGGATGAGGGAAAGTTTCAAGGTTGGCTCATTAGAAGAGGACAGAGTAAGTACAGGGAGGGAGGGAGAAACAGGATGATGGTGAGGCTGGCATGAGAGTGGGAGGTCAGAATCAAGAACTGTGTTGTTGCACCAATATCTCTGGCATGCTCCTGGTCACGATGGGCGGAGGGAAGGTGAGTTGTAGTCCTATGGTCATTGAACTCACTCTGAAGGTGATCTCCGAAAATGATACTTAGAGGTTTCAAGAAACACCCTTCCTCTGCAAAGTGTAACCCCAATTCAACTGTTCTCAGAAGCAACAAATTCTTATGTAATGCAAAGCACTTTCTTTATTCTTTTAAATAATGTTAACTTTGGCTGATTACCACTGAAAGTTCTGTAAAAATAATGAGAATCCTTTAATCGAATTAGAAAACTTCCTACAAACACAATGACAAAAAGCTTGGAAGAACTGTCGTTACCTGAAATTCCTTTCAAGTTAGCTTTGAGTGGATCAAAAAGATCGGTGACTCCCCAAGAATTTAAAATATTTTTTAAGTTGTAATGATTTTGGATCCTAAATCTAAAAAAAAAAAAAACAAACCATCAACTTTTACTTAAAATTCTTATTCATATTTTTATACACACCATATATACAACCAAACTCTCAAGTTGGAAGTAAGGGTTCTCCGGGATCATTTCTGGCTTTATCTTTCGTTGGTCCTTCCCATAAACTCTACTCTCTGAATAACCTAACCACAATAATCTAATCCCTCCTCTTTACCTTTGCATCGGCTGTTCTTCCCAGGTGTCCTCCATCTCCCTTGATTGTCTTTGATTTATTAACTTTTTCTCTAAGCCCAATTCAATTGTTATCCCCTCCTCTCCAGCTGTTTCGTGATCTTTGGTTATTAAAGCCCCATTTACACTTTGTTTTACTCATTTGATGTATAGAACATTTCCTATTATGGTTACTTATCATATTATAAACTACTTGAGATAGGAGGCAATCCATCTCAACTTTTTATTCCCTAATAATTAATATTTACTGAGTGATTTTCATGTGCTAGGCACTAAGAAAAGTATTTTATGTGGATTATTTTGTTTCATGTTCACATAACGATGTTATTATTATCCTCATTTTACAGATGAGAAACTGAGGCTTTAAAGAGTTTAAGAAACTTGCCCAAGATGACATAATGAGAGCACGGTGGAGCTCAACTCAAACCGAGGTTGTCTGAGTGCAGAGCTTGCCTTCTACGCTTTGCTGCCTCCCATCTCGTGTGGCATCTCACACAGAGTAGGTGCGGAGAAGTTATTGACTGACTAATAATTAATAGACTGTCTCATTTAATATGTTTATATTCATTTGCTAAGACATATTTTCGTGTTTGCTGTGTGTAGTGTGTGCCTTTGACTCACAGCAGAGAAGAAATACAAGTTAAAGCTTTGGTTTTCCCAGTAAGTCCTGAGAGGAGAAAGAATTAGCATACTAACTTTGCAATATTTTCCCAAGGGCAAAGTATCTAAAATTTTACCATCGAGCATCTTTCAAAGGAATTTTGAAATTGTTTTTCTTTGAAAATAAAAAAAGTTCAAAATGGAATTTAGATACTCTTTTTCTCTAAACCATGCAGAACTTTTAGGAGAGTAAAAATACTGGACAAGACCATTTAATATCAAAGATCTTCATTGCCATGTGAGGCAATGTTACCAGTACAAAAGTATCAGATTTTTTCATAAATGGATGTTTTGGATCTTCAGAATAGTTTCCAAAAGAAGGTACATGCTTTCTTCAAGTCGATGCTGACATTTCTCAAAACAATTTTTGATTGCCTCTTCTGAAAAATTTTTAAATAGTTAAAACACATCTTTTGAAGACCCTTAATGCTGAGAAGTAGTGGTTAAGAGCACGATCTTGGGAATCCAGTGCTCGTGGTTGATTCCTGGCTCAGCTTCTTATTAGCTGAGGGACCTGGGACGAGTTACTTTACCTCTTTTGGCCTCAGTTTCCTCATTTGTGAAACAAGCCTAGTAGTGTTTAGTTCTTATCTTTGTGAAAATTAAGTGAAATCATGCATGCAACGTGGTCAGAACAATGCCCAGCACAGCTCACACATTTTATCATTACCCTTGTGGTTTTATTTTTTCTCAATGATATTGAGAAAGAGCTATGGGATGTCTGAAGGCAAACATGGCAATTGATGTAGTTGTTAAAACTGGGTAATATTTTTAGTAATGAAGGATAATAGTAAAAGTAAGTTATGATAATAGTAAAAGTAAGGTGTGGCTATGAAGGTCGGTCCAGAAGAAATGCTACGAAAATGTCCAGAGTTAAAAAAAACACTCTTTACCAAAATCAGGATATCACAAGAAAACTACAGACCAATATCCATTATGAGTAGATGCAAAAATCCTCAACAAATATTAGCAAATTGAATCCAGCAACATATAAATCATACTAGAACCAAGTGGGATTTACCCGAGGAATGCAAGGTGGGTTCCATATATGAAAACCCATCAATGAGAGACACCATATTAATAGAATAAAGGACAAAGGCCACACGATCACCTCAACAGATGCAGAAAAAACATTTGACAAAATCCAACACCATTTCATAAACACAAAAACAAAAGCCATTCAACAAATTTGGGGTAGAAAGGAACTTTTTCAACCAAAAAAGGGCATCTACAAAAAACTCACAGCTAGCATCATACTTAATGGTGAATACCAAATGATTTCCCCCTAAGATCAGGAACAAGTCAAGGATGCCCACCTCTTCCATTTAACCTTGTACTGGGGGGAATACAGGGCAATTATGAAAGAAGAAAAAAGGGACATAAAATGCATCCAGATTAGAAAGGAAGAAATAAATCTATCTCTATTCACAGATAACGTGGTCTTATTTGTAGAAAATCCTAAGGAATCCCCTACACACTTAGAGCTAAGTGAGTTCATCAAGGTGACTTGACATAAGATCAAGATATAAAAATCAACTGTTTCTCTATACTAGCAAAGAATAATCCAAAAATGAAAACCCATTTATAATAACATCAAAAGGAATAAAATATGTAGAAATATTTAGAAATAAATTTAATAAAAGCAGTGCACATTTTTTCACTAGAAACTAACATCTTTGAAAAAAATTAAAGAAAGTGAAAAATCTTGTATTCATAGGTTGAAACACTTAATAATGTTAGAAGCAATATCCCCCAAATTGATCCACAGATTCTACAGAATCCTTACCAAAATCTCAGCTGTCTTTTTGACAGAAACTAAAGTTGATCCTAAAATTCCTATGGAAATGCATGGGACCCAGAATAGCCAAAATGATCTTCAGAAAAAGTAAAGTTAAAGGACTCACACTTCCTAATTTCTAAACATACTAAAAAGCTACAGTGACTGTGTGGTAGTGGCAAAAGTATCATTTATGCCTATAGAATAGAATTGAAAGTCCAGAAATAGACCCAAACATTTATGGTCAATTGATTTTTGACAAGGGTACCAAGAAAATCCAGTGGGATGTATCAATAAATGGCACTGAGACAACTGCATAGCCACATGCAAAGAATGAAGTTAGATCTCTACCTCCTTCCATATACAAACATTAATTCAGAATGAATCAAAGACCTAAATATAAGAGCTAAAACTCTTAGATAAAAGACATAGACATAGATCTTTGGTTAAGCAGTAGTTTCTTAGCTATTACATAACAAAAACACAAGAAAAAAGAAAAAAATAGATTAATTGAACTTCACCAAAATTAAAAACTTTTGTGCTTCAAAAGACATCATCAAGAAAGTGAAAAGACAGCCTACAAAATGAGAGAAAATATTTACAAATAATATATCTAATAAGGACTGGTATCCAGAATATATAAAAAGCTATTATTATAACTAACAATAAAAAGACAAATACCCAATTTAAAAATGAACAAAGGATTCAAATAGATATTTCTCCAAAAAAGATAAACGAATGTCCAATAAGCACATGAAAATTTGCTTGACATCATTAGCCATTAGAGAAATGCAAATGAAAGTCACAATGAGATATCATTTTACACTGACTAGGATGGCTATAATGCAAAAAAAAAAAAAAAAAAAAAATGAAGGCTTTCTTTTCCTACAGCTGTTGTTACACACACTTATGAGGTCAGATGGGTTGCAACCATGTTGCCTCCAGCCTGAAGAGGAAGCCAAAGTACAGAGGAGGGCATTGCTGGAGGACAGAGAAGGTGAATGTATCCTAACATAATCAAGAATAATTACGGTTCCTGAATGGAGGCTTTATTATAATCCCTACCTTTTAATTCATTATTTGAGAGGCAGTCTTTGTCCTCTTTCCTTGTCCCTTCTCTCCATGAAAAACTTGTAGTAAAATATACACTACATAAATGTTACTATTTAAACCATTTTAGGTGTATAATTCAGTGGCATTAAGTGCTTTGTTGCATTGTTGTCCAATCATCACCACTATTCACTTCAGAACCTTTTTATTATGCCAAGCAGAAACTCTGTACATTAAATACGAAGAGGGACTTAAAAGAAAAAGGCAAAGAATAGCAAGTGCTGAGAAGGATATGGAGAAACCGAAACCCTCATATACTGCTAGTAGGAATGTAAAATACTGCAACCCCTTGGAAAACTGTCTAGTGGTTCCTCAGAGTAAAAAATGTAGTTAACACTTGACCCCACAATTCCATTTCTTGATATTACCCAAGATAATTGAAAATATACATCTACACAAAAATGTACACATGAATGTTTGTAGAAGCCAAAAAGTAGAAACAAGCCAAAAGTGTTTTGGCATCTAAATGTCTATAAACTGATGAAGGGATAAACAAAATGTAGTATATTCATATGATGGAATATTATTCAGCCACAAAAAGAATGAAGTACTAATATATGCTACAATAAGGATGAACCTTGAAAACACTATGTTAAGTGGAAGAAGCCAGACACCAAAGGCCACACTGTATGATTTCATTTATGTGAAATGTCCAGAATAGACAAATCCATAAAGGAAGTATATTAGTGGCTGCCTAGGGCTGTGAGTGGGGGAATGTGAAATGACTGCTACTGAGTATGGAGTTTTTTTTTTTTTGGAGGTGATGAAAATGATCTGGAATTAGATAGTGGTGATGGTTGCACAACTTTGCCAATATACTAGACTTCTAAATTTTGCATTTAAAAAAATAAATTTTATGGTATGTGAATTGAATCTCATTTTTTTTTAAAAAAGAAAGAAAACTTCCTTAGAAAATTACAAACCACACGCAAGGTGATTAATCAACAGCTCCTTGAAGGAAGGGGCAAAATTCGTTCTGGAACTATGGGATCTGGTGGATTTTAAAAAACACATATATCACTTCTGATATGAAGAAAATGCTTCTGCTCTATGCCAGAGAGGTCTGCTGAAATAGCTAGTGTCTTCGTGCTTTAATTTGGTTTGGAGAGACAGGCTTTATCGTAGAGTTAAGTTCACCTTCTGCTCTGGCTATAGCAGATGTCACTTCAGACCGTGGCTCTTAACTTACTGGGTCTTTCTTTATGCGTTTTTATTCCAGTGCCTGGACTTATTTTTAACTCTTCAAGGGAGCACTGCCAAAGCCTCTGGCTCTGCACTGCTGAGAGCCTGGACAGTAGAAGAGGCCAAGCGGCCAGTGAGAAGGACCGTGAGGAAGCCACATGCCGAAAATGAGCCCTCAGAAAACAGTCCCCACTTAATGCTGGTCTACAAATTCATTATAAATCTACTCTGATTCCAATGTATTGGAGAAGCTTATCATTTAAAGATGTTCAGTGAGGGATCTTTTGTAAAATAATGAGTTTTACAAATAGGTTTTGCTTGGGGAAAGCAAAATCTAACACCATCATTTAACTTTTAAATAAATTATATTTGTACCTATTGAGTACAAGAAATTCTCACTCTGTTTACTTAGAGGCGAAAGAAGGAAACCTTTAGCACAGAGACTTAAAGTCTTAAATCTTAGTGCCTTAATTTGCCTTCTGATTAGAATTATATCTGTATTTGTTCAATTATGTAAGCTATCTTACCTTCTTGGTTTTGGACAAATGACAGTTGAATACTCTTAGGATGTGATAAGATTTGGGGTACATTCTTCCAAGGTCAGTGCACTGCCCTTCTTTCCCTGCCCAGACAACTGCTTGTGACATGAAGCTGAAGTGGAGACCTGGGGGCTCTAGTATGGTCCAGTGAAGGTATGATACCTCCTCTTGAGAACACCCCAGAAAATTAGTTCCTTTCAGTCTGTGTCATGAGCTAGTCAGCAGTGATTCTGAAATGGATTGAAACTCTAGGTTAACTCCCGCTTGGCCTAACCTCGAGGGGTACATTAGACAAGCTTGCCAAGTGGTTCAGGACAGACCCTGGAGTGATACCACCTGGGTTCTCTAACCCAGGCCTGGCCAGCTCGATTATGCCGTAGAGCACCCTGCAAGGATGATACGCTGTTTACCTGGGCAGGAACACGTGCATCCTGGCTCTCCTCAGGCTGGAAGACCAGAGGCAGATGATGCTGGCTGTGAGGTGTGGCTCAATGTGGCTCAGTGGGGTGTCTTTGTCACGAGGTAGCACCAGGAGCAGACTCACTGTACTTCCCAGGTAAGGCAGTTCCAGCACCCCCATCTTATGACCCACAAGGTCCTGGAACTGGCCTGGAAGTTCAGTGAATGGGGTATTAGATCTGTCTCAGGAGCCGGGGGACCAAACAGTGCCAGTCTCTGGAAAGGGCCAGCTCGCAGGATGGGAAATAATACATGTCATTAAGAGGGTGTCCACCTCACTCTCAGGAAGCCAAAGGTTTGAGGTCAAAGGTTGTTGGGTACTGTGGTCACCTTTTCTGATATTAGGACCTAGAATCTCTAAGATACATTCACAAGTCTTGAGTCACAGGACGTGCAGTGGCTGGGCATGATGGGGACAATGACACATGGGAGAACCATAGACCCTGTCTTAAAGGGGCAGCTGCTCCAATCCTGGCTGATTGTAGCCATGTGGGGACGCAGGCTCTTTGTGCCAGATCTTCTTATTTTTTAATGAAGCCGTAAACCCAGATGTCATATGCAACTTCCCAATTTTTAAAACACTACATAGGCCTAATACAACATGATTCCAGGCTGGATCTAACCTAGGGGCAGATAATTTGTACCCTGTGACATAAACAAATAGGTCTCAGGCTGAACAGCTGGCAGCTTGTGGGCAATGGCAATGGCTGACCAAGGACAAGTCCAGCCCATCGGGCAGAGCATGATTTCAGAAGCATGTGATGGGAGAGGTGGCAGCAGACACAAATGGCCAGAGACAGGGAGACCCAGCAAGTGTCCCTGGTGAAAACAGAGGCAGCGTCCAGACCCAGTGATGGGGCAAGGAGGACAAGTAATATGGAGCAATCCAGGCAGGGTGGGGAGAGCCAGCAGCCTCTGGGGAGCTCCAGGCTCAATTCCTTCCTGGGAGGACAGCGAGTCCTGGGCCCTAGTGCCGGGGGGCAGTGGAGCTGGCTGGTCACTAAGGTAAAATATTAGGCTCAGTGAGGAAAGACAGGGGCATGGTTCCTACTCTATACTTTATCAATCAACAGTTGCTCAGCCTCTATTATGTGCCAGTCACCGTGCAGGGCACGCTGGGAGGAATAAGAGCTTCAAGAGCCACTGGTCGTCCTACGGCTGACAGCTCATCCAGCACAGGGCACAGCAGCAACGGGCAGGTGTGAGAACAAGAACTACAATATATTGTAAATGTATATTTACTTATTTAATAGATGTTCCAGTCCCATCTTACTTGACCTCTGGTAATAATTACTAGTCGAATAAACAAATGAATAAATTCACTGAGCTCCCACAATGTGTCTTGCATGGAATCAAAGTAGAACGATAGCAAGTTTTCTAAATATCAAAGTTCCTAAAACAATGATTTAAGTCTCATTGGCTTTTTCTTAGGTGAGAACATCATTAGTCACACAAAATAGAAGGGGCCGAGCCCACAAATGAGTGACAGGAGCTGTGAGGGGCAGGGCGGTGGGGTGCCTTCTCCCTTGCCTGCTGGGCCCCACTGAACTGTCCACGCCACACACCAGTCTGCCAGACGGGGCTCCCCAGCACTCACTGGCATTGCGTACCACCCCTGACCAGGATGAGTGACCACCAGGCAGGGTGGACAGACAGAACGGTGGCATGTCAGGGCCATGGCCCCTTCCGTGTGGACATACTTTCGAGAGCCTTTTAGACACAACTCTCGATCTTCCATCCTTTCTCAGCACCACACAG
Organism: Pteropus medius; assembly: GCF_902729225.1. Taxonomy (NCBI): domain Eukaryota; kingdom Metazoa; phylum Chordata; class Mammalia; order Chiroptera; family Pteropodidae; genus Pteropus; species Pteropus medius. Next base: position 9,822,407 of record NW_024350325.1, on the reverse strand, counting down.
TGAAGTTCATTTTATGGGACTACCTGCCAGGGGAGGGGATTTGGTCCAAACATTTTTGATTTCACACTAACTCCTCCATTTACGAAGTGCAGAGGGAAATGTCAAGCATGAAATGGGGTTCTCCTCCCCATCTGGTTCCTCGCTGTCCTCTGTGAGTCTCCCGGCTCCCTCATCTTTATTCCACACACCGCACGGCAGAGGGAACCACAGAAAAAGCTCAATGCTTTAAGAGCAGAGACCTGGTCTCCCCTCCCGGCCACATTGTTTCTGAGGTCTCTCCACTTTAGACCCCTGGCTGGCAGGAAAGAAACTCACCGTAGTTGACCTCGGCCATTTGGTACATCATGGGGACCTGGAGGACACGTCCCTGTGCACAGGTGAAAGGCAGGAGCTGAGTGTCCATGGAGGAGAATCTCTGCCACCAAGTGCTTTGGAAAGATAGGGTGCTTACGAGCACCAGCTGAGCAAATGCTGCACTGCCTTGGTCCCATGTCGAGTCCCCTGGGCCCAAACCTGCAAGCGGGAAAGCGACTATGTGGTGACACCTGTGTGCACGCTCTGGAGGGTGCTGAGGCATTCCCGAAGTCAGGTTGTAGCCTGCTTGTTAGTACCTATTAGTTGCAGAATCGCCTTTATAACTAGTTGTTGCTGAAGGCCAAGGTTTAATTCTTTTCTGAACAGGTCGGGATGCTCTAGCTGGTTCCACCTGGGGCCGTTTCCTAGGAAGCGTTAGGCACGCACGGCTCAGGTAGACCCCTGGGAGGGGCTGGGTGCTGTGCTGGGAGATGCTGCGCAGTGTTACCCACCGCACCTCACCCCCATCTCCCCAGCCGCTAAGCCCCATCCTTAGCAGAGCCTTTGCTTAGACAAAAACTTCCAGGGAATGGTCTTTAAATTAAAGTCCCTCCAGAGAGGAGCAGGCTGACCACTCCTCAAGGGACAATTTTTTCCCCAGCCTTTTATTTATTTAATAAATGCATACTTTGTGTTAGGCTCTGTTCTAAATGCTTGAATACGTCCTCACCAACTCCTTCCCCCAATTCTATTGTTATTCCCAGTTTTACAGATGGGGACACCAAGGCTTGGAGAGGTTGTCCAAAGTCACGTACTGTCAGCAGCAAAGCCACCATTAGCCCAGTTGCCCAAGATAGAAATCTTGGATCTGAACCCAAGCAGCCTGGCCTGACTCTGCACGGCTACACCAACTGCTCCTTTTTCTCAGAGGACAATTGCCTCGGAGTCGAGAGCAGCTAACTGTGACCTTGGCCCCCTGATAGCACAATGAGCTGAGACAGGGAATTTGTAAATCAGGGTAGGGTCTCCCAGGAGGACAAACTTCAGCTGCAGTGGAGGGCCGCCCATCTGCATGGCTTCTGACAAGTAATGGGTGGTATTCTTTCTTTACAGCCATCTGACGTTAGCCTCATTGAGATGGATGGTTTTCTCTTACCTGTGCTCTGCCTGGAGGCCCACTCCTTGTCCTGGACGGTGGTGCTGTTGGGCTCGCTGAGGTTGGCTGGCTCCAGGCTGCAGTTGGCCCACCAGGAGACCTGCTCCACAAAGCAGGAGGAGAGCAGCGTTCCTGCTTGCACAAAAAGGGTGCAGGCCAGCTCCATCTTGGTACCTTGGCTGGAACTGGGTAGCGTGGCATAAGAAGCGTGCAGGAAGTCTCTCACTGTTCGGTCTGTGAGGGAGGCATTTGGATAAATTGACAGTGGCGTGAGTAGGGAGTGAGCAAGCCTCCATTTGCATATTGCATTAAAATGGGGCCCCAGCAACTCCACTCTTGTTTTATAAAGTTCATCTACCATATACAGTTAGTTTGGTAAAGTCATAGCTAAATCGCTCAGGAATTAGCCTGGATCCATAGATTAAAAGTTGAGGGGCGGGGAAAGCTGTGTTAAATCTGAAAGAAATCAGGCTGTGACTAAGATGAACAGAAAAACACTGTGGACATGCCAGAGACGATTTTTCCTTTACTTCTTGATTCAGAAATGTTGAGTAGTGCTAGAGTAGAGAGGGCTGGGAAAGCTGTGGGTCTGGTGCACAGAGTGATGGGGCTTCAAATATTTACGAAGTCAACCAGTTTATGGGGAAAGTTGTAAGTAACAGTAACGGACGGCGGCCAGGGTGTCAGATGGTCAATCTGTCTTGTACAGGGCCTAAAATCCATCCTCCCGGCTGCACTTCACAAGCCTGAGTGACGTTTGGGTGCAGCCTCTTTCAGGACTGTGCTTTCAGTTGGAGGAACACAGAGGAAAGGTAAGAACACCTCCCCTCCCCCGCTCCCTAAAACCCAGCGGACAACTCTGTTATTGGCAGCGAGAGCCTGCAAGAAAGTGGAGGAAATAATAAGCATTTGAGAGAGTCGATAGTTTCCACCTTCTTGGATGGCAGCTGGACTTCTACTTATTTATTGTTTATAAAGGAGATTGCTTCTTTCTTTCCATAATTAATAGTGGATTTCTTTTGGACTCTGTCATTCACCTCTGTGGCTTCTATTCTCCCCTAGGCATCTGTAGCTGGAGTGAGACCTCACCCACTGCTAAGAACGCAGCTGAGTATCTAAGCTTCCTGCTTCTGACACATGCAGGCTGGGGTTTTTCAGCAGTCAGGCCCTGGCTCTGGAACATGGCCTTGGCCTTCGCTTGTCACCGTCGCCTTCCTCCTAGGCACAGCCCTGTGTCTGTCTACAAATCATCCCTTTGAGATACACGATTTGCACCCTCTTCCTGTACTACCCTGCCCCGGCTGGTTTTCTCGGGACACCCGTTCGGGATGTGTCCGTGACCTGGCTTGGGGGTCTATCTACTCCAACACCCTTCACGTCTCGGAGGTGAGGCCAGGAGGCAGCCGCAGACCCCTGACTTGCCTGGCCAAAATTCTCTGGGGGACACCCGGAATAGACCCTGGCCACCAGTTGTGGAACACAGCTGTGAACAGATTTCACTTGTCCATAAAATTTTACTACCAAAGCTGCTTCTTAGAATCTACAACTGTAAACAGCAAATTCAGGATATATATCTCATGAATTATAAACTTGAATGCTTGCCTTTTGTTTTAGTGAGAAAAGAAATGAATGAAAAACAAACAAACAAACTTAAAATCAGGAGGAAGGTCTTACGAACTTAGAGAATCCTGTTCCTGTCGAGTGTGGACTGCCTGCAGGGGCGAATCGGTCATCCCAGCAGTCCACACTGTAGGGTGGCCTTGGGGATGCTCACACAACCCTCCTCCTGTACTCTCACCCTCTCTGGGCCAGGGACCAGCCATTCTTATAGCCAGACTCATTAGAGTAGCTTTAGCTTTCTTTCTCCACCTGAGCCTAGTCCGTCCCTGCCCATCTGCGCACAGGAAGAGATTTCCTAGACGCTGCCGGGATAGCACCATGGGAAAAAAAAGTGGTGATGGTTGATGGTGTTCCCGGACCGTGCCAAACACAAACACTCATGATCACATTTAATCCTTTCAACAACCCTGGGAATTAAGCACTATTATGATCATTCACAGACGAGGGAGCTGGGCTCAGACAAGTGAATAAACTTGCTCCGTATCAGGGTGGCGGGAGGGGATGCTTCACTGTCCTCCTGCCCACAGGTGAAGGACAGGTGGGCTGGGAGCACTCTACTCCCCTGCCTGGGAGGTCTTTTCCTCTTGGGATGAACGCGGGCGCAAAGCCCCATGGAACACAAAGCCTTCGATTTTGCTTCACTGCCATGCATTCTCTAGGTCCTTGTCAGTGACAGGGCAAAGGAGACTGATGTGAGCTATGACGCAGCTTGTTGACTGCAGCACTTGAAAGAGAAACCTGCCACGTAGGGCTTTCTTCTTCCTGTCCCTGCTCCTGGGCGGGGGGTGGGGGGGAGCAGGAGCATCTTTCTCCCTGGACAGGGCTGAGGTGGTTCTACTAAATTCTGAGCAGGGAGGGAGGCAGAGGAAGGAAAACCATGGGGGCTGCAGTGGGTCAGGAGTGTCACGGGGGAGGTGTAGGGAGTTTGAAGAGAGGGTCCCTGGGACCCGTGCAGAGTGAGAGGAAAGTGCTAGAAGAAGAAATGGTATTTTCATGGGTCTTGCTGCAGACCAGCCTTTTAACTCATTTGTGAGGCCAGCATGGAGAGGGCCTTCCATTTTAATACATTTGCTGAAGTGACCTTCTGAATGTGACACTGCGTTTGATGGGTTCTGACTTTGTAAGGTCAATATGCATAAATTCCCCAACTATGAAAACCATTATTGTGATGCTGATATTTTGATTGTCTGGAAATAAAAAGAGGATTAGATTTAGGATGACGTCTAAAGGGGTTGGTTGGTGTGAGAGAGTAATAAGTTACCTCTGGTGAAAATCGGAGAAAGCAAGCTGTATCTATATTCATGCAACTACTCAGTGGCTTAGAGTGGGGAATTGTGGAAAGACTATAGGATCTGGAGTCAGAGAACTTGGGACTTGAATCCTGGCTCCACCACCTGCACGCTGGCTGAACTGAGTCTTGCCAAATCAATAACTTCTTGTCTCCTTTGTAAAATGGGAATTATTAATGGAGGCCTAGGGATTGCATGTGGTTTCTCTGAGGATCAAATGACATAATGACTGTAAAAGTGAAATCCACACACATATCCAACAGAATTCTCTCCCAGGGGTCAGGCCATCTCCATCTCTGAGGCCTCTATTCCTAGCAGCGTTCTTATGCTCGATAGAAAGCTGTAAAGTGTTCTTTACTAATTTACCTGGGAAAATGATGAAAATTCTTAAAAAATGAGAACATTGAGAAATTGTATATTTCATGCGGTGAAAACAAAGATACTCTTTGGGGACAGCACAGGTGTCTGTTCTGCATCTCAGGCTGTGCTTGTCTGACCAGCATGCAGAAATCCTGGCGAAGTTCCTGATTGTCACATATTGGCTAGAAACGCAGTGAGAAGAAGATAGTGCTAATGTGTCCCACTGCAAACTTGGATTGATCTTTCTGTTGATTAAATAGGAACAATGCCACAGACCCCAGGACGTGCTTTGATGCTGCTTTTTACTCGTGTTTTATTGGTCTATATTGACTTGGAAAAGAAGACTGGGCCAGGGCAGGTGGTGGGGACCTGGTGGGTTGTTTTAAGCAGCACACACATGATTCTCTGAGCCGTCTTGGGGCAAACCAAACTACAGGGATAGTCTATTAGCGAGAACTCTAAGCGGCACATTCTCGTTGATAATAATTAACTATGACCGCATAAGATAAAAAAGCAGTTTATGAGTAAGAAAAAAAGGTGGGATATGTTCACAGAGTTTGACTATTAAGCATTCTTGACATTGGTAATCATCAAATTTGGTTAACCAGGTACCTGACAATGGAGAATTGACGATGATCAATCTCCTTTCTCTGTGGGATAGCTAGCTACACGTGCATTTCTCGCTTTCTTCCTAATCCTGACCTCTTGGACACTGTTTTAAATTAGGCTGAAATGCCTGGCCCTCCCTCCTATTTCTATTTGTTCTTCATAACCCTGTTCAGACATCATGTCTTCTGAGAAGCCTTCCTGATCTGCCAGGAGAATAAATTACCCCACCCCCCGCCATACACATAGCCCGCCCCCCAACCCCACCGCATACTAACTGATTTCAAATAAATACAGTTACTGCCCTGTGTTGGAGTGTATGTCTATGTGCATCAGTCTTGTGAGACCAGGTTGCTGGTGCTCAGAGTTTTTCTTATAGATCTGGATGCTGAGTTCCTGGCATAGCACTGGCCCGTGCAGCAGGAGCTCATTTGTACTTGGTAATTGCGTTGCACTGAATCTAATGTGGCTGAAGAATAACTCCACGGGTATGTCCATTTCCATGATACACTTGCTGAGAAAAATTAAGCTCGATAACTTATGTCTGTCTTTAGTCATCCTCAGAGAGAAAACACGTTTGTATTAGCCAGCCGGATCAAGAGAACTGCTTTGGCAGGGGACATATTGTGGATGCGGGGGGTCAGGAAGCGCAGCTGGTGCCTGTGGCCCTATATCTTGAGTGCTAACCTTTACTTGCCACCACAAGATTCTGGCTCAAAGGAAGTTCTTGCCAAGACTATGTTGTTATTAGTTCTTGTACTTTTAAAAAAATATTAACTTACACAATTTTAACTCCTGTCATTTTTATTGACAACTTATTCTAAGATAGAGAAGAAAAAGATCTGTGATGAGTGTCCGTGTTAGCAAGGAGCTGATAGGTTGTTACCAAGACTAGGCATTAAGCCAGAGGCCTTGACCGTAGGCCAGGTGTGTCTGATCTGGCATTCATGAAACTCTCGTCGGTGCTGGTAGAGCTGTTCTAAAATCTGCAGTCATAGAAATATGTTGGTAGACATGGTATGGGCTAGAAGTCACAAATTAATGAAAGAAGTTTGGTTAAGGGCGTGAGCTCTGGAGCCAGACAGTCTGGGCTTGAGTCTCAACTCTGCCACTCACTAGCTGTGTGACGTTGGGCAAGTTACTTAAATTCTGTGCCTATTACTCATCTCTAAATAGGGATGATGTTGTAATTAACTATCTCAATAGGGTTGTTGTGACAATTAATTAAATTAATATTTGCGAGGTACTTCGAACATGGCCTGGCACCTAGTAAGCACTGTCAAAGGGCTTGTGAAATGAAACTGAAAAATTGCCATAGAACCTGAGGTTAAAAGGGAACCTTAAAAATCATCAAGGGTCACCACGATCCAAAGTTTAAATGCTTTCTGCTACATTCCTGCCACGTGGTCACCGTTCTCTAGGTGCCCACTCCTGGTAGCTGGGAGCTCCCCATCTCCCAAGGGGGCCTGAGTGTGAAAGCAATGGTGAGAGTGAGTGTGAGTATGAGTGTGAGCAGGAGAGCGATCAGCCTCTTACCATGGATGGTGTAACCCAGGGCCTCCGCCAGCTGCCGGCCAGTGTTTCCTTGGGCTCCAAACTGCAGGATCTCCAGAGGGATAGACACCCCGGAGGGAGAAATGACAATGTTTGTTCCGTTTCTGTCTGCTGCCACACTCTGGTAAAGGCGGAGTGCAAACTCTGTCTTCAGCAAGGTCAAGTGCTCATGGAGGTCGCTGTTTCCTCCACAGAGGCAGGAGTGAAGGAGGAAGAGCGTGAACAAGAGAGGCCACATGGAGGCAGGGAGGGGTCCTGCAGTTCAGAGGGAAGAGGTCAGGGCGAGGCCAGAGACTGTCACATCCTGCCTGGAACGGGGACATCGGGGCTCCGTGTTCAGGGGCTGAAAGATTGGCTAGAAAGGGAGTGTTCATTTACCCAGCCCCGGTCCCACCCCACTCCCAGCTGCTTTACTGCATCCTGTTGTGTCTGCATTAGAAACACTCTCTGTGAAAGCAAACCATGAGTTGGAAGCCCTGGACTATAGGCCTGCTTCTGTCCCTTACTGGATGCGTGACCTTGGGCAAGGCTTTGGTCAGATCAGAAGCAAACCATAATGTTGAAAAAGAAATGTAAGAGTACACCCTACTCATTTTCCTTGGTGCCTAGACAGCTTATGGCTGTGCCATGTCTACCATCAATAATAAATCATACACTACGTTAAAAAGGACTTTGTATTTTCTCAGTTAACATTACAACAACCTTACAAGGTAGCTGTTATTATATTTCAAACATAGAGGCGATGAGGTTGAGAGAGCTCAGTGAATCACTTAAGAAACACACACGGATAAGGGAACAGGCCCATGACTAAGTCCTGGTCGTCTATGAGTGATATATAAAATACCGAGAATATCAATGCACCTGGAACCACATGAGCTAATCATACCTAGGATATCAGAATTCTTGTGATGTGAATTATATTAAAGAGAGTCCTTTCACAGAGAGCAGAATTATACAAACGTAACTCCTACCACAGAAATGTTCCCCTCCAAGAAAGAGAGAGCTTAGCTGGAAATTAATACAAAGAAGTGAAAGGCAAAGTAAAAAGTGGTTTCAATGACTGTGCCACACATAGAGCCTGCAGCCATTTTCGCTAAGTCGTCTGACTTTGGCATCAGACAAGATTGATGTGAGAGAGATTCAGTTCAAAGTAACTTCCTATCAGAAGTTTGCAAATAAGTCCACTGGGCTCAATGGTGTAAACACCTCAGATAAAGTCTTAAGATGAAAAGCATCCTCTTTTTTTCCAGCTCTTCCTTCCTGCAGCCAAGCACAAAGGCAGTGCTTGGATGACTGCGTGCTGTAGAGGTGAGACATGCGTGTGTGTGTGGCGGCGGGGATGTGGGTGTCTTTCTGTGTGTGTGTTTGGAGGCCCAGGGTCATTTGTGAAATGACCAAGTCCCAGTGCTCTTATAGCTTCCATCACCTCCCACCAAGGTACGCAGCCATCAGACCTTAATGTGTCTGGGCTCCCCTTGACCACTTCCCTGCCAAGGTTCACTGTGGATGAGCTGCTTACTCACGGACTCTTGTATCAGACTGTTGCGTTTTCTTGCTTGATTCTGTTCTTGTGGGTCTCCAGCAGTAATGTGCTCCCCTTTTTAAACAGTGGAGCAGAATCTGTTTTGAATCACAAGACAGCACAAGGAGGAAGCTGGCAATTGCCGTCTCTGCCGGCGATGTCTCTACCACTCGGTCCAAATTCCTGGAGCCTGAGGTCCTGCAGAGAGCCAGGAGAAGGAGCACAGCTTTGGCCAGCAAAGCCCAGATCGGAAAATGAGCAGGCCCTGGGGAGGGAGCCAGCCACACCCGTCAAGCCGTCTTAGGCTTGTGACCTGGTTGTACCAGCAAGGAACCCCTCATCCAGCCCTTTGTCACTTGGAGAAATTCCACTGATAACTCTGCTGGGTACCAGGTACCTAAAGCTTCTCCCCTCCTCCTGTGAAGAAAACAATACATCAGTCATTGGGCACTCAAAAGTTTTAGCAAATGAAATTCTGCAAAAGAGAAAGAAAACAATGCAAGATGTGACACGATAAATTTGGAACAGACTAACTTGCCTTATTATTAATAAAAGCAAATGCACTTATTTATTTATAAGTAATATAAACAGTATTAACAATCTTATTCTTCTCAGATGTAACAGTTGATAAATCCAATGACTTGATGTGAGAAAGAGACCGTGTTGTCAATGAATAAATGTATGTTTTGAGGAAGTATAAACAGATTCTATCTAAAGTCTGCCCTTGGGTTTAATTCCAAATTCCATACTTTTCTATTAAGGTCTTAGGCATTTATTAAGTTAAAAATACATGACAGGTTATATATTGTTAAAGATTAAAGAAAGGAAGCCAACATTTGGAAATGAATGTAATTCTTAATAATTATCTCTGAGGTACTTCTTAGTGTGTGAAAATGCATGACACTGTTTTTCATCTGACTGCTTCTCATACTCCTGTAATCAGGTAATTCACTTTGAAGCAGAGTTTTAGTGCTGACACTCGAGCCTAGGGTAGTTTATGGGTTTTAGGATGGCTACAGTTCTGTAATTGTTTCACATGAAATCTTAACTTAGATAGAAGTGCATTACTGCATGCCTTGGACTCAGAATAATGGAGAAATAAATATGTATAATTTATTATATAGTACACAGAGAGGACATCCCATCTGTCTATCTACCCACTCATCTACCCATCCACATGTCCATCCATCCATCCATCCATCCATCCATCCATCCATCCATCCATCCATCCATCCATTCATCCATCCGTCCAACAAATATCTCTTGCTGTCCACTAGGTTCCAAGACACTAGGTCCTGTGGATATGGCAGTGAGCCAGCAACTTGGGCTCAGCTATCATGAGATCTAGAGTCTTGTCCATCGAGTGCAGACTTCTGATGTTGGTGCAGATAGTTTTGGGAAGAAAGAACTGACCATGAGACGTCTGTAGTACTTTGCAAAGGCCGTCTTCCAAAGCCATGAATTCCCTGTAGCTGCAATTATTTGAGCACAACTTTATTCACCATTTGCCAGGGGTGGGGTTTGGGAGATGCTTGTAAAAAATATTTCCCAAGTTGGAAAAAGTCCGGCTATGTGACTTTTGTGAACGTTCCTTCCTAACTCTAAGAATGTACTATTCTAATTTTAGTGTACGTGCTGCCAAAGCGAGCACAAGAATGTACTATTCTAAATTGCTTTTCAAAAACATTCTCAAGAAAAAAAATGCTAGAAAAACAATATACAAAATACATTTCCTATATAGGTTGAGCATTTTAAACTGTGAATGAATGAAAGATGAACTACAATTGATTCTTATTTCGCGTGCTCAGCTGTGACCCTGCATAAGTCACTGTGCTTTCTGCCCACTTCAACAGAGATTATCCAGCTTGTTTCGACCTTGCTAGGATACTGGTTACACTGCTAAGGGAGGCTCCATTCTTCGAGATACTTATTCATAATTCTAGCAACAAAAATAGTGGACGTAATCGAGTACTTACTATGTCCCAGATACTCTGTTATATACTTTCCATTCACAATTGCAGTGAATCCTCATAACAATTCTATGAGGAAAGTATTATTATCCCCATTTTTCAGATAGTGAGCCTAAGTCTTCAAGAACTTATGATACTTGCCCAAGGTCTCACAGTTAGAGAACCTAGGGCCATCTTGCCTTCAAGGCTCATACTCTTCGCCACATTCTTGGTGGTATCTGTCAGGAGCCAAGAGGCTCTTAATATCCCTCTTGGGTGTGGAATTCTAAGAGTTTGGTGGCCAGCCCAGACTTTATTGGCTCATAATGTTTGTCCGCTTTGCCCACATTTACTAGGAATGCTATGAGGAATCACTCGTATATCTACTGCTATGAGGTGTGGTGCCTTTTAAATTATGATTTTTAATTTTTCATAGCTTGATTTCTTACAGGCAGAAACAAATCACTTTTAAACCAAGAGGTCAGCCCAACTAATCTGATGAATGGAAGTAATGCATTTTAATTCACTTGGAACATAATTAATACATGGACATCTCCTCTTTGTTGTGTGGCCTGCTTGTCTGGGGTTGTACTGAGAGAGTGCCCATTTTCTCTGCCTTTGAGAAGTTTGTCATGGAAAGAGAGCACACTGACCAACTGAGACACAGAAGCCACAGAAACAGGAGTCAGCCAGAGTGCAATGCAAAGGAACCCAGCACATGGTGTCTCAGAATTGGACAGAACTGCCAGCTCCTTCAGGAGAAACTGTGAAGGTGACCTCAACCCTCCCCGTCATTCTAGGAAAGAGAAAATGGAGAGGCTATCTCTGGGCTTTCTATTGTTGCAGCTGGTACCTGTAGCCCAGCCCTTAAGGTCTTCATAGGTACTAAGTGCCTGGACTCAGAAGAAGAATATGGACCTTTCTGCCTTCCAACAGCTTTTTGTATGGCATAGTGGAGCCAGCACAAAGACCTGGATTTGTGTAAATGCTTCTTACTAACTGTAAACCTTGGGCAAGGCATGGAACTGTTGTGAGCTTTAGTTTTGCCCGCTTCTGCAAAATGGGCATTATCATAGCTACCTCTTCCGGTGGAGATTGTATGAGACAGTTTTATAAAACAACTCACATGGTACCTGAGAAGTAGGAAAGGCTAAAAACATCAGGTTCTTTGGATTACTCCCCGACCCTCATCTCATCTTAAGGAAGAACCACTGCTTGCATAGACAGGGGCTTTGAGAATAACCATGTAATTGGCTAGAATGTGAATCTATGCTCTTTTATCCCAAAGTATCTTTTTCATTTTCTTGTTTGAAAAAGGTTGGGAATTTTAACAAGGGACAATGGACTTGAATTCAGAACTATTTTTTTAATCTAACTTATAAAAGGCCAATCATTCAATGGTCCTGTTGTGGCCTCAGGTGCAGAGGATTGAGCTAATCCTTCTCAGTTCATACCACATCATCACACTGGTCCACTGAGGGCCTCCTCTTGTCTGTTATTTTCTTTCCTTATAGGAATAAGCTCTTGAAAAATGTGTTATTTTTTATGTACATGCAGTTTAGATTTATGCACATGGTTTTATGTTATATATTTCATGTTCCCTAATGTTTTTCAATAAACAATGTGTTTTTAAGACCCATCCATGTGGCACTATGTGTACATCTGATCCTTGCTTTCAATTGCTGTGTAATGGAAGCGAGCTGCTCCGTGGGGTGCAACCACCACATTTTTTTATGCACTCTCTTAGTGATGAACATACAGACTGCCTCCAACTCTTGGCTAGCACAAACAGTCCTAGGACATCCTTGTACATATTCTCTTATGAACTGTATGGGAATTTCCTGGGTAAACATCTTCAGAAAGAGAATTTCAGGATCACAGGATATGCATGTATTTAATTTGGCTACATAGCTCCAGATTAAGCTCTGGAAGAGCAACGCCCATCTATACTCAAAAACACCCCACATCCCTGCCAATATTTGGTATTTCCCAGCTCTCTTATTTTTCCAGTGTAATAGGTGAAAAGTTGTATTGCATTGTGTTAATTTGCATTTGGGTGATTACTGATAATTTTGAGCATCTTGTCATATGCTTGTTATTTTTGTATGTTCTCTCTTCTGAAATTATCTCTTCATATCTTTTACCCATTTTTCTATACTGTATTTTTTTCTTGTTGATTTTCAGTCCATATACAGTAGTAAAAATCCCTTGTCAATTTTAGATATTGAAAATATCTTCTCCGTTTCTGCCCATTACCTGTTATCTATCTTCATAATGTCTTTTGTTGAAAAGAAATCCTTATTTTTGATGTATTCAAATTGTTCTTTCCTATTAATTTATTGGGCCTTTTTTCTCATATATTAGATTCTCACATTCACATGGGTGTGTTTCTGAGCTCTCTACTCCATTCCATTGGTTTATTTCTGTTTCAAACTGTTTTCATTACCATGGCTTTAAAATATATTTTGTTATGTAATAGGGCAAGTTCCTCCTCTTTACGATTCTCTTTTAAGGTTGAGTCAGCTTTTCCATAGACTTTTAGTCCTCCAAATTCACATTAAAGCAAGTTTAAGTGCCTCAGAAATCCAGCTACAATTTAATTATGATGGTATTGAATCTTTGCATTAATCTGGAAAGAATTAATGTCTTAATAATATTGAAGCTTCCCATGCAAGACTAAGAAATGTCTTTCTGTTATTAAAATCATCTTCTATAATAGACTATCTTAGTAAAACATTAAAGTTTTAAAAGAAGAGATTTTGTATGTATACTTGATTAAATTCCTATGCTTTACACTTTATTGCCATTAAAAAAATTAATAGACTGTTTTTTAAAAGCAGGTTTAGGTTTCCAGAAAAATTGAGCAGAAAGTATAGAGATTTCCCATAAAACCCATCATCAAACACCACCAAATTCCCCAATTATTAACATGTTTCATTGGCATGACATATTAGTTATTTCTGATATTCTATTATTATTATTAATTAAAGTTCATTAAAGTTCACTTTTTGTGTCAGATGTTTTTATGGCTTTTGTCAAATGTATAGTGTTATGCATTCACCATTACAGTAATATACGGAATAGTTTCATTGCCCTAAATATCCCCGGTGCTTCACCTGTTCATCCTTCCCCATCTCCCTCCCTCAACCCCAGGCAACCACTGACCTTTTTGTTATCTCTATAGCTTTGCGTTTTCCAGAATGGAATCATACAGTATGTAGTCTTTTCAGACTGGCTTCTTTCACTTAGTAATATGCATTTAAAGTTCTTCCATGTCTTTTTGTGGCTTGATAGCTCACTTCTTTTCATTGCTGAATATTTTATTGTATAGATGCACTACAGTTTATCCATTCACCTATCAACAGGCATCTTGGAATATGTTTAGTTTTGTAAGAAACTGCCAAACTTTCTTCCAAAGTGGTTGTACCATTTTGTGTTCCCACCAGTAATAAATGAGAATTCCTATTGCTCCACATCCTGGCCAGCATTTGGTGTTGTCAGTGTCTCTGTTTGATTTCTTATTATTGAATTTTAAGCATTCTTTGCATATTTTAAGCACAAATATTTTATCAAATATGTATTTTTCAAATATTTCCCCCAGCTTGTGGCTTATCAACTCTTCATCAATTCTTTTTTTTTCCTATGAAAAATTTAGAGAATGTAGAATGGTAAATGTTTCCAAGTGGAAAAGGGAGGTAGGTGATATGCTCAACAACACATGGTCAACACAGTCTTGACGGTTCTAATGAAAAGTAGATGTCATTGAATTAGAGGCGGTGTTGGGCAGATGTTGGAGAGATTCATGTTGAGTCTTTTCCCTTCATATTTGGGTTCTGATTGGGAAGAATGATATTCGTGGTTATGACCAGTGAAAGATTCAATGTTGTGACAGAAGCCATGTACTGTGACCTAGAAGAAACTAAATGATAAAGCAAAGAGGTGGAAGGGGCTTGGGGATAGTACAAATGCTGGGGCCACATGCTGAGGCTCTGTTGTGGGTTGTTCATACTGATAAATACTAATGCTCAGCCCAGTTGCTCTATGGTTGAGTTTAATACCAGAACCAGTGTGCATAGCAGTTCTTCCTCAAAGTTGGCTCCAAATAAGACTTTAGGATAAGCTCAAAGCAATTATTACTGAGCTTGGAGAATAGTCCTAAAAACAGAGCAAACTAAGCAGAGAGTAACTAAGACTGAAAATAGAAAACAGGCATCAAACTATGTTTGGCTGTTCTGGTTCTTTATATCTTGTTTTTAGTGTTACTCGCTCATATATTTCTTTATAATTAGCATTTTGGCAATTTTTATATTGTTGGATTAAAACGTGAAAAAAAAGAAGAGTTGGGATTATTCCGTGTTTCCCGCTCTGGCCCCTGGGCCAGCGTGAGTAGACAGGTGAGGCTGTTTCACACTAAGCCAGCATCTCTGTTCAGGAACGGGCAGATGTAGTGAGTAGGAAAAGCCAAGCCAGTGCTGCAAGCCCAGCACATGTGGCTGTCCTCCTTCACCCATGGAGCCATAGGCATCGCTGGTTTTATTGCCACAGTCTTTTCTATGAGCTTGGCCTTGACCTACAAGGCTTCTCATAGTGGGACTTAAGGGAGCCACTTCTAATTTATCATAGTTGGTCCATGTCTTAGCTAGAGCTACTATGACAGAATACCACAGCTTAGGTGACTTGCACAATAGAAATTTATTTCTCACAATTCTGGAGGCTGAGCAGCACTCTGCTGGCTACTGGATGACATGGCTGGACAGCCACAAGGGCAAGCTGCCTAAATCAATTAATGCACAGTGAAGAGACTCTGATGCATCACACACACACACCCCTAGATGGCTCTGAAACCTGAGACCCAGAAAGGGGGCCCCCAGGTGATGCCACTGGGCTATCGGCTCCTTGACTGTGTTTCTTGTGGAGGCCACATGGCTGTGTCCTCTTCATTTCCCACACGCTGTCCTTGTGGCTGAACCAACCTCATCAGAAATGTCTGCAGGTTACATAGAGGCCACAACCTGAGACACTAAGAAGCTCTGCAGGAGCTTGTGAATGAAGCGAGGATGACAAGGCTAGGGGAATCTGGTAAATTATCAAGTGGTGGCTTTAGACAAATGATGCCCAAGGGAGTGGTTAGGGCCAGGGGAGAGGGCATCGTGGTCCCTGGGCAGACCCTGAGGACTCCAGGAAGAGCCTGGGAGCACAATGCCACATGGATACTTCAACACAATCAGTTTTTATGCACATTAAAGCCAATAACTTTTTCCCCCCCTAGTGGGAAGAAGAGGGAGAAGAGGTAAGGGGTGGGGGTAGAGAGAGCAACAATTAAAAGACATTTAAAGCATTTCGTGAAAGCTCTAACATTGCAAATAGTACCATGGTGTGTGGAGTTCACATCGTGCACTTGGGGCCCAGCTCTCAGAACACCCCATCTGTGGGTACCGGGGAGGCCACGTCTATCTTCCCGCATGCTGCTGCGATGTGGCCATGAGATCTCAAAGTGACAACATGAGGAGGATATTTTAAAAGCAGAGGTAGAATTCCCAGCACACACATTCAGTTAACACACCCCCACAGGAAATCAGGAGGTGAGAGGAGGTGGGCGTGTGTGGGAGCGAGATTTAAAAACATTATTATTTCTATTTTCAACTCAACAGTGATAGTGATGGAGTTTGGTTGACAGAAGAGTGAAGGAAAGAAGAGTCTTGGGGGTGCTATGAGGGGGATCAGTGCGAAGGAACTACATGTGTTGGCACTGTTCTGGAATGGTCTGGATGCCTAAGTCAGAGACTAATGTCCGAGTGAATAGCAATGACAAGCACAGATTCAGCCTCCCAGTGCTCTGCACCTAGCAAGCCATTGGGAAGGGGGTTATGGGTACTGGGCTGCAGACACAGGCCGCCCTGGGCAGGGCTGGCCTTTTGGATGATGAAGGGCTATCAGTCCTGCTAGCCTTACAGCTGAGGGCGTGAGTGTGGAGGTCTTGGGGACAAGTCAAGGCCTATCACAAAGTTATACTCCTTGGGAAAATGTCTCATCTTAAATGCCACTGCATTACTAGGAGCAGCCTCATTCCAACAGCGCTCAAACCTGATTGTTCATGAAGAAATGGAGAATTTCACACATGGTGGGCCGCCCCACACCTCTTTGTTGGGCCTGGTAATGCACATGATGATGTGATGGTGATTTATGCTGAGAATTATATCTCAAGTCAAAACAAGAAGCTAGGTTCAGGATGTCAAGGAGTAGGATAAATATCGCTTAGCGTAAGAAGGTTCATGCGTATATTTCCTTCGATAAGCTCAGGAGCCCCTGCGGCCAGCTGGAGAGGTGGGGCTGGAAGCCACGCCCACCTGTCCAGGACTGGCTCTCCCTCACTGCTTCCGCTGCTGCTCAGTCTCAGTTCGTGCATTCACTATTCTCTGCTGGTGGAGGTCTTGGTCTCTATTTTCCCTCAAGGCAGAGTCCCGTATGGTCAGTGCTTGTGGACCGCAACCACCTCAGAAGACTGTGGGGAGATACAGGGAGTCATCAGTGGTCACGTGGTCTGGCAGCCAAGGATCATCAACTGGGGACCCTGGATACTCTGGGCTGCCTCATGTCTATTGGTTTGCAGTTACATCTGCCATATTGGATGTACCCATTATGTAAGCCATTACATCATTGGCTATATAAATTCTTTGCAAGTTGCCTCAACTTGCCAATACATTCCATAATTTTCTGTACCAACCAAAAAAAGCCAGGGTGAGCCTGATTCTCACCAGGATGACCATCCCTCAGCAAGTAAGACATAGGCTGTGCAGGACCTAAATTTGAATGTCCTGTAAACTCAGGCTCAGTAGCAAAGATCCATGACACGCTTGTCTTTCCTGCCCTTCTTCTAAAATACATTTTCAGAACGCATTTTAGAAATACTTACTGGTCAGAAGATAATATAAACCTTCACCATAGAACTCAGCGGGAAGCTAGAACAACATGCATTCTGGGTGCATGATAGTTTAATTAATTTGCCCGAGAATATTTCAATTGCTTTCTCTCTCGTATGAATGAAATCCACACGATTTCCAATCTGTTTCTATGGTTTCCTTCTTCTGTTCAGATACATTAATTAGTCTGTCAGTTCATTATTGATGTTGGTGTCTTTTTTCCCTTTAAGTCTGAGTTCATATTAATTTAGTTTTGATTCAACAGTGTTTAAAAATAGAGCAAAATTATTTTGACTAGCGTACAATCAGGCCCGTGGGCATTTAAGGAGTTTGTCACAGTAGACTAGATTTTCAATGTTTTTTTTCTTTCCCAGGATGAAGATGAGGCTGTGAGCTCGTGTTTCACCTTGCAGCAAGATGAGTCAGCCTCAATATTCTCTATAATATTCAGTTTCACTTAAAACCCTTGGCTCTTTGGCCTGCCAGACAGTCACATGCTCTAAAAATCATCAGGACTCTCCTTAGGGTAGGCCTAGGCAAGTGTATCTTCACGAAGAGAAAAATTAGTTATGCCTTTTTTATTTAGTTGTTGAAAAGCATGAAAACCCTGGACTCCCTCATTCTAGGACACCAGGGGACGTCATTTAGATGTCCTGATGTTCTCAATCTAAGTGCTCTCTTGGGGGTTGCTCAGCTGCTTCCCGGCAAGACAGAGCTTGGCATAGTGTTCCCGTGGGTGAAACTGCCGTGGGGCCCACCCAGCAGAAGTGGGCCCTGGTGTCTTTGGTTTCTTATCTTGTTTTACTCCCAAGACAGAGGAGCTCAAACTGGCTGTGGTTTTGGATTACCTGGGGGAACTTTTAAAAATACAGATGACTGGGCCCTAGCCCAGCCCAAGTGATTCGGAATCTCTGGAGGTGGGACCCAAATATCAGTATTTTTTTAATACCTAATGGGCAGCTGGGTTTGAGGAGAACCAACTGCTCAAAGGTCTGGTGAAAATGGGTGTCATGGGTTGAATTGTGTCCCCTCCCAAAGATATGCTGAAGTCTTAACCTCTAGTATCTCAGAATGTGGCCTTTTTAAAAGATAGGACCTCCAATGTTATATCGAATAATAGCGGCGATAGTGGACAGCCTTGTCTTGTTCTTGATCTTAGAGGGAAGGTTTTTAGTTTTTCACCATTAAGTAACCACTATGGAAAACAATATGGAGGTTCCTCAAAAGACTAAGAATTGGTCTACCATATGATCCAGCAATCCCTCTACTGGGTAT
Source organism: Pteropus medius (assembly GCF_902729225.1). Taxonomy (NCBI): domain Eukaryota; kingdom Metazoa; phylum Chordata; class Mammalia; order Chiroptera; family Pteropodidae; genus Pteropus; species Pteropus medius. Next base: position 9,803,862 of record NW_024350325.1, on the reverse strand, counting down.
TTACCCCAAAGACTTGAAAAATCATATCCGAAAAGATATTTGCACACTGATGTTCATAGCAGTAGTGGCCAGGACATGGAAGCAACTGAAATGTCCTATGATAAGATGACTGAATAAAGAAGCTGTGACAATGGAATATTACTCAGCCATAAGAAGAGATGAAATATTGCCATTTGTGACAACATGGATGGACCTTAAGATAATCATACTAAGTGAAATAAGCCAGGCAGAAGAAGTTGAAAACCACATGATATCATTTATATGTGGGATAGAAACCTAAAAGCAACAAATGAACAGGACAAACAAATAGAGACTCATGGACATGGACAATAGATGAGTGGTTACCAGAGGGTAGGGGAAAAGGGGTCAAATATGTGGTGACGTTAAAGAATTTAAAATAAATTAATTAATAAAAATAAACTCCAAAAAATGAAAGTAAAAATAAAGATGGTGTCTTTGCAAATGTAGCAAAATAAAGATGAGGTTGTTAGTGTGAACACTAATCCAATATGACCGGGGTCCTTATAAAAGGGAGAAGTTTAGGGACATCGCCCACAGGAAGAAGGCCTTGTGAAGATGAAGACAGAGATTGGGGTGATGCTCTGACAAGCCAAAGAATGCCAAGGGTTGCAGGCCAAGCACCAGAGGCAGGGAGGAGTCTGGAACAGGTTCTCCTTCACAGTTCTAGAAAGAACCAATCTTACCTACACCTTGACCTCGGACTCCTGGCCTCCAGAATGGAAACAGTACATTTCTGTTGTTCTAAGCCACCCTGTTTGTGGTATTTTGTTATGGCAGTCTTAGCAATCTAATAAAGTAGATCATTGCCCTATGTTTAGGGGTGCCTGAAACTGCTGGGAGCTGCCAGGGGGCTGCTTTGAAATCACATTTGGGTGTGTCTGAACCAGGTAGCATCCCCTACAGACCTCCACACAGCTAGGGCGTGATCATAGGGCATCGGGGGCATGCTGTCAAAGGCTCATCCCCTGCATCGTGTGTCCTCTGGCCATCGTTTCAAATGCATTGGTGCACTCTGTCCTGTCCGTTCTCTGCTGCCAATCTTCTGTTTTGCCTCTGGAATTAGGCCTTCAACCATGCTTAGGAAGTTATGCTCTGAATCTTTCCATCTTTCCAAGCCCCCTGCTCTGGTTGCTGATTTCAGTGACCCTTTGGGCTGGCCTACCCTTTTCCTGTTCTTGAACCCCCCTGTAGAGTTGCACCCTGGCTTCCTACATGCTAGAGGCTGGAAAGGCTCCCCAAATGCCCGGGTCTCTCCCTCTGGCACCGAAGGTAGGGATCAGGGCTGGTATTTGGATATGGATGGAACATGCTCAAGTCTACCTTGCTGGTATTGCCTGCTGTCCTCTGGCTGAAAGCCTTTTTCAACTTGTTTCGTAGCTCTGAACATAACAACATTCTTCTCTATAAAATAAAAATTTCTAGTGACTTGGCATACAAAATGCGTTTTCTGACTTGCTTCTTCCTGGTAAAACTCTTCATGAAATCTATACAGATGACAGATTGGATGAAACATAAGCCATTTCTACTTGGAGTTTACCATATTCATTAAGAATGAACAGAATAACTAGGAAGCACTAGAGTATCATTTTAGAAAATTCCCAACCACGAGAAACATAAGATGATCTGTAATCTGTTTGTCAAAACAATTAGGTAGACAGAGAGTAGAAAACTCAGTTTGTTATCCTAATATTTATTTTATAAACTTGGGATAGAAGACATGTAGGCCCAGAGTTTTTCACTTCTTACCTGTTTTTGCTGCTAGCTCTTAATCCCTGGCTCCCTAGCCCTCCTCAGCTGTGGTAACTGAGGCCAGGCCGCTGTGAACTTGGCCCCACTTGAGCCAGTGCTGATCAGACCAGTAAACATAGGAAGATTCTCTCCAAGTGGGCAAGGCCTGGTGTTCATCTTGCTTCTGGGAGCCTGCCTGTGCTGCTGGCACAAACCCTCATTTTCTGAAAGCTAAGGGTCTTTATCTATGGGCAGTGGGCTATAGAGGTAAAGATGGGAACCTTAGACTCAAACCTGGACTAGATTGCTGGTTTCTGCTTCCTGGCTGTGGGATCTTGCCCTTTTTCTTAACCTATCCAAGCCTCTGAGTCCTCATCTATAAAATGAAAGTAATGAAGAACTACCCTCAAAGTTGCTGTGAGGTTCACATGAGATGCTACACAAAGCACTTGGCAATGAACAAGTTCTGGACTAAGTTCTGGTTATCTTCAACCCCACCTCTCCCTGTTGTGTGCCCCTGTGCCTACGACCTCTGGTCCAGGCCCCTCTGAGATCAGGACCCATGCCTGGATTTTGCCTCTCCATGGTCTGAGTGATGATGACTCCTTACCTTGTACCTGCCCGAGGCCCTCCCTGAAATCAGAGCACAGAGAACTTCAACCTGACTTTAGGTGTTGCCCCTGACCAGATTGGACCCCCTGGGAGAATGACAGTGGTGGATGCAGCCCAATTCTCCACCTGTTTTGGTTAGTGCAGGCAGGTGTCTGCTCAGACTCCAGCCCAGCCTCCTTCAGACTTGCCTTCTCCTTCCCCAGGTCAGCTGCTGATCATGGGACCAAATTGCCTGCTTCAGGACGTTGGCAGATAAAAAACATTAGGACTTCAGAGAACAACAGACTCTGTGTATGTAACTATTTTATATTTTGAATCATCATAGACATTCATCCTTTTATTTCCTGCAGAAGAGGAAATAAATAGAAAGCATTACATTACGGAAGCCCGAAAATGGGTATAAATCTATGTGAGCTTCTTGGTGCCATTGTAGGAAAACCATTGAATTGCAAACTGAAATAAGAATGTCAATCAACCCGTGTGTGTGTGTTTGTGTGTGTGTGTGTATGTATGTGTTTGTGTGAGTGTGTCAAAAAGACACCTGGCCTGATAGATATCTTCAGTGAATGCCTGATGGATCAGTGTTACAGAAGCTCAGCCTTGCTCTCCTCAGGTGAGTGTGCCCTCCCACACCTGTCTGGTTATGGCTTCTTCACCTGTCTGCTTCTGACTGACTGGGAGCATATTATGATCTGGTCTTGGATTCTCATCATATAGCTGGGTTTCTGGTACATAGTAGGTGCTCAGTAAATACTGGACAAATGTAAGAACAAGGTCATACCATCTTAGCTTGCTGTAAATGTCCCCTTGCTGCTGTAGCAAGCATGGCCTATAGTTGTTGATTTCCTCTTTTTAAAAAAGAACATCTGTAAGGTGCTGTGTGCTTTATTGGATATTTTTTACATACACAGTTTAGTTTTGTTCTCATAAGAATCCTGTGAGGAAAGTACTCTTACCACTTTGGCAAAGGAGGCTCCTGAGACTCGGAGGTTGAAGAATTTGCTTAGGTCATGCGACCAACTAGAGACAGCACTAAGAATCAGTTCTGGTCTTGGATTGGTTACTGGGCTTTAAAATTTTTTATTTAACTTTTGAAGTTCTTAAATTCATCATTCCCAACTATACTGTAGCCACTGTTTTGAGAGCAGGCACCAAGTATAATATTTCTTTGAAATTCCCACAGTACCAGGAGTAACAGATAAATAATTACTGATTGATCCCATAAAAGGCTTTGATATCAGACAGCTGACCAGTCTTATGACAAGCTTTTCTCTTTGAGAAACTTCAGATCCACGAGTTGGCTCCAGTTCAGAGGGATGGAAACAAATACTATGTTTGCGGACAGGATCTGGCATCAAGTCTGTAACCCTGGAAACCTGCTTTGCCAGTAATAGTGAGCATGAGTCAAGTTCATAGTTAAGGTTCTTAATACTTTTTAACCTCTGTGCCCTGCATACACAGAGAAAGGCAGTCAGCATGGATTAAAGGAGCCCCAATTAACCCCTAAATGTTCATATTTGGTCATTGCACAGAAGTGGGCTGCCAGGTACTGAAGATTAACTGGTCTGGATTATCTGCCTGGCCAGATTAGCTGGCCCAAGTTGAAGCAGCTGAGTGTCTCTCAGCTGAGTGGAGCTAACCACAGGTCAGGGCAATGGAAAGTTCTGTGCCAGGTAGAGGTCTTGAGAAAATTCTGTTCTATGTTGCATTATGTGAGTGTACTGGGCTGCTCAGGCTGCCATAAGAAAGTACCACAGACTGGGTGGTACAACAGACATTTATTTTTCTCACAGTTTTGGAGGCTAGAAGTCCAAGATGAAGGTGTTGGCAGGGCCGATGTCTCCCTAGACCGCTCACTGTCTTGCAGATGGCTATATTCTTCCTGTGTCTTCAAATTCTTTTCCTCTGTGTGTGTCTGTTCTAATCACCTCTGCATATGAGGACACAAGTCAGGGTGGATTAGGCCCACCCTAATGACCTTATTTTAACTTTATTACCATTTTAAAAAACCTATCTCCAAATACAGTCCCATTCTGAGGTCCTGGGGGTGAGGGCTTTAGCATACACATTTTGGAGGGACACAATTCAACCCAAAACAGTGAGATCATTGTCTGGTTACCAAAGAGGGCTTATCATAGATCCCCGCTCCATCACCCCCCGCCCCAGCAGTCACTGTGGCATCTGATATTGTAAAAGGAGCTCGTTTCCTGTCATGGCTGGGTGGGCTACAATTCAGAGGCCTCTTAACAGACTTTGACTAGGGGGCCTAGAATCAGAGTTACGCCCCAGGACTTAATATGTAGGATAATTCTTATCTCGCAAATCAGATAGCTTTTGAGAGTGAGAGAGAGAGAGCTATTAATAATTATATGGGGTCAACAGATATAGACTAGGATTGTCTGGGAAACTGGGTAATTGGTCTTATTAATAAATCCTGTTAGCGTACTTTTCTGTTCTCCAAAATTCTACACTGAGTTACGTCAGCATATGACTTGCTTTTAATACAGGAGAACTTCTGATTCATTGTTACCGACCGCAAGATATGCTTTGCCATATTAGAGTTCTTAGTGGCAGGCAATAGAAAACAATTCTGGCTGCTCTGAGCAGAAATAGAATTTACACAGAGGATATTTAGTGACTCGCAAAATCTGTAGGAGGGCCAGAGAAACAGGTCATGGGACAGAGCCAGGAACAACGCCCTGAATCCCTCCACAGAACTGCTCAATGAGTGCCTCATGGGGTCCTCAGCAGTGTGTGGTATTGATACTACACACCCTGGACTCTGGGCATGGCCTCTGGACTGGACAGCTGTGCTGGTCACTCTGCTTCCTCCCTTGGTCTTTTACATTTTATTCTCTGCACGGCAGCCAGTGGTCTTTAAAAAGTGCAACTCATATCATTTCTCTCCTCCTGTGGCTTCTCCTTACATGTGGATGAGCTGGCCTCTCCCTACCCCCCATCCTTGTCCTCTTTGTGTCCCATGGATACTAGCTGCTCCCACCTTAGGGCCTTTGCACTATTGCTGTTCCCTCTGCCTGGGACTCTCTGTCCCAGGGTGGCCAATTTCTTCCTATAACTCAGGTTTCTGCTCAGATGTCACGTTCTCAGAAGGGAGGCCTTTTCTGATCGCCCACCTGCCACGCGCCTCCAGTCACTATAACAGCCTGCGCTGTTGTAGCATTTACCCGAAATGTTGTTCATTTATTTGTTTACACGTTGGTGTCTGTTTCTTGGTTTTAGAATAAGTTTTCTATAAACGAAACTGTCCCTTGCTGTCCCCTGCCCCAAAATACTGCCCAATACAGCTAAGTGCTCAGTATGTGTTAAAGCTCTTCTTCTACAATTGTTTGCTAAATAAATAAATGAAGGGGAAGCACTTACCAGAGAGGACGGAAGGGGACTTTGTGTATCCCGAGGCAAGAAGAGGGGATCACACACTTCTGTGTTTCCCTTCCTCATGGGAGTAGGAGTGAATAAGCTGATTTTAAGAGCCCAGGATTCATATTTTTTTTCCCAGAGGGAAGGATGATTACGCTTGCCTCACAAGACAATGATAGCGTAAATGATAACAAAGGTCACAAGATGTCTAGTTTATGTTTTTTGCTTTAAAGATAATGTCACTGGCACACAATTATGAGGTATTTTACAGAATCTTGATTCTTCAACTCAACACCCCTTGTTCTCATAATTTAATTGCTAACATGGTATCTCTTTGTCAAGCAGGAGGAGATAACTTCAGAGTCAGGAAGAGAATTTATGAGTTTGTTCTGCAGAAGGGAAGAGTGTCTCCAAGGTTGCCATGACCAGCTGCTGGCGTCCAGGAGTCTGATGCGAAAAATATTATCTAAGACTGAAGAAACACAGACTTCTCTCTCGGCTCTCTGAAGGTCCCCCTCGTACACTCCCTAGATGCATAAAAACTCCACTGCTGCTTTTTGGGAAAGACGGATTTGAGGTACCGATAGGTCTCACATCTTCTCGGTTGGCACCTTCTCAATCAATAAACCTTTCCTTATTCCAAACTCTGATGGTTTGACTTTTGGCCTTTCAAAGTGTGGGGCACACAGACTTTGATTTGGTAACAGACCTGCCCAGACAGTCATGAGATTTTCCTTCCAGTTTTGCTACTGTGATATGTGTGCGATTTCTCTAATGGCCAGAATGCCCCTTTGAGGAGTAGTAGCGGAGTGGGATCTGTGGGTATTGCTGTTTCCTCGATAAGATGCAATCTACTGCTAATATATCAAAACATCACCTCTAACCCTTGATATGAGCCATCTCAGACTTCTAAACCCAACCTGCTCAGGCACACCCAGACAAGCTTTTTTCCTTTCTCAGGCCTTGGATTCAGCATCTCAGCTTTTCTGGGACCACAGTGGATATTTCGAGGCCTGGGGGACACCTTCAATTCTGACTGCTTCTTTGGACCAAATGGGGTCTTATTTCCCCACATCTCTGTATCTTTCTGATATTTACACTTCCCAGCCTCTTCCTTCTGGACCCTCACCTGGAAATTTTCTAGCAACTTAGCCTGAAACTGTAAGTTCCATTCATGCAGAAATTGTGTCCATCCATCATTATGTCCCCAGCACCTAATACAGTACCTGGCATAGTCCTCCCCAAGTAAAGAATTAAAGGAATGAATGCTCTCCTACCCTCTGGTCTCCAGTTCTGACTCCAAGCAGTTTCCTTTCACATAACTATTTGCGGGACGGGATAGGTTTCTGTTTTACCCATGGTGATGTTGTGTGGTACTAGACTTTAGTCCAGTGAAGGGGCACAACATGGTACTTGTAAAAACCTCAGTGATTGTAGGTTAGACATCTATAACAATTGTAATTTTTGGTTGAATATACCAGCCATCACTTCAATCAGTGGTTCTCAGTTCTGGCTGTACTCTAAAGTCACCTGAGGTGGATTGATAGCTACAGATGTTGGGTTCCCACGCAAATCAGTGGAAACGCATATCCAGGGTTTGAACTTTGGCTGTCTCTATAGGTAATTCTTTAGCCCACTGAAGTAAATGAGAGTGGGATTGCCATGCTCTGGTGTGTTGGTTACTCTAGGAGCATCTTATAGAAAGCTTGAGAGTGGCTGGGTTGCTTCTAGTAGGCTTTATGAAAACTGCCTGATGTCTTAGAACAGTTGTTAAAATGGAGACTCCAGAACCCCATTGGAATGCAAATTCCCAGATTCAGTCCAGAGCCACTGAAGCAGAAACTCTGGACAATGGCATCTGGCCATCTGCATTTTAAGAAGCCCTCCAGTGATTCTACTGCAGGCTCAAGTTTGAGAACTGCAGCTTTAGGACAAAGGGTACATCTATTGCACCTGGAGGAAGTCTGCTTCCACCTCAACCTATACTGTCTTGACTGGGTTATTATCAGACCCGAATCCATTCATGCACCCAATATTAATCGAGTCTCTACTATGGCTAGGTATTATTCTAGGCCTGGAGATGCAAACATGAGCAAATCAGACAAGATCCCTGTCCTCATGGAACTCATAGTTTGTTGGAGAGGACAGATATTATTTCAAAATAATATCCTCATATATAATAAACAGTGAAAGCTGCTATGCAAGAAAAGAATAGCTTATGGAAGTCTTGACCTAATTTGAGAAGACAGCCTTCTCCAAGGATGTGACATTTGAGATAGGACCTTAAGATGAGCATGAGTTAGTAAGTGAGGGATGTTTGTGGGAGAAGAGAGAGATTCAGATGTGGGAAGGACATGCACTAAGGCTGTGCGGTGGGGTGACGGCATAACACAAGGCACTGACATAGGCCAGTGTGGTGGGAGCCGGAGGGCTGTAGATGGGCAGGAGAGCAGGGAGTAGCTATAGTAGTGGCTATAGTGCACACACACACGCACGCACGCACGCACGCACACACACACACACGTAATGTAGGAGCTCCAGGCCAGGAACCTGTACCTGGGATATTCCAGGAAAACCACTGGGGAGGACCAGAGGGATGTGACATGCCATTCATCACTCAAAGGGCAAGGAAGCTTCAGCAGCGGGGGCGCTGGAGCTGCAGGAAAAGGCCCCGGCCAAAGGCAAGCAATGTTTTATGCCCATAAGCAGAGGGAGGGGTCATCTCATTGTGGGAGCAGCCTCCTTCTCAAGCAGATGGGAGTAAGATGTGCTACTCGGTTGCAGGAGAAGATAACATCCATGGGAGCAGCAGAAGAGATCCTCGGGAGCAGGCACTGCCAAAAACCCTTTGTGTACTGCCTTCCTTGGCTGCTAGCCGGGCAGCCAGCAGTCTTCTGAGTATGTTTTGAATTAACCCCACAATGCACACACTATTTACAGTATATATGTGGTAGTATATATAGTGGCGATAGCATATATTTAAATATGTGTAAACATAATATACACACATATATAAATATTGTATATTATGTATATGTATATATAGAGTATTATATACAGTGGCTATAGTAGTATGGCCACTGGGTCTCTGTGGCTACCTCCTCCTCAGATCACAACTTGTCATTATGTCCTAGATATGGTTTTGTATCACTGTTAACTCTACAGCCTTGTCGCCACCTTGGAGCTTTTCTTCCACCAAGTTCACCTCATTTTGCAGTAATGACAGCCCCTAGGAAAAGCACAGATTGGATTAGCGCATGGTACTGTTATTTTAGCACCCTGGGGATTCACAGCTGTGACTCGCAGCTGTGACAAGCTGGTTCAGTCCAACTCACTTTCTTTAAATCAGCAATGACTTAAACAAACTTAGCCCTATGCCTAGGAAATTTAGCTAGAGTCAGTGCTCTGAAAACTAAAAGGCATGAGACAAGAATGAAAAAGTTCATGGTTCTTGAAAGCTAAAGCTGAAAGCCAGAATTTATTGATTTGTCTGTGTAGCCCTCTCAAGCTCAAATTTCTCACAGAAATTGCGATTCGAAATTGTTTAAATGCAAATGACACAGTATTCCAGTTTCCCTAGAGAATTTCACTTTATCATGAGACTAAGTTTGTGGATCTATTCCTCACATAGTATTTCAAAACTTCAGTTCAAAGCTATGCATTTTTTTAGCTCCTCAAAGGAATAAGGTGCAACATGAAATTCGTAGAGAATTCCTTACCGAAGTCACAGGGTAACAAAGGAGAAGTCACATGTTCCCAGCGGCCCAGGAAAGACACTCACTGAGCAGCTGAGTAAGGCGTGATGTAAGCATGTGGGAGGGAGAGGTTAATTCTGACATGTGTATGTGGGGAAATAAATGAAGCAGCATTTCTTTCTGGAGACAATAGGGAACTGGGTCTTCTCAGACTTTATTCGTTGCTTTGAGTTGCCTTTTGGACCGGGAAATTATGGAGAGTAGGTGAGGAAAGTACACCAAAAGGAAATGCTTTGCCTCTGTACTTGAGAGAAACGGTAATGTCAGTGAGGAGAACAAAACCAAATGGGGTGAATCTGCATAAAGATGTTAAAACAAAAAGGAGCTGGGAAGAGAAAAGGTAGGGATCACTGTGGATGAGCTGGTTTGAGAGGGCTTCTCTGCAGGGAATCACGAAGTGGTGTAAGACAGATGGGTAGAAACACTGTTCCAAACTTGTTTAAAATAACAAATTGGCCAAAATGGTGAATTGGTAAAAATGAATTATCACCGTTTTTTCTCAGACATTGATAATTTTATTTTGCTAGAGGAACAATTCAGCAATATTTTATGCGTTAAGCATTTCTGCTCAGCATATTTTCTAGAATATTGAAGGTTTTAAATAGCTTTGGATTTTATTACTTTTATAATATTTTATTTCCAATTTATTTTCAGGCATAGTGAATCTTAATTGCTAGTCAGTGGTTTCATGAATTCTTAAAAGTTTGCATTTAGCAGTTAATGAATTTTCTATCTGAAAAAAACTTGTTAAAAACTAATGTTTCTATTCACCTGCTCAGATTTTTGTATCATCTATAAAACTCTTGAATGCATGTATAAAAGCAATTTTGTCCGTTTACTAAGTTATTATTTTAAATCATTAATTCATTTTTAATCAAGACAGCTGTCTTAGTTTGCTTGGGATCAAGGGTTTCCTGGGACATGGAACTTTCAGTGCTAAAACTGGAAGAGTCCTAGGCCAACTAAGATAGTAGTCACCATAGGCAGCAATGCCTTCAGGACAGAGGTGACCAGCTCTCCCTCGGAACATCTACACATTTCTTTTACAATGTCATGTTTTGGCCCCACCAAGAACACATTTTCTGGCCTTCCTTGCATCCAGGTGCTGCCATGGAACCAGTTCTTATCGATGGCTGTCATGTGGGCAGAAGTGATGCAGGAGCAGATGTTTTTCTACATTCTCCTCTTATATTACCTGGATGTTGACACCCATGGCCACCTTGTAAATGCCATGAATTGAAGATGGCAGAGCCACTGTCAACTTGGGTTAGTGATTGACTACATATGGCCAAGGACTCCCATCATCCTTTTTACTGCCATTGTCATGAGGCTTTATGCAAGCAGGGCACAAGCTTCTACTGGGTAAAGCCAGTGAGGTGTCGCGTTCCAGTGGCTGGTGCTCTCATAATTAGTATAGCTATCCGACCTCTTAAGGTAAGCATTTATATATTTATTTATATATATTTTAACCATTTGGATTGCAATTCTCTTAAAAATAAAAAGGCTAGTGGCTTTTAATATAAAAAATTTAAAACTATTTTATGATATTCTATAGTCACCATTTGATAGGACTTTTGCTGTCAGATTTGGAGACTGAAACTCTTCTATATAGATTCAGGCTCAGTCTGAACATTGGCAGAGAATTCTTAGAACAAGAGCGGAGAGCATATCAATGACAGAAAGGCCCACTGGCAGATTTCTTGTCTGAGAGAGGCTGGGATGAAGAAAGGATATGTGACCACAGTAGGTAACGGTCTTTGTTCTGTTCAACCTACAACATAATATATTTATTATACCTTACCCCAGGCTCATGAAAACTATATGTGAACTGCATCTTGACTCTAAACCTACGATGTCTCTAGAAAGCTAAGCAGAGCAGCAGTTCTGTAAATATCGAGAGCATCAGCAGTCATTTTGTCAATTAGAATTTCACTCAGATGCTTTAAAATCTGGGAATAACAGGGCTTACTTTTATGAATTAGATAAGATCATGTATTATAAAATACCTAATAATACCTGATACTTAGTAGATGTCCCCAGAATCTTATTTTCCTTCTTTCTTTGCAAAAACAAAAGTAGCATTAATTTTTTTTCTTTTTACTCACCTGATTAAAATGTTCTAGTGTCGTGTATCAGTCTGAGTCCTTGAGAAGCAGATACACTGATATCAGACATTTAGGAGATTCATTAGGGGAAATATCTGTGAAGAATAGGGGACAGAGGGAGCAGGAGTTGGGAGAGCCTTCTGACTGTGATGCTGTCTGACACCTGGGAGAGGAGAGAAGGAATGAGAGAGGGTTGGGTAGGAAGAGCTTGAGAGTTTGGTGCAGCTCTGAGAAGGTCTTGGCCAGCCAACAGGGAGCCCATTAAAGCATCTTGCATGGGGAGGGGTGACTCTCCCATTCTGCATAGGCTTTGTCTGGGAGCAGCCCAGGGAGAAGATCATGGCCTCCCGTGAGCTGCTTTGCATCCTAAAGGTGCAGAAGCAGACAGCCAACTACATTGCCTGCAGCAGCTGCTCTCTGGAATGGAGAATTGAATGGTGCATTCTCACAGTTGCCAGATACATAGGGAGCATTTCCTCCCCCAAATGTGCGTGCATGCACACGCACTCACCCCAAAAAACCTTTATTTCCAGATTATAGCTAAAACCAAACCTTCAGTAGCTGAACAGAAAAAAAAATGGTGAAAAATCTTGCTAGCAAAGATTGGATTTTGTTGAACCAGTAGGTGGGAAAAGCCTCCCATGTAATAAAATTCAAAGCAGCACAGCAGCCTGGGAATTCAGGGCCCCTGGGCACACGCTGGGGTAATGTCAAGTCCTACAGATGAGACTGCAAAGTGTGTCACTCCGAGAAGATTCTATCACTGAGAGAATTAAGTCTTATAATTAATTCTCTGCTTTTAAGATATGAAATGAGAAGTGCATGGAAGCCTTCAGCATGTTGGGAGAGTGACAGCACTTGAGGATTAGCAGACTGAGGAGGAAGAATATTTTGGTGGGAAACCTATTTTTGTTTTCTGTGCCCTGAGAGACAAAGATTTAAAAGGGAGGTGATGGGGGATTTAGAGACCTGGGTTTTGTTTCCAGCATTTTTACTGGTTCAAGTTATAGACTGATCTGGATGTCAGAATCTTTAGCATAAAAATGGGAGTCGCCCTGTGCTGCCAGTTCTTATCTTCCCATGAGAGATTGGCAAATCCAAATTTTAAAATGATCATGCATCCCAAATGTGCATCCAAGTGTTCTGGGGCCTGAAGCTTATAAATTTGGGAAACTTTTTTAGAAAAAGGAGAGAAAACATTTAAAACATTAGGTAAGAAAATGAATACTTAGAAAAAGGAAAGAAACCACAACAAATTACAAATTGACAAATAGTACAATTATCTGACAAATAACACAAAAATCACAAAATCCAGAAAAATAACCTAACATTTTAAGGAAATAAGTACCTGGCACATCTTTATAATACTTTTTCCCACAGTTTTGGGTTGCATACTTTTTGTTCACCTCTTCTTATAACAATCATTTTATAATATTATACCAAATCATCTTTATTTTTTATAGAGAGACTGGAAAGGTAACTGAGCCTTTCTTTTAGCATATTGATTAAAAATATTTCCCCTAGTTTTATTCAGATATAATTGACATGTAAGATAAAAAATTTAACTGGTAGTTAGGATGCATGAAACATGTGACTTTACGTACTGAAGGGCAAAATATTGTGTTATTGCTATAGGTTTGTGTGTTATGGACACAGGAATTCTGATAAATTGTATTTCATGTAATTCCTATAGGAAAAAATAATGTGTGGTATGTTTATAATTATATAAATCATATTATCGAGTATATTTCTAACAAGAGAGAACTTCTATTTTGACTAGGCATCTGTGAGAATTGAATTCTCTGCTCACATTTTTACATGTGTAGAGATTGGAAGGATTTTCCACAGCAAGCTTCTGGCTTGACACATTTCAAATCTTGTTTCTCCCCAGCCAAACAGGTGCCAGAGGACCTGTTCTGAATGACAGTATGACTCCCGGCTCATGAGCTGATAGGAACCTTCCTGGAAGACACTTTTAGTGCTGTGACACCAGCCATGACTTAACTATACATGGAAGAGACTGGGAAACTGCACATAAGTATCTCTCACTAGACCCAAATAAAATGTATCCCAGGCTTGACTCCCCCTCAGTGGTGTCCCTGAGGAGAATGAATGAAGGGGAAGCTGGAGTGGAAGGGACATCAGTGTTAATAATTTGTGGGTAAAATATCTTACTTTAGTAAATATACCCAAGTATCTGACCATGTGGACATGTTGCCAGGGAAGGAAGGGCCTGAGCAAGTGAGGGGCCCTTCTCAGTAAACTCACGTCTCCTGAGGGCTGAGGGGAAACTGCTCTGTCCAGGGGAGATGCCTGTATTTTGAAGTGAGACTAAAACCTCATGCACTAATGTGCAGGCTGTTTCCTCTTCACACAAAATGTTTCTGAAAAACTTGCAAGAAAGTTGACCGTGAGAAATTAAGTAGTAGATTTATGAGATCTATGGGCAGAGGAGATTTTAAAGGGCTCAAAAATAATTAAATCCCAAGTTATACATTCTTTTTTAAGTATAATCTGTAATTTAATTTATACTGTATTTTTAGAAAAGACATTACATTCATAAGGTTGCAAAATTAAAAAGGCACAAAGAAGCATACATTAAAAATACTTTGTCTCATTTTTGTGTCTCCAACACCCAGGGTTGCCCTCCTGAGGCAAGCAATAGTACTGGTCTATTGGGTTTCATTTCTATTCATGCCAATAATTACGTATATATGATTATATTTATATTTGCATTTAACTTTCAAACTATAAATGTATGTATGTGTGTTATAGCCTTTCTTCTCTTTTTATTATTTATTTATTTTTATTAACGCGTAATTGATATAACATTATATTAGTTTTAAGTATATAGCAAAATTCAGTATTATATATATTGCAAAATGTTACCACAATATGTCTAGTTAATACCCGTTGCCATACATATTTACAATTTTTTCTTGTGCTAACTCTTAAGATTTCCTCTATTAGCAACTTTCAAATATGCAAAACAGTATTATTAACTGTAGACACCATGCTGTACATTACATTCCTGTGACTTGTTTAGTTTATAACTGCAAGTTTGTGACTTTTGATGTTCTTCATTCATTTTGCCCATCTTCTACCCTGCCTCTGGCAACCACCAATTTATTCTCTGTATCTATGAGTTTTAAAAATTTTTTATTCCACATAAGTGACATCATATGATATTCGTCTCTCTCTTTCTGATTTATTCATTTAGCATAATGCCTTCAAGATCCATATATGTTGTTGCAAAGAGTAGGATTTCCTTCTTTTTTATGGCTGAATAATATTCAATTGTGTATCTATACCATATTTTCTTTTTCCATTCATCCATCAATGACCTCTTAGGTTGTTTCCATATCTTGGCTATTGTAAATAATGCTCAATAAACATGGGAATGCATACATCTTTTCGAGTTACTGTTTTCTTTTTTTCTTTTTGTTTTTGGATAAATATCTAGAAGTGAAATTGCTGGATCATATGGTAGTTCTATTTTTATTTTTTCGAGGAACCTCAAAACTTTTTCATAGTGGCTGCACCGATTTATATTCCCATCATTGGGGTACAAGAGCTCCCTTTTCTCTAGATCCTCCCCAACACTGACTTCTTGTTTATTTATTTTTTTGATAATAAAAATAAACATTTTATCAGTTATGAGGTGATATCTCATTGTGATTTTGATTTGCATTTCTCTGATGTTTACTGATGGTGAGTATACTTTCATGTACCTGATGTCCATCTGTATGCCATCTTTCGGAAAATTTCTATTCAGGTCCGCGCTTCATTTTTTATATAATTTTTTTTTTTTTGCTATTGGGTTGTATGAATTATTTATATATTTTGAATATTAAGCCCTTATCAGGTATATGATTTTCAAATATTTTCTCTCATTTGTTAAGTTGCTGTTCATTTTGTTGATGGATTCCTTTACTGTGCAGAAGGTTTTTAGCTTGATATAGTCTCACTTGTTTATTTTTGCCTTAGTTATCTTTGCTTTTAATTTATTATTATTATTATTATTTTAATAATATTTTTATTTTCTAATTATAGTTGGCATACAATATTATATTAGTCTCGGGTGTACAACATAGTGATTAGACATCTGTATAACTTACAGAGTGATCATCCCAATAAATTTAGCACCCTTCTGACATTGTACTTATTTATTACAGTATTATTGACTATATTTCTTTTGCTGCTTTTAAGATTCTCTCTTTGTGTTAAACCTTTGGCATTTTAATTATGATGTGTTTTTGTATGGGCCTTTTTGGGTTCATCTTGTTTGGGACTCTCTGAACTTGGGATTGTAATGTCGATTTCCTTCACCAGATTAGGAAAGTTTTCTGTCATTATTGCTTCAAATAGGTCTTCCATTTCTTGCTCTCTCTCTTCTCCTTCTTGTACCCTAGGATGTGAACATTTTTACTCTTGATGTTGTCCCAGAGGCTCCTTAAACTATCTTCATTTTTTTGGTTTATTTTTTCTTGTTGCTGTTCTGATTGTTCTGATTTTAGAGTATGTACCCCATACTCTAAATTGCTGATTTGATCCTTCACTTCATCCAATCTATCGATTCCCTCTAATGTACACTTTATCTCTGATATTGTATGCTTCATTTCTGACTATTCCCTTTTATGTTTTCCATCTCTATTTTTATGTTTTCTATATCTTTGTTAAAGTTCTCACTAAGTTCATCTACTTTTTCCCTAAGTTTATTAAGCATCTTTATAATCAGTGTTTTTAACTCTGCATCTGGTAGATTGCTTGTCTTCATTTTGTCGAGTTCTTTTTCTAGAGCTTTGTTCTATTCTTTCATGTGCAACATGCTTCTTTTCCTCCCATTTTGCTGCCTCCCTGTATCTATTTCTATGTACTGGATATGGCGCCTATGTGTTCCAGTCTTAGTAGAGTGGCTTTATGTAGTAGTTGTTCTTTGGGGCCAAATGGCACAGTCCTGGGAGGGGTCCAGCTGCAGGTCAAATTCAGTTGCTGTCTGTGCACCTCCAGGGCCACCTGGTAAGAGTCACCTAGCAATCCACAAATGGCTGACACCCATGCTGGGCTTATAGGTGCCTTGAAAGTCCAAGCCAGAAACCGAGGCCAGCGACCACTAGTGTGAGGCTTGGGGCTGCTCAGCAAGAGGTTCAGGGCACACCAAGGCCAGATGCTGTCTCTTTGGGTTTGTGAGCTTTTGAGAGATTTTTAGGAAAGTCTGAAGCAAGAGCCAAGACAGGCCATTTGTATAGAATAAACTGCCGAAAGGGGCTTGGGTGGGCCCACAACTTGGGAGAGGCAGAGTCTCAGGGAATCGCCTGGAAGCAGTGACCTGTGTTATCCAGGTTGATGGCAACTCAGCTATGGCATGCTGGGAAGGGAGACAGCTCAACAAAGGAACAATGAATACTGTTAGCACTTCTGTTCGGAAAGAGGCGCCCCTTCAGCCCTCATCCTGAAGCCCAAAAACACAGTGTCTTCCCATATGTCTCCTTGAATGGCTGCCTCGGGGCTGGAACTCAGAGCTATTGAGTCCATCAGTAAATAAATCCAGGTGTGGGCTCTTTAAGAGGAATGTCTGCGACTCCCTCAGCCCTTTGTCTCACTCAGACGAAATCTCCGCTGGTTTTCACTGTCAGAGGCTGTGGGGACTTCTCTTCCTGGCACTGGAACCTGGGCAGGGGAGCCCAGTGTGGGGCCAGGACTCCTTGCTCCTCAGGTGAGGGAGGGAGCTCTGCAACAAAGATAATTCGCCTGATTCTTGATTGCCACATGCGATCATGGGACAGGGCCATTTCACTTCTCTGCCCCTCCTATAGGTTTGAGGTGATCTCTTATTTTTGACTCTAGTTGTAGGGCTTCTGTTCAGCCAGACCTTGGGCAACTCTGCCTGCTGGTTGCTTTGTTATAATTTTGGTGTGGTTATGAGAGGAGGTGTGCACAGCCTCTACATTCTACGCCATCTTTATCAGCCTCTCTCTTGCTTGGTCTCTTTTTGCTGCCTTTGCTTTCGAGGTCAAATCTAAAAAATCATCGCCAATATTAGTGTCAAGGAGTTTACCACCTATGTTTTCTTCTGTGAAGTTTGTGGTATCACATCTCACATCCAGGTCTTTAATTCACTTTGAGTTAATTTTTGTGTATGGTGTAAGATAATGGTCCAGTTTCATCCTTTTGCATGTGTCTGTCTAATTTTCCCAATACGATTTATTAAAGAGACTGTCCTTTTCTCTATTGTATGTTCTTGTCTCCTTTGCCATAAATTAAATGACTTTATAACGTGGGTTTATTTCTGAGCTCTCTATTCTTTTCTATTGATCTGCATCTGTTTTTTGCCAACACTGTACTATTTTGATTACTACAGCATTATAATATAATTTGAAATCAGGAGGCACGATGCTTCCAGCTTTGTTCTTCTTCTTCAAGGTTGCTTTGGCTATTCAGAGTCATTTATGATTTCATACTAATTTTAGAATTGTTTGTTCTATTTCTGTGAAAAATGCCATTAGAATTTTGGTAGGGGTTGTATTGAATCTGTAGATTGCTTTGGGTAGTATGGATCTTTTAACAGTATTAATTCTTTCAATCCATGAGCATGAAATACTTTTCCAGTCATTTATATCTTCTTTAATTTTTTTCATCAATGTCTCGTAGTTTATAGTGTACTGGTCTTTCACTTTTTAAAACTGTTCCTAGGTATTTCATTCTTTTTGATGCAATTGTAAATGAGATTGTTTTCTAATTTCTCTTTTTGATACACCCTTATTATTATATAGAAATGCAACATATTTTTGTACATTGATATTTTTTCTGCAACTTTGCTGAATTTGCTTATGAATCTAACAGTTTTTTTGGTGGAATCTTTTGGGTTTTTAAATATTTATACATATATATGTATATATATACACGCATATACATACATATAATGTCATCTGCAAATAGTGCTAGTTTTACTTCTTTTTCAACCTCTTTATTAGTAATCAGTCTGTTCAGATTTTCTATTTTTTTCCTGATTTGGTCTTGGTAGATTGTATGTTTTGAGGAATTTATCCATTTCTTCTAAGTCGTCCATTTTGTTGGCATATAATTGTTCATAATAGTCTCTTATGATTCTTTATATTTCTGAGGTATCAGTTACAATGTCTCCTTTTTCATTTCAATTTTTATTTATTTGAGTCCCCTTGTTTTCTTAATAAATCTAGTTAAAAGCTTATCAATTTTGCTTATCTTTTTACAGAACAAACTCTTATTTTTTTCTATTGTCTTTTTGGTCTCTATTTCATTAATTTTCACTCTGATCTTTCCTTCTACTAACTTTGGGCTCATTTGATCTTTTTCCTAGTTCGTTGAGGTGTCAATTTAGATCACTGAGATGTTTTTGTTTGTTTCTTGAGGTAAGCATTTATCGCTATGAATTTCCTTCTTAGAACTACTTTTGCTGCATCTCATAAGTTTTGATATATTGTAATTCTATTTTCATTTGTATCAAGGTATGTTTTTTATTTTCTTTTAATTTCTTTCTTGAACCATTGGTTGTTGAGTATCACATTGTTTAATCTCTACATATTTGGGATTTTTTTTTTTGTTTTCTTCTTGTAATTGATTTTTAGTCATATTGTTGTAGTTGGAAAAACGCTTGATATTATTTTCATCTTTTAAAATTTATTAAGACTTGCTTTGTGGTCTAACATATGATCTACCCTGAAGAATGTTCTTTGTGCACTTGAGAAGAATGTGTATTATGTTGCTTTTGTATTAAATGTTCTGTATATATTTGTTAATTTAATCTGGTATAACATGTCATTTAAGGCCGTGGATTCTTTATTGATTTTTCTGTCTGGATAATCTATCAACTGACAAATGTTTTATATTAAATCCCCTATTACTGCTGCCTATTTCCTCCTTCAGATCTGTTAATATTAGTTTTATATATTTATGTGCTCTTATGTTGGGTGCATAATCATTTACAAATGTTATATCTTTTTATTTATTGGCTCCATTAGCATTACATCTTAACCTTCTTTGTGTCTTATTACAGTCTGTTTTAAAGCTGATTTTGTCTAATATAAGTATAGCTACGCTAGCATTCTTTTGGTTTCCTATTGAATCAATATCTTTTTCCATCCCTTCACATTAACACTTTCTTATGTTTTCCTGGTACTAATTACCTCTCTTTCTTTTTATCCTCGAGAAGATCATTTAACATTTTTCTGTAAAACTGATTTAGTGGTAACGAACTCTTTTTGCTTTTGTTTGTCTGGAAAACTCTTTATTCTCCTCTATTCTGAATGACAGCTTTGCCAGGTAGAGTATTCTTGGTTGGAAGTTTTCTTCCTCCAGCACTTTGTGTATATAGTGCCATCACTTTCCGGCTTGCAAATTTTCTGCTGAAAAATCTGCTTATAGTCTTTGGAGGATTTCCTTGTACATAACACGTTGTTTTCCCCTTTCTGCTTTTAAAATTTTTTCCTCGTCTTGAATTTTTTACATTTTAATTATAATGTGTCTTGGTATGTGTCTTTTTGAGTTATCTTGAAATTCTATGGGCTTCCTGTGTGTGGATGTCTGTTTTCCCCCAGGTTAGGAAAGTTTTCAGCCTTTATTTCTTCAAATCAGTTTTCTGCCCCTTTCTCTCTCTCTTCTCTTTCTAGCACCCTAAGAACGTGAATGTTGATTTGTTTGTCGGCATCTTATAAGTTTCTTAACTTATCTTTACTCTTCTGAATTCTTTTTTCTTTTTGCTGCTCTGATTGGGTGAGTTCCACTGCCCTGTTTCCAAGTTCATTGATCTTTCTCTGTTTCATCTATTCCGTTGTTGGACCCTTCTAGCATATTTTTCAGTTCAGTTATTGTATTCTTCAGCTCTGTGACTTCTATATGGTACTTTTAAAGTATTTTCTATCTCTTTGCTGAAATATTCACTTTGCTCATCATTCTCTTCATCTTGGTGATCGTCTCTACAAACACTATTTTGAACTCTTTATCAGGTAAATCACTTATGCCCATTTCATTAAGGTCTGTTTTTGGAGTTTTATGTTGTTCTTTTGTTATTAATGTATTCCTTTGTTTCTTTATTTTCCCTGACACAATCTGTGCTGTTTTCTGTGCCTTAGATAAAAGGGCCACTTCTCCCTGTCATGAAAAGGTTGTCTTGTATAGGAAATGAATCTTATTGTTCAGCCTGACCTTAGCTTTGGTTATCTCTCAAACCACTGTGATTGTACAAGCACCTTCTTTGTTGGTAGTGGCTCCCAGTAGTTGAGGGTATGCCAAGACTCATCAGAGTCCCTAAGAGAAGGATCTCAGTCAGCATCTAGATGCAAGCTAATTGGAAGCCGGACCCTCAGGCAAAATATACTTTGCATATTTAAAGTGTGCAAGTAGATCCCTTTCAGGGAAAGACAGAGGCTGTTTCTGTTTGCTCCCTCTGTGCTGAGCCCTAGGGAATAGCTAGCTGGTTAAGAAGTATTTATTTGTTTGCTACAATTCTGTGGAACCTGGAACTGAAGCCTCACTGGCAATCAGAGCCAGGCTATAAAGGGGTTGCTCCTCTGGCAACAGCCTCAAAAGTCAGCGTATCAGACATGTGTACAAGCTCCTTTTAGAAAGACATCAGCAACCTGGAGCAGGGCAGTGGGAGAGAATAAATATGGCACCCATTGGCTTCCCCAGTTTCCAGGGAGGATTTCTGTCTGTCCCAGGATGCATGCTAAATTAGAAGATTGACCCTCAGGCAGCAGATCTTAAAGTATGCAAACAGACCTCTTACCTGCAAAGACTGGGAGATTGGCATTTCTGTCTGCTGCCTTTGTACTGAACCCTGAGAGGCTAGATACACCATGTTCTCAAGAGCCTGTTAAAAACTCTTTCTTTGTTTGCTATAGTCTTGTCAGTCTTGTGAATGAAAAGCTCTGTTAGCTTTTAGATAGGTGTTTTGGGGGATGTCCTTTAGGTGATAGTCTTAAAAATTGAGGCTCTGGATGTTGGCTCCAAACCTTTCACTCTTCAGGGAGAAGCTAGGAGTTGTGAGTTTCTTCTTGATTGCATGTCATTGTGCCAGGGGTGGAGTTTATGGCAAGAGTGTGTTTCAGCCTTTCCCACCAGTTTTAATGCAGGTTTTTTTCCCCATTCATCCAATGCGTAGAATTTGCTCAGCTAGTTTTTGGATTTTTTTAAAAGAGAAAATTGTTTAATGTGTAAATGTAGATTTAATATGCCCGTGGGATGAGGTTAGGTTCCTTCTATGTTGTCATCTTGGACTTGAACCCAAAATAATTACAATTTTATCTTCTTCATTCCAATTTTTATACCTCCAATTTTTTTCTACTAGTTGATTGCATTGGCTAGTACCCCAGAAAAATGTTAAGTAAATAATTGAGATGATAGCGTATTGTCATCTTGTTTCTGACCTTCATGAGAATGCTTCTAGTATTTTCTCATTATTAAGATGGTCTTTGGGCTGAGAGCTAGTGAGTTATTTTATTATCTTAAAGAAGTATATATCTATTTACATATCTATTTCTTTAACTACATAAGATTTTATATCACCACAAAGCATTGATGAATTACACAGCCTGTCTGTGTATTAAATTGAGTAAGCGTTTGATTGAGACATCCGATTTGAAGAGAATCTTCACCAGCCAGTTTTGGCATGAAAAATGTTCCAAGTGTACAAAACTTATGATACATATACTTCATATCACTAAAGAAGCAAAAGAATTCCTTAAAGTATCACTTGCTGTGCCCCACCTGCCTCTCCCCTCTATTTGGTGAGAGACATGCGCATTGCTCAGAAGAACTATTATCACAGGAGAGCAAAGGGGGAAGAAATAGCTGAATAATGGTGTATTAGGTTGCTATTGCTGCTGTAACAAATAACCACAAATTTAGTGGCTTGAAACAATATAAATTTATTAACATATAGTTCTATAATTCAGAAGTCTGAAATTGGTGTCACTGGGCTAAAATCAAGATGTTGGCAGGGTTTCATTCATTTCTGGAGGCTGTAGGGGAAAATCTGCCTTCTTGATTTTTTGACTTCTAGGTGCCGTCCCCATTTTTTGACTTATGGCCATTTTTCCATTTTTCAAAGCCAGCAACATAACATATCTATGATCTTGCTTTTGTCGTCAAATCTCTGTCTCTGATTCTCTTCTTCTGCCTTCTTCGTTCACTTGTAAGAATCATTGTGACTACATTAGGCCAACTCCAATATTAAGATCAGTTGATTGGCAACCTTAACTTCACCTGTGACATTAATTACTTTATGTATGTAACATAATGTATTCAGAGGGTTGAGGGATTAGGACATTATTAGGGGCCATTTTTCTGCCTGCCATAGATGGTATACATTTAGGGAAGGTCTGTGGGGTCTGAGTGTAGAGAACCAAACCTGGGGGAACCATGTGAGGAGAAGAAAAGGTGGTCACCATCAGGGGATGGCCCAGCCTTGGGCATTGTGGACACCAAGGAGCCATGTGGGAGCAAAGCAAATGTCTGTAGATCTTCCACTGACTTTTTTAAAAAATTAAAAACTTTATTTCTTTAGAGCATCTTAGGTTCACAGCAAAACTGAGGAGAAAGTACAGAGAATTTACAAATACTCCCTGTACCTTCTGTCCCCACAGCCTCAACTGACCCTAAGGCTGCCCTGCATGTACCCTGTGCTAATGGTTATTCTTCCCATCAGTGTGTATGGTGGGTGGACTTGATGCCTGCTCTGGTCCTGAGATCCAGATCCTATCTAGACTTCCAAATGAGGCCACTCCTTTTCTAATGGCCCAGAACACTTCTCAGGGCTCTTGAACAGAGGATCCTTAACGACTGGAGTGGGGAGGGGCAGTGGTGCTGAAGAAGAAGCCCCCAACATTGATATTAGTGCAGATCACTCCTATGGTACTAATATCAACATTTAAGTTGTTATTTTACAGTAATTTGTATAAGACAAAGGCAGAACACAATAGCATGTCAAATAATTGCACAATCACTAATGAGCCAATGTGATATTCTGGCTGAATTGAATGATTGTGGCTTGAAACTGCTGGTATAAACTCCAAGTATGATTTAAAGATCAAATCAGGCATGGGAAGGACGTTAGGAACCTCAGGGTATAGTGTGAGAGAGTTTGAGTTGGATAAAATTCAAACATATAGAAGTCGAGGACCTGGCAGGGAATCAACGATCCCAGATGGAACGCTGAGGAGGCCAAGCCCTCTGTTTGGTGATTTGGCCATGTGTAGTTAGGCAACATGAAGGGGTAAGCTGGCTTCAGTGAATCTTCTAAAGAAGCTGTCTTTATGGAGTCCTTAAAAAGAGAGTGTGCAATATCGAAGTGTAATAGAGTTTAGGATCAAGTGCTATTATAGCAAACTCCAAAGGATGGTTTGCAGTCTAGGTTGCACTTGAACTTGATAGCATTCAGTATTTCTTGACATAGATAGACTGCTGGGGGATTAATTTTTTTTGCTACTTGGATATTTTTATTGTAATTCTTTTTGTGGAAAATACTGTCTACGGCAATGCTTTGAACATAACAGTATTTTTTTCATCTTGAAATCTCTGTCACTTCTGAGACAGTCTGGTGACAGTGTGCAGTATGTGCTTTATTACAAGTTTTCTAGACCTTTTTCTTTCTCTTTTATTTGGTGGTGGTAGAGGGGGTCCTTGGGCTATACATGGAAAGAAACGATAATAATTTATTGTCAATCTTGATTATCTTGCTTTATTCGATTTGCCTGTAATCTCTAAGAGTCTAAATGCTTTATTATTTATTTATTTAAATTTTGGGGTAAATGTGATACTTTATTAAACAAAGAAGCAAGGAAAACCTTTGATTTGTCAGGGCACAAAAAGGAACAAGTCATAACTTCTTAGGATAGTTTTAAGAGTCTTATTTATCGAAATGGCAAAAGATCATGGTTTTCATCAGGATCTCGGAAGTCCTTGTTATGTGGGTTGGCTTCCATTGGTGCGTCTGTCTGTCCCTTTTTTACATGGTGCCTCCAATGGGCAGGTCTGAGTGCAAAGGCCTGATGTAATCAAGATACTTTTCTTGATGAAAAAAGTCAAATAAAATACTACCAGCTAGTTACATGTGTGTTGGCCTTTAGTATTTACAAGGCACCATTATATATAATATTTCTCAGAGACCTTTCAAGTAGAGGAAACTATTCAGTGCTCCTGGGGAGTATTAATATACATTAATATGTATGTGTATGTGTGCATACATCTCGATAGCATTTGCATGATAATTTATAATTTACAAAACACTCTTACAAATATATCCTCTCAAGGAGAGGAAACTACTTAATGTTCCTGTACCCTTGGGTATAAATAAATATTAAAGTGGGTTCAATAACACCAGGATTGCTTCCTCTGTTAAATTAGATCCTTTACTTAAAACTTGGACACAAACAGACTTGTAGCTTCACTGAGGACCACAGATATATGCCAGGAAGGAGGCATCATTCTGCTGTTACAAGACAACTCAAAAGCTCTTTCGACATTTTTCTTTGATGTGCTCATGATTTCTTGTGGCTGGGGAAATAGAACTTAAAGCGATAGCTCTTTAGCAAGTTGTCATTGCTCTGCCTGGATTTCCTGGCCAAATTTCTTATTCCTTTTTCATTTTTAAGCCTCAGGTAAATGGCCATTTACTTAGATGCCAGGGAGCACTTTGTGAGTCAGATGCCTGGTGGAGGAATGTGCTTGCCATAGGATCTCTTACAGCCACAGGCACCATTTCTGAATTGAATTATATTTTGGGAACTCAGTTTTCTTGAGTTGTAAGTTACGTCTTTTCCTTCATGTCATCATGGTTTGATAGAGATTCAAAACACCACCAGATGCCCAGTGGGTCTGCTCACATTCTGTTGCTTTTTGGTGGTGCCCACCCTGCACCAGACTCTGTCTGCCTCTTCTTGACACCTGCTTTACATTCAAAGGCCAATTCAATCTGCATGTCATTGAATTAATGATAATAGTAATTATTTAATGGATTAAGAATTATTTCAAATATATACCTTTCAGAGTCTTATATCATCTGTTCTACTCTTATAAGAATTGACTAATTTTAAGGAAATTTGATGTCCAATCTTAAGAGATACCTTAACCATACTTGTGGATAGCCTTAAAACAAAATGTCCTATGATATTCATTTGCTTCTTTCTTTTAGTAATAGAACTATGTGAGTTTTAGCTGAACTCAGCTTTAAACTATAATTCCCAGCCTCCTTTGCAGCTTATGTCTGGCCATGTGACTGAGTTTGGGCCAATAGAATGTGAGTGGAAGTGATGTTGCGCAACTTTCGGTTTCTACTTAAAGATGCTTGTCCTGGCTTCTCTCCTTCTTCTTCCCACCACCTGGGAAAAAGGCAAAGACTAGAGAAACCTTGAAAGCCATATGTTGAGGGCTGTGGGGCTGTCCCATGAACCCCCTTTGCTTCCCTCAGACCACACACCTGTTGACTATAGTGTTTGGCACAGCAACTTGATCTGTTCTTTAATAAAAATGTTAAAAATGAACATTCCTGTTAGAGAGTACACTACATTTCAGTGAAAACTCTGTATGTGAAGGTGGGTCATAAAGACTAGTGAATGTAACTGATCCCCTGCCTTTATTCTCTTCTTTTTCCAATCCATTCTCCAAAAGGCTGTTAAAGGGAGGTCACTCTGCTGCTAAAACTCTTAAAATCCTCTGCTGGCTCCCCAGGTACCTAAAATTTCAAACCTTTAGCATATCAAGATTTGTTTTTCCTGAAAGCAATAGAATTCCTGACTAAAAATAATTTAAAGATTAAGATTTTGACCTTCTTTCATCATAGAAGATCTGGAGGGAGATGTTTCCATGGTTGGTTTAGCATATCAATGATGTCAGGATTCTGGCTTGCCTTGTTTCAGTTCTCTTGGCTTTTCCCTCATAGTTATAAGATGGCTGCAATGGCTCCAGGCTTCACAACCTTTCACTTATCCAAATACAGAAAGGAGAAAGCTCTTCCTTTTCTTTTTATCAGGAAGGAAAATCTTTCCCAGAACCTCCTGGCAGACTTCCCTCAGGTCACTTTGGCCAGACTGAATCACAAGCCTATGCACTAGCTGCAAGCTGGCCCGGGGAAGGTGAGAGGGAAAATGTGGAAGGGAAATTCTATTTATCATACACAAGGGGAGCAGGCACAGACGGGGGGCAGGCAGTTAAGTGTATGCTCTAAGAGCCTCACATACCTTAAAAAAAAAAGGTTGTAAGTTGAAATGTAAAAAATTTATTTCCTGTGACCATGAGGCCTATTATAAACATTCCTTTTGAATTGTTATTGTTATGATTTATTGATCAGAACACAACTGACTAAAACAATATATAGTATAATTTTCAATAAGTAATAAAATAAGACAAAGTTGGCTTTATCGGCAATATATTTCTTAATGCTATTAAAACACGTATGACAGAAGAATATTATTTATTGGTAGAATGGTATAGAGTTTGATTCCAATTGCATTCTAATTTTTATATTTGTGGATTTAGGTATAGAGTAACCTTTTTCACAAAAATACTGATGGAAACAGAAGACATTTTGTAACTGCAAGTTCAATCAGTTCTTTGGACCTATCTGAGTTATGTGCTAAAATACACATGGTGATCTATAATAAAAATTAATAAGGATTGGGATGGGTGAGAGGCATGCTTTTCTCCTGTGAAACAGAAGAAGGGAACATGGGAAAAGGGATCCTTATCACACCTCGCTAAAGGGCGTGCTCAGCTGATCAGCTCTAGGAGGAGGGCAGAGGAAGAGAGCAGAGGTTGGGAACTGAAGACCGATTCCCTCCATGCTCAGAGTTTTCCTTAGAAAGTCTTTGGAGACTCCCCAGTGATACATGCACCTGTTTAAAGACCACTGGAGGATCAAATGAGGTAACATACAAAAAAGCCTTTGTGTGCTATAAAGGTCACAAATGTCAATAATAATATATTCCCTATTTCATGCTTCATTTTCCCAAAATTGTGACTACAGCCCACAAAGAAAAGAAAAGTCTCTAAATACTTAATGTTGTAAGTCCTGAAAGATGCTCATTATCAGGCAAGCCGGTTCCCCACTGGGCTTGCTGAGACATATAATAAAGAAGGTTGAAGGAAGGGAACGAGAGGTGATCTTTTCTGGAGAGTATTGAATGGATGGGAGAAGGTAGGGAGGTTGGGGCAAGTGCATGGAAGTGGGTGTTCTGTGCCCTGGCTGATGTCTGTTCTTCCATCATGTTTGCTGACCAGGTCTAGTCTATGTGAAAGTAGGGAGAGCCCTGGAGGGAGCCACTGTAACCTCCTTAAGTTCCCCATTTTAAGACATATAGAAGATGTAATCTGCCCAGGTGCTCAGGACCAGGAGGCCGGACAAAACTGGGGTCTGTAGGCTTGCCAGGCTGCAGAGTGGGGCAAAGGTGCTTACCTGGTGATGTGAAGTCACCAACCAGAAGCAGCAAGGCCACAGGGTCACTGTCCATGGTTGGGGAAGCTGCATGGGGATGTGTTCTCTGCCAGGCTTGAGGACTATAAGCTAGATGGGTGATAATGACCAATAAAAGGGAGAGAATGACCTCAGTGCTGCTACCATGTAATGACTAAGATTAGAAATGTGCTTTGGCCTCCTTAGCCTCCAACCTGACCCAACACCAGCAGGCCCCGGAAAAGTGATGGGAATATGGGCCACACACATCCCTCCATCAACTCCATGTAGTGCTGCTCTGATATTATTCAGTGACATCTTGGTAGCTTGAAATCTACCTGGCGGGATGCTTTACACCACAAGAATCAGCAAAAATTACAAATCAGTGCTTCTTCCTTCCTTCTAAGTTGGGATGGGTCGTAGGGAATCTAACATCTACCAGCACACCACTGACTCCAAGACCCTGGGACTAGGAGCCTGGTGTGTGGTGGAGGAGAATGAGAGTCACACAGGGCATCAGGATTAAAAAGTAGACAAAGCTAAGGCTTAGCAACCCAAATGAGACTCTGTTAATAATAGAAAGTTTTTGAAAAGCTGTTAAATGGGACTGAAATGTCTTTAAGGGAGCCTACCACGAAGCAGAAGATAGAATTTGGCGTGCATAATGGAATGTTAGAAAAATAATCTCTCTCATGTCTATATTTCATAAATTGAACCTCCTCAATCAAATTGCATATCTCAATGCAACTATAGGTATTGAAAAGGCCCTTTTTAATCAAGAGTTACCAAACGTGATAAAGTGTTGGGGGCCTTAAAGAGTTGTTCCCTGACATGATTCAGTTAGCCTCAAGCTTTTTTCTCCCCTTGGATTTAGCAGTTGTGGCCTCTTGACCACAGAGCAGTGCTGATGGGATTAGAGACTTTGTCTTGTCTCCATCAGGAGTCTTCCTCGCCTGGCCAGGAGAGCAGGCTCATCTCCAGGCTCAACCTCTGGAGTGGAGTGGAGTGGATAGAAAGAGGTGGTCTCTTGCCTTGGCCAAGCTGGTACTGGCTCCAGAAGCAGATTCTGCAGAAGTGACAGGATCACCCTCCCTCCAGTACTTAGGCCATTTCTAAGGATGAGCAGCTGTGCAGAGAATTAATTCTTTTGCAGAACAGAATCCTTCAATGAGACTAATTGTTTTTATAATAGGACTTTCACAGGAAAAGAGGAAAAAAATCTCTCTCATAAAAGCAAATGGATTCTTTACTCAGAATGCACATCTTCTGCCCAGCAGGTACTGAATTGCAGATGGTGTTTTTATATTCCCAATTGGTTATTTAATGAGGAGGGAGAAGAGTCTAGCTCTCCTCTCCTTTCTCTGCCATGAACACTGGCAATGCACTTTCTCTGTTCTTTGCGATTCACTCAAAGGGGGAAAATCTATTTTAAACAAAGTGAAAGATTCAAGATCTGATGGAATTTAAATGAAGAAAGAAAAAAAAAGAAAAGAAAACTACATTGTTTCCAGGCTAACAATATTTTAAGAGCCAAACCTGTCGTTTATAAGCTGCCAATTCCAGGTAATTTCCGGAATATTGAGAAAACTTCTGTATTGGTTAGGGCTGAGCTGGGCTGAAACAGTTGCATAACCAAAATGGGGTCTCTTTTTCTCATGTAACAAAAAATCTGATGTGGCAGTCCAGGGCTGGCGTAGCTACTCAACAAAGCTGCTGTGGACCAGGTCCCTCTACCTTCCAGCTCCTTGCTTATCACGGAGCCCCTCTGCCTGGAGTGGTAGGATGGCTACTCTTCCTCTGGGCATTGTCTCTGAGTTGCAGGCAGGAAGAAGGGCAACAAAGTATGTGATGGGTCATGATCCAGGTTTCATGCTTATTGCTATTTACCAAAATGAGTTAAAAACATATGCCCATACAAAAACCTGCACACAGATTTTTATGGCAGCTTTGTTCACAATTGCCAATTGGAAGCAACCAAGATGTCCTTCAGTAGGTGACCAGATAAATAAACTGTGATACATCCAGACAATGGAATATTATTCAGTGCTAAAAATAAGTGAGATATTAACCCATGAAAAGACATGGAGGAAACGTAAATGCATATTCCTAAGTATGAATATGCATTTAAAGAAGCCAATCTAAAAAGGCTTTATACTGTGTGATTCCAATTATATAATATTCTGGAAAAGGGAAAACTATGGAGACAGTAAAAAGATCAGTGATATCCAGGGAATAGAAGGGAGGGAAGGATGTATAGCAAAGAGGATGTTTAGGGTAGTAAAACTATTCTATATGCTATTATAATGGTGAATGCGTGTCATTAAATATTTGTAAAAATCCGTAGTGTATACACGGCCAAGAGTGAACCCTAATGTAGACTGTAGACTTCAGGTGCTAGTGATGGTTCCATGTAGGTTCAACTGTGACAAGTGTATCACTCTGGGGTGGGGTGTTGATAGTAGGGAGGTTGCGCATGTGTTGGGGCAGGGAGTAAGTGGGAACTCTCCGTATTTTCTCCTCAATTTTGCTGTGAACCTAAAATTGCTCTAAAAATTAAATCAATTTATCTTATAATAAATAGTTATGTTTATCTATTTGTAAAAGTGATGGGCTTGTTGAGTTAGTCCCTTTTCATCGACAAAATAATATATTCCCTAGAAATCCTACTCAGTAGACTTATTTTTGCTTCTGTTATCTGTGCTTTATGTGTCAAATACAAAAAGTCATTGCCAAGACACTGAAGGGGACCAAAGTTTTGCCACCCAAAAATGCCTTTTGGGGTATTGATTTTAAGCTGGTTATTACAAAACAAAAGACTCATAAAGAACCTTTGACCCTCCCCTTTTCTGCCTAAGGGAATTCAGATAAAAAGGCCCCGTTCTGGAAGGCGATTTTAGCATATTCATCTTAGCATGGTCACTTTAGCATATTTACTTTAGCCTATTTGAATTAAGTATGATGGACAGGAAAGATCCAAACAGGGGTTTGTTCACTGGATTCTCCTCTGTATCCCACTGTTTCTGGGTTGTCTACAAAGAATTTGTTTGCCTCTCATTTTCTCTTTCTCATCTACCTGTAAATTGTCTGCTTGAGGTCCTGGACCCCTGCCCCACTTCCCCTTTGTCCAAAATGGCATATAAACCTCACCACCCAATACATCTTCAGGTATCATATCTTATGCACCTGCACGTACAGCCACAAAATAAATTTCAAACATTTCCTTCTGTTAATCTGTCTCATGTTAATTTGATTGTTAGCCCACCTAGGACATCTTAGAAGGTGAGAAGGAAGCTAATTTTTGAGCCCCTGCATCCATATCGACCCTTGTGTTGTCTTCTAGGAGTTTTATAATTTAGGTCTTACATTTAAGTCTTTAATCTATTTTGAGTTAATTTTTTGAGTAGTGTAAGATAGGAGTATAGTTTCATTCTTTTTCATCTGAATATCCAGTTTTAGTACCATTTATTGAAGAGAATCTTTTCTCCATTGAATACTCTTGGCTTGTCAAATATTAGTTGACCATATATGTATGGGTTTATTTCTGTCCTATTGGTCTATATGTCTGTTTTTATACCAGTACCATTCTGCTTTGATTACTATAGCTTTTGTAATCTAGTTTGAAATCAGGAAGTATTATGCCTCCAGCTTTGTTTATTTTTTTCATATTTTCTTTGGCTATTTGGGGTCTTTTGCAATTTCATATGAATCTTAGGATTGTTTTTTTTCTTTTTTTTCTACTTTAGTAAAAAATGCCTTTGGAATCTTGGTAGGGATTGTATTGGACCTATAGGTGGCTTTGGGTGATATGAACATTTTAACAATATTAATTCTTCCAATCCATAAATAAGAGATATCTTTCTATTTATTTGTGTGTTCTTCAATTTCTTTCACCAATGTCTCATACTTTTCAGTGGCGAGATCTTTCACCTCCTTGGTTAAATTTATTCCTAAATATTTTACTGTTTTGATGCTATTTTAAATAGAATCGTTTTATTTGTCTTTCAGGTATTTCATTGTTGAGAGTGACTGTTTTTAAATAGTACATTGTTGCCCCTCCCACAAAAATTGCAATACTGTTAATAAGGAAGAAAGGGAGAGTGGATATTGGATAGGCAATCTGAAGTGTTTGCCACAGTTTCCTCTTCCGCCAACTAGAAAATATTTCCCTACTGGTTGCCTGATACCAAATATTGGCCAATTAGTAAGTTATCCCTTTTACTTAAGTCATTGTTTTCTATTAAAATGAAATATCCCTGGAAAGGTAGCATATAAATCTTACTGATCATTTATATCTCAAGATAAATAAACTGATTACATATTTTTGGTTTTCCTCAGGGCCCATTTGCTCAGAAACTCCCCCGACTGAAATCTGGTACCCTGGAGCCTCAATCTGTGAATGTAGAAGATGCTGCTTCTGGTCAGATGATACGAAACCAAGTCCAATGTCACTGTGCCCTAAGCTTACACCAGAGGCCAGCTCACATAATTCTCTTTTCATGGACATTTGTTATAAATATGGTCACCCAGGTCCTTGAACAATATTCTTATAATATTTGTCTGCTTCTTCAGAAAACAAAACTCATTTTCTCAAACTTCCCCAGAAGCTAAGGCATGGACATGTGACAAAGTCACCAACAAAGGGATGCTCCTATATCAGATCAATGTGAGGAAATGGTGCTTGTGAAATCCATTTTCAGGAAAGGATGGTGGTCTGGCTTTGGGGCAGCATTGTAAAGTTTGAGAGGGCTGCAAAGTTGTCTCACAACAGCAGCCCAGAAGCAGTGGCGGGTCTTTGCTGAAGCTGCCTCAAGTTGGAGTCTGGGCATTGTTCCTGGATGCATAACCCCTAACCTGACTGTTTGGCCCTTCTAGAAATTCAGTGAGCCAACTAATTTCTTTCACAAATTCTGGCTGTTTAAATAAGTTAGTATGGGTCCTGTCATTTATAATTCATAACCCTGCCAGGCACAATCTTACAACTTGTCTTTGTCAGGCCACTGTCCAAAATGTAAGCCTCTTTGGACATCTATTCTTTTTCATGTTCTCATGATCACAATGCTTTGTGTTTTTTTCTTCCCATCTGTGACCTCTTCCTCCCCTTAGAGATTCCTGAAGAAATACCATTCCAGGGTAAGTTAGTTCCTGTACCCTCAGGCCCTCCACCATCTGGCAGAAGTGGAATCTTAGATTCAATCCTGCTCTGTGCAGGGGCTGTGCTTATTCTTCCCTGCCACATACACTTTGAGGGAAGTGTGGGGAAGAGGGCCAGCATTTTCACTCATTTCTCCTCTACCTTTATGGATGACACCTGTGCCTTTCAAGTTCAAATCATCTGGTCAAATTTTTTCATCCATTACATCTTGATGTCCCACTTCACAGGATTGCACATGACTCTCTGACTGTTTATTTGGCTCTCCATGGATGGGTTGGTCACTTATTTTACCCAGTCAGATTCCATTCTTCCAAGGACCAGCTCTTGGACCATATTTCTTCATACTTGAAAGCCTTGCATCTATTACCATGTTCTGAACATAGTAGGCCCTCAGTAAGTGCTTATTTAATGCTATTTTTAGTGGACCTACTTCTTTTTGTTCACCCTCTCCTTATTTTCACAGTTTCCACATTGTGAGTCTCACTTTCTCAAGAAAAACACATCCAAAATACATCACCCAGATTCTCTTTCCAACTAGGGGCAGACATGTGATTTAAAGTAATTAATTAGAAGCATTCACACAGACATAAATGGAAAATGAGCAACGGCGGGCAATGCAGGGAGGTTAGTCTTCTTGCAAGCACGGCTGCAGAGTCCTCTGGATCTTCTGGGGAATTTTAGTGGAGAATATGATATCCCGTCTCAGTCATGTTCTGTGCCAATGATGGCTCATACAGCAGAACTTTTCTGCTAGAAAAATTCCCAGGGGAGTGACGTCAGAAAGATGGCTGAATGAGAGATGTCCCCAGTTTTCTCTTCTTGAAACAACAATAAGCTGAACATCTAAAACTCAACAAAAAAACACCCAAACTACACACCAGCATGTCTGAGCATGAGATCTCTGCATAAGAGTTGCCACAGGTCAGAACCCTGGGTGTTGGGTAGTAGACTGAGAGAAACAAAGAAGCTCCCTCTCACAGCTGGAGCTCCCTGTAGGAGGAAGGAGAGAGGAAAAGATGTGGGGAGTTCCCTGAACAGCCCTGCCTGGGAGAGCTGTGAGCTCCACGCAGCCAGTAGCTGGGCCCAGTCATCAGGACAGAGAGCAAAGAAGCGGGAATGGCAAAGAAACAACAGTTGATTTACACCAGCTGCGGTTGCAAAACCAAGGCTGAGTCACAGCCCCCATCTTCCAACACAGTGGGCCCCTTCTCCCACAACTCCAAGAACGAACACTGATGAGCCCCAGGGGAATCTGAGCAAATGCTACCAAAACTGTCGCTAACACTGACAGGGACTGAGACTGAGGGTAGTGAGCGTGATTAAACATCTATAAGAAAGAAAAAAGCATTATTAAGGGTTTATATAAAGCAGGAATCCAAGAGGCTAAGACACCAACTACAGGAAAACAAAATAAAAACACCTTTCCAACATACAAAAATTGAGGGAATGCTACACTGCGAGGACTGCATTACAAGAAATACTGAAAAGGCTCAGCTCACCGAAAAAATACATAATTGGGAGTAAGGTAACTATCAGGCAAATAGAAGCAGAAGAGTGTAACCCTACTAAGAACAGGGCATTATAAGCTTAAACAATAAGACAAATATAGATTCAAGGTGAATGAGTGGAAAATGATATTTCAGCATTCAGAGAAAAGTGGGAGTAGCAGTACTAATATCAGACAAAATAGGAAAAGATAAAGAAAGATACTCAGGGACACTTTATAATGATAAAGGGAATCATGCACCAAGAAGATATAACACTTATTAATATCTATGCTCCCAATCATGGAGCCCCGAAATGTATAAAGCAATTACTAACAGAACTAAAAGGAGACACAGACCAAAACATTATCATACTGGGGGACCTAAATACTCCACTGTCGGATATGGACAGATCATCCAACCAGAAAATCAATAAGGAAATAACATCCTTAAATGACATATTACACCAACTGAACATAATTGACATTTACAGAGCCTTCCATCCCAAAACAGCTGCTTATACATTTTTCTCTAGTGCACATGGAACATTCTCAAGGATTGACCACATACTGAGACACAGAGATAGCTTCAACAAATATAAGAGAGTTGAAATCATACCAACCATATTCTCTGATCATAATACTTTGAAACTAGGGATCAACTGTAAAAAGAAAGTAGGAAGAACCACAGATACATGGAGATTAAACAACATGCTACTGAAGAATAACTGGGTCAGAGAAGAAATAAAAAGAGAGATCAAGAGATACTTAGAAAAAACTGATAATGATAGTACAACATATTAAAACTTTTGGGACATGGTGAAAGTGGTCATAAGAGGAAAGTTCATATCATTATAGGCCTATCTCCAAAACAAGAACAAGCCTAAATAAACAACCTAATGCTTCATCTCACAAAACTGGAAAAGGAAGACCAAATGAAGCCTAAAGTCAGCAGGTAGAAAGAAATAACAAAATTAGAGCAGAAATAAAATTGAAAACAAAACAAAACAAAAAATAGAAAAAATAAACGCAACAAAGAGCTCGTTCTTTGAGAAGATTAACAAAATTGACAAATCCCTGGATAGACTCACTAAAGAAAATAGAGAAAGGATACAAATAAACAAAATCAAGGATGAAAGAGGGAAAATGATGACAGACACCACAGAAATAAAAAGGATCATACAAGAATACTATGAAAAAATATATAACACCAAATTTGATAACCTAGAAGAAATGGACCAGTACTTAGAAAGATACAATCTTCCTAGACTGAATCAAGAAGAACTGGAAGATATAAATATACCCATCGGCAGTATGGAAATTGAAACAATCATCAAAACCTACCAAAAAGTAAAAGTCCAGGACCAGATGGCTTCACCAGTGAATTCTACCAAACAATCAAAGAAGATTTAATACTTATTCCCTTCAAACTCTTCCAAAAGATCAAAGAGGAGGCAATACTTCCCAACTCATTTTATGAGGCCGATATTACCCTGATACCAAAACCCGGTAAACATAACATAGAAAAAAGAAAACTACAGACCAATATCTCTCATTAACACAGATGCAAAAATCCTAAATAAGATACTAGCAAACCGAATACAGAAACATATTAAAAAGATTATACGCCACTATCAAGTGGGCTTTATCCCAGGGGTACAGGGTGGTTCAACATATGTAAGTCAATTAATGTGATATACCACATAAAGAAATTAAGAAATAAGAATCATATGATCATATCAATAGATGCAGAAAAAGCCTTTGACAAGATACAGCACCCATTTATGATTAAAACACTTAACAAAATCAATTTGGAAGGAGAGTACCTTAACATAATAAAGGCCATATATGACAAACCCTCAGCCAACATTAAACTTAATGGCGAAAAACTAAAAGTCTTCCTTCTAAGATCAGGAACACGACAAGGCTGTCCACTCTCATCACTGTTATTCAATATAACTTTGGAGGTCCTAGCTAGTGCAATCAGGCAAGAGAAAGATATAAAAGGCATCCAAATAGGAAACGAAAAAGTCGAACTGTCACTATTTGTGGATGACATGATTCTCTATATAGAAAACTCTAAAGACTCCACAAGAACACTACTAGAAACAATAAGCAAATACAATAAAGTTTCTGGATACAAAATCAACATTCAAAAATCCATAGTGTTCCTATACTCTAATAATGAAGAAGTGGAAAATTCCTTTTGCAATTGCAACAAAAAGAATAAAATACCTAGGAATAAATTTAACGAAACATGTGAAAGACCTATATAATGAAAGCTATAAGACC
This sequence comes from Pteropus medius, assembly GCF_902729225.1. Classification (NCBI taxonomy): domain Eukaryota; kingdom Metazoa; phylum Chordata; class Mammalia; order Chiroptera; family Pteropodidae; genus Pteropus; species Pteropus medius. Next base: position 9,766,910 of record NW_024350325.1, on the reverse strand, counting down.
CTATAAAAAGTAATTGAAGAAGATACAAAGAAATGGAACGTTATTCCGTGTTTTTGGATTGGAAGAATCAACATAGTTAAAATGACTTTATTACCTAAAGCATTATACAGATTTAATGCAATCCCCACCAAAATCCCATCGGCATTTTTTAAGGAAATGGAACAAGAAAACATCAGATTTTTATGGAAGCACAAAAGACCCTGAACTGCCGAAGACATCCTGAGAAAAAAGAATGAGGCTGGAGGCATCACTCTGTCCAATTTCAAATTATACTACAAAGCAACAATAATCAAAACAGCATGGTATTGGCAGCAAAACAGACACACGGACCAGAGGAACAGAATTGAGAGTCCAGAATTAAAACCATAATTATATGGGCAAATTATTTTCGACAAAAGAGCCAAAAACATACAGTGGAGAAAGGAAAGTCTCTTCAATAAATGATGCTGAGAAAACTGGAAAGCCACCTGCAAAAGAATGAAACTAGACTGTTGTCTATCAGCACATATCAAAATTAACTCAAAATGGATTAAGGACCTGGATATAAGACCTGAAACAATAAAATGCATAGAAGAAAACATAGGAACTAAACTCAAGGACCTTGGACTTAAAGAAAATATTATGAATTTGACCTCAAAGGCAAGGGAAGTAAAAGCAAAAATAAATAAATGGGGCTACATCAACCTAAAAATCTGCTGCTCAACAAAAGAAACTGTCAATGAGGTAAAGAGACAACCATCTGAATGGGAAAATATATTTGCAAGAAACGCCTCCAATAAGGGCCTAATATCCAAAATATACAAAGAACTCATATGACTCAATAACAAAAAAACAAATAATCCAATCAAAAAATGGGAAGAGGACCTGAGTAGACACTTCTCCCTAGTGGACATACAAATGGCCAACAAACATGAAAAGATACTCAACATTGTTAGCTATTAGGGAAATGCAAATCAAAACCACAATGAAATATCATCTCATACCTGTTAGAATAGCTATAACCAACAGGACAAGTAATAACAAATGTTGGAGAGAATGCGGAGAAAAAGGATCCTCGTACACTGCTGGTGGAACTGCGAATTGGTATAACCACTATGGAAAACAGTATGGAGGTTCCTCAGAAAACTAAGAATTGATCTACCATATGATCCAGCAATCCTTCTACTGGATATTTACCTCAAAGACTTGAAAACACACATATGAAAAGATATTTGCACATTTGCATACCGATGTTCATAGCAGCATTATTCATGGTGGCCAGGACATGGAAGCAACCGAAGTGTCCTACAATAGATGACTGGATAAAGAAGCTGTGAGATACACACACACACACACACACACACACACACACACAATAACAGTCATCAACAATACACATATATACACACACACATACATATATCCACACACACAATGGAATATTACTCAGCCATAAGAAGAGTTGAAATACTGCCTTTTGCGACAATATGGATGGACCTCGTGATAATCATGCTAAGCAAAAGAAGCCAGACAGAAAAAGCTGAAAACCACATGATATCACTTATATGTGGGACATAAACCTAAAAGCAACAAATGAGCAGGACAAGCAAACAGAGACTCATGGACATGGACTATAGACTAGTCAATACCAGAGAGTAAGAAGGAGGGGGGAAAGGGGAGGTAGATGTGGTTCAAATACGTGATGACAAAGAAATCTAACTATAAGAGGTGAACACAAGTGTGTGTGTGTGCGTATATATACATATATATATATATATATACACACATATGTGTATATATACGCACACACACACGTATATACATATATATATATATATGTTTTACTGTTAAAATGTATAGCTAAAATGTATTGGATTTCATTAACCAACATCACCATAGAAAAATTAATTAATTAATTAATTAATTAATTGATTGATTGATTAAAAAAAAATTCCCAGTAACAGTTTGGCATCTTTTCTGGCTGTGTGGCAGTCATGCGTGGGTCTCTATCCCTTGCAGAGACTCTAGAATCTGTCTGGCATCCTTTAACAAATATCTTATAGATCCAACTAGGAGGCTGAATTCTGTTGTTTACAACAAGAACTACTTCCAATCAACTGGTGGGGAGATAGTGTAATAATTAAGAGCACGGTCTTTGGAATCAGACAGACCTGGGTCTGTAACTTGACCTAGCTGTTAGCTAGTGGTATGCCATTGGACAGCTTATTTAATCTCACTAAGTCTCAGTTCCCTCATGGATAAATAAATCAAAATAAAACCTTTCAAATTGGATTGTACAGAACATTCAAAAGAAAATGTTTGGAAAGAATTTAGCACAATAACTGGCATATTTTTTTCCTTTCTTTTTTAATAACATTTTTTATTTTTCAATTATAGTTAGCATACAATATTACATTAGTTCCAGGTATACAACATGGTGGTTAGATAGCTATATAACTCACAAAATGATCACCCCAATAAATCTAGAATCCTTTTGGCACCATACATTGGTTATTACAATATTATGACTATATTTCTTATGCTATACTTTTCTCTCCATGACTATTTTATAACTACCAATTTGTACTTCTTAATCCTTTCCTCCCTTTTCATCAATTCCTCCCAAACTCCCTTCCATATGGTAACCCTCAAAATGTTTTCTATATCTACGAGTCTGCTTCTGTTTTTTTCTGTTGTTTATTTTATTCTTTAGATTCCACATGTACTTGAAATTTATGGCATTTATCTTTCTCTATCTGACTGACTCTACTCAGTACAATACCCTTGAGGTCCATCATGAAATATCTTCTTCCATTCTTTTACTTTCTGTCTGTGTATGTCCTTTAATCTGAAGTGAGTCTCTTATAAGCAGCCTATGTAAGGGTCTTGTTTTCTTATGCGTTCAGTCACCCTATCTCTTAATTGGAGCATTTAATTCTTTTTAATTTGAAATATTTGTTGATATATATGTAATTATTGCCATTTTTTATTCACAGTTTTGATAGGTATTTTTTTCTTGTTAAAAAATTTCTCCAACATATCCTGTAATAGTGGCTTGGTGGCGATGAACTCTTTGTTCTAGTCTGGGAAGCTCTTTATCTGTCCTTTGATTCTAAATGATAGCTTTGCTGGGTAGAGTAATCTTGGTTGTAGGTCCTAGGTTTTCATCACTTTGAGTATTTTGTGCCAAGTCATTCTGGCCTGCAAATTTTCTGTTGAGAAATCATCTGACAGTCAAAATGGGAGCTCCCTTGTAGGTAACTAATTGCTTTTCTCTTGCTGCTTTTAAGATTCTCTCTTTGAATTAAACCTTTAACATTTTAATTATGATGTGTCTTGTTGTGGGCCTATTTGGTTTCATCTTGTTTGGAACTCTCTGCACTTCCTGGGGTTGTATTTCTATTTCCATACCAGATTAGGAAAGTTTTCTGTCATTATTTCTTCAAATAGGTCTTCAATTTCTTGCTCTCTCTCTTCTACATCTTGTACCACTAGAATGTGAATATTTTTACTCTTGATGTTGTCCCAGAGGCCCCTTAAACTATCTTCATTTCTTTTAGATTCTTTTTTCTTGTTGCTGTTCTGATTGAGTGTCCTCTACTACTGCATCCTCTAAATCACTGATCTGATCCTCTGCTTCATCCAAACTATTGATTCCCTCTAATGTACTCTTCATCTCAGATATCATATTCTTAATTTTTGATGGGTTCTCCTTTATGTTTTCCATCTCTACTTTTATGTTTTCTGTCTCTTTGTTAAAGTTCTCATTGAGTTCATCTACTCTTTCCCTAAGTTCATTGAGCATCCTTATAACTAGTGTTTTGAAGCATCTAGCTTGCCTCCATTTTGTTGAGTTCTTTTTCTGGAGCTTGTTCTGTTCTTTCATGTGAGACATGCTTCTTTGTCTCCCCATTTTGACTGCCTCCCTGTATCTGTTTCTATGTATTAGATAGGGCTCTTAAGTGTCCTGGTCTTAGTAGAGTGGCTTTATGTAGTAGGTGTCCTTTGGGGCCCAGTGGCACATTTCTGGGAGGAGTTTAGATGCAGGCCAAGTTCAGCTATAGCCTGTGCACCTACAGGGCCACCTAATAAGAGTCATTAAGCAATTTATTGATGGTTACCTCTTTGGGTTTGTGAGTCTTTGAGAGATTTTAGGAAAATCTGCAGTAGAGCCAATAAAGGCCATTTGTATAGAATAAACCACTGAAAGTGACTTGGGTGGGCCCACAAGTTGAGAGAGGCAGAGTCTCAGGGAATCACCTGGGCGGAGGGACTTGTGACCTGGGTGGAGGGACTTGTGTTATCCAGGCTGATGGAGCCTCAGCTATGGAAGCATCTGTGTCTGCATGCTGGGAATGGGAGGGCTCAACCAAGGAACAGTGGATACTGCTAGCACTTCTGTCTGGAAGAAAGCTTCCCCTCCAACTTTTGCCCTGAAGCCTAAAAACTCAGTGTCTCCCCATATGTCCCTGGTGGTTCCCGAGCAGCTGCCCCAGCACTGGAGCTCAGAACAAGTGAGTCTGTCACTGAGTAAGGCTGGGTGTGGGCCCTTTAAGAGGAATGTATGCAACTCCCGTAGCCGTTTACCTCACTCAGCAGCAACCACCACTGTTTTTCACAGCCAGAGGTTGTGGGGACTCCTCTTCCTGGCACTGGAACCCTGTACTTGATAGCCCAGTATGGGGCTAGGACGCTCGTTCCTCAGATGAGGGAGGGGGCTCTGCAGCCAAGATAGCCCTCCCAATTCTCAATTGCCACATGTGGTTGTGGGACCGAGCTGCTTCACTTATCTGCCCTCTTATTCATTTGAGGTGACTTCTTTATTTTTGTCTCTAGTTGTAGAGCTTCTGTTCAACCAGACCTCAGGCGACTCGGCATACTGGTTGCTCTGTAGTTTCGTTATAATTTTGGTGTTGTTGGGACAGGAGGCGTGCCCAGCCCCTATCCACTTTCTTAACTGGTTCCCCTGGCATATATTTGACACTCAGTAAATGAAAGGGTAGTTATTCCAGTGAGGCATGCGTATATTCCCTCTTTAACCTATTAGATTATTAAAAAAATTTTTTTCTGTCATAAAGATGCAAACTAAAAGGTTAGAGATGGCTGGAGGGACTTGTGTTCTTTCTTCAGTCTCCTTTAGAGGTGGTTTTCCCACCTTCCCTGTTCCATGAGATGTTTGGAATTCTCTGGAGACTAACAGTGGGGTCAAGCACTGTCTCTCCAAAATGTGATATGGCCTGTCTACCTGGAATTTGGGTTTGTCACTGGCTCTAATTAGGCTAATGCTACAGTGACCTTGAAGGTAGTAATTTGGATGAGATAGAGGTGTAAGAATTTTTTCAAAAAGTATCAGGCATAATTCCAGCAAGACTTTGAAGCATCGCTCTATTACACGTGATACAAAAACTGCCTCTGCTCACTTCATCTCTTTGTTCTTTCACCACACATTTTCCCTTAGTGTTTAAATCTTTCATCCTGGCCTCCCACTCCATTTGGGACAAATATCCTCTTTGGTTATTTCTGGTTCGGCTGTTTAGAACATGCTGATTTATGGTATCTTGCTAGAGATTTGTGGTACAGGAATGAGCTGCCAAATGCAATGAAAGACATTTGCAATTCAGCAGGGCAGTCTTAACTACGGTGCCATCTTTACGCTGTCTAGAGGTGATACGACATGGGAAGGCATCTCAGATCATGAAAGAAATGAAAAGACAAAAATCCAGACAGGCAGGTTGTTTTGAAGATCCTATGTTGGTTATAGAAAAATAAAATACATTCCAAAATTGATTGCACTTAGCTGAGGAAAAGCTGAAAATTTCAGATGACTTGAAGGAACTCTATAAGAAGCTTTGACTGCAAATAGCCTCATTCAAGAATGAAGTCCACGTGTGTGGTAAGAGGACTCATTCGTCTGGGTGCTCCACACACCTCATCCTTATTGCTTTGTTTGTTCTACTGACCCCTAGATTCAACCTCATCCTACTAGCCCTCTACTTCAGTAGTCGCCCACCTTTTTGGCACCAGGGACTGTGCTCTTATGAGAATTTAATATCTGACGATTTGAGGTGGAGCCGAGATGGTGATGCTAGTGCTGGAGAGTGATTGCAAATATAGAAGAAGCTTCACTCACTTGCCCGCCACTCAAATCCTGCTGTGTGGCCTGGTTCTGGTCCACGGCTCGGAGGTTGGGGACCCCTACTCTACTCCACTCCCTAATTCCAGGTATAACATTATAACTTCCCAAATAGAGCAAATTAATATTAATTTTGTTTTGAAAAATTTATAACATCTTTTGACCTAGTTGAAAATGTCACAGATCTGACTTTTATAAACTGTCTGGTCTTGCATACATTATTATTCCTTTCCGTGCCTGATTGTCCTTAATTTGTGGTGAGTTTTAAAACACTTTTAACCTGAAGAGAGTGCAGAATGCTTTAAGGGTACCGAGGCACAGGAGTGAGTCAAGGCCTCCTAGGAGCACCAGGCACTCCACCAAGGCTTCACCGCCCCATTCTCTGAGGGCCGGAGAGATGAGGAGACCTTGGGAGCTTTTGATTATTTTCATCCTTCTTGCCATTCTTCTTACCCTTTCTTCTTTCCTTCTGCACCAAACATCAAAGTGGTGGGAAGAATTTGGCTCTTGATTAGGGGTGGAGAGAAGGCAGAGATTCATTTCTGTTTCTTCTTTTGCTCACCCCAAACCAGGAAGCTAAGGAGTCCCCTTGCCCAGCGCCCCCTGGTTGCAGAAGGAAGAGCTGATCTCCTTGTCAAATTACAAGCATGACAAAGACATTTCAAATGGGACTATGTGCCCCTAAGGGCACTGACTGAAGAGGGATGGGCCTGACATTTTGTATATTTGACCTCTGTGGAACCGGACCTTTCATTTGTTGTATGTGGATACTCCAGCCTGCCTTCCAAAGGCAGAGCCGGACTCAGGCAGGCGCACTCCTGCTTTCCTCTCATACAAGCAGGATTTTTCTATTTAAAAAGAGTTAGTCTTGTTAATGATCACAATTAAATCAGAGGGTTAGAATTTTAATAGAATCTGCTAATAACTTCTGAGACCTGAATTTAGTCTCAAACAACTATATGCTACTCCTACCAGATTTTTTCCATCAGCGTTATTTAGATGTTCTGTCTGAGAAGAGTAGTGCTGTGAATTGTGCTTACAATTAAATATATGAATAAGTAAATAAAATGCATTAATATTTTATTAACAAATAATGATGAAAAAATAACATATGCTATAGTGGCTGTTGCTGGTTTCATTATTCCTGCTTTGGGGAAGCTCCACTGAAGAAATTTTTCTGCTTGGAAAGACTTTCTCACATTTTGTTCTTAAATTCTTACCACTCTTCAAAACTCAGCTCAGTCGTTACTTGTTTTCACAGGAGTGATTCCCCAGTTCTCCTCAAGAGGAGTGCTCATGTCGCTTGTCACTCACCTCACTCTTCCTTCTAGGTATCTGTGTGTTGTTTCACTTTATCTGCTGTCTCATAAACTCCTTAGGGGAGAATTTGTTAAATACAATTTTACCTGTTCTGATGCAACTTAACAATATCCAGTATATTCATTTAAAGGAAAGAAAGAATGAATGATGACAGTCTACTGTTTGTTAGTTGTATGATCTTACACAATGTCTCCTCATGTGTGAAATGGCGATAACTAAAATCTTTAACTAAAATTTAAGATTAAATGACAGCATGTGTATCAAGTACTAGTACAAGGCCTGGCACATCGAGTTCTCAATAAATGTCAGCTGTTGGTTTTATTGTTATTAACATGGAATGCATTTTTAGTAGGTATCTTGAGGTATGTAGGTACCTTTAATAGGTATCTTTGCTGATCAAGGGCATAGTGGTAAATGAAGGATGGACATAATCAATAGTATCTCATAAAAGCAAAGTAACAGCAATAAAGCTAAAGTAAATTTAACCAGTAAAATGGTGCTTCAGGTTCTATATACAATAACAGGCAGAGTTCCAGAAAGGCCCAAGTGTACTCTAATGCATACATTCAGCACATAAAAATACAACTCGACTTCATCATAAATTTGATCTACAGCCAAGATAACCATGTCCATCATCAAGTAAATGAATATTGTGCTGGTGTCTCTGATACAATGTACTTTTGGTGGTACTTTGGGTAACTTGCTCTTTTAAAAGGACTCTCTTGGTTAATTTAACCAAGGAAGGTTAAATTAAAACCTTATTCTTCTCTGCATTCATTTTCCTATAGCAAACAGAGACCTGGGTAATCACTCTGTGACCCTTAATAGGTTTGGTCAATATCTATTGATAATGATATTGAGACAGTTTCTTTCAGTAGAGTTTCTTTTTTTTTTTCAAAGTAAGTGCTGGATCCAGCATCTCTTCCCCTGATGTTCTCCAGCTTTTCCAATTTCACCAAAGCTACTTTGTATACCTTCTCTCTGGCATCATGAGCTTTCACTCACCTGCCCACACCAAGCACAAGCATTCACCTCCTCCAGGGAGCTTTCCCAGTTCCCTAGGAAGAGTTCTCTGCCCCTTCCCTGCCCACGCCCCCCCACTCCCGCCCCACCTTGGGAGACACAGAATGGTTCTATTTGTATCATTGCCATTCCCTTATTGTAGGGCAAATGTATGTTTAAAGGTTTATTTCTACCTGTTGACTATGAACCACAAAAAGGTATGGCCCTGTTTTTGATCATTTTTATGTCTCTATGTTCTAACAGGAAGGTTTGGGGACAGTAGGATAAACAGCTATGATGCCTTCCTTGAGCTTGCCTGAGGCAAAGTGCCTGTCACATTCAGGACCAGAGTTCTGCTCCAGTGGCCATGATGGCCACCAGCACGGACCAGCCCCAGCCCCTTCCCTGATTTTCCAGTATCGCGTAGCCCACATTATTGTGATCCCTGAAGAGAGTGTGGGACACCCAGTGAAGGCTAGAATCAAATTCCTTATGGGAACAGCAGGTGGGCGCTTTGTGCGATAACATTCGATCTGTAGAAATGAAAGAATCTGATAGATCATGCACTGTAGAGTTGTGGACTAAAATCATACAAATACCTGGTAAGTGCTGAGCGTTTGTGCAGGTATTCATTCATTCACCCTTTCAATGAATATTTATGGATCACCTGCTAGATGCTAGGCCCTAAAAGACAATCTTATGCTCAAAGTTAGAGGTGGCCTCTGCCACATGGAGGGTGTTCTAGTCAGGGAACTAGATAAAATTAATGCAGTTCACGGATATAGATACATAAAGTGTGCATGAAGGAAAAGAATCCAGAGGGTGAAATGGAGAATAAGAGGAATGGAGGGAAGGGAATGAATACGTGTGGGGGTAGATAGATGAATACAGATAGATGGTTCAGGAAGGCGTTTTAGAAGATGGCATTTAAGCTACCATCAAAAGGGTAAAAAGGAGATATGGGAGCAAAGAGTAAAGAGAAAGCATCGCAGGCTGAGGGGACTAGAGTTGCAAAGACTGAGCTGAGTGTTCAATGACCTGCAGGAAATCTGGTGGGACTGGAGCGGAGTGAGCGAGGCGAAGAAAGGAGAGAGGAGAGAAGGTTGGATAGAGATAGAGGGGTCAGATCATGCACGGCTTCGTGGCCTGGTGACAGGCAATCGGGTTTTTACTTCAAAGGCAATGGGAAGCCACTGCAGGACATGAAGTGGGATAGTGACATGATTCAGTGCACAGATTCCATCACCTTCTCTTCCTCTGCTTTTTTTTTTCTCCTGGGCTGTGAATGCACCACCAGCTCCTGCAGCATCTGCTTTGTAACAAGGAGCTTCTTCACTGAACACTTTCAAGTGGCCTCGAAGCTGTGAATGTGCTGAGAGGAAAGCCCGGAGCTTTGAGCATGGAGAGGGGGCAGCACCCATCAACCCGGCCAGCGGCGCCTCCTCTGCCTCTTCCATCATCCTTTGGTCTTACACTGCTGGGTTATTGCACCACATTTTCCCGTAACCTAGTGTTGCAGACTCTGCTAGTTTTCCATTTGATTTTAAAAATAAGTAAATAATTGCACAGTCAATACACGGATGTGGTAAAAATGCAAAGCAAATGACAGAGTTTGGGAACCGCAGGTCCAGGCAACAGCTATAGCTCTGAGATGGGTTCTCGGGGCACAGCCCATCCTGAGAGGACTCTGTTTGCTGGTCGATGTTAAACACGTGGCTTTATTTATTTTTATACATGTAGCCAATCCTGAGGGAAATTTTGGAAGGTCACAGTGGAAATGATTTTCAGTTTGAGGCAAAGATCAGGTCAACCTTGGAACTCCCGGCCCGACCTTGAAAGGCTACAATTCTAACATGACAAACATTAAAGAGAGCAAGTAAGTGTGTTCATGCCATTTCAATGTTCCTTTTCAAATATGTGTATTTAAGCCAGTTGGGTTTGGAATCCATTCAGTTTGTGTTTTTGCCAAGAGTTTTGTGGGCGTAAAGCTTAAAAATAGCTGTGTAGACGTAGGATGTCTGTAGGGAAATGTGGATAAATTCTAGGTTGAGAAAAAGTTCTGTGAGCAAGTGCCCTCGATGTTTAGCCCCAGATGTTTGTAAAGACAAGAAACATTTTAGAGATCAGAGTAGCAGCTGTGTCTTACTCGTGGTCCCAACAGGTGAGTGTCTGGATCCCGATGTGGATATGGATGGCGTGACGCAGAAATATGTCATGGGAGAAATTAAGGACCAATAAAGAAGAATTAAGATTTAAAAAGAGGTGATGGGGGAAATAAAGAGAGAAAATTCCACATGGACAGGCGAGAAAAATTAGGATTTTTCATGGAAGCGTGAAGGCAGATGGGATTGAAACTGAAAAACAAAGTAAACAGCTGAGGTTCAGGTAAATACAAATTTGCTCAGTAACTAACAGCCTGGAGTTTTCTTCCCTGCCAGTGTCTCCCTCTCACCCACCAAAGTACTTGGATTAAATAATCATGAAATGAACAGCCTGATCAGGGCCACGGGACTTGACTTGGGAAGAGAAAATGCAGATTCAGCATGAAAGAAGCAGCCTCTGGGCCTGCCGATAGACTGTGGAGCAAGCAAGTACATCCCTCCCGTACTCACCCATTCAAATCTTATTTATCGAGATGCTGCTTTGGACGAAGGGCTAGTTTGAAGCCTGCCTGCATAGATAAGCCTTGTATCTAAACAGCTCCAAGACTAAGTATCCTGTGACCTGTCCTGGGTCAGAGACAACCGAGTACTGGCACATCACGGCAGGGGAAGAGAGCTCTGACGGTCATAACTAGGCAAGCTTCCGGAAAGAAATGGGGTTTGCAATGGACTTCAGTGGATGGCAGGGTTTTGATGGGCAAAGTTGGAGAAATAACCTGGGCTTTGGCACGCTGGCGGGAGAGCACAAGGTAGGGTTAGTGGAGAGTTAAGAGACCGTTTGGCTGGAGCGTAGAATTGTAAGTGCTACGGTCGAAGGGTGATCATGGCCAGGTGGTGAAAACCTTGAGAGTGTGTCTGGGGACAGGGCACTCTCGTTTGGTCAGCAGGAACTGTTGGAGGGTTTTGAACATGAGGGTGTGCAAAACACTTGTAAAATATTGGCAGTTGTGTGTAGATGGACAGGAGTGGGCAGATGTTGGGGCCATGGAGGCTAGTTGGGAGTCTGTGGTTGTAGCCTAGGAGAGTGATGACCCGTTTCATAAAGACACGACTTAGTGGGCATGACTCTCGGGCAACACGTTACACGTGCAAAAATATTTCTTTATTAAAAATAATAACTAATTCTGACTCAAAGCCATCGTCTTGTATGTTGTTGGAAATTCCACTGTGGTCATACCTGAGGACCTCTCCTCTGAAACAGGACACATCGGCATCTAGGAGAATTGTGTGGCAGGTGAAAATAGGAAAGAAGCCTCCGATCTCTCGTGGCGCTACTGCTGCTGTCCTTGCTATTTAATCCGCGGTGGTTCATGACGTATTTCTATACACGAAGACAAGTACTCTGAGGGGTGAAGCGAGTATTTGAATGCCTTCACTTTCCAGATGAGGAAACTGAGGCACCAGATGTTACAGAATTTGTCTAAGTTTTTACAGCTCGGAAGGAGGGAGCCAGGATTCAAAGACCCTTCTTCTAATTGCTAGTCTGCACCATCTGTGTAGCTGGGGTTGGCTGGAAAGGAAAGAACAGAAGAACATAAAACCTGGAGAGGATGAGTAGTAAACAGGAGTGGGGACAGATTTCATGTGAATATTGAGAACACTCATAGGCAGCTAGGTTTTCCTAGTTTTATTATCTTCATTTTCAATTATAAAATTAGTAAGTGCTTATCATAGAAAACATGTCAAGTGCAAAAAGGAAAATAAAACAGAAAAAATACCACCATGATTCTACTTCCCAGAAGCAAAAGCTATTATATTTTTACATAGTCCTTTATAATTAGTTTTTCTCTGCATTGTTCTACACGGTTTAGTGTGTGAATGTGTGCGTGTGTGTGTGTGTACTTACATATGTAAAGACAATTATATCATGATTTTTAAGCTTAAAGTTATATTGAGCTTTCTCCTTTGTCATTAAAAATGTTTTGAAGCATTATTTGTCATAGTTGTATAATATTTCACTGCATGGGCTCCTAATTTACTTTTCTTTTTAATTTACTAATTCATTTCACATTCAGGTTGTTTTCCTATAATTTGCTGTTACAGATCATACTGTGACAAATAGATGCGCAGGTCTTTACCTCTGTCTTGGATAATTTCCTTGGGATAGAGTCCTGGTAATTGAATTATACAGCATAAACTCTTTTAAGGCTGCTGAACATCTCTTTCCAAAAAGTTTGTACCAATTACTGCTAAAAGCCATGTCTAAACATAAATTGAATATTACTTTTAAAACCTTTGATAATTTAAAAGGGTGAAATTGACCTTTCACTGTGAGAGGCTTTGCCCCTTGATCACATTTATTCCTCAGAACGACCCTATGGAGAAGGTTTTGTTTCTTAAAATACTATTATTAATCTTGCTGACTGAGATTTCTGGTGCCCTCTTAAATTTTCCCCCTGAGGCAAGTACCTCACTCCACCCTTGTCCTGGCTTTGATTCACTCCACTTTGCAATTGAGGGAACCAAGGATGAGAAATGAAGTACAGTGGGCCCTTTGTATCCAGGAGTTCTGTATCCTTGGACTCAACTAACTGCAGATCAAAAATATTTGGGAGAAAAAAAAGTTACATTGTTGCTGACGTGTACTACTAGTTAGGCCTATGAGGATTGTATCTGTACTGAACATGTATAGACTTTTTTCTTGTCATTATTCCCCGAACGATACAGTATAACAACAGTATAACAAATATTTACATAGCATTTGCATCATGTTAAGTATTAGAAGTAATCTAGAGATGATTTAACCTTTTTCCCATTCAGAAAAAAAAAATGCAGCTCGCTGCAGTGTTTCCTTGACATCACGGCTAAGAATGCTACGTTTGCTAGGATTTGCTACATTTTCAGTGATCCAACTACTAAAAGCAGAATGCTGTAAACAGAATGATGTCATTGGTTTCCAAAGACTATAGATATACTAAACAGATGCAAAAATAATAATAAAAGTGAGACATTTCATGGCAAACTTTGAGGGTTAAGACTGTAATCCATGAGTTATCTTGGGGTAAATGCTGTGAGTACTATTGCCAAGTATTCTTGGGGCAAACGGGAAATGAGCTGAAGTATATGGGAGGTTTGTAGGTTATATGCAAATACTATGTCATTTTATATAAGGAGCTTGAACATCCACAGATTTGGGTATGTCTAGGGGTCCTGGAACCAACTTCCCATGGATACTGATGGCTGCCTGTATCTTGATTAGGCTCACACAGTCAGTAAGTCTCAGTGATGACATTCAAATCAGGTATGTATGACTCTGAAACCCTAGGCTACCTTGGTGCTTCACTCCTGGTTTTTGAATGTGCAGGATGAGAGAGAAGAAAACTTTAACAAAACTGAGAAACCTGGAGGAGAAGAAGCTGGTGTTCTTGTGTGTGTGTGTGTGTGTGTGTGGTGGTAGTTTGTTGTGGGTCACGTTGATTTGGGGGCACAGAGAAACCAGACCTGTACACTATAGGATATGTAGCATGCAGCTGAAAATTCAGGTCTGGCCTGCAGAAAGGAGTGTGACTCAATGTGTGGGAGAAGCCGGACTTGGCCTGTGGGACTGGAGGGGAAGGCCTGGGCCTGCCTAATGGAAAGCTCCACTGTTTATCAAATCCGAGAGCAAAGGGTGGGTTGGACCGAGGACAGAACCGTGACCAGGCAGAATTCTTGGGGATGGTCATACATGGTTGAATCACAATCCTGAGCCTACTGCCAGACGCCCAAGAGCACCCATCTCCATAGCTGCAGCCAGTTCACTGTGTCCAGCGAGGACAAAGCTGGAAGGGGAACACTCCTAGGAAGCCTGGGGCAGAGCTGGGGGCTCTGACAGGGACCAGAGGATCACTGCAGGTCTACAGAGTCAGCTCTGGGGATAAACACAGGCCCAGACTGCCACTGAGCTCTATGGCCAAGGAGAATTCTGGAGGCCCTTGCATGGGACAATTTACTTATATTGGGCATGGGAGGCTCACTGTGCAGGAAGTGGAACATAACTCTTGGAACAGAAATAGGACAAGGGATCTCTCTGCTGCACAGATCAGTTTCCAATGTTGTGCCAGGTTGCATTTTCAGTTGTCAGACAATTTCCAAAGGCAGAGGACCTGGCAGTAAACCCGTTCTCCTTAGTCTCTTCTTGCTTCTTACCTCATTAGAGTGGGATTCATCTTATGGGGTAAGGAGGGGTCCTGAAGGGATAGTGGACAGCATGGCCCTGGTTGAATAGCTGGCAAGGCTAGCTGCTGAGAGTAGTGTGGACCAAGGTGGTTTAGGGGGCCTTTGGGAAGTTGTAATAGGTTTGGACAGTTGAAGCCTGTGAGGGTAAATGAAAGTTGTCCGAACAGCCATGGATGGGTGGAGTGAATGGGAGTGGCTCGGCACAGGACTCTCCACGAGGGCTTGGCGCCTGGTGGAAGGGGCAACAGGAGGCCCGAGGGGAAGGGGTGCAGATGTTTCCGAGGGCAGCAGCGAAATGGTCAGCTTGGGCTCTGGTTGGGGCAGGCAGATCTGGAAGCCGGAGGAGAGGGCACGGGGAGAGGGTGGACAGGGAGATGGCTGACAGAAGGTGGGGCAGTTTCCATAGGTTTGTGGGATTGGCAGGAGGGAGAGAGAAGGAAGTGGTTGGGGAAGGGGAGCTCAGCGATCTGGGAGAAGGAGCAGAATTGAGTGGTAACTTGCACCAAGGTTTGGCTCAGCTGGTGATGGCTTGAAATGAAAGAAAGAGAAAAACTGGTCAGGTTGACGTTAGAAAGATGATTTCCTGTCGGAGGGAATTCCGTCCAGACAGAAGTTTGAGAGGTGGTGGTAGAACAGCTGATTGTAGAGAACATTGAAGCCAAACCTTGTCTGCCCAACTGGCATAAGGAGTCTGTGGAGGAGACTAGCCTGCTGGGCAGAGCATGTGACCATTTTATAGCCTAAGGGGAAAGAAAATCAACTTTTATTAACTACCTGCTATGTGGCAGGCAGTATAGGAACTTTTGCACGAATCGTATAATTTAAATTTTTGCAATGATCTTCCAATGTTGTCCATATTTTACACATGATAAAACAGCCTCAGAGAAGTGCAATAACTTACCCTAGGTACACATAGTGAGTGGTGGAGTCAGAATTGGAAGCCAGATCTATTTGATGCCAAAATCTGAGACTCCATATGTAACTGTAGCAAAAGTTAATTCCATCAGATCCATCAGGAGGATACAAAATCTACATGTAAGTGGTAAATAGCAATGATGGTTATCGGAGATTAGTTCCATGAGGGAGAGATGATGTCTCCCCCATTCAATCCTAGGTCCTCAGCACCTAGCCCACTGCCTGACACATAGTGGGACTCAGAATATACCTGTAGAACAGATGATAATAAGCAAATCCACTCAGAGCAATGAAGAAAGTGGCGCAGGGACCCAAATTCCTAACATCTTTTCAGGAATCTCAGTGGGATGAGGGGCTTTATAACTTACCTGGAAGAGCTTCAAAGTGCTGGAAGCCTCTTACCTGGGGGAGGTTAGAGAATTAGGGTTGACTCAGCAACAACACAGCATGAATGAGGATGCAGAAGGAGCCAAGAGATTGGATGGACTCTCCATCCACACAGGCTAGAACCTCTACTAGTGCGTTCCAGGTAAGACCAAATGTTTACTATTATCAGGAAGGCATTTGAGTTCATGGCAGCCCCAAGTCAATCCTTAGAAATGCAGACAGTTTCCTATCCCCCTGCTGGGCTTCCCAGTAAGGCGTCTGCCTTTCCACCTGTCCTCTACTTGCCAAACAGATTGGTCCCACGAGAAGCAGCCAGCCTGCAGGCTTTCTGCTGAGGACGACATTTCCTTCTCCCCACTGCGTCTAGGGAGGCTCATCCAAAGTGCGTGGCCAAGTCCACTTCTCTGGGTCTTGTAAATTCATCCTGCCATTAAGTAAGCTACCAGCTTGGACCAAATGAGCAACCCCACAGAGAAGACCCCTTGTGACAATCCCCTTGTGAGAAAGTGATTTTAGAAATCTGTGCTAAGAAAAACTTGGTTTCCACTGAGGAAAGGCATTGCGGCATCTCCAGTTACAATGAAATAAGACGGTGTCGCTAGATTCTCTAATCACAAATGAAAACTACTGAGCTACTTATGTTTCTCTTTTTGCTTTGGCTTCTAGGAAATTCATCCACAGCAGTTAGGTTTTTCTTTATGGTTGGCATATTTATAGACTCTTTTTTTTCTTAGCCCTGCTTTTCTATTTCTATTTGCGTTGCCTTTTGTCATTGTGTTTTCAGTTGCCTCAATGCCCTGTAGCAATAAGTAATTAGATGCAGAATAATAATCAGAAGCGAAGGGCCTCCTGCCTATTCATCCAGGTGGAGTCTTCTCAAATGGAAAGGGCAGTTGCCGACCCTCCGGGGCACAGCAGCCACCAGGTGGCACCAAAGCTTTCCCACAGCCGTCTTTCCTGAGGCAATTTGGCCTGAAAGTGTTTATGTTCAGCAGGCCATTTCTTGTGAGCTGTGCCATACACATGGAGTGGCTCCTGTCCAAAACGCGCTGGGGACTGGGCAGAGCTGACCTAAGGGAGCCCAGCTGACTTCTTTCAGATGCTCAGCTTATAAGATCAGGATTTCAAATACGGTGAGGCAAGTCCCAACCAGACCAGGCCACTTGGGGGCTATGCCTTTGTTGTCAGAAGCAGCTTTGTTTTTCTGCACCATCTGAGGCAACTGCAGGCGGGCCCTCATCACAAATAGAGAGTTTAAGGAGAGTGTCATAGGGGCATGGGGGAAGGGCCTTTTTAGCTTCACCAAATATTCTTGTGACTTCTGTCTGAAATGAATATGTTGCTCCTAATAGTGGGCATATAACTGGACAATAGTTTTCACACCCCTAAAATAGAAACTGACTATTAGAAAGACCCAAGTGTGCTGACATTGCCATTCATGTTTGCCTCTGTTATTCACTCAGATGAACTACGTCATTTAAAGTTGTTTTGTATCTGGGCCTCTATGCCCTAAATTAGAAAAAGGCCTTCAGTAGAAGTTGGAAGAATGTAATTACATAAAAATCTTTCAATTCATGTTCTTGACCCCTCATGAATCCATTTGTTATAATAATTGTGACAAAAGATGCTTCAAGAATCCATTTTTATTCATGTTGGTTTCTCTTGTTATTTTCTCAAGCCTCTGCAGTACCCGATAAGTTGTGTTCCCAGAAGATTAAGGAGAAGTAGAATCTTACAAGTCAGGAGACATTTATGTCCAGACCAGCCACATGGAGGAGGGTGGCCTGGGCAGAGAGGTGGAAGGGGACTACTCAGCTATTCCCACTGCTCTCTTGAAATTCAGTCCTGAGATCACTGGCCAGAACTGGTCATTGATACTGTTCTGTGGGTTTGGGAAAGAGAAATTCACCACGGTTAGTTTTATTTGCCTTAAGAATGCCTTCCAGGAATTCTGAGTCTACTCAGGCACCTCTTGCCCAATGGACTAGAGAAGTCATTCATCTATGAAAAGCCCAGCAAGGGGATAGGAAACTATCTGCATTTCTACTGAGTGACTTGGGGCTGAAGACATCAGCCATGAACTCAAATGCCTTCCTGATAATAGTAAACATTTGGTCTCACCTGGAATGCACTAGACAGTATTGTCCAATAGGCTTCCATGTGACTGTGCCTCTGCTGTTGGCCCCTGGGCTCAAGGCACATCCAGCACTATAACCCATTTTGTGTAGTCACATGTCGGCTGTCCCCCCATCACAAAAGCTTCTTTGGTGGTTTCCCACTTCACGCTTCCACAAGTGACCCAATTGAGTGGCCCAAAATGATTCTGTAGGGCCCAGTAGGTCAGTTAGGGGCTGCCTTGAGAAGTGTTTGATCTTTAAAGCAGATACTAGGTAGTGTTTAGTCTAGGCCTTCGTGGGACCATGAGCAGTAACTCTGGGGAGTCTTATTTGGAAAAGAGACAAATAAGGGGTGGGCCGTGAACTAGACCAGGGTACTTCTTAACACGGCCATTCTGGGACAAGCCCAAGGAGAAGAAACCAGGTTCCATTAAATGACAAAAAACTAGGGCTCAAATTTACATTTCCTACATTACAGAGCCTAATCCAGGAGAGAAATAATTTATGAAGACCTCAATGTTTTAAAATTGGACAAATTTATTGAGCGCCTATAGTATGCTAGCATCTATCATGACAATAATAATCCAGAAGTCAGATCCACCAGTGGATTGAGGAAAATGACCAGAAATGAAATTTTCTGGACAAGGAAAATGACCAGAAATGAAAGCTAGGGCTCTGCCATTCGTGTCGATGTGACCCCTTCTCCACGGAGTGACTGTCATTTCTGACCATAGCACTGGAGGGTAGGGGAAGGTAGGAGAGGAGAGGGCCTGAATATGGTCTGTGGTGGGTTTCTCTTCCTTCACTCTTTGTGTTTTGGGGGCACCTTGCATTTTCTGCTTTTGAATGGTGTTGTTGACATCCTTTGGGGTCATTTCGATTGAACGGACTGTGCTGAGGGTGGGTCACTGAAAAAGGGTGAGACCAGAGAGCATCAGAGTTGGGCTATAAGGCAATTCTAGCGGTGCATGTGGGCACATTAGTGTACTGATTAAGGATGGTAGCTGATCCACTCATTTACGCCTTACTGACTTTGCTACTCCTGAGCTTGCACCTCCCCCACCCCCATTCCTTGGAGGCTGGGTCAGCCCCTCTAAGTTATTTTTCTCCTCCTCGCTAATGTTAACACGTTGCTTTTCATCATCGGCTACTGACTGTCACAATTTTAGGCAGGAGGTAGATAGCTAGTGGCTTTCTAGGAATCATCTCTGCAGAAAGAAGCCCCTCACTGCTCTGCTCCCTGCGGTTCTGCAGTCACTGGCATGTCCTGAGCAGCCTACTTTTTTGGCCTCATGCGCCACAGCAGGAGAGAGCTAGATTTTTTGTCGCTGCCTGGGCCAAGATCTTAAATTGACCTGTCTAGCACAAGGATTGGCAAACTACAACTCTTGGACTAAATCTGGCCCTCCACCTGTTATTGTAAATAAAGTTTTATTGGAACTCAGCCACTCCTACTCATTTACATATTGTCTATGGCTGCTTTCATGCTATAATGGCAGTGTTGAGTAGTTGCAATAAGGCCATTTGGCTGGCAAAGCCTAAGACATTTAATATCTAGCCCTTTCCAGAAAAAGTTTGCTCACTTCTGGTCTAGAATTATGAGACCATATTTTTATTTACTTAAACTGGAGCAGAATAGTATAATTTGGAGTCCTGGAATATCCAAGATGTTTGGGGCAGGATCCAAGACTCTCATTACAAGGATGGCAAATATGAGGCTTAAGCGCTAGTCTGTTGACTGGTAACAAATGCCAGGAGGGCCATGTTGAGAAGGATTCTGAGGCTGTGTCTGGGTTGGTGTGGGCAATCCAAGAGAGGTGGAAATTGGGCCGTGAGTATTATGGCAAAAAGCACCAGATTGGGAAGTGAGCAGGGCAAATCCATGCTCTTCTTCTCCAAAGGTAAACAGCAACCAGGGACAGGTCAGCATCACCCCCGATGGCCTGGCCCCACTTGGCATTGTCAAGGTTGGAACTGTAAACATACTCTTATTGAAGTGAGAGAGATGTGAGATTTAAATACCATTCACACTGTGACAGAAGCAGACAACAGGCAGGAAGGGCCAAGGTCAGGAGAAAGCTCCGGCTTCAATTAAGGTTCCTGTGCACTCATGCAAGGCTAGCAATACAACCGTGTTTGTTCGAGGGAGCATTTTGTGTAAAGCCTCCCATTTGGAGAAAAGGGGGCATTTATTAATCTGTACAATTAAAATGCCAGTTAAAATGTTTCAAATTATTTAAAAATGAAAAAGGCAGGGTGACAATGCATATTTACTGGAGAAAGCAGTAAAAATGTGGCTCCTGTCATTCATATAGATTAAACATATACAGCCCTTAGACTGTGGTTTTTAAATGGAAGAATCCTAAGACTATCTACTACTATGTATAAATCCTATTATTCTGTAACTCCAACGAACGATTCTTCCTTAGTGATCCAAATAAATCCAGGTGGAGTGGTCTTCTGTAGCCCTTCACTTGTTACAGTGAATGTGTTTTTGAAAGGTGGAGGCAAATCTAGTTTTTGGAACTTAGATCATATTTTAAATGCACCAAGAGTCTGTTACTCATGCTAAATTCTTATAAAGCATATTAGCCACTTTAGTGTAAATCCAGATTTTCAGATGTGTGGTATCAAAGCAAGGTAATACTGTAGTCTGTAATATGTTTACAGCTGTCTCATCAAGCTGTCTTTTTTCAATATATGCAGTATTTGGAAATCTTAGGGTCACTGTTCTCTGGTAATGCAAATCTATCTGGAGAATCCAGTAAGTTGTATATTTTGTTATTGTGCACTAATCTCTCATACAAGCCACTTAGTATCTTTCCCACATTCAACATTTTGGCTTTGTTTTTCCCTCACAGCATGAAAAACTGCCAAATCAGCTCTGGCTGACTAGGTTTTCTTTTCATTTCAAATAATTGTATGAAGGATTTAAATTGTGTAAGTGCACTCAACCATATCTCAAAGGGAAGTGAGTATTCAGAAAATATATTTTATGACAAGTTTGTTGAGAATTTATTTGCATAAAAATGCCAGTGTTTTTCCGCCGAGTCCCTATAAGTATACTACCTCTCAGGTAAAAGTGGGGGGCATGGCAAAGGTGCTAACGATCCCCGTGAAACAGACAATTAGGTTCCAGGCAGACCTGGGAAGCTGGGCTGCGAACACGGGTGGTTCGCAGAGGGGACCCCAGAGGGGCAGTGGGTCCTGAGCTCGTGTGTCTGAAAAACCAGAGCAGAGGGTGTTCAGATGTAGAATTCCTCTGTGTCGTCGTCTCCAGGCCCAGCCAGTGCTGGGGACGCCGGGACGTCTCTGCCGGTCCACTCGCCATTGGGAACATCACCAGGGAGCTCGGGGGGTGTCTCTGTGAGTGAGGTGGCACCAGATGCAGGGGGAACAGCAACCGCTGTGGCCGAGTAGCTGGAAGGCCCTTCCGTGAAGAAAGGGAGGGACGTGTGGGAGGTCTCCGAGGTCCCCGCGCTGGGAGCAGGCAGCGGCACTCCTCTGGGACTGTTGTGCTTGGACCAGTGGTTGCTGCAACTTCCAGGAGGGAGGGGCGTTTCCAACGCGCTGCAGAACCTGCTGGGTGCAGAGTACGCAGAGACAACAGACAGGTCCGAGGAGGAGAGCCGCAGGCCCGTGTCCACATCCGTCTCCTGGGCCCCGTCTAAGTCATCAACGGAGAGGAGGTGGGTGTGCCTCCACTCTGATGCACAGTGCCCTGGGGCACTTGTGTTTGAAAACCACTGCGGTACAGCTGAGGAGGCCGGGGAGGGGTCTTCTGTGGGCAAACAGAACAAGGACTTGCTTCTCTGGAAAGACCCACGAAGGCAGGGGGCGCTGCTGGCTTGTCTGGCAAATTCCTGCTGGTGCCCAGCAGGCAGGCCTACCGGGCTGGGCCCCACGTGTGGACTGTCCAGCAGGGGCTGCTGGCTGCTGCCAGGTGTACGGCTTGGTGTGGTGGCACCTGGGGAAGGTGTGGAGTGAGGTTCCTGCTCTGAGGAGTGGTGAACTCTGCTGGGTTTAGGAAACTTCCTGTGCATCCTTTGTGCCTATAGGGAGAAGAGGGCATGTCCTGTTAGTCACCTGGGGATGCACACATCATGAAACATATTTCTTCATAACTGGAAACTGCCAGCAATGTCATGGCAATAAGGCATTACCAGAAATTTTATTCTCCAAACTCTAAAGTAAAGACGAGGTAGCAGAGCTTGGGGTGATACTAATCAGGACATAGAGGAGATGCAGCCCGTTGTCACAATAAGAATGACACTTCTTCAAGTACACATGCAAGGAGCTCAACAATTAGCCACAAGAATGAGGGGCCGATAAAGGAGCTAAGAATTACCCATTACATGTAGAAGGAATGCTTGAAGGGTTCCTTCTCTTTACCAAGGCATCACTGTTTGGAAAAGTTATTATTGATGAAAGGATGGAAGTTATCAGGACGATGTCAGATCAGATCAGCATGAGACTTGACTCCAGTACACGTGTGCTCATCAGGACACAGCCTAAGGCTGGCCAATGGTTCAGGGTCGTAAATCTTCAATAAGTGAGGGCCTATCAGATTAGCACATATTTACTTACTATTAGGAACCACTGACGATATCTTTTGACTTTGAGACTGCATAGGAAAGGATTTGCAACTATGACTAAATCGCTTGGATGCCCCACAGGGCATGGACAAGCATGCCTCACCCCTTTCATGCCTCACCCCCGTCCTCCAGTTCTCCGCACCTCCCCCTGCAGCTCAGTAGGAACCTGTTTCTGTTGCACGGACCTGGGGACCTCTCCTCCACCTAGGTCTGCTTCTCTTAGATTCTTCCCTTGGTCTGGCTCGGAGCTCAAGCCTACAGGGCAACCTTACAATGCAAAGTTTCAATCAAATAATGGATTTGGGGATAGCAGGTCTGGCTCTGTTTACAAAAACGGTTCTGACTGCGCTTTACTATAAAGGATATTTCCTGGCACCCAGCAGGCTGAGACGCCGGCCCTTCCCTAGACAAGAAACACCCCTGCCTCCTCAGTCAGCAGGAACCTGGTTTTCCCACAGCCACTTGGGTAATTCAGTTCAATGTATGTTTATTGAATACTTGTTACAGGTAAAGGCGAGGAAACGACAATGAGAAGGACTCAGTCGTTAACCATATGAAACATATTTCATCAAAAGAAGACAAAAAGAAATAACTCAGACAAGAGAATATGATGACAGGTACAATACTAGGGCTGAGGACAGACCACGCCCACCGAGTGGGGGCACAAGAGTCTTGGTGGAGGTGGCCCTATGGGTGAGCATTCGAGAGGGGCAGCTGTTCTTGTAGGTGGCCTGGTTGGAGAGAGAGGCCAACACAGGGCCTGACCTGTGAGTGAGGGACTTGCAGGAGGCAGCAAGCAGTTTGGCTTGATTAGAGTCCAAGTGCATGAAAAGCAGTTTGGAAAGGAGTCTAGTGCTTAAGAAATCCACATATTTATTATCCTTCTGCTGGGGTCATATTCAGTCTTAGTTACGTTTTTTCTATATGACCATTCCTTTCGTTGATTTCTAAGATCTTTATTTTTCTAATTCCAGATATCTCTTAATCCTGTAAACAGAATGATTGACTCATTCTTTCAACCAATATTAACTGCGGGTCTTTTATGCAGAGCTTCTCAACTAGCGTGTTTAAGTTTTGAATGGGCTATTAAAGGTGTGCAGAGATACTAATCTCTTTCATTAGCAGCCTCTTGCACCCACATAAATGTTATCATTATCATTTTCTATGTGCTCTTTGATGTGATAAAGGTCCAGAGGGTCGGGCACAGGCACAGATAATTCTGAATAAGATGTGGCCTTAATTCCCAACGATTAAGAACACAAAATTTAAGTATAACAAAGTGAGCCATGATGATAAAGTGAGTAGCAATATATGGCACATGTTGGGGCACAAAGGAAGGAATGATTGAGTTTATAGAGGTGTGAGGCAGCCTGGGGAAAAGGTAGAAAAAGATGGCCTTGGAAAGTCATGCTTAGATGAAATCTTGGAAGTGGAAGAGGTGTTTGCCAGCTGGCAGGCAGCAGGTGCAGTGTGGAAGGGCATTCAGGCACAGAAGCATCCTGAGCAGAGGCTGGAGGCATAAATAGGAGGTGAGTCCTGAGAAGTGAGAGGAGTCTCATTACCATGAACCCCGAGTCACATGCAAGTAGAAGGACTGTCACTTCAAAACCTGAAGGCTTGAAAGCAAGACGGTGGCATGGCCAGATTTGGGGCAGTGGATTGAAGAAGAAGGATTGATGGGGAGGGGCATGGTCTTGTGAGGGAGAAAGGGCTAGACTGGTGGTAGGAAGAACATTTAGAAGATACCATAGTGGTCTTTCACTTTTAAAGATTTGGGACAAATAAGCCATACTTTCAGTTGCTTGCATGTGTTTCCTCTCGATCACTGATTCAGGTATTCAGAATTTTCTGTGGATTCTCTATCCAGCCTTCCTGATCCTCTCTTAATCCCCAGTCTGTATATTCTGTGTGTGGGGTATGTAGGTGTGTGTTTGTCCCTATAATCTGCTGGTCCTGTTCCTGCTCTTCAGGCTCCGTACAGCATATCGGGGTTTCCAAGTTGTTCTGCTAGGGGTGGCTTAAGAGGCTAAAGGAGAAGCAGCAGCAATTAAGATTTCTGATGATCTGAATTAAAGACCATGATGCGAATGCTTTTAGTACAGGTTGTAACTGGGTAAGGTATTGTTCTTCTAAGGATCATAGTCCACAAGGCATGACAATGACATTTTTTAAGCAGGTCCAGATTTTATGTGCATGGGAGACTTAGCTGAATATGGCAAGAAAGGTTGTGAGCTGAGCTGGTTTCTCCTGGGGCATGATCCTCTCACCAGGGCTTGCTGCTCTGTGCTCCAGTGTGCCCTCGACTCCCAATCCAGCCCTTCTGACTCTGGTATTACTGCTCTGTCCTGCTCTGGTTAACGATCTCTGCAAGACCCTGTGCTCCACAAGGGAGAGCCTTCTTAGCACATGCCCTGCCCAGTGCCTGGCACATAACAGGAGTGTCCGTATAAATGAAGAGTCACACCTTCAGGATGGGGTAAGGAGCAGCCTCAGAAGGCCCTGTTGTGCCTGAGACGTGTCACAGTTGGGTGGCTGTTAGAGAGACAAACCAATCATTTGAGTTTGGCTAAATAAGAGAGAAAATATGTCACGAGGATCATTAGAAAAGGTAGTCCTGGAGGCTGCTTCCAGGAAGGACACTACTTAGTAGTTAAAATGTCTTATTTTTCCCAAGGGCCAAATCCTTGGGTGCCCCAATGTCATTTTCTGTCTTGGTTAAGTGTGCGCCACACTGTGACTTCCATCTTCTGAATCTTATCTGAGGAGCATGCTCTTGATGACTACGTGTGCAGTCTTAATCTGCCTTAAAAAGGAAGCCTCTGTGAGTATTGCTTCATGAGAAGCAAAAAGCCAACAGCCAAAGTTCTCATGCAATGAACTGCTAGGGGACATCTGAGTCTTTCCACTGGCAGAGACACAGCAGTGTTAAATGTGCCCCCAAATCAGAAACAACTGGTGGAGGAGGAATACTTGGTGGTTTTGCAGATTTTCATTGCCTGTGCTCTGTCTTATTTTTACCACATCAGGAGTTCAAATAGACCCTAAATTCTGCTGCTTTGAAGAGAGGGAACACCAGTGTTTTTCACTGGAAGGTTGCCTATGTACCATGGGGGGACCTGCTAGGTCGGTGGGATTCCAGCTGGCACAGTGCTGGCTGGTGATAAGGGCAAAATCTTGGGGTGGGGAGTTGGAGGAGGGTGGCTGCAGAGACTCCACACTCCCAGCTCCCTCTCTGGGCCAAGGGCTAATGTGATGCAGGATGCACCTGTAGCAGATCTGGTGGTATTCTCCACTTCTGCCCTGAGGGAGAATAGTCTTGTCTATCCTAAAGACAAATTGCATATTCAAGAGACGGAGCTTCTTTCTGTGCCCTAACTCTGACCGTGGCTTTTTCCAGCCTCTCATCTGCTTGCTGACTTGACCAGGAACACTAAATGCTGAGAATAAATTGGAGTAGGCGATTCAGGAAACTCTTCCTCAGTGAACCTTTCTAGAGTGAAATGACACCCTGTGCCTGCCTCCCCTGGAAGCCTCCCTGCTTCTCTGGCTTTCAGCTCTCAGGGGCTGCCCTCCAGAGCTTCTCCAAGTGACAGCAGCGATGTACTTTGGAGCGGCTTCCTTTCTCTTTGAAGCAGTGCAGGCTAGCTGACTCACTGGAATCCAGTAGTTTCCTTCTTTGCTATTTATGGAACTTTCTCTAAGGAACAGTTAGCATTACATAAATGAATCTGGTTAGGGCAACCAGCCAAGGAAATCTGGTTATGTCCCTGAAACCACCAACAAAACCTGAAATGCAGTAATAGACTCATGAATTTCTCATGCAACTCAAGCAGAGGCAGTTTGCCGCTGATGAAGTAAAGAGGTGTGAGCCAAAGCATCTTTTTCAAGGATATGGGTATCAACAGGCTCTCATTTTCTGGCATATGGATAGAACCCCTAGTGAAGGTGACTCTGCCTTGACCTAGTACCCTTGGCAGGGTAGCATGGGTCATTCATGGTGTCTCACAGGTCATTCACGGTCAGGGAGTTCTTTCTCACCTTCACTCCTCCTCTTTCTGAGAAAGGTCATTCATTTCCTCTTGTTCTGTCCTTGACTACTGTGGCGTTGTCTGTTGTGTAAAGAACTAGCAATGGATCTTTTAATTCAGGGACTAATAAAAATTAGGAACAGTCTCAAGGAAATCGGGCAGTGGGTTCACATGAGAAATCAGATTTTTGTTCTACAAAGAACAGCACATTTTGCTTGTTCTTTCACTGTCCTCTGGGTGGTTTTCATATATCTACAAAGAAGACTACCCACAGGCAAAGCCTGTTTTTAAAAATATTTCTAAAAATTTTAATTAAAAATTTCAATTATAATAGATATATAACATTTTATTAGTTTCAGATGTACAACATAATGATTTGATATTTGTATATATTGTGAAATGACACCTCAATAAGTGTAGTTAACCTCTTACCTTATATAGTTAAGTTTTTTTCTTATAATGAGGACTTTTAATCTTTCTTAGCAACTTTTAATATACAACATGTTATTAACTATAGTCACCAATGCTGTACATTACATCCCCAGTTCTTATTTTATAATGAGAAGTTTGTACGTTTTGGCTACCTTCACCTCTTCCACCTCCCAGAAACCACAAATATGTCTTTCTATATGTATGAATTAGATTTTTTATTCCATATATAAGTGAAATCATATGGTATTTGACTTATTTCACTTAGCAAAATGCACTCAGGGTCCATCCATGTTGTTGCAAACGGCAAGATTGCCTTCTTTTTTTTTATGGCTGAATAAAATAACATTGTATATATACACACCACATTTTCCTTATCCAGTCATCCAATGATGGACACTTGGGTTGCTTCCATGTCTTGGCTATTGTAAATAATGCCATAATAAATATGAAGGGTACAAATGTCTTTTGAGTTAGTGTTGTCATTTTCTTTATATAAACACCCAGAAGTGGAATTGTTAGATTATATGGTAGTCCTATTTTAAATTTTTTGAGAAACCTCCACATTGTTTTCCATAGTGGTTGCACAAATTTAATTCCCACCAACAGTGCGTGAGGGGTAGCTTTCTCCATATCCTTGGCTGTTTGATAATAGCCATTCTAATAGATGAGGTGGTATCGCATTATTGTATAGATCTGCCTTTCCCTAATGATTAGTGATGTGGAGCATGATTTCATGTACCTCTTGGTCATTTGAATGTCTGTGGGAAAATGTCTATTCAGATTCTCTGCCTATTTTTTAATTAGATTTTTTTTTTTTTGCTTTTAAGTTATATAAATTCTTTATATGTTTTGGATGTTAACCTCTTTTCAGATATATGATTTGCAAATATTTTCTCCCATTTGGTAGGTGAATCTTTTATTGCTGATGGTTTTCCTTGCTGTGTAGAAGTTTTCAAATTTTATGTAGCCACACTTGTTTTCTTTTCCTTTTGTTGCTTATACTTTTGGTGTCAAATCCAAAAAATCACCAAGACTGATCTCAAGGAAATTACCACTGTGTTTTCTTGTAGGAGTTTTATGGTTTCAGGTCTTACTTTTAAGTCTTTAATCCATTTTGAGTTAATTTTTGTGCATGGTGTAAGATAGTGGTCCAATTTCATTCTTTTGCATATGGCTGTCCAGTTTTCCTTAAATGGTTATTGAAGAGACTGTCTGTTCTCCATTGTACAGTCTTGGCTCCTTTGTTGTAAATTAATTGACCATATAAATTTGGGTTTATTTCTGGGCTCTCTATTCTGTTCTATTGATCTGTGTCTGTTTTTATGCCAATATCATACTGTTTTGATTACTGTAGCCTTGTAATATAGTTTGAAATCAGGAGAAATGATGCTTCTGGCTTTGTTCTTCTTTCTCAAGAGTCTTTGGCTATTCAAGGTCTTTTATGATCCCATACAAATTTTAGAATGATTTGTTCTACTTCTGTGAAAAATACCATTAAAATTTTGGTAGGGATTGCATTGAATCTGTAGATTGCTTTGGGTAGTATGGACATTTTAACAGCATTAATTCTTTCAGTCCATGAGCATGGAATACCTTTCCAGTCATTTATATCTTCGTTATTTTTTTTCTCATAGTTTATAGTATACTGGTCTTTCACCTCGTTGGTTAAATTTATTCCTGGGTATTTTTTATTCTTTTGATGCAGTTATAAATGAGATTGTTTTCTTAATTTCTCTGATAGTTCGTTTAGTGTATAGGCACACAACAGATTTTTGTATATTGATATTGCATCCTTCAACTTTACTGAATTTATTTTTATTTATTGTAACTTTTTTTGGTGGAGACTTTAGGATTTTCATTATATAATTATGTTATCTGAAAATACTGATGTTTTACTTCTTTTAAATTAGATGCCTTTCTCTTCTCTTCTCCTCTCCTCTCTTTTCTTTTCTTTTTCTTTTTCTTTTTCTTTTTCTTTTCTTTGCCTAATGGCTCTAGCTAGGGCTTGTAATACTATGTTGAGTGAAAGTAGTTAGAGTCCAAATCCTTGTGTTTTTCTGATCTTAAAAAAAAAAGAGATTTCAGCTTGTCACCATTAAATATTATGTTAGCTGTGGGCTTGTCATATATGGGCTTTATTATGTTAGTGTACATTTCCTCTATATCCAGGATGTGAGAGTTTTTTTTTTATCATAAATAAATGTTGAATCTTGTCAAATGCTTTTCCTGTACCTATTCAGATGACTACATGATTTTCACTGTTTATTTTGATAATGTGGTGTATAACATTGATTGATTTGTGAATAAAGAACTATCCTTGTATCCCTGGAATAAATCCTACTTGATCATGGTGTATAATCCTTTTCATGTACTGCTGAATTCATATTGCTATTTTTTTGTTGAGGATTTTTGCATCTATGTTCATCAGGGATATTGACCTGTCGTTTTCCTTTCTTGTGGTTTCCTTGTCTGTGTTTGGTACCAGGGTAGTGTTGGCCTGGTAAAATAAGTTTGGAAGTGTTCCCGCGTCTTCTATTTTTTTGGTAGAGTTTAAGAAGGATTGCCATTAATTTTTCCTTAAATGTTTGGTAGAATTCACCACTGAAGTCATTTGGTCTGGACTTCTGTTTGCTGGGAGGTTTTCGATTACTTATTCAATCTCTTTACTAACAATTGGTCTGTTCAGATTTTCTATTCTTTCATGATTCAATCTTGGCAGAGTTGTATGTTTCTAGGAATTTATCCATTTCTTCTAGATTGTCCCATTTGTTGGTGTATGATTGTTCACTGCTGTCTCTTATGATCCATTGCATTTCTGTGGTAAACATTTTAATGTCTTCTTTTTCATTTCTGGTTTTGTTTATCCGAGTCTTCTATTTTTCTTGGTGAGTCTACCTAAACGTTTGTCAATTTTGTGTATGTTTCAAAGAATATGTTCATTGATCTTTTTGTCTCTTTTGTCTCTATTTCATTTATTTCTGCTTGGATCATTGTTATTTCTTTCTACTAAATTTTGGCTTAATTTCTTCTTCTTTTTCTAGTATGTTGAGGTGTAAAGTTAAGGGTTAGATTGTTTACTTGAGATCTTTCTTGCTTCTTGAGGTAGACGTAACCTTACCTCTTAGAACTGCTTTTGCTGTATCCTACAAGTTTTGTTATGTCGTATTTCCATTTTCATGTCTCAAGGTTTTTTTTTTTAATTTCTCTTTTGATTTCTTCTTTGACCCATTGTTTTTTCAGTAGTGTGTTGTTTAACCTCCACACACTTGTGAATTTTTCAGTTTTTTTCTTGGAATCAATTTCTGGTTTTATACCATTTTGGTTGGAAAAGATGCTTCATATAATTTCAATCTTAAATTTATTAAAACCTGTTTTATGGCCTAACATATGATTAATCCTGGAGAATATTCCACGTGCACTTCAGATGAATGTGTATTCTGTTGTATTTAGATGAAATATTTTGTATATATCTGTTAAGTCCTCAGGTCTAACTTGTCACTTAAAGTCAATAGTTCCTTATTGATTTTCTATTTGGATGATCTCTCCATTGGTAAAAGTGGAGTATTAAACTCCTCATTTAATATTGTATTGTTGTATGGTTCTCTCTTTAGGTCTGTTGATATTTGTTTTATAAATTTAGATGCGCCTATGTGGGTGTATAACTATTTTTAAATATTATATTCTCTGTTGTATTGACCCCTTCACCATTAAAAAATGACCCTTTTTTTTTGTCTCTTATTAGTCTTTTTCTTAGTCAATTTGTCTAAGTATAGATACTCCAGCTTTCTTTTAGTTTGTATTTGCATGACATTTATTTTTCCATCTCTTCACTTTCAGTCTGTGTGTGTCCTTACATTCAAAGTATCTTGTAGGCAGCATATATGTGCATCCTTTTTTTTTTTTTTAAAATCCATTTAGCCACTCTATATCTTTGGATTGGAAAACTTATTCCATTTACATTTAGAGTACTTATTGATAGGTAACTACGTACTGCCATTCTGTGAATTGTTTTCTGGCTTTTTAAAAATAATTCCTTTGTTCCTTCTTCTCTTGCTTTCTTCCTGTGACTTGACAATATCCTATAGGGGTGTTGACCCCAAGAATGAATGTGCCTGTTAAGAAGGACTCGCGGTGGCTAATTGGGCTCAAATTTATAAATGGAGTCTAGTAGTCATTGCTCTCTGCACTTCAGGAAAAAAATGCACTGAGTTGCTTGCCTTCTGACGTCTGAGCCAACCCTTATAAAGGAACTCCTAGGCTTGTAAATCAGTTAGTAGACTGAAGACCCGACCCAGCCAGTCAAGGCCGTGCAGCTATATCCTCATTTCCATCTTCACGGACCAATCAGTGGCTCCATTCTGACCAATGAGGACACTTATTTTAGTGCTTTTTGTGAGGATTTAGAGTCCTCATTTAAACAGGCCAATCAAGGAATGGAGACAGGCACTCTTATCTATGTAAGCCAGCTTCACCTCTGTCTTGGTGGAGCATGCCTTCGGTTTCCATTGAAGGCTGCATTTCCCGGGCAGGAGCTGTAACACTGGAGCAGAGTGGAGCAGTAACACCTGGGCTGCCTCGCCTGGCTGCCTAACAGCCATGCTGTTCCACAGTTGTGCCGTATCATAATTGACCTATATCACTATTGAGCTCTAAAGGCATGCTGTTTCACAATTTAGCTCTCCTCCTTTACCGTACCCCAAACTAGGGATTCTTGTTGGCATTCAATTGATGAAGATAACCTTTGGTTGACAATGGTATTCTCAGATTCCTTTCTTTCTCTTTTGTGTATATGCTATAGATTTTTGCTTTGGGGGATGATGAGGCTTACAAAAAACAACTTATATTTTTAACAATCTACATTTTTACACTTCCTCGTGTTTTTTGTTTTCGATGTCAAAATTTACATCTTTTTATCTTGTGTATTTATTAACAAATTATGGTAGCTATAATTCTTTTTACTACTTTTATCTTTTAACCTCCATCCAACTTTATAAGTGATTAACTCAGATCCTTTACAACATTAGGTTATTCTAAAATTTACTATATATTTACCTTTACCAGTGAGATTGATACTATCTTGTATAAGTTCTGCATTTTTTCTCGGAATATTTATTTTTCAGTATGATTTATGAAATACCCATTGGCTGTAAAACACAGGAGTAGACTGCATTGATGTTTATATTAACAAAAGACCACAGGAAGTTGATTATCACTGATTTAAGGCCTTTCAAAAGAGAAATATTCCTTCCTATAATACAACAAAGAGATTAGAAATAGCTGACAAATAATTAGCAATGACTTAAGCAAGAATTCCACTTTCGAAATTAGAATGAAAAAGAGGTAAGCCTACTGTAAGACATGTTTAAAAGAAACAGTATCTTCATTTAGGGAGTCTCAGGAAGAGAAAAGAAGGAGAAACATAAATCTAATTTAAGGAAATAATGGTTGAAAACTTCCCAAATCTGGGGAGAGATATGACCATCCAGGAAAGGAAGCTCAAAAATCCCCAAACAGCTTCAACCCAAAGAAATCTTAACTGAGATACATCATAATCAATATCTCAAAATCAAAGATAAAGAGAGGATCTTGAGAGCAGCAAGAGAGAAAAGAGTCATCACATATATAAGGAAATCCTGATACGGCTTTCCGCAGATTTCTCAGCAGAAACCTTGCAGGCCAGGAGAAAATGGGAAGATATATTCAAAGAAAAAAAAAAAACCAACTAATCCAAGAATATTCTACCCAGCAAAGCTGCCATTCAGAAATAAGAGATATCCAGACAGAAACTGATGGAATTTATCACCACTAGGCCTGCCCTACAAGAAATGCTTGAACGAAGTTCTTCAAGTTGAAACAAAAAGATGTTAATTAGTAACATTAAAACCTATTAAAGTTTAAAATTCACTGGTAAAGGTGAATAAATAGTCAAATTCAAAATACCCGAATACTGCAATTGTGGTGTGTAAATCATTTTGAAATTTAGCATATAGGTCAAGAGACAAGTGTGGGAAATAATTAGCTGTAATATTATGTTAATGACACAATATAAAAAGATAATTTGGGATATCAGCATAAATTGTGGGGGCAGGCAGATAAATGGGTAGAACTTTCATATGCAGCTGAAATTAAATTGTTTTTAGCTTAAAATAGATGGTTATAAGATGTATTATGAAAGCCTCTAGGTAACCACAGAGTAAAAACCTATAATAGCTTCACGAATGATAAAGAGAAAAAAACCAAAGCAAACCACTACAAAAAATTATCAACTACAAAGAAAAACATCAAGAAAAGAAAAAAGAAACTAAAGAACTAAAAAAATCAGAAAGCAATTAGCAAGGTGGAGATAGTTAAGTCCTCAGCTATCAACAATTACTTTAAATGTAAATGGGCTAAATTTTCCAATTAAAAGACACAGACTGATTGAATGGATAAGACATGATCCATCTATATGTTGCCTACAAGAGACTAACTGAAGCATTAAGGATATTCACAGGCTGAATGTGAATGGATGAAAAAAGATATTTAAAGCAAAAGAAAAGCAAAGAGAGCAGGGGTAGTTATATCAGATAAAATAGATGTTAAGTCAAAACTGTAATGAGAAATAAAGAAAATTATATAATAATAAAGAGGTCCATTCATCAGGAGAATATAATAATTGTAAACATACATGAACCCAATTTTGGGACACCTGAAAATAGTAAACAATTATTAAAAGATCTGAAGAAGGAAATAGCAATGCAATAACAATAAGGGTACAAACTTGTAACTAGTAGATAAATAAGTTTTGGAGCTTAGATGCACAACAAAGTGATTATAATCAACGATGCTTATTAGAAATTTCCAAGTTGCTAAGAGAGAAGGTATTAACTGTTCTCAACACAAAAAAGAAATAATTATGTGACATGATAAAGGTGTTTGCTAATGCTACTATAGTTGTCATACTGCAATATATGCAACATGTTATCAAACCAACATGTTGCCAACCTGTGATTTATACAATGATATGTCAATTACATCTCAATAAAAAAGTAATAATTAAAAAAATCTCATTTTCTTTTATTTGAGCAATAATCAAGAGAAAGGATATTTTTGGTTTGAATTATACAGATAATTCCTTCCATTCTTCCTTTCAGTTTTCTAGTGCCCAGAGGGTATAATGCTAGCCTGTGGCACTGAACTTTAGCCGATTACCATATTGCAGGTCACAAGATTATTCATTTAAACACACACACACACACAATTTAGGAGCCTGATTGGAATCTTAGAGATTTAATTTAATTGTACCTTGGCACAATTGACATTTTGGGCTGGGTAGTTCTCTGCTGTGCATTGTAGGATGTTTAGCAGCATCCCTGCCCTCTGCCCACTAGATGCCAGTAGCACCCCTCCGTTCCCCCCATATCATGACAACCAAAAATGTCTCCAGATGTTCCCAGGCATGAGAGGGGTGAAAAAAAATGTCCCCACTTGAGAACTACTGCTAACCTTTTGTATTATGGAAACTTAATGTCCTTACATAAATTCAGGTGTCAAAATTCTATGAGAATGCCTCCCTATCATTTTTTAAATAACTTTTTATTTTTATAAACTGATAAGTAAACAGTTTTAAAAACAAAGTAGTTTTACAAAGCTTATAATGGGGAAAAAAAGGTTCTGCTCTTACCTGAGTCTCATTTCTTAGAGCAGCACTGTTAAATAGAACTTCCTGCAGTGACAGAAGTGTTCTATATCTGCACTGTCTGGTGTGATAGTCACTAGCCTCAGTTCCCCCCAGTATCCCTCAGTCCATCAGTCCTGGGCAGGTGTTAGAAACAAGGCAGCCCATATTTTTGAAGCCAGTCGTGGAGAGTGTTGGGCTGGTGGGAATACTGCTGAGGATACAGAATTGCACTCCTTCCTAGGTTCAGTGTAGCACTCCCACCCTTGACTATGCTTCACATCCTCACGTCTAGGTCACCCACCTTTCTAGAGAATAAGCTTCAGTCTTCTGATAAGATAAGGAAGAGGTGGCTGATCTAGGAGTTCAACTACTCTGTGTGTGTGATCCAAGAAAACTTTATTTATAAAAATAGGCAGCAGGCCAGATATGGTCTACAGTCTTTTGACTCCTGTCAATTGCTTTTTATGCAGACTTTTAAACCAATTTTCCAATTTTACCACCCCCTAACCTAGGTATAAGCACTGTGCATGCAACTCTGCCCCACCTCCCTTTCAGCTTTGCCATCTCCCTCTGGCCCCTTCCTCAGGGCCCTGGCAACACCGGGCCTGATGCATCGTCTTGGTTTTAGCAGCTCAGAATGATAAAGACAAGACAATCACTAGTTCTCTAGTTCATGAGAGCAGGAAAGGTGTATGGTCTGGGGACCCTCGACCTTGTAGGGAGCCGAAGGGATGTGTTTTCCCAAAGATAATCTATCGACCTGATGTCCCTGCCCCCAGTCCTCTTATATGGAAGTGCGGGTGGGTGGAGTTCTGATTCTGCTGAACTGGGCTACCCAGCATGCTTCAAAGAGGAAAATTGTTGGAGCACCTCTCAATTTCAAGTGTGAGTTACTTGTTTTTCAGGTGTACTCCAACCACTAATTCAGGGATAAGTGGGCGCCATCACCATTGTCTGACATAAATAAATTAAAGTGGATTATCAAAACTCAAAGGCAGCGCTATTACAAGGCTGAGCTAGTTGCCTATGTCAGAAAAGGAACCATACCTAACATGAGTCAGGTCTACGAAACATCTTCAAAACCTTCCAGTGGATTTGGCCAAAGTTACATAACTGCCAGACTACTGCCAGTCATCACATTCCTTCCTGCTGTCCTCAACTTCAGCCCCCATACTGTCATCAGGATTAGTGAATACATGTATTTGCCAGAACAGACATTGACAGAGTCCTCAAGACTGAGGCTGTCATGAAATCATGCTGAGAGCAGAAATGAGATAATTAGTATAGTATGTAGGCCAATAGTTTGCAATCCTGGCTGCACATAAGAAACACCTGGGAAGCTTTGAAAAATAGCCCAATCCAGAGCAATTGAAACAATCTCTGGGATGGGTCCCAGGCATCAGTGGAAAAGCTTCCCAGGTGATACTGACGGGCAGCCAAGACAGGGACAGCTGTTTTAGGCCAACTTCCTGATTTGCCCTTATGCCTAGGCTTTATTTCTCCTGAGTACCTATTTTTATTGCTACTGAAAATGATACTTTAAATGACTAGATAGTATATTATTTCATAACTATGTACTCTTCAAAATTTAAAAACCCTCTTTCCTACTCTCTGTGAAGTAAACTCTTGCAACCTTCCAATTCCAAATATCTGTGATTCTGAGAAACTGAAAACCGAGACTCAAAAGAGTGCCTTGTATAATCCGGAATGAGGAAGCTAGTGGGAGAGGCAGAGCTAGCACACAGGAATATTCTTTTCTCTGTCTTCCCCTCACTGTGTTAATCAGATTAGCATTCACTTTTCCCCATTTTATACAATTATTCTGGCTAAAGTACACTGAACTTGCCCTCTCAATTAACCTTCATCTGGAAAATGACATGGATAATGGAAATTCTGAAGAATGAATTTCCAGTCCCATGTTCCTCTCTCAATAAATTTTCACTTTGTTCTTATCTGCAAATCTGTTTTAATAACAAAACTTGTTTTTTAGCTTTGAATTCTCATTAGTTCCAATCATTTCTATGGCTTACATAAGTTTCCTCTTGCAGTATTATCTGCTAACTCACTTAAAACAGAAAATTATTGGATATATTTGTAATGCTTGTGCCAGAAATGAGGCTGCTTACATCAGAAGAGATCAACTAACTGCCTCACAGAACAAAAACCCAGGCTGAATAAAATCTACATGCACGTCACTGCCACTAGATTCTAAAGAGCAAAGATGGATCTAATCTTCATAAATCAGCCTCGCTGGGGAAAATGCTGACTGTTGAGTGTAGTCTTGTTCTAACAATGCCTCTACTTAGCAAACAGAATTTAGGACAGCACCTCAAAGTTTGTGGGTTAGTCAGCATGCCAAGAATGTGTCAAGACCTCACTACTGCTACTTATTATGTCCTTAGGTGCTCTCCTGGCCAGAATTGTGTGTGGGCTTTCTTGGGTAATTGACAAGAAAGTAAAAATATTACATTTTTAAAAATCTTGTCCTTGTAGTGCTTACTATTCAAGACACAGATGCAGAAACAGAAGGACCTAAAGACAGGACGACTTGATAGGTGCGTGATGAATATGTCAATTAAGTAAGCATTTTCACTGAAGATAAGATAGAATGCAATGTATCTTCATATGTTGTAATGGGTGAGTCATTCCAGGCTTGCATTTTCAGATTTGGCAACAACCTGACATGTGTTCAGTTGGCCATTTGCCTGAAAAATTATCACTTTAACCTGTTGTGGTATCAGGGCTAGAGGATGAATATGAGTCTGGGGTCACTACTTTGGGTTGGGCTCACGCAGGAGTTGCAGAAGACCATTGAGGGATGGGCCAGATCCTCATGTCCATGGGATCTGGGAGAGCCCTGAGTAAAAAGGACTTCTCTCGAACAACACTGAGAGTGAGCCCCCCAAATTGTTCCACTGGTCCTGAACTCATCCAGTTCAGTAGCTGGGTCCTTGGGCCTTCTGTCTTAGGCACCAGACCTGGCTGTACTTGGACTAGTTCTAGCTGGAATTAAGCTAACCTTCCATTAGTTACTCAGTTAAAATTTTAGAGTATCAATGTAGGTTTTCTGATCTGCTTTTGTGCACAGAAAAATATCCAAAAGCTACTTTTGAAAAACTAATATTTAATTAAAGTACCAATTTCTAGACCAACTTTTTTATTAAACTTACTGATTTAAGTTTGACTCTCAAATCTTATTACTTGCCTAACTAATCTAACAAATGTTAACAATTAACATTTATTTTTAAAAGGGCTCCTTTGGCTTAATTTCCTTTCACATCTTAAATTTTATTTATACATTTAATATATTGATTTTAGTTTTAAGTTGTTCAGTGGTATGATTAATAAACAAAACCTTTTAAAGTACTTAAATAACTCTTGTAAATCTAATGAATTAAACATATAAACATGGCAAATATTGAATCCTCTTAAATGTTTCAATGTTATAAATTTACTAAAACTTTAACTTTCTATTCCTCAACTTAAAACTGCAAATATAAATCAATTCTAAACTACATTTTAAAGTGGAATCACAGGTTGATCTTTTGTTCCAATAGACCAAATTCTCTAAAACACAACAAATTCTTAAAATACCAAACATGAACAAACTATTTCTGAACCTAACACAAAAATTTTAGTATTATAGGTTTTGTTTATTATTCCTATACTTAATTTTAATTTTTTTTCTCAGATTAAAATATAAATATCCACTAAAGAGATAACTATGTTATTCCAAACAATTTGGGGTTGTTTTTCTAGATGACTGAGGTTATACGTGGACAGCTATTTTGGCTAAGAAGTGTCCAACAAGGAGGGACAAGTAGGACCCTCTTTGGTGGTTGCTATAGCACGGATTTCAGAATTTAAAGGGGTTGTTCACATGGTCCATCTTCCTGGATTTAAGTCAAACTATTATCTAATTCCTCTCTACTAATGGATTTATACAACCTTCTCCCCGATGGTGGTTAACTTTCATCACTGCTTCATTAGCTCTGTATGTTTTTGTTTCTCTTAAGATAGTTACACGTTATCTCATTGGATTCTGAAGCTCTCAAAGCTTCAGTGCCTCTGAAGTCCTCTGATAATCAGGCATTCTTGGGTTCATGGAAGAGAGGAGGCAGTTGAGCCTGGAAGGCCCAGCTACTTGAAATGTCCCATGTGAATCTGGTGTTAAAGAAGTGATCACACAGCAGCTGGGCAACTGAAGAGAGAGGTAGACTCAGGAAAGAGAGGTGCTAAACTGCTCATAACTCAATTATCAAATTCATTAGAGTTAAGGAGATCTTGGAAAGCACTTTCATGTACTGGCTTCCAAGGCCCTACAACATGGCATGCCCAAGCCCTAGAAACTTCCTCCTTGTTCTTATTTACTGTTTCTTCTACTCTTTTCACAAATCCTTTCTCTGGCCTTTTAAAAGGTGGCGATCAAAATAGAATTTTGTCCTGTAAGACTGAACGTATCACTCTTTTGATTGTTAAGACAAGAAACTCATCTCACACTATTAAAAAGAGAGATTTAATATAAGAATATTGAGGAGACACAACTGCAGAAGTACAATGAAACACAGGAATAAGCAGAGCTAAGGATTCACATGTAATAAGGCCCCTTCTTTCTCTGGCTTTTTCTTGTGCACAGAAATATTCTTCTCTCTCATAGCAGGGTGGTTTTCTCTACGTGGTGGAAAACTCAGCTGCTGACCACTCCTAAGCTTTCCCTGTTAAAGCTTCAGTCATCTAGAGGGAGACTAACTTTTCTTTCTCATTCAATGCCGGTTCCCCAATGCCAAAATGATATCAGTGCAAAGACAGTCTAGCTACATCGACTACATCTGGGAGGCAGGATTGGTTATTCTAACATGGTGCTTCAGCTATACCTGTGTGACTGGGAAGAGAATCTCTTATTTGGCCACAATGTGGAGATGACCGGTGCTGAGCATTACCAGAAGGGCATCTTAACCATTATACCTCAGACGATTGCTTAAATGGTTCAACGTTTAGGCTTTCTCTCAAACAACTAAAAGTACATTTCTCATTTATGGCATTTGAATGTCTTTTGAATCAGAAATGGAGAACATTGAAAAAAATCTTATTCATATGAAAGCTAAGTGACAGGTAAAACTGTGAAACCCAATTTCCTGGAAATTTGTAGGAAATGAATGGGTAGCCAATAGCCTAATGATTTGGATGTGATTTCAGCCTTGCAGTTTTTGGTATTTTCTTTGCTTCTCAATTTTAGGAAGATATCATTCTCTTTTGAGGTCCAAGGGAGAAAATTCATTTGTAATTTCTTACAACAGCTATTTCAGATAAGCAATACCTTGGGATCAGACTAAAATGATGCACATTTTGGAATTTTCAAAATTGTACACATATTGTCAAGCACGCACGAAACATTCTCTAGCACAGATCATAGGTTAGACCACAAAACAAAATCTTAATAAATTTAAGAAGATTGAAATCATAGCAACCATCTATTCCAACCACAATGGTATAAAGCTAGAACTCAGTTTCAAGAAGAAAACTAAATGATTCACAAACATGTAGAGATTAACCCATTTCCAGTTTGCCCCAAGAATACTCGCTGGCAGCACTTGTGGCTGAAAGTGTTTACTCCGAGATAACTAGTGGATTACAGTCCTAACCTTATGGCCAAAGTTTGCCTTTTGAAATACTTTGCTTTTATTATTATTTTCACATTTAGACTATCTAGTATATTGATAGTCTTTGGAAACAAATGACATCATTCTATTTATAGCATTCTGTTCTTAGTAGTGATATTTCCATTCTCGATTGCTGAAAATTTCAAATCCTAGAAAACATAGCATTCCTACAGGTTATGTTAACATTGTTCTCAGTTGTCAGCTGAAGATTCACTTGATGAATTTGATTTATATATACATTTCTATTACATTAGGATTAGAGACAAGTTCTGTTTAGAAATAACTCCAAGAACAGTTTTTATATTTTATTTTCACGTTGAAAACCAGTCAGATTTGTTTCAGCCTCAAACAGCATGTTTATTAAAATTAATGCTGACAGTGAGCTACACGTTTTGTTTTTTGTTTTTTCCTCCAAATGGGAAATGGGTTAAATAACATGCTACTGAAAAACCAATTGGTCCAAGAAGAAATAAAAAAAGAAGTAAAAATAACTTTGACACAAATAAAAATGGAAATACAAAATACCAAAACTTATGAGATGGAGCAAAAGCAATTCTTGGAGAAAAGTTCATAGTGATAAATGCTTATATCAAAAAATAAGGAAGATCACAAATAAACAACCTCACTTTACACCTCAAGGAAGTAGAAAACCAAGAAAAAATGAAGCCCAAAATTAGCAAAAGAAAGGAAATAACTAAGATCAGATCAGAAATAAATGATAGACTAAAA
Organism: Pteropus medius; assembly: GCF_902729225.1. Lineage (NCBI taxonomy): Eukaryota > Metazoa > Chordata > Mammalia > Chiroptera > Pteropodidae > Pteropus > Pteropus medius. The sequence goes on along the minus strand of NW_024350325.1, from coordinate 9,725,633 downwards.
AGATAATAGAAATGATCAATGGAAAAGAGTTTTTTAAAGATAAAATTGACAACCTTTAGTGAGACCTACCAAGAAAAAAAGGGGACTCAAATAAATGAAATCAGAAATGAAAGAGCTGTTACAACTGATACCGCAGAAACATAAAAGATCATAGGAAACTACTATGAAAAATTATATGACAACAAGTTGAACAACCAAGAAGGAATGGATAAATTCTTAGAAACATACAATAGAAAATCTGAACAGATCAATTACTAATAAGATTGAATTAGTAATCAAAAACTTCCCAGCAAACGAAGTACAGAACTAGGTAGCTTCACTGGTGATTTCTACCAAACATTTAAGGAAGAATTAATTCCAATCCTTTTTAAACTATTCCAAAAAACAGAAGAGGAGGGAATACTTCTAAACTCATTTTGCCAGGCCAGCATTAATATGATACCAAAACCAGACAAAGAAAACACAAGAAAAAAATTACAGGTCAATATCCCTGATGAACACAGATGGAAAAATCCTCAACGAAATATTAGCAAACTGAATTAAACAAACATCAAAAGGATCATATACTATGTTTATGTGGAATTTATTCCAAGAATGCAAGTTTGGTTCAACATTAATCAGTGTGATACACCACTTCATTAACATAATGAAGAATAAAAATCATATGGTTATTTCAATACATGCAAAAAATGCATTTGACAGAATTCAGCATCCATTTATGACAAAAACTTTCAATAAGGTGAATATAGAGGGAACATACCTCAACAACATAAAGGCCAGAAATGACAAGCCAACAGCTAACATTGTATTTAATGGCAAAAAGCCAAAAGCTTTTTCTCTAGTATTAGGAACAAGCCAAAGAAGCCCACCCTTGCCACTAGCAAAGTAATTGGATAAGAAAAAGAAATAAAAGAAATAAAAGTTATCCAAATCAAAAAGAAATAAAGAAATAAAAGTTATCCAAATCAAAAATTAAAACGTAAAACAGTCACTATTTGCAAATAACATATTATACATAGAAAACTCTAAAGACTCCACTAAAAAAAAAATTAGAATTAATAAATTTGGTAAAGTTATAGGATACAAAAGTCAATGTATAAAAATCTGTTGCATTTCTATACACTAATAACAAACTATGAGAAAGAGAAATTAAGAAAATAATCTCATTTATAATTGCATCAAAAATAATAAAATACCTAGGGATGAATTTAACCAAGGAGGTGAAATATCTGTACACTGAAAGAAATAGAAGACACAAATAAATGGAAAGGTATTCCATGCTATCGGAGTAGAAGAATTAAAATTGTTAAAATGTCCATACTGCCCAAACCAATCTACAAATTCAATGCAATCCCTACCAAAGTTCCAATAGCATTTTTCATAGAAATAGAACAAACAATCCTAAAATTTGTATGGAACTACAAAAGACCCCAAATAGCCAAAGCAATCTGGAGAAAGAACAAAGTAGCAGGCATCACATTTTCTAATTTCGAGCTATATGGTTTTGAAATAAAAACAGACACACAGACCAAAAGAACAAACTTGAGAGCCAAGACATAAATACATGCATATCTGGTCATTTGACAAGGAAGCCAAGAGTTCTCAATGGAGAAAAGACAGTCACTTCAATAAATGGTGTGGGAAAATTGAATATTCACATTTTAAAAGAATGAAATTATAACCTCTACTTATACCACTCACAAAAAATTAACTCAAAATGGATTAAAGACTTAAATATAAGACTTGAAGCAATAAAAATCCTAGAAGAAAACAGGAAAAATCTCCTTGACATGGGTCTTAGCAATGATTATTTTTAGATTTGACACCAGAGACAAAGCCAACAAACAAGAGAGACTACATCAAACTAAAAAGCTTCTGCACAGCAAAAGAAATGAATAACGAAATCAAAAGAGAACCTATGGAAGGGGAAAATATTTGCAAATCATATATCTGATAAGGGGTTAATATCTAAAATATATAAAGAACTCATACAGCTCAATAACAGAAAACAAAAACAAAACAAAAACCCTAACAAAACAACCAAATAATCCAATTAAAAATGGACAAAGGCCCTGAATACACATTTTTCTAAAGAAGATATACAAATGGCCAAGTGGAACATGAAAGGTGCTCAATATTGCTAACCACTAGGGAAATGCAAATCAAAACCATGATGTGATATTACCTCATGCCTGTTAGAATGGTTATCATCAAAAAGATAAGAGATAACAAATGCTGGTGAAGATGTAGAGAAAAGGGAACCCTTGAACACTGTTGGTGGGAATATAAATTGGTAGAGCCATCATGAAAAAGAATATGAAGTTTCTTTAAAAAAATTAATAGCAAAACTACCATATGATCCATCAACTCGATTTGTAGGTTTATGTCCGAAAGAAACGAAAACACTATGTTGAAGGGGTATCTGTACTTCCATGTACATGGCAGCATCATTTGCAATAGCCAAAACATGGAAACAACCTAAATGTCCATCAACAGATGAATGAATAAAGAAGTTGTGGTCTATATATACAGTGGAATGTTATTCAGCCACAAAAAAAGGAAATCTCGCCATTTCCTTGAGTTCTCATCACAAGGAAAAAAAAACAATTGTTTTTTTCTTTTTTTGATAACTATATGAGATGATGGGTGTTAACTAAACTTACTGTGGTGATCATTTCACAATATATGTAAGTCAAGTCATTAGGCTGTACGCCTTAATCTTATACAGTGCTATATGTCAATTATATCTCAATAAAACCAGAAAAAATATCCTTCCCCTATATTTTACTCGCTCCATCCCATAACCATGTGGCTTTACATTGTGTCATCTCAGCTACACTGGCACTGTTTCCCTGAATTCCTTTCTCCATATGATTCTGTTTAAGCTTAGTCACAACAGAAATATGCTTGGGATGTGAGCTAGAAAAGAAGGAGCAGCCAATTTTCATGCTCTGAAGGTTGAAGCAGGGTCTCAGGCACTGTGGCAGCTTGCACATGCTGTTGCTCATCTGCTGGCTCGCCCTTGGGCATGAGGCTGTCCCTGGGCCTGCAGCAACTTCATCTCTCCCAGGAGCTCCATTTTCAGTTTCTCCTGGCCTTGGGCAGGTGTGTTTTAGGCCCATGAAAAAAGGTGCCGGTTTTTCTTCAGGTCACTACATCACATAAGTTGAGGTGGTGACAGACAAACCCGGGTTCCACTTTGTCCTTGTGGGTTCCAGAATTTTCTTGATCTCAACTTGCCATCAGTGTTTTCTCCTGATTGTTGGCCTAGCTGATCTGGGGAGATCTCAGGTCTAACGCCAGAGACACAGCTGTCTCTGCCCGCTCCCACGATTGTGTGTGGTCCTTATGCTAGATTCTTCATAAATCTCTCTGAGTGAGGCCTGGCTGATTCAGCAGTCCCACAAGATACTTATTTGTATTACCCCTGTTTGATGGTTAAAGAAACTGAGGCATAGAGAGGGAAAGTAATTTGCTCAGGGTCATGGAGATAATGTCTGGAAGAGATAGGATGTAAATGCAAAACTGGCCTCAGAGGCCAAAGTTGTGATACATACGTAATGGTAAAAATAATTCTTAGCTTTCGAGTATTATAGATTATATATAAACAATGTCTGGACCATAAGAGATGCAGATATATGCTTAATAAGTGGAAGCCATTGCTATGGAAGATAACATGGTGTATGCAATTTTAAAGCTCTATCTAGTTTCAGTTAAGAGACATCTCAAAGCACGGGCCACCAAACTCACAGAATGACATACAGGGCGTTGGCAGAGTGGGGAGAGGAGAGCATTGAGCCCCTAAGGATGCAGAAGAAGTTGGCTCGGGTTTGAGGGACCCTATGAGAACAAGAACATGGACAAATGACAGAAAGAGAGGGCACCTCATGGGTTGACCCAAGTAGGTGCTCCCATCCTGTTACTACTATAGGGTTTTATTTATGACATTTCTAATTTATTTCCACTTCTAAATTCTTTGACAAATAGCAATCATTGGCATTAAAACATTGTTCCAGAGCAAATAGGACAGCATCCCTGGCCTAAAGACATTAATGGTTATAGCTATTAAAATCATCAGTCATCCCTGACTTTAGCCACAGCTCCACGAAAAACATTTCTACATCTTCCAAAAAGCCATAGTGGAAGACCATTCATTGTTATCTTGAATGATTCTTATAAAAGGAACATGAGTTTTAGCACCCAGAAATGTTTGAGTTTTCAGATCTGGACTCTTTTTTCCCCCCTTCAATCAAACAATGAACACTGGGCTTCTTTTTCTGCTTTGGCTTCCAGGAAGCTCAACATTTGGTCTCCAGTTCCTTCTCTCCACCCTTCCCTATATGCTTTCTGATGTCGTAAGACAACTATCCTGAAATATCTGTTTACTTAAAATATTTTTAGAAGGCAGCAGATAATTTAAAAATGCCAAATACAGACATCAAGAAATATTAAAAAAAATAAAACTAAACAGCATTATATAATGTTCTCAATAAGTAGATGTGAATTAGAGATATTGTTGACCTGCTTCCTTCTAAAGCAGATTAGAGACATTTGCATGCCCAGGCGAATGTTTGTTTTAACTATGTTCTCCCCTACTTGTAAGTCATTGAGACTGAAGCCCATTTAGAAAAGGTTCATTGGCCACATGAGAGCTCCACTGTAAGACACTGTGGAGATGTGGCTCCATCACTTGTTAATCACGGTCACTCTTCAGCCTGGGGATGCACAATGCTCTCATATTTGGCATGGCAAGACCCAACCAACAGGCATCTTCAGGGATGTAGTGAGGTCCAGGGGGCAGCAAGGTGGACAAAGAGGCCAGGAACCATTTAGGTCATTTTTGCTCTGAGCAGGACTGTTGAGTCTAACCATTTGCTTCCTGGGCTGGAGAATGCAACAGAGAAAGCAGGTTCTGCCTAATCTCCCAGCAGATGTAGAGTCATACTTGGTCCCAGAGCAGGGGTGGCATTGTGGCACACAGGCCAACAGCTTTCAGGAGCAAATGGAGAGCAGAGCACCCTGTGGGACAGGCATGGAGTTTGTCCAGGCTCTGCCCCCACTGCTGCCCACCCCTCTCCATGACTGAGGCTCTTCCTGCCTTCCCTCTTCCCTTCTGGGCTCACTGTTTACCCATCTCCATCCCTGGTCCACACAGCAGAGGGAGGGGTCACAGCTAGATATTGCCCAGTGAGAAAGGTTAGGGCTTCTGCCTGAGGGGCTGAAGACTTTCTGGCTACCACTGACTATAGCAGGGGCTATAAGGGGCCGAGAAGCCCTCTATGGGGGCTGGGTGGATGGTTCTAAACTTCTGAGGCAAGTTGGTGCTTGTAATGTGGTGCTACTTTTTATAAAAGCGGCTGTTTATTGAAAGCCTGCTGTGAATGGGCAGTATGACAACTGCAATGGTACATATTAAGTGAAGTGTCACACATCTCCTTCCTTGGGAAGAAAGTGATTCCTTTGAGGTGACAAAAGTCCAAACTAGTGGAATCTAGACTTTCTGGATGGCAAAGCTGTATCTGCATACAAAAAGGGAGACAGATTCCTTTTACATAATGTTCCAGAGGGTCCAGAGGCTCATATTCTCAGCATGAAGCCAAGAATCAGGTAGAAAGTTCCTTAAAGTCACATAATGTTTGACTTTCCACTTGGGAGGGTAGAAGGTTGATGGTGGGAAAGAGAAAACTAACCAAAGGGTCTGAAGCCCATTTAGTAAAAGGTTATTTTCCTCCATTTGGGGGGATAAATGAGGAAGAAAAAAATGAAAAAAAAAATAAAAAAAAATTGACATAGATAGCTTATGACAAAAAATACCTGGAAGAAAATGTACCAAAATGTTCTGTTATGGTGGTAGTAGCAGAGTGATTTTTTAAAATTTTCTAATTTCCAAAAATTTTTTGGATATTTTGGTTTTCTTTCTAATAAAAATATATTAACATAGGAAGAAAATTCACTGGAAATTAAAGTTCACCTTTTTCTTTTTTTGGCCTAGTGTTTTAAAGTTAGACCAACCTGACAGAGCTGTTAGGTCACCAGGCAAATAGGATTTGGTCTAGATCTATGGGATCTAGCTTCCGAACTCCCAACTGCTGGCTTCCAGAAAGTTTCTGCTATAGTCTCCTTATTTTCCCAGCCATGGAGGGAGACGACTCTCCAGAGCACACTCACTGTACTCCACTTTCCTGTACTGTGGCTTGCATACATCATAACCCCACAGAACGGTCTAGACCAGCTGTGAACTTGGGGCACTGGAACTCTCTTGTTCATCTTGGTGCCCCTCTAGTACCATATCTGGCTGAGAGGAGATATTCAGTTTTTGCTGACTCTAACAACCTCAAAAAGCTCTGGACTGTCTACTTCTGTTGCGGTTCATTCACAGGTACAACACGACTGGCCTGCAGGGAACAGGCCCTATCTGCTGAAAGCGACTTGCCACACACAGAAACACTTTCTTCCAAATCTACCACCAGCTGGTCTAGACCCCTTCAGAAGTAGATCCTTGGGGAGAGCAAACTAAATAAGCTAAGTGACACAGGCAGGCCAAGAGGGAAAACTATGATTCCCACAAAGAGCAGAAATAATTCTTACTTTCCTCTCAGCCTCAAAGATCTGATTCCAGGTTCTGCCAAAGCTTATAATACTTCGCTTTCTGGTTTTTGTTTTCCTAAAAGAAAATGACTCTTCGTTCCAGGCCTGAAAGGGCTATGATGTCACTTACAAATTCTGCAGAAATGAAATATCATACGCAGATGATGCTTGGGAAATGATTTTCTAGGGGTGACTTTCAAGCACCCTGGGTAATCTGCACAGGTAAAATAACCTGCTGCCTGCCTCCATCTCTATTTTTAGGGTGGGGAGAGAGCTCAACAAAGAGACAATGGCTTCTGCTAGCACTTCTGTCTGGGGGAAAGCTGCCTCTCCATGCCTCGCCCCAAAGCCAGACAATTCAGTTCCTCCTGGTATGTCCCTGATGACTTTAGAGCTACTGTTCCTGTGCCAGAGTTCAGAGCAAGTGAGTTCATCAGCAACTAAGTCCATGTGTGGGCCTTTTAAGAGGATGGCCTGAGACTCCAGTAGCTTTCCGATTCACTTAGCCACAATCTCTACTGGTTTTTACAGCTGGAAGTATAAGGACTTCTCTTCCCAGTACTAGAGCCCATGTTCCTCTGGGGGCTCCTCTGCAGCCAAGATATCTCTCCTGATTTTTAACCACCACACATGGGTGTGGGACCAGCTCATTCGGCATCTCTGCCCCTCCTACCAGGTTCGAAATGGCTTCTTCTGTATGTCCTTAGTTATAGGACTTCTGTTCAGTTAGACTTCAGGCAGTTCTCAGTGATGGCTGTTTTGTAGTTCAGATGTAATTTTGATGTGGTAGTGAGAGGAGGCAAGCATGGCATTTATCTATTCCACCATCTTGCCTGGAACCATGTGACTTATACTCTTAATGTTCTGCCCTGAGCCTCCTACTAAGCACAATTATAATATATTTTGAAAAGTGAAATTGTCCCAGACATTGCTTAAAAAAAAAAAAAAAGAAAAACAAACCATGAAGCAACAACTAGGTAGTCCTGCCTTAGAATAATAACCTGTGCCTGGTTAATGTCCACAGAGGGTGCTTGGGGCAGCAGCACCTGGAAGCTGATTACAAATGCAGGATCTCAGGCCTGGCCCTAGCCCTCCCAGATCAGAGTCTCTGGGGGTGGGCTCCAGGAATCTGTGATTTTCATGCCTGCTGAAGTTCAAGAAGCACTGGTAGAGGGAATGCCAAAGGGCTACTGGGTTCCTTGGAAAAGAACTGAAGGCAGCACAGCCAGTGTGTGTTCATGAGTCAGATGTGCCTAAGCACCATTTGCTGTTGGTAACACTGAGTGTGGCAGTTATCTAACCTAAATCTGAGGATATTCATCTGTAAGTTGGAGATATGGATGGTCTCCAGGTGGTAGAAATGCCAAGAGGGTTAAGTAAGGTGCTAGAGTGCACTTAGCACAAAGTGTGGTGCCTACTAAGCAAGCAATTAACATTCATTACCACGTCATCATTATTTCTTAGGTAAATTCTTCCCCACATAAGCTCATACTCAGTCAAGAAGCTGACCAACTGGCGCTGGTCTATACCTGGTTTCTGGCAGCTGGAAGCAGAGGTGACAAAACTGAAGGATGGACCACTGCTGTGTGGTCTTTGGGCCTTTGCAGAGAAACCGGCTGAGCTCTCCCTTACTCTTCTAGCCTCCCCTGAGGGAAAGGGGCCTCTCCCATGGATGAATGGTAGAGCAGCGGTAGAGGCAGTGGCCACTGTTCCGTGTGTGGAGAGAAGCTGGCCCACAGGGCCTCCAGCCTGGTGTGAAGGGCAGAGAGAGGCCATGGGAGGCTACCCATGCTTCCTCTCTTTGCCTCTGCCCTGTGTTCAGTGATTGGCATCCTACTCACAGTCAGCCAATAAACACCATGGCCCAGGAGTCCTCCCCCCAGGTACCTCCTGTCCAGTCTCTGGGCCCTTGTCACTACATCCTTGTCTCCAACCACCTCTTAACCACTATGCCAAGGCTTTCCACCCCTCGATCTGCCTCTACTGGGTATTCCTGAAACATCCCAAAGTCTGCCACCTCTCTTTGCTTTTGTCTTTCCTTCTTTACTTCTTTTATTCATTCAACACTGGGCATCTACTATGTGCAAGACACTGTTAGAGGAACGAGGGATATGGCCATGGGCAAAACAGATAAAGTCCCTGCCATCAGGTGCTTCTGTTCTGCCGGGGGAGATAGATAAGCCTGTAATTCAGAGAGAAAGCAGGTAGGGAGGAGGCTGCTGCTGTGTCTGTGTGTGAGGGAACAGGAGAGGGGGAGCGTGTCACAGAGGGTCAGGGAAGGCCTTGCAAATGAGGGGGATGTTGAGAAGAGACCTAAGAGGGGTGAGGGAGAGAGTCATGTGGCCAGCTGCGGGTAGGGGGAGGGCTGCTCCAGGCAGAGGGGACAGAGTGGGCACAGGGTGTACTGAAGGGTCAACAAGGAGGCCAAGGGAAGTGAGAAGAGTAGAAGGGGGAGGTAATAACAGCCACTATGAAGAAACTGGCTTTTGCTTCAGGTGGGATGAAATGGGCAGCTCCTGGGGATTCTGAGCAGAGGAGTCAATGTGATCTGAGTTATGTTCAAAAGGACCCACTAACGGTCTGGTGGAGAATCAATTGTAGAAAGGTGAGGGCAGAAATAAAGTGATAGGTCAAAAGTCTCCTGAGGAAACATCGGTGGCTTGGAGCAGGTGGTAGCAGTGGTGAGTATTAGATTCTGCATGTATTCTGGCAGTGGAGTAAACGGGGTCTTCTGAAAGAGAAGAGCTCAGAGTAACTCCAGTGTTTGGAGCCTGAGAAACTGAAAAGTGGTTTGCCTTTTCCTGAGTTGGTTTCTCACTAGTCATTTCCCTGCCCTCAGGACAGCAGCTCAGGAACCTGACCACTGTCCTGGCCAGACCATCCTGCCCAGGCCTTTGTGTGCTGCCCTGGGGCTCCCCTGGACACCCTGAACCCATGCCCACCCTCAGCTCAGCTCAGGCATTGCTTCTTCTAAGAAGCCTTTCATGACTGTCTTCCCACCACTGGCCAGCATCGACAAATCTGCCTTTGTATAATAACATCTACTGTTTACTGGTTCATTAACTGCTAACTGGGGGCACCTAAAAGACATTCTTTCTAAATGTCCGAGTAACACTGCAAGGTTAACAATTATTATCCTAAAATTTCAAACTGGGAAATGGAGTTTTCAGCAGTATAATGTCACACGCCCAGGATTATTCAACTAGTGAGTAGAAGAGTCAGAATTGAACCCAGATACATCTGACCCTAAAGCCTGTGCCACACACTGCCTTCTATGAGTTTTTTAAATCACAGCATCTAGAACACTTTGCTGAACTTTTTGGTTTTCTTGTCTGTTGCCTCTATTGGACTACGAGCTACTGAAAAGTAGGGGGATCTGGCACAGAGGGGTTGTCCAATAAATGTTTGCCAAATGTTATTCCCTTAATGTGGGGTCATAATCCAGACATAGAGGCTGTAGAGGGATTATGGGTCCAAGTGAAATTCCAATGATGGCTCTTGGCCCTCTTCCTTCCTTCATTCAACAATCTAGTGATAGAGACAGATAGGATACAAGTAAACATAATTTTACGATATACAGGTAAACAAAATAATTTTAGATAGTGGCAAGTATGTGAAAAGAAAAATGAAATGATGTAACACAGAGTGTTGGGGTTGAGGGAAGGGAACTATTTTTGGTAGGGTAGGCAGGGAAAGTGCCTCGGCAACCTGAATGATGATAAGAACATGGTCTGCCATGTAAAGACCTTGGAAGAGATTGTTCCAGGCAGAGAAAACAGTAGATGCAAAGGTCCCAAGAGAGGAAAGAGCTTGTTACATCTGATGAACAGAAGGCAAGCCAATGTAGAAGGCACAGAGGGAACAGGAGAGAAGAATGAGATAAAGCCAGAGAGGTAAGCAGTGGCCAACTATTATAAAGTCTTACACCTTGGTGATGATCTGGAAGGGATTGCAAAGGACATGGGAAGCCCTTAGAGTCTTAATTTTGAAAGAGACATATGTACTTTTCATGATGATGCATATAAACACATGCATGCAAATTGTCCTTGGGATCTTGCTGTAGAGTCTAGATCTAGAATGTGCAGGGTGAAGCATAATAAAATAAGCCCCATTTCAATGTTTGCTCTAACTACCATCACCTTCTGTACCTCCCAGTGTAGGAAAAGATGAACTGTACCTCACAAAGAGAAAGCCTTTCTAGCTTCCTTAAAAAACAAGTTTCACCCTTTGCATTGTTGCTGGAAATGTAAAATTACCATATAAGCCAGCAACTGCACTTTTGGGTATATACCCAAAAGAAATAAAAGCAGAAACTTGAAGAGATATTTTCTCACCCATGTTCATATAGCAGCATTATTTACAATAGCGCAAAGGTGAAAGCAACTCAAGTATCCATCAACAGAAGAATGGATAAAAGAACTGTGGTATGTTCTGTGGAATATTATTTAGCCTTAATTAAAAAAGAAGGAAATTCTGACACATGCTATAACATGGATAAACCTTGAGGACATTATGCTAAGTGAAATAAGCCAGTCACGAAAAGACTTATATGAGGTACGTAGTCAAATTCATAGAGATGGGAAGTAGAATAGAGGTTGCCAGGGCCACAGGGGAGGAGGGAATGAAGAGTTATTGTTTAATAGGTATGTTTGAGTCTTGAAAGATGAAAGGAATTCCAAGATGGATGGTGGTGACAGTTGAACAACAATATAAATGTACTTAACACCACTTAAATTACATTTAAAAAATGGTTAAGATGGTAAATTTTATTGTTATGTGTGTTACCATAATTAAACATTTTTTAAGTTTCTGGGGCCAACTCAGCCCCTCAACTGCATCCTCATAAGCATCCCTCTCCCTGTCCTCACAGCACCTGTGTCCCTGGTATTCTAGGACTGACCTCCAAGTCAATCTCCTCCCTGCATGAAGAAGACAATTAAACCAGTGGTGTGGATGAGATCTTAAAAGTTCTCCAGTGAAGACAATCCCAGAGACTGAGCCTGGTAACTCTTTCAATTGGTAACAATCCTTTGTGTCAGGATTTCTTGCCTTTTACTTCTTAATTAAAAACCTTTTTAAAAACTCATTTCCTCTTCTGCCTTATGAGGGCACAAAGAACATCCGGTGACTATATCCCGTGGGAGAAGTCTTCTATAGACCTAAATACCATTATTAAATCACCTTGCTACTGTGAAGACATGGAGCAACCTGCTCTCAACATTTTCTAACCTAAAACTGAGGCCACATTTTCTCTGTGGAATCGAGCTTTGGATCCTCAACTGTGCTTTTGTCTGTGTGTTTGGGTGAACCCCAAATCATTCTTAAGGAGCGCTTTGACCCTGCCCAGGCATATCCATGGCAGGCCTCCAAATGAGTAGGGTGGCCTTCAGTTCAGGCCCATGTCCTTGTCAGTCTCCTCAGGGTTCTCTAAGAATATGCCAATACATACCCCAGCTTGGCTAAGTCACAGGGCATATAACTCTGTCCTTTACCAGCTACACGGAACAGGTCTACCCCAGGCACTTGGCTGGGAATAAAAATGCCAAGCTCACTGTCACTACTGAAAGCTTGGCTGTGAGAAACATATTTTGGGAGATTATCCCTCCCTCTAGGATTAAGCTAAACCCCCAGGAGCTGCAAGCAGGACCACCTTGTTTCGCCCAGCCTCCTTCTGTGCAGTGACTTTCCTGTGCTAACACTTGGCTGGGCGCCCTGGCCCACATCACAGGCACTATATAAGAAAAAGCCCGTGAGGCTTTGTAGTTGTTGTAGAGGTACAGTTGATGGTGGGCTGTTGACACCACCAGGAACGTGAGAAGGTCAGTCAGGGAACACTGCTATCAGGACTCAAAACCAGCAATACCGTACATCTGGTTTATTTTTAGCTCACAGACTCTAAATTATATCACTGATGATTTTCCATTTTGCTTTTGCTGCTGGAAAACTCAAAGTCAAATTTGGGGCCTACTTCTAGAACACTGTTCAATAGACTTTCTGTGATGATGGAAATTTTCTGTATATGTATAGTAGCCACCTGAATGCTTGAAATGTATATAGTGAATTTTCAATTTTATTTAATTTTAATTAACTTAAGTTTTAAATTTAAATGGCCACATGTGGCTAGTGGCTACCAATTGTATAGTACAGCTTTAGACAGCATACAGAAAATGACGTGCATTTTGGATGTCATACTTGGTTTACCTTACTTTCTTATTTTTCTTCTACTTCAAATCTCTTCAGCATGTAATGATTTTTACTAATCTTATGTGGTATATATCTTTGTCGGCAATCTTAAATCTTGTTTTAAACATATGAAATCTACTTGCAAATACAAAAAAGAGAAAAAGATATTATGCCCATATTCCCTACACTTTTGACTAGGTACTTCTGTCCCACTTTCAAGCAATATAGAGTAATTAATATGTTTGTTTAAGGGCAGGAAGTCCCAAGAGTGGGGAGGAGAGGCCTTCTTTCTGTTTTCATCTCTGTTCTGTTTTTTCATCTGGATTCTGCTAATGCAAATGTTCAATTTTTGAAAATTCACTGAGCTGTATATTTATGATGTGTGTATTTTTTTGTAGGTATATAATTTATATTAGTTTAGTTCTAGGAGATGTGAAAAAATTCACGAACACAGACTTTGATTCCAGAAAGCTTAGTATCATCAGCCATTAATGCAAATTTCTAAGATGCATTTTTCGGGGGGATCTCAGACAACTCCTAATGCTGGCAACTCCCCGCACACCCACCTCCTGCCTATTCCCCTGAACCCAGCAATGCCAAGAAAAAAAGGAAAGATAAGTTTCAGGAGGAAGAAGGCTTTCTCTTCATCTTATCAGAGCTTAGTAAAAAACATTTCCAAATTCTTACGAAAGGCTGAGTAGCTCTCAGAAAAAGCCTCTCAGCTTTTCTCCTGAAAAGGAATTAAATGGGGGGAAGAGGCCTCTGAAATGTGGAATTTTAAGTGAATGGGACAGGAGAAGGAAATAAAATGCAACCTATATTTCGAGAAGTAATTAAAAACTACCCAACAAAGATTTTTCTTCAATGTATAACTCCACCCAACTGAACAAAATAATTTATATTAAAAATTATAGTTGAAAATGGAACTTGGGAAAACATATACTGCTAAAGAAAATGTGGAAAAAAATGAACTCTCTCAACTTCATCCCTCCCCCATGACCTAAATATCTTGATTTTGCTAAAGGCTGAAACATAAATTTTTACTTTTAAAAGTAACTTAAAGAGGTGAGCAGGTGTATATATCATGCTAGAGCAGAAGGTTGCTTTCTGCAGTGCTGAAGTAACTAACCCATTCAAATGGCCATGATCAAAATTTATGAGAGGGCTATTAGTCATTTCTGCTCACGTTAATTTAACTCCTTGACATATTACTATTTTGAACAAAGACCTGAATTTCTGAGGCCTAAGATACCAATCTTTTTTCTTATCCTTTTCACACTTTGATGCTGTAACTTCAAAATCCTGCACCTGTACAGATTTTATAACCATTTATGTGTGGATCTTCTTTGAAATATTCTTTCAATGGTTCTTTTGAGCAGAGTCCAGGCCCAGCTTTCACACTTTGTTCTTTCACTTACGTTATTATAGGGATCAAGAGCAAAAAGGAAGAAGTCCCTTCAGAAACAATTACATTCATTTTTAGTATAAATAAAACCTTCCATTAACTTTTTTATTCAACTGCATTATATTTTGCATAAAGAACTGGCAGTCTTCAAACACAGAAGAAAATTTTTTTCTCACTTTTCGAAAAGGATTATAGAGCAAAGCGAGCTAGCTTTTAGTTCACTGAATAATAAAGCGATATTATTTACTTATCTGTATAGTTCAACGAGAAATCTGAAAATTATCTAGTTCCTATAAATAGAAAGGTGACCTTTCTGACTTAAGCAATGTGGCCTGGCTGTAGTTTTAACCCATATCTGACATGTGCCAAGATTTCAGTTCATTTTGTGATAACGTAGATTACAGTCCTGATGTTTAATGCCCAAACCAACCAAAACGGAAACTTAACCTGTGATACAAGTAACTACAGTCAGCACCCTTCAAGACAATGGCCCTTAATTTGCTATCAACTTTCTCCTTTCAGGTAGTCAAAAGCGAAAACTGAGCTGGCAGAGACTTTTCAGTAAAACAAAGTCCTATATCCCTCAAACTGATGTGCATGTTAATTCAAGAAAGCCTGGGTTTAGAAAGCATTTATCAGGTAAGGCCAGGGGGAGGACATTCAGAAATCTGTATGCTGAATTTTGAATCCTAGAGTGTGATTTATGATCTTGAAAGAGTGTTGGACAAGTGCTGGAAGGATAGAAGGAGAAAGGCGTTAACCATGGCAGGAACAGGGTAGTCTACTGCATCCATTTCCTTAAAAAATATTCACTCATCCCTTCCCAAGCTTAATGAAACCAGAAACTCCACAGGTATCACTTACTTCTTAAAATGTTTATGAGAAAGTCATTTTTCAAGTGGTCACTGAATTTTAACAACCTATTGCCCAGTGGAGGACGTGTGGAAGGGTGGAAGTGGCATCAGAGTGAAGAAGAGAACAGACATCTTCTCTCTTGACTGCAATATACTTTACTATTTCCATATTTTACTATTTTCACGGGTTTTCCCTAAGTTCCTTTATGGGAGTGAAGAATACATTGACAAAAACTCTCTAAGTGAGTCAGGAAATAGATTCAGGAATCTTTAATAAGTTCCCCCCATACAAGCTCATCAGAAATCCCCAGGAGCCACGAGCATTTAGTGGGTGCACAGACACAGGTGGGTGAGGAGGCAGGGTGGACTGGCAGCTGCCTGAGGTACATGGCAATGATGGTAAAGTGAAAAGAACCATGGAAGAGCCTCCATGCCTCCTCTTTTGTTTCGGTAGAGTATAGACACCCTGACTTAGTCTAAGGGCAGACAGGGGGACCCCTCATTTTCTTAACTCATTGTTCTACTAACTAGGGTTTATGGCAGAGCCCACCCACTTGTTTCTTGGTCCCGCAAACAGACAAGGAGACAGACGCAGTCAGACCTCCCCCAGGGTACCTGCAGAAGGATCTTGTTCCCGTCGTGGTCCTCTGTCTGCCAGCGTCCCTCACTGATGGGGCTGCAGGGGTTGGGCAGGAGCGGCACTAGCTCGCCGATGTCCTTGACTCGGAACTCCAGCACCGAGGAGTCAGTGGGGACCGGGTTCTGGTCACAGGGCAGTCTTTTCAGGGAGAACTGGATGTCCACATCCAGGTTGGAGAAAATGGGGAAGATGCAGAAGTCCGTTTTCCTCTGGCTGGGGCTCCGCCTGAGGATGAGCTCGTAGAACTTGAGGATGTCGGCGTAGTTGTCGTGGCGGCAGTAGATGGTGAAGCGCACGATTTCCCTGCCGTAGTGCACAGGCCGGATGGCCCACAGCGGCGTCCCGGGGGCCAGCGTGAAGAAGTCCTGGCTGCAAGGCAGGTAGGGCAGGAACCTGCTGGGCACGCGCTCTGTGTGGTGGTGGCGCCAGGGTGGCCGCTGCAGCGTGCGGTGCAGCTGCAGGATCTGCTCCTCGCCATACTCTTCCTGCAGGAAGAGGACCACCGCCAGGGCAGGCTGCGCCACCTTTGGGGGCTTTCTGCGCCGCCGGGAAGCCCTCCTTTCAGAGACCAGGAACAAGTGGAGGTCTGGGTGGATCCAAGCCAAGACCTTGTCGATGGCCTCCTGCAGGGGCTGGGATTCCCCTGGGTCTGCGATTATGTGGATGCTGACCAGGAAAGGGTCCTGCGCCTCCTCCAAGGAAAGCTCACCTGGGAGCACAAAAACGAAAAAGTCCCCAAATTGTGACTATGTCATTCAGGTGACCTGTAACGACATGCAAAGCCTTGGCAGGAAGACAAACTAAATTCTAACTGATTGCCTCCCTGATCCCAAGTTCATGTGCAAAATCTATTGTTCCAGTACTGTAGCAGCCAAAAACTAAAGAACTGTCGCTAAGAGTGGTTCCCAACCTGGCAGTGTTAGGAAAATTCTGGTTCTGTGCTTCATCGGGTTGAGTATACTTTCTATTAGGCAGCAGAAAGTCAAGTCTCCATTGATCTGGAAGGGATAACAGGCCCATTAGGTAAGATGCTGTAGCATTAAGTGTACACCATTTAGTATTTCCTGAAGTAACTACAGTGCCTTACTGAGCAAATGTTCCCTATACCTTTGTACTCCTCTGGTTTGCTTATTTCATTGGTTTCTTTGGTTCATTCATTTAACAAACATTTATGGAATCTTTTCTTCATGACCTAGGCTAGGTGCTATGCTAGGCACTTACTCTGACAGATCAAGTGCTGGCTGTTGAGACATTCTGCCAACAGTGTCCTGATGATGGGTGGCCTAATCACGGTCATCTTGCTGCTGGAATACAGGGAAGAATAATTGGAACAAGAACAGTGTTCCTGCTGTTGGAGCTTACGGGGGCTATGGTTAGGGGTGGGAGATGCAGGGTGGGACCATTACTGCCTGTGTAATGCTATCTTTTAGGACTCTGCTCAGGCCATGTCCACTCAGAAGCCCATACATCCTAGATGGGTCAGTTACTCTGTATCCTCTGGCAGAACGTCTGGAAGCATCAAGTTCCAAGTGTGAAGTTGACTGTTTAACCTGGCAACACTTTTCTACGGAGTGAACAGTTTGCTGGCCACACTGACATACTTCTAATTCAGAAATATTCAGCATATCGTATGAGATAACTTGACAAACGTCTTGCTCTTTTAAAAGATGGCTCTATTTGCCATCTATATTTAAGCTTTATGACTCATCCAAGGGCAATCAAGAGATCTGTAAGTCTATTGTGACTTGGGGGTCTAGAGTCATCTAGAATCCAGATCTGTCTTCACACACGAGCCTCATAATGTCTACTAGGGTGTTAGGCATAGGGCAACCATGCAATCAGTCATGTTTGAGAAGTGTGATGTGCTTTCAGGAACCATAATCTTAAGTCAGTTCACAGGATGAAAGTAATTTTTTTTGTTGTTGTAGGTAAACCAGACATTCTAAGTGGACTTATGGGTATATTCCATCATATGCAACTGTAATAACATAGTTTTAATTTTGTTGGATCAAAACCTATCTGAATTTTCGTCCCAACTCCAACTTTTAGATATCTCGCTTGGGAATAGTTAGTTTAATTTGTTGTTGCCTTTTCTTTTTCTCATTTATTCATTCATTCACACATTCCTTTAGCAAGCCATATGTACTAGGCATTGGGGAGACAAGAAAGCTGGTACGATTGACTACTACAGGAGTCTGTTTACATAGACTCTGGGGTGAATAGTGTACCCTGAGACTTGTGCACTGCCCAGCCACAGGCAGTAGCCCTCTGAAGAACCATAAGCCACAAATGAGAATCATAAGCCACTTCAAGATTTAGTTGGGAAACAAAGACATAAAAAATTAAAATTCAACCTGATATGTGCCTATAGGAAATACAATAGACTATCTTAGGCAAGGGTTGGATCCTAAAGCCACCATAAAAGAAAAAGTACCTATAGACAATATTATCACTGAAAGTCTCTTAAATTTCTAATACTGTATGGAAGGCATTGACTTACAAGAAGACAACACAGTCAGATAGATGTCCCTTTGATTGAATACCCAGTGAAACAACAGGTTTGCTTCGTGGCTGTTAAAAAAGAATAGTCTTGTATTATTAAACACTATTCCCCCTTACTCTTTTCACTCTACAAGAGGATTCTGAGAGCTTGAGGGGCTTCTGGAACCAAAGGATGACAAAGGCAACAGCAGCGTTAAATCTCAGTGCTCCATGATCACAGAGTGGACTTATTTAAATCCTGCCCACCCCGCCGCTCTGACCCCACTTTGGCTGAGCATGTATTCCCTAATTTGTATGAGTTAAATATGAGCATGATACAATTCTCATTTACTACCACATGACAAAGGAAGGAGCAACTTTTTCTCCAGAGGGTTTCTGAGGAGGCTTTCTGGAGGAGGTGCCAAGTGAATAGGTCTTGAAAGGTAAACAACATCTCACTTATAATAACCACCATGTGGGGTAGATGACAGTGGGAAGAGGGAAGACTGTTTATGAAGGCACAGAACTGTGCAAAAAACAAGCACATTTGGAAGGGGGTGGTGAGTAATTCTGAAACATCACAACAGATACAGCCGGAAAAAATGTATTGGAACCAAGCTGTACAGGACTTTAGCTCAATTTGGTACTGATAAGGGACAATGGAAAGTTTTAACAAAGAGATGTTAGCATCAAGTCAGGGGGAGGTTAACCAAGGACAAAGTCAGAAGTTAGAAGATGAGTGGAGAGTCTAGACGAGAGATAACAAGTCAGTGCAGGAGATGGTATTATTGGCCCTAGTTCTTTATCCTGCCCTAGCTCTTTGCTCTCTGCCATATGACTTGGTTACTCCTACTAAGTGGGTGAAGTGTGTTTGGCTACTCTTTGACTTTGGGTTAGACCATAAGCCTAGCTAGGCCAGTAGAAAGAAACAAGGGTGACATGTTTGTCAGCCTGACTTCTTGTGCTTCTGACATTTCCATGAGAAGAGCATGCTCAGGTTAGCTCACTGCTGCCAGAAAGGAGGATGAGAGATAATGGAGCAGAGCCACCCTAGGCAAGCTCGCCTACATCGGCCAACCTCAGACCTCCAATGGCACATGGTACAAGCCACCTAGCTAGTTTGGTCTAGATCAGCTGACCCAAGACACATGGAAAATAATAAATGACTGTTTTGTAAGCCACCATTTGGGGATGGTTGTTATAGAGCAATATTATAGATTCAGGCAGTCAGTGGGTATATGGAAGAGACATAGATTAAGACGCTATTTAGTGGCACATGTGACAGGACTTGGAACCCACAGGCCTGGTGGGGAGCAGGAAAAGCAGGAGAGGAGTGCACTTTGCTGTTTCCAGCTTGAGCACTGGCCTGATGTTGATGCTTAACAGAGCTAGGAAACAGAGGAAGAAGGGGAAAGGTAGAAGTTCCATTCTGGCTATGTTGGCCTGAGATGCCCAGATGACTTCCAGGATAGATGTCCTGCTGGCACTGGACCTGTGTGTTGCTGAGGTAATGGGCTGAATAAGGATGGGCCAGTTACTTTTAGACTATATTCTTGCTTTTATGCAGTTATCTCATTAGTGTGTGGCCCCACTTATGCGGGAATTCATCACAATGGCTTAAAAAGCAATCCGAATTCGTGGATTATTCTGGTCCTTTTCTTCTCTTGCTCTTTCTGCACACCTGGCTATTTTCTGTCTCACTGAACATTAGCACCATTATCAAAAGTGCAATAGAAACAAAAGTAGTGAAAATGCAAATCAATGAAATTTTCTGCCAGTCAGTAACTCTAGTAAAGATAGGAGAAGATACCACAATCACCTAAAATGCATATTTCACTTTTCCATGGTGACTTGATCTCCTGACAGTGGAGACATGTGACTTTGCTAAAATATTAATGAATGCCCAATATAAATGGAAGGGGGCAGAAAGGCTTTGAAACAATTTGGGGATAAAATTTACTTGAGAAAATTAGAGATGATTTCTGTGAGGAGAAAAAAGGACACATGTTACATAAAGAGTGTTTGGGAAAAGAAGTCGTCGGAGCAGTCAGGCAGCTCTGCTCCGATCCTGCACCACACTCAGGGCGTGCATATGGCCATGAACCTGGGGTGACAACATTAGCTAACACTCGTATGACATTCACTACTGTAGGGGGGCTGGCACTTTCCTGGTGTTCTACATGTATGAACCATTTAATCTTCACAACAACCCTGAAGGAGGGGGTGCTATAATTATCCCCATGTTAGAGAGCCGGAGATTGAGGCACAAAGAGGTGAGGTCACCTGCCCATGTCACCCAGTATCTGACTTTGTGGCACAGTCACCACAGCTCTGAAGAGAGGTATGCTCACGCTCTCTTCTGTATTTGTTTCACAGCAGAATGAGAGCTGCTGTGACTCTCCAGCCATCTCCGGCCACAATGCTACTACTTTACCTCTCTCTACTGCTCTCCTGCCTCCTTCTGCCTAGCTGGCTTCTCAGCCACCAGCCAATAGCTTCATGTCTTGGACACCCATTTACACCTCTTTCTTCTGGCCCTGGGTTTCTGAGGAAGAATAACCCATAAACCACCTCACCAATGGCACATATCCAGGTCTTTACATCTGAGCACTGCCGCAGAGAGCATCTGAAACAGGCCAGCACTGTAGGTGGGTGCAACAGTGAAAGGAAAGCAGAAGAGTGAGTGACAGAGAAAGTCTGCGGATGCGTAAGCAGCCCGGCTGTGAAGAAACCTGGGGTAAGGTAGCTTCCGAGTCTCCAGACAGAGTTGTCAGGGTGCTCAGCATTGGGCCACCTCTATCAGCCTCACAAAGGTTTCCCAGGGAGCAGTTACAAAGGCCACTCTGAGTCTGCATGGATGAGTGAATGAATATTCACAGCTTTGCCAAAGGGCAAGATGCCCAGTAGGAGCAGGGGGGTGGGGCTGAAGGGCACTGGACCAAGCAGCAGCTCAAGCACCAGCTTGCCTGGGCAGCTCTGGGTACACACAATTGACCGACTCTAGAGCTCTCTCCCTCTGCACTGTAAGAACCAGGGACAGGTCAGTGGCTAAAGTCTTGCCCTCAAAAGAGGAAGGAGAATGAGTGGCAGCATTAGTATGCTCCAGCCATCGCCAGCATGTGCCCACTGCACATAAGCCTAACATAAACAGGCTCAAAGAGCCACAGTATACAGCGCCTAACTGTCATCGGGGGGCTAGGGTTACACATCCCCCAAGGAAAAACTGCGTCTGTGGAGCTAGACAGGAAACCAAGTATTTGAGGGGTAGGAGAGAAAATGTGAATAATTAATTGTCACGAAAAGCCTCCCTGGAGAAGCAAAGATGCCACAACTATGGGATATGCTCTGCCTTTATCATATCTGTTACATGTCTTCTCAAAGGCCCTCAGAGAGCACCTGTTCATCTGGGGCAAAGCACAGCCCCAAAACAGACTGGGTGACGGACACCCTCCCCCACAAGGCTGGTTAGCGGAAAGGAGCTACCCACACAATAGTAACAAAGCTTTCAAATTAGTTTGTGCTTCCCAAGAGGACAAGGAAGAGTCTTTCCTATGTGATTATACACTATTAGATTTCCCTTCCATAATGTGAAACAAAAAATAGCCTTGGGTAAGAACACACAAGTTCAGGCCTTCTACGAGGTGGAAAGTGTACTATCAATCTGAGTAGTTTTTACATTTTTCTCCAATATTTCACCTCCCCTGTACATCCCCCCTGCCACCTTTTTTTTGGTCTCTTAACAGAAAATAATTTAGACAATAATAACCATGTATTAAGCTCTTTATATTTGCCAGACACTGTCTTAAAAGCTTTACATGTAGGTGTATTGTCCCCATTTTGCAGGTGAAATGTCATCTGTCTTGCTAAAGGTCATTCAGGGTCTCTGTGCTCCTCACCATGTGCTTTCTTGTCTCTCAAGTCAATCCTCCTTAGAATCATCCCGTGGGTTTCTTGACTAGAACCTCAGTTTCCTTGCTTGGACTCTGAAACTGTGGCTTAGCTCCTGCAGGCAATATAGATGGGAGATTCTACTGTGAATGGACTGACCATTATTCCTGGGCAGTTCCTGGCCATCCCTGACCTGCACGGACATCCTAAGTTTGAGTCTGGTGAAGGAGAGGAAGGAGACTGAGGTCCTTCTGCCTGGTGATGTGTTGATGCTGGAAGCCCCTAAGCTATCTTAATGCTGCTGGCACCGGGACCCCTTGCTGCCATTCTCTGCATCCCAGGGTTTCACACTAGCCTTGCCTGCACTGTCTCCATCTGTCCAGTGCCTGCCAGACTGGCCCGCCTCCAAGAACTGGCACACTGGTATGTCCCCAAAGCACTTCCTTTCCAGCAATAGGTAAATATAATTGAAGGTCCAGATCTCTCATTCCAAAGCTCAAATACCTCTTTATAGAATTTTTGGGTAATGATTGATGTCACTGTCATTTTAGCCACAATTTATCATGGACAATTTGCAATCATTTATTTAATCGAGGGATGTTTATTGAGAACCTATTATGTACTGGCCACTGTAAGATACAGTGGTGAATAAAAGAATTTCTGCCTTCCTAAAACATATAATCTAATGGGGGAGATAGACAATAAACTAACAAATATGTAAGATGAAGTCAAGTAGCTAAATGTAAGAGACACTTCACTGAACAAACCCATGTTCAATGAAGGTATAATAAGAGGTATTCACGGCAGCAGCCATAACCATTTACCATCAGCTGAATAAATCACCAAGCAGCATTCCAGTGCCATAAGAACTGCTAGCGCCTCAGTGCCCCTAAGTCCCCAGGAGGCTAACAGTCTGAATAAAGTCACCTCTAGCTGCTACAAGCTGCTTGGTTTAGAGAATTTGGCCCTAGAGCCTGGCTTGAGATCTTCCAATCTCATATGCATGACTCTAAGAAACTCCTTAGAGGTTAAATAAATTCCTCATTTGCATTTCTAAAGCCCCACTCTGTGGCAATGAACAGTTCAGGGGGCTTAGATACTTGGCCCTTCAGCCAGACCCACCTGATCCAGTGGCAGTAAACCCACATGCGATGGTGGGTCAGGTATGCAACAAGACACATGCAGGGCACAGGTTGATGCAGTGAAGAACAATTAGGTCAGAAAACGAGAGGGAAAAAGAGGCCTCAGAATGACAATGAAATCAAAACCCATTGCATCTACGAAGTGCCCTAGGAGAGCCAGCTGCCCCATGAAGCTGCCTGGTCTTCCCAGAATGCCTGAAATAAATGCTCTCTGAAAGAGCTCCCAAATTCCTTCCCCTAAGAGTCTATTCATCTGCAATGTAATGAATAATCTGCTTTCCTCTCTTTTTGTGCAGTTTTTTTAAAGCCAGTTCCTTGAACCTTTGAACTAATGAAAAAATTGAAGCAATCCCCTTTGCCCCTGCCAATACTTAGGATAAAATCTCAGACTTTCTCAATTTTTAGCGATTTTATAATTTCGACAAGGCCTTTGGTCGGCCTACAACTTTGAGCTGTGAAAGTAGCAAGGCTGGTCCCAGTGCCAGCCCCAAACTGAAGTCGAAATTAGATGCAGAGTTGGGAATAGTGGGAATCTAGTGTTGGCAATGAGGTGACATGCAGAGTTTTTAACATAAGGAAGCTTAACTGTGTTCATCATGTAGATAATAAGGTTCTCCTCTCTCAGCTCAAATTCACAGAATTTTCCCGTAATTGAGGAATGGAATATAGCCTGAAACAGTTAGGCCTGAACCTATATATTCATTTGACAACGGAGAAGAATGCAGAATCTTTCTGATCCTTTGGCCCCTCTCTCAAGCTTTTGTCAGAAGGGCCGCTTTTCTATAACTGTGTTACTGGATGGCTCTCTCAATTTTCATCACTGTTATGGAAACGATATCAGGAATCTGGATGTTCTTGAGCTCATTCTGAAACCAGGACGCTATTAAGAAAGAAATAATATAGAAAGTAAGCAGACACTTCAGATCCGCTGCATTTTTTTTCCATGTGGAAATGAGACATCCATTTTACTTAAAATGTGTTTCTGATCTTCATTCTGAAACAAACCTCTGGGTGGGAAGAGGAGGGGTGTGGAAGCAAAGGCCAGAGACTAACCGGAGAGTAGTGACAAAGACACTGTACATTCCGACACAGCTTGGCCTGAATTCTGGAAGAGCACCAGGAGGTTGATACATAATTAGTCTGAGAAGGTATAAATGCAGGGAGAAACACTTAAACATACCTAGTATAGTTATCTGAGTGCTTAGGACTATCATGACTTTGGAAGTTTATGAGATGGTAATAGGTCTGACACATACCAATGTCCAATGCTTAATAATATACTAAGACCCTTTGTGTATCAAAGCTAAAGGATTCAAAATGAAGTATCTCATATTTTACATAGAATCCTTTCTTCTACTCAGTAATTTCCATTCTTTCTAAACTACATTGTCTTGTCATTTTTATCAGTAGCAAAGCATCCTGAGACAGCCAGGACTTCAATAAAATTCTGTAGATCTGGAGACGAGGCAGCAGGGCTTGCCAAAGACAGGATTAGAATATACATTTTGTTTTTAAGAAGTAAAGTACATTTATCAAAACAAAACAGACAAAAGAGGAGGATATTAATCAAAACCTATCCCAAGGACTTATTCATCAAAGAACTCTATGTAGACTTTTCAGTCTTACACTAGAGCTAGCTGGAGAAATCCTCACAATTATAGTAATTAAGATTTATTTTACAAAGGGATTTATTCTGGCAAGATGTAGAGAAATCACATGAACAATGATTAGCTATTACAACTGTTCTAGGAGAAAGCACTACATGCATACTTATAAAACATATCCTGAATGTGAAATAGAAAAATCACTGATGAAATCTGGCACTGGCTTTGTTCATGATCAAACTAGCAATGGAGCCTGTGGACTCATTTTTTGGGATCGGGGGGAGGCTAAAATTCAATGAAATATTCAAATGCTTTGCCAGTTTGAATATGACACAAGTTGCTGATCTTGTTTCCACATTTCCTTAGAATATATGTACCTTGAAGCCTATATGAAGAACAAGTTTACTGAACATGATGAGAAAATTAAAAGCAGGTAAGGCATGTAAGCCAGCCCCCTCCTTTTACAGGTGAGGTCAGGTGACTTGCCCATGTTGAGCACTTAGTCAGTAGCAGGTCTAGAAAGAGAATGAACATCTCTGAACTCCCAATTTCGGGCTCTCCCCTTTGCACCTCAGCTGCCCCTGGCTCTGAAGTGCCTACTCCTGCTAACAGCCCCAAGGGCTGCTAAGCAGGAAACATGGTCCCTTCCAGAGCTCACGACCTAGCTGAAGAAGCAAAATGTTCACTTGTGAATAATATAAGAAAAACATAAATGGGAGATGGTAAGTTCTAAATGATGCATTGGATGAATTTCAGAGATAATAACCAAAGTTTACCTTTCCCACAATTTCCTTATTGCCTATGGCCCTCCACATAGAGTCTGCATTGTTCATTGCTTCAGGGAGGGTGGGAGCAGATAGACCCATTCGTCAAGTTACTAAATTTATATATATATTTTCAAATCATGGTGAAGGAAACAGTCTTGAAGGGCAAAGCTCTCTAATGGAAGGCCTGGGTTTTGAAAACAGAAAAGGATTTCTGAGTCAGGAAAGGCCAAAAACCTAGAACAGAGGGTTCACCCCACAAACTGGGATGCAGAACAATGTGTGATGCTGCAAGGGTGGCTTTTCCAGCTCAGAAGACGTCGAGTTTCGGCTTCTGGTGAAAGGAAGACTGGAAGGGACCTGACCAAAGTCTGGACACCAGAAGATTTCTGAGAAAGGATCACGTACCGAACTTCCCATGGGTTGAGCCCTGCAGTGGTGGAATCCCCCAGCAGAGCAGACCTGTGCCTTCACTTGGCAGGGTGTGAGGGTGGCAGCTCAAGAATGAAGTTCAGCTCAATTATTGAGAAATACATCAGTCTATTTTTATTCCTGAGCATGTGACTGAAAATTCATAGGAAGTTCTTAGATTTCAACAGATAGTAGAAAGTGTTATAATCTAATTGATGGTGAACCCTTAAGCATGTCATCTCATAGAAAGACCTCCAACTCTGAGTCTAGGCAAATAATGCTCAAGCCTGAGGCAATGAAATGTTAAATATAGAATGACAGAGGAAATATTTCTCACAACTGTTCTTAGTACAAATAAGGAAAAAACCTATAAAGGCAGATATCAAATTGTGACTACTGTTTTTTTCTGGATAGTAGGATTCTGAGTTTTATTCTTTTTACTAATTTGTATTTTCTTATTTTTCTATAATGACTATGTATTATTTGGATAATAATAATGTATTATTTGGATAATAATAATTATTTAAAATTAAGAAAAGCACCAGGCATATCAGGGGGATGTACAGTGGTAACTATGCACTTCTGTTCGCTCCCTTAGGCAGGGGTGGGGGCGTCCTGATAACCCTGGTAGACCAGACGTCCCTAAAGTGTCATTTCAGCTTCTCAGGGGAAATGTGGTATGAGAAATTTGCCTTCATTTTTTTCATATCCTGGATAGAAATCAACATTCTCTACATAGTTGAAACCTCACAATTAAAACTTATTTTGAAGCCAGAAGGACTACACCATATTTTATTTAGAAGCGGATGTCAGTAGAACAAAGCATCAGAGGAGTTGTCTGTGTGGTATAGTGTCCTCAGCCTTTGATTTCCTGATGTGTATCTTTGGTTATTGCTTTTTGCTTATCAACTGTCAAACAGTAATATTGTCTAGTTTTTCAGGTTCCTATGTGGAAGGTTCTGAATATACAGACCTCATACTATCAATTAACAGTCTAAGCGCGGTCACGCTTCCAGCCTCAGTAGTTTCATTTACCTGAGAGGTTTCATTTGCTACTTTCATGATCTTATAGATAAGGCTGCCACGTGCTTCTTAAAAAAGCTCCAGATACCTATGTTGAGCTTGCCTAATAAATGACAAATCCTATGTTTTAAAATAAACCATTCTTAGAAGATGAACACATTTTTCTTCTTTTAATTTATCAATAAAATAATTTAAATATTTATCAAATGTAACATTTTCTCCTCTAGACATTATGCAAATCTAATGGTAAATTTCATTATGCCATTAGAAGTTAGACTCTCAGAGTAGGGAATCTGGACACACCACATTTACCAGGGATGATTTAAGAGCAATCTTGCTTACTGGGGAGACAGGCTCGATCGGCACTCCTCAAACCCGCAGCACAAGCAGCTCGCCTGACCTGGAAGGTCTCAGCCCGGCCAGGATACGGCATTTCGAACAAGTGCCAGGGCGATGCTGATGCAGTGCTTCTTATACCACTCCGAGTGGCAAGTTTTCCAGTTTGGTGATTTTTATGTGTTCTGCTGAGCCAAAAATGTCTTCTCCAGGTAACTGACAAAACATGGAGGGAGCAGATACCCCGACTTGTGCCAGCTGGCATTCCGTGGTTCTCAGGCTGTGACTAACCCCTTACCTGAGTGGCTACAAGACCCAGGCCTGTCAAAAAGGACACTCCCAGGACTGTAGTGTTTTTATTATGAGTGTTCCTACAAGCTACACGCTAAGTGGCTCCAGCACATAGAATAAGGTCCAGAAACATAAATCTCAGACCTGAAGCCATACTTGCTCCAGAAAGCTTCCATGCTTGGAGACATGGGAAGAGCCATTGGCAGCAGGGCCCTCTCTCCATAGTCAGGGCAAGCTGGAGTGAGGCCAGTGCGTTCCGAGGAGCAGAGCAGCAGCTTTAAGGGTTCTTTCCCACACGGCTAAGGAGCAGCAGCTAGAGGTGTACCAGATGCCCCATGCCGGGGAAAACGAAAGGTACTGGTGAGTAAAAGCTTTAATCCTACAGTCATGTTGGAAGGCAGAGCCACAGAGGAGGACAAACCAGACAAGGAAATCAGATTGATCCATCCACTCGCTCAACACCTTGGCAGTTTATGATTGGTCTCTGTAGCTATGACCACATATCGAGGGCCACGTTACCAGTGACACCACCGTCCAACACAAGGCCACTCGTGGAGACTGATTCCAGCTGTGCAACAGCTCACCATGAACCTCCTCTGGGAACAGCTCTGCGAGTAAATGTGACTGTTGTGCCAGAACATGGTCTTCAACATGATAAAAATGGAAGTAGTTCTTATGTGAGGTTCATTAGTGAGAAGTTGCACACTCAAGTGCTCTTGGCTCTGCAGTGTGGTAGAGTAGAATTCAAAATCCCGATTTTCCTCCATTTGGAAATAAATATACTATTTCCCCGATGCTTCGATTTTGCTTTATGTCAACTGTTGGGTTTACAATAGTATATCAAACAACATCATTAGTATTACTAATAAGCCCTTTGGAAACTAAGGAAGTAGAAAATGAAAGTAGTGATGGCCTTGAACTGATATAAGGTAGGTTGGTCCCTGAAAACTATGTCACCATCCAGAACTAACTTTATCTAAAAGGCTATATTCTAATCTGCAAACTCCATGCTAATCACTAAATTAAGCATGTTCAATACCTAAAATTGTTCTTCATAGGACTAATGAATAGATTTGAGATTGCCTAGATCTTATTGAATAAGACTCTGAAAGAATATTTGCTCTGAAAATCATAATGGGGAAAGTATTGTACACAGAAGAAAAAAATGAAAAACTGAAATGTACAAATGGATCAAAGTTAAATTGGTTACTACCACCTCTTCCAAAATTCTGATCTTCTTTTTTGGTAACATGATAAAAAACTGGCGCCAAAATGAATAAAATATGTCAATAAGTTATTATCTCCTCTAATAAAAACAGAAAAAAATAATATTTCATTATTCTAAGTCTGAATTTAGCGCTTGGATATGAAGACACAGATTATATACATTCAAATACTCCCCAACAGTGATGAGTTCTATAGTATTCAATCATATCTTCTCAATGTGTTGCTTTTAAAGCTCCTTACATTTGTTATTAATTAAATCGCAATGGGCTTATCTTTTCCTCCATGCTGAGAAGAGGCACAGATATGGCCAGAGAAAAAATCAAAGCATATTTTTCTTCAGTATCCTGAAACTGCAAGGAAATGATGAAACTACTGAGAAATGAAAGGGAAAAGACAGCATTTATGTAGAAAGATACACCTGTAAGAAAAGGATGCCTCATGAAGCAATGAGACGTCCTCTCAGACAGTGAGCAGAACTGGTTAAGTCCCCATGGTGGCTCTGACCAGCTACAGTGCCATGCAGTTAACCAAGACACCGACTTTCCTATTTGAAAAACACCTGTGATCACCTGATCCTTTTTCCTTGAGATGAGAGTACATCCAGGGGCTCGCAGCAGCAGTTGGGCCTAGATGGGGCTGCTCTCAGGGCAGGTCACAGACCCCAGGAAAACTGATGGGACAGCACTCCATTGGACCTGTGGACTTCGGAAGCTCAGGGCCAGAAGGAAGCATGTGGGCAGGAAATGAGGAAGCTACCAGAGTCGCTGGAAGGATGGAGCAGGAAGCTAAGAAAAAAACTCTAGGGAAAAAACAAAAGGGCAGGAATCTGAAGTCTGAGAGGGATGAAGAAGATTCAGGGGCTCCCATCCGCCCATGATGTGTGTCTTTTATGGCACAGCTTGGTTCATGCTTCTGGATTCAAATCAGCAGAACACACTGTTCATGGCAATTTCTCCACAATTTCAGACTAGGAGAATTCTCAGGGCATTGCCAAGGGCCTCTGTCACGTCAACTGATCTTTTACCATTTGTGCTTTGAAAAGTATGATGGGGCACAAAACTGCAAGGCATTTCTGATATCCCCAGCAGTTCACAAGGGCCAGGTAGGGTCAATGACTACACCTGATATTTGAGAAAGAATAATTTTAGGGCATAAATTAGGAGGGCGAATAGAGAACAGTTTCAAATAGAACTCGTTCATTCTTTGGCTACTTCTTACTGGCATTATCCTGGGGCTAGAAATCCTCGAGAAATTTATACAGTTCTAAAAATACCATTTAAAAACTCCCTGCATCTTCTGAGAGTAGTTCTCCAAGTATAATTATAATTTTTATTTGAATGGAAAGTCAATCATACATGATGGAAGTTTCATTAGCATTATGTGGCACAGTTGATTTTTCCATCCTGGCATAATTATTGTTTTTCTTTTACCTTGTTAATAAAATTTCCCCTTTTTATTTAACTCACTTAAGAATGCAAATTGTAGATAGTGGCTTGATGATCTTCTTACCAGGATTCCAGAAAAACAACCTAAAATTCTGAGAGTTTAAATTATTGTCTTCCTTGGGAAGTGTTATGACTTATTGAGATCTCCTGAGTGCTAACAGTGTTTGGCTCTGCAGAAAGCATAAAGAAAGCCTGTCTGCCCTGTCAATCTGGAAAGACAAATGGATCAATCGCAACTAGAAAAAATTCACTCACACAAAACCAAGCCATCCATTAAAGAAGTCTGCTCAGCTACTCCCCCAAGAGTTGAAAGTGACATCCATCGGACACAGTGGAGATGCAATTCCGTGATCCATAAGGTGGGGGAAAAACAGGGCCCAGCAACACACGTGCCCTCCCCAGTCCCATACTTTGTCCATTTTTTTGAGGCGAGGGGGATTAAAAAGCATTGACTGCCCCTCACCACAATGTCTCTACCGCCACCAACTTACAGGCAGCTCACAGTACAGAAGCTCAGGTTGATTCTGTAGATTGATGCTACAGGTTACCAGAGAGAATGCTCATCTTCCAAACTCTATTTGGGGACAAAGAAAAAAGGTACAGATTCCTCAATTCTTCACTCCTTCCCTCCTCTCCTCCATTTTTCCTTCTTCTCTTCTCTGTTTAGAGGAATTTCTAGGATATTTATATCATAGCATCCCAGAGCTTCTGGAAAGGTCCTTAGAGGCCATCCAGCTCAACATCTCCTTCACAGATGAGGAAAGCGATGCTAAGAGAGGGTAACTGACTTGAGGGTATACCGCTCAGTCATGGTGGACCCAGGACTACGGCCTAGGACAACTAAGTCTTGTACTTTTGCTGATGACCTCTCTTCTTTTCCCATCAGGCGCAAGCAGCATGAGGAAGCAACCCCTGCATTCCAAGGGAAAAGATGACTAAACAGTTACTGCTGTTCTTGGAGAAAGCTTTCCTGATCATTGTGGTAAGGAGAAAAACCAACTGTGGATAAACAGACTCTAACCCTAGCTCACCCCAAGGAAGCATTTATGTCCTTGTGAATGCAGGAACAAACAGGGAAAGGAGCATCACATGAATGTTGAGTAAGAACCATTCACAGACAGGAAAATTCATTTCGTAACCGTGAATGGTTAGAACCAGTGCTCGAATCCCTATCAGGACCTGGGAATCATTCCGAAACAAGCCACTGAGCGGAGAGAGGCTGACAGGGCAATGGAATGACAATGAGATGCAGGAGCTGCTCCCAGGATCAACAAGTGGGAAAGACCTGCGACAGTCAGGCCTCTGGGCCCTGCTGGTCACACGTGGGCACTGGCACCAAGTCAGTTGTGAAGGGAGAGTGACCCTGGAAGTGAATCATTCAGAGTAGATAGTAAACACATTACCTTTCACTCTATTCAGTCCTCTGAGTATGATTATATAGTTTGTGGGGAAATACTATTTTTAAAATCTACTCGGAAAATACTTTTTTTTTTTTTTAAATTGCAGTGCCATTGAACTTATGTTTTAAAGCAGTGGTCCCCAACCTTTTTGGCACCAGGGACCAGTGCTCCTATGAGAATCTAATATCTGATGATCTGAGGTGGAGCTGAGGCGGTGATGCTAGCGCTGGGGAACAGCTGCAAATACAGATGAAGCTTCGCTTGCCCACTGCTCACCTACTGTGGTGTGGTCCAGGTCCTAACAGGTCATAGACCCCTAGTGGTCCGCGGCCCAGAGGCTGGGGACCACTGTTTTAAAGGATAGATTTAAAACTCTAGACTTAAATTTTCCTTTTCCTTTTCAGAAAGGGTCCACGCTGTTACCTTTCACTGACTGCTTAAGGGGCCTTTTCCTGAGTATGAGTGTGGCCAGGATTCATGTTTCTGGCAGGGAGGAAAGGCAGGCCAGGCAAAATACCAGGCAAAGACAGCCAGGGGCCCACCAGTATCCACTCACCCCTTCTTCCTGCCCAGAACAAGGATGTGATGGCTATGGTGGAGGCAGCCATTTTGTGACTCTGAGGCAACCCTGAGGCTGGAAGCCAAAACTGAGAATGGTGCAGCAGAGTGATTGAAAGAGTTTCTACACCGCACCTACACTCTCTCCTCTGGGTGTTTCTTTTTTAATGTCAAAGGAAAACAAACCCCTACTTGTTCAAGTCATTGTTTTTCCTATATTATTTGTAAGCAAATATATTTCCTAACTGAAATATGAAATACATATACATACATACACATCCTCACTCATTAAGCAGCCCCAACACTAAATGGTGAGACAGGAATCACCAAATATTTAAAGAGAAAATAAAGAGCAGTAAAAAACTATTGATCCCAGCTGCACTAAGAGAAATTCCAATTCAGAGATTGCAATTAAAATAATGGAGAGGAAAACATCCCAAACCAAATTACTGGTTTCTCTGACAAGAGAGGTGCTTTGTTGTGACCCAGAGGGCTGATTAGGGAGCTACAAATTGAGCAAAGGCTTGGGGCAAGTATTTTATAAAAATAATTCTTTAAAAAATATAGCCTCTGGGCAAAACCGGAATGAAAATGGTGGCACAGAGAGAGAGTTCAAGAGAGCTTGCTCTGATTTTAGGAATGCAAAAGCTTCAGGGAATGAATGCAAATCACTGGAGCATTATTCTCATTATTACTAATGGTTCTTAATAACGAAGGGGCAATGCTGAGTCTCCAGTTGGCTGAAATGAGCAGAAGATGCTCCTTGCAGTTATACTAATAACTAAATATAGTTTGACACTAAATTACAATTTCAGATTTACAGCTTTCTGCACTGTCTCTTATTGCAAGGGAAAACTAAGCCAGAACATCAGTAAACAGAATAATCCAATTAAATGTCTTTCCAATTGGGAACTACTTTGAACTGAGAGTTTAACAGGATAGTGAGATAGTGAATACTGAAGTGTTTTGTCCTAACTCAAAACATCAGGAATTTATTATAAGAATTTTTTGTTATTTTAAAATAAATGTTTGAATGGCTTTGGTCATTTATACAGTGATCTTAATCACTATAAATTGTTCGTAGATGTAAAGCCTGTTTCCCATAAATGGATTTACTTGTAATTTAATATTTAATGTAGAGGCACTTTTTTCTATGCTCAGAGTATGTTTATAAACATATTCCCAATCTTTTTTTTTTAACCATGTACAGTAATTATCTATGACATCTGCCTGCAGACACAGAAATACAAGGGAGGAAGTTTGCCCAACAGATGAGCTGAGGCCACCCCACAGATCCAACGAAAGTGCTCTGAGCTGTTAGCCTTCGGGCAGCAGGTATTTGATAAGTATTTGTTGAATGAATGAGTTATCTCAAATTCTTCAGAGAAGGTGTTTTAGAAGCATTTTGTACTAATAAAGCTAGTTCCTCCAGGCTGAGTGTCCACAGGGAAAAGCCCCATTTCCAGAGATAGAAGATCTGTCTCAGATTCTTTGGCAAGTATACCTTCAGTGAGTCTTACCATTAAAGCATGGGTCACATAGATGGCTTTCTCTACATGCATAGATGAGAATGACCCCTAGGGGACTGTGAAGACAATGCTAAAGGACATTTAAACCATACTTACTGCTAGTGGAAGACATGTGGCTGTAGTCAGACCTGAAACACAAAATCTTAGTATTAGTAGGATTAGGCATTATTTTTCTTTATCCAAATAATTTCTTCGCTAGAATTTTAAAGTCAATGGTACGTAATATTTAACTAGCAAAGAAATGCTATAAATAAAAAAATACAGTGCTGAGTATTGTTTGTGCAAATAAAGTTATGTCTGAACTTGAAAGCAAAACTTTAAAGGTACTTTAGAAATCAGGGGTCCTTAGTATGAGCTCTATGACTCTCTCACATGGGAGACCAGCTGGGTACTGAACCATTTAAATTTGCTCGCAAATATTTGAATGGATGCTTATTTTTCTGGGGAGATGCTCGAAGTTTTCAACAGATTCTCAAAAAGGGTCATGACTTCCCTCAAAGTTAAACTACTGCAAATGACTACCCTTCAAATGTTATCACCACAGCACAGGCAAATGTCTCTGTGCAGAGGAGTGGTGTACCCTGGGGAGAGCGCGGGGACCCTGGCTGTGAGGGCTTCCACATTCAGGGTCTGGTCAACCATCAGGAAACACAAAGGCACAATGATGCCTGACTGAGAAATCTTGCTGAACAGTAGAGTAACAGGATGTGGGCTGTGAGCAGGAAAGGGAAAAGGCAGGGTTAGGGCCAGGGTGAAATTAGCCATCAGTTTCTATGCTAAGAAATCAGCTGCTGGCATTTGGTCTCTGCGCGGATGGGCGTCTGGCCAAGGATATGCCTGCTTAATCTCTACTAAGCTTCTGTCATACTGGTGTGGCTCCTAAGCCTTCCCTCTCTAGCAACGTATTTGGTATAGAAGCTATTAGTTTTCTCCCCCCAAGTGTCCCAAAGTCGTTCACAGTAGGAATTAATCTCTCAGGTATGTAGGCCAAGGTGGTAGTTAGGGGACATAGTTATGCAAATAAAGTGGTTAATTATATTTAATTTTGTAGATTCTAACTTCTTTTATTAACTTAGTCTCATAGTGCCTTTCTTGAATCATCTAATTTTTACTCCACTGAGTTTCTCATCACATTAAAAAAGTATAATATATGCGAAACTTTAAAAAAACATAAAAAGCATGCCTCTTACTAGTTAAAGTAATCTCTCACACAAAAATATGCACTGATTTATTGTTAGAGAAAGAAAATGGAAGAAAAACAGCATGTGGTCTCTTTTCAAATGAAATATTTCAGCAGTCATAGAATCACTGAATTTTAAAACTGGAAAGAATAACAACTACTACCATTTGCATATCCCTTTATATATTACCAACTGCATCTGCCTAGATCTAATCCAATTTTTTACATTTTTGATTAGGAAACTAAAGTGATACTATTCGTAAAGAGACAAGGAGGAGAGTAATGATAAGGACTTGAACTATGTGTGCAGGGTGGTGGCAAGGAAGAAGTTAAAATGTAGAACGAATTGGCTAGGGCAAGATGACAGGCTGGCTCAGGGAAATGAACGAGAAAGGACAGTCAAGAATCAGTAACATTCTGAAACCCAGGATTTGTAACCCCGGTGTTGGTGCACTCCATGTTTTCTGGAATCAGGCAGGACACAAATAAACTTTAGGACAGTACTTAGAAATGTAACTCTATATAAATGCAATGAATGCTCGACAAACATCCACCATGGTATATGCAACAGCAAAACAATTCCATTACAATATGATCATCTTAAGATGGTCAGACTGAGAGAAATTTTATGACAATTCAAATAAAATGTTCAATAAGAATGTGCGATGGGGCTATTTATCTTATTATTAACAATTTGTCAGTATTTTCAGCTAGGATTTTCCAAATACTCCTGAGACAGATGGGTTTCACATATGCATACATTTTAAAGATCTGCATATAGATGGAAATATATGTAGAATGAAATTTACACTTGACACATATTTCAAGAATCTTAAAGTGCACTAGTAGTATTTTGGGATAGGTGCTAGTATAATACCCCTGCCATGAATCTTTCACATTTCTTGTGACTAAAGGCATTGCCCAGGTCAGGCCTGCCAACTGGTCAGTCTCTTTATTGTCACCTTCACCCTGCTCCAACTCCTTCCCCACACAGCAGCCAATTTTTTCAAAGTACGAATCTGACTGTGTCTTTCTCTGGATAAAGTTCAAGCTTGACATGATATAGCATAATCCTCTCTTTCCATGACCAATGGCCCTTGCCCAGCTTTGCAGTCTCATCTATCACCACCCCTACTTTCATTCCTGTCTGCCATCAAAACAGATATCAACAGAAAAAAAAGTCACCTAAAATCTCACATTGCTTTCCAGCCTCTGATCTTGTTTATATAATTTGTACACAGTTGCCATAAAGATACAGTTTTAAACTGCTCTCTTCACTAACCGCCATCAAAACATGCTGCTAAATAGTTCCTGTAATTATGATTTTAGATAAAGTGATGTACTATAATTTATTCAACCATTTCCCTTTTGTTGGATATATGACTGTTCCTGATTGTTCACTTTTGCAAAGCACACGGTGATGAGATATTTATAAATACAGCTTGATATTTACTTTCTTTTCCATAGAAAAGTTACCGTGAGGAGCAGGTATTGAGTCGAGGTATAGCTCTTAAAATACAGTCCGAATAACCCCAAAAGAGTATTTACTGGAAATACTGTCAGTGAAAGACAAACTGTAAAGCTTAAAGCAACTTTGTGCATACTAAGCAGGCTCAAACAATTTCAATCTCTGGAGGGGTATGTATGCCTCAGCTTTTTTAGAGAAGGAAGGAATAGCAGTAGGGTACCTGTCTCAGGAATCTGTTTACTGGTTGCACATCCTAAGAATTTACCCAGCTGGCTCTGCATAAGACATTCAGCTCTGCCAGAATGAAGCATGAAAGGTGAATCCATAAATTTTAGGATGAAAAATTCATAGACACATAATACAGATGAGCAGAATAATGCAAGGATTACATATTTTCACACACTTGACACATATAGTAGACACATTTCCAAATATCACATTTATCTAGTATCTGTGCCAATAATGAACAGAATATCAGATGCAGTCCTTTGACTGTATTTTAATCATAATAATACATATAGAAATCATATATAAAAGGTTCTACACTTTAGATAGTTTACCACTGTTAGTAGCCTACTTGTCAATTCATATGTATATAACAAATACCTTCCTAAATTCTGTTTTAGGAAAAACTTGGCAAAAGAATTGATCTTGGCATTTCAGTAAAATTGATCTTGACGTTTCTATAAAACATTGGCACAGTGCATCACGGACCTCATCTGTTAACTCTCAGTCTATTGAATCAGATGCCATGGTAATTTAGAGTTAACTAGCTCCACCCTGGACACGAAGAAAATAAAGTACCTAATAGATCATCTTGTCTCCTATGCGAGATTTCTCCTTTTGTCTTCTTTAAACTCATCCCATTTTAAAATTTATTCCACCTATTCTTTCCCATACACCTGTTTATAAACTCTAGACCTGTGAATTGTTTGTTATTTCTTAAATCACAATACATATCAGTTCAAGGTCACCCAAAGATAAAGGACATGGTATGACCTGTGGACAAAAAAGGGGCCACATACTAAACCAGAGAAGCTCAGGGGAGGCCTGCATAGCAGGCCTTACAAACTCAGAAACCAAAAGTAGACACACAGGATTGTCTGAATATAAAAATTCCTAACTACAAGTGAGTCAGGGCAGGTAGTCATGTCCGAGGCCTGTAGCTTCCTTGACAACGTCAGTCTTTACCTTTGAACTTGTCTATGGTCTTTGTGTATCTAAGATAACATACCTTTGAAATGTCAGAGTAATTTTCTTTTCCCTCGAACTGCCCAGCACCAGAGCACGAGACCCCACTGTTGTCTTATTGCCCTCACAGCATCTCTGTGTACTGTAAACATTAACTATCCTGACCCACCAATGTAAAAGAAGTATGTGTCTCTTCATTTTGCTTTTATTCCAGTCTCAGAGATTCCCCCTTCCCCTGCCCACTTTGCTTTCTCTTGTCACCCTTAATCTACCCCCAACGAATTTCATGTAACCCTCCTTACATGTCCTCCTTTGATTCTAATGTATAAAATAAGCAGCAAAACTGCCATTCTCCTGAGCATTTTCTCAAACCATTGAGATTTTGCTTACCAGCAATTGTCATCAGTTTTCACTCAAATAAACTCTTATAAAACTTTTCATAGTCTGGATGTTCTTTTGTTGACAGACCCTATGTTTTCAGAAGACTGGGGACAGCTGACACAGAAGAGGAGGTCCACTGATGTCAAACCAAACATTTGAATGAAAATAATTCATCAGGTACAGTCATATTGGAAAGAGTGGCTTAGAGGCCAAATCTGGGAGACATCACTAAAGAAGCATCATCCATTATAAAGCATTTGTCTTACTTATTCTATGTCTTTTATTTGGGCCTACAGCATTGCCTGCCTCTCTATTAAAAGATTCTGTTAAGATAGTTTACCAACGTCAGCAGCTGACTTGCTAGTTTTTTTCTAACAAAAAGTGCACAAAAGCACAAGGCTTGCTTTCAAGTGGAAAACTTGAGTTTCAAAATGGCATCAATCACCACAGAAGAACACTAGTTTGCTTTCAGTTTTGGCCTGTATTAGGTGGGTCAGACAGTAAAGGTACAGGCAAAAGAAAATGTCTGACCTAAAAACAAGAATTCCAGATCAAACAGCTTCTTGAGAGGCAACTTCACTAGGTGGCAAGTGTGATACAGATCCAGGCTTCACTTTAGGCCACTGTGGGGGAGGAATAAATTTCCTCTACTCTTTTACGTTCTTCTAGTTGGTTGAATAATCAAATTGACATGATACAGATTAGCAAGAGAAAAACAAATTGAAGTTTAATAACATGTATACCTCCTATATACGAGAGAGACCCAGGAAAACTGAGTGACTTGCCAAAAAGGCAGAAACCACCACCTTAAATACCACCTTCAGCTGAAGACAAAAGAAGTCATTGGTGATGAAAAATCAGTTATAGAAGGTTACCAGGAAAAC
Organism: Pteropus medius; assembly: GCF_902729225.1. Lineage (NCBI taxonomy): Eukaryota > Metazoa > Chordata > Mammalia > Chiroptera > Pteropodidae > Pteropus > Pteropus medius. Next base: position 9,686,760 of record NW_024350325.1, on the reverse strand, counting down.
GAGGGTAAGACTGTTATGCAGATTTAAGTTCAGGCCTTCTTGCGGACAGTGTAGGCCGGGCTGGTACAGTGAAGGGAACACCCTCACGAATGTAAACGTCCTTTTACACAGGGTAGCTTCTGCTGGGCTTTCAGAGCTTCTCCCAAGTCTGCTGCTCCTTAAAATTACCCAGCCTAAAATAACATCCCAAAGAGGTATATTTTGTGGTGGCTAATTCTGCTTCCGTTTACCACTAATTACTCATGTACCCTCTGAACTTCCATTTCCTCATCTGTAAAATAATGTTTATAATACTGAGGTATGTTCTATAGTCTCAGATGTTCTGAGCGATGAGTAAATTGCTTAAGGCATTGAAAAGCACCAGAGCATCTACTGTGATGAGTATAAAGAACACATGGTCTTCAGTGCACCAGGAAATACATAGTTTTATTATATAAAACTAAGTTTATCATTTGGAGTATTTTTCATAACAATATTATGATGAGAAATAATAATGTACTGAGAGTTCACGTATGCCGGGCACTGTTCTACAGGCTTTAAATGTATACACTAATTTAATCCTCATAACCATCCTATGAGGTGGGTGCGATTACTGTCATATTTCAGAGGAGACAACTGAGGGCAGAGAGAGGTTAAGTAATTGGCTCAAGCTTCCACAATGCTTAAGTGGAAGAGGCAGAATTTGAACCCTGGTGGGGTGGCTCTTTTGATTGTAACTTTCAAAATGATCAGTACAGTCTGCCCACTGTTAGTGGAACCCGCAAGCGTTCCTGGAACCATCTCTTTGACTATAATGTGGAAAGGATTGATAATCAGCTCAAGCATTACGCACAAATCCTTTGCTCGTTTGTTCATAATAACCTAGTGTGGACCCTGAGAAGAAAGATTCATTTGATGTGAACCCTGAGAAGGAATTTTTTCTGCTAGGACGGACCCCCATGGCCAACCGAGGGCCCAAATTGTATAAATAATAAGCACCTAGTGGCCATTTGCTGACAGGGGCTTCTAATATATCCTGTGTACCAGGAAAAACCTCAAATTGAACTCTCAGCTTACACCTTGCTCACTTATGCCACCTGAGTCAACTACTTTAAGGGAGTTCCTGGTTTCCTCTTTCACCAAGTACTAAGACCTGCCCTGTCTGATCAGAACTGCTCCATAATGACCAATCAGGAGGCATAATGCCTACCAATCAGGATTGCACAATTCAGACCAATCAGCGTATACAAATCTGGATATCTCATTTACATAAAACAGACCTAATTAAGAACAGGGGAAGAAACTTTCACTATAAAAGGCTGCCTCATCTTTGGCTCAGAGGAGCACAATTTAAGTTGCTACCTGAATCTGTGTGTGCCAGGCTGCAGCTCATTTTGCTCAAATAAATGCTTTTTATTCTTTATTACAGCCTAAAATTAATTTTGGTTTACAATAACAATAGTTCATCTCCCCTTAGCCTTGATGATTCGAGCTACCCATGGTCTCTCTCTGCCAGCACTGTTGCAAGAAAATAAATAGCAAGGTAGACTGGTACCACCATAAATATGTAACCACTAATCTCAACTGGGTTTTCACTCAACATTGTCCAAACTATTTAAAATCTTCATTCTCCTGGGGGAGGAGGGCTGCATTTTCACCAAATGGAAACCCATATTCCCTTCTCTCCTGCTAGTTTTAAGAGGGGAGAAGTCCCCCATCCTAGCCAAAGCCAATCCATCAAACAGATGGTCTGAAGTCCACCAATTTCTACCCTTTCAGACAGCTGACATGACAGATTATCAGCTTTTCTCATATATATATTTAGAAAATCTTTCCCTCACCCTACTCTTTCCTCTAGCTACTGCCCCACCTCTTCCCTCCCCTTTTCCAGACAGAGAACTCCAACTATCTCCTCCTCCTCCTCCCCTTCCACTCCCTCCTGGCTTCTACTCTGCCATTCCTCTGTCAAATACTTCTTTACCTTCTCTTCATTATCTCCTTTTACAAAGAAGACACTTCACATTCTTAATTAGTTTCTCAGTAGCACAGTTGATCTGTTTCTTTTCTTCCTTTGGTTTCTGGGATATCACATTCTTCCTTTTTTATTCCATGACTACTTTTTTGGGCTCATTCTCCTTTATCTGCCACTTAACTGTTGTAGTTTCTCAAGGCTAGCCTTAAATAGTACCTGCTTCACAGAGTTGTTGAAGGATTAAATGAGTTAATGAACTATAGTAAAGGCTCAGAACAGTACCTGGCACATAGTAAATGCTAGGTAAGTGGTTGCTATTGTCCCTACTATTTAGTCTACTCCTGTGGCTTCAATTGCCATTTTTAGGCTGACAGTTCCCAAATGTGATGTCATCAGGCAGACCTCTTCTCTAAACCTTAGGCAGATAGACTCACATGCTGGCTCATCATCTCTACTTGGACATCTCTCAATACCTCAAATGCAACATGTTGAAAATGAAACTTCTCACACCCAACCCCAACCTGGTTTGGAAGGGATCAGGCTACTTCGAGAATCTGATGAAAAATCAGTCTGTTCTCATAAAATTTCACAAACGACAACATTTTGCATACAACTTGAAGCAATTCATGGACCCCGGACTAAGCATCCCTGTCTTTGTGAATGTGACACTTGAGCTGAGTCTTAAGAGTAGAGTTTCATCACCTAGATAGGTATGCCAGGTGGAGAAGGGTAGAGGTGGCAAAGAGGGCAGCTTGACAAAGGCAAGGAACTGGAAGCACCCTATTGACATAGCTAGATGCAGGGTGCAAGGGTGGACCCACTAAGAAACAAGGCCAGAGAGAGAGGAACCCCACAACATGGAGGCCTGTGGCCACGCTGAGATCTTTGCCTTTTATAGATGACAGAGGCACTAAAAGTTTGAATGGGAGAGAGAGACGTGAGCAGATTTGTGTTTTAAAAATAATGGTAGCCATCATGTATTGAGCGCTTTCTCTGTGTTTTATACACAATCTCCACAGGCGGCTATATGAAAGCTAGAAAGGGTAAGAGACTGCAAGCTCTGGAAAAGTAGGAAAACTGTGAACAGTTTTTTGATAACTAAACTCAAAAAATGTGACTATGTGGCAAATACAAGACTAATAAGCATACACAGAAACTATTGTATTTAAATGCAGGCCATTTTACCTGTATCTTCAAGGCTGCTACCGAGGCAATAAGAATTTAAACAACTGTCCTGTTACAACTGCACACTTTCGTGACAGGCAGAGAACAGCAGCTCTGGTGTCAGTTTGTTCAGTAAGCCCCTCCCAGGAGCCCTGGCAGCTGTCATGTTGCTCCTTTGTAACTGGGTGTGATGTCACCCCCTATGTCAGGGATTGCTCTCCACCCACTTCTTCAAGAGCGAGCCTTTGGAAAAAGTGTTTTAGGTGAGCTCTGAAAATGGAAAACAAATGGACTAGTTGGTGCTTTATTTAACTCAGCTGAAAATGAGCTGGTTAATTTTGCTTTCTTCTATTCATGGTCCAGCTAAGGTGGGGTGGGGGCGGAGCCAAGGATCTTTTATTAAAGTTGATAAATGCCATATATGCGAAGTGTGGGAAAAACCAAGGGAGTTTAGTATTTGGAATCAGATTACTCCACTGGAATGTCATCAGGTTCTGTAGTGAACCTTAGATTATCACAAGTTTGGATAACAGGGAAAGTCCATTGCAAGGTAAATGCTTTAGGGCATAAAGTCCCAGATTTGGGCTAGCAGTGCCAGTGGAGGCTGCAAAGAAGTGGGGGTGGGTGTTGGGCTGGCAGGAAAGGCTGAGTAGGAATTCCTTCTCTGGGTCAGGTCAGACCCCTGGGTCCATTCTGGACCTGGACTCTTTTCCTGCCCTCACAGAGTTACCAACCTCTGAGATTAGTCTATGTCCCCATCCCATCCCCCTCCCCAACCTTCAGAGATAAAAGCTTTCTGTCAGGGCAGCTCCAGACTTTCTCCAGGGTTATTACTACAGATAGGAAAAGACACCCTTTCCTCCTGAGTTGGTACCGGCATCCCGGATGTGTCGCTGACTCTGCAGAGGGAAATCCTCTAGAGATAGGGGCTGGGTGGAAGCCTTTACAATGACCTACACCCCATAAAAGACATTCAGGAAACCGGTTTTGCTGGGAGAGGGCTAATTAGTCTCCAAAGGTTTGGGGTAACTGAATCCGTTAAAGAGAGGAGTATTTCTTTAAATGTCTTTGTCCCCCCAAATTCATCCCACCTGTACCCAAGGCAATCGTTCCGGGTGGGACAGATGCGCACAGAGCTGAGGAAGTTCGGCGGGGGAGTGCTGGAGAGGGTTGGGGGTCTCAGCAAGCTCAGTAAAGCCATAAAATGAAAAATGCCATCCTCTTAGATGACTTCTGAAAGACTTTAGGTGCCGGCTGTCCTACCCGCTTTTCCTCTTCCCCAAGCCCCCATCCCGGACCCCGGAGGGCTCAGGAGCTACAAGAAGAAAGTCCTCACAGGAAGGTCGAAACAAGTGCAAGAGCATCTCTGGTCTAATGATAATCTCAGAGAGACACTGCATTTGCCTGGCACTCCACATTACCTCAGTGATAATGGAGGGCAAGAGGGATCGGGGTGGAGGGCTGTGCAGGGGGGTACTCTGAACCCGGAGTCTTTCCACTCTTCCCGCATCCCCGGGGTAGGTCCTATCTGCCGCGAGCAGCCGTGGACCGCGCAACTCTACCCTCGGGATCCGCCTGGGAGGAAGCGGGCCCACCGCAGTCCCTCCGGCTTTTGCAAGGGACCCGGAGGGAGGAGCAGTCCCCGCCGCCCCATTCCGCCGCAGCGGCTCCGGCTCCGCGGCGAGGTCCAAGAAGGTCCCGCGCGGGGTAGGAGCTGCCGCGCAACTCAGAGAGCGACCCCGCCCACGGCCCGGCCTGGCGCGGCTCACCCTCCAGTTTCCGCGCCCGAGTCCACGCAGTCATCCTCCTCGCCGCCTCCCGTCTTGGGGTCCATGGCGCGCCCCCAGCCGCGCTCGGCTCACGGACGCGGGCGTGACCCGGGCGCGCTCCCTCCGAGCAGCCCAGCCCAGCGCAGTCTGATGGCGGTGCTCCCTGCAGGCGTCTCCCGGGCCGGGCTAGGGCAAACACACTCTCGCCGGCCGCGGTCCCCTGCGCCGCGCCCTCTCCTGGCGGCGCCGGCGGGGCCCCGGCTGCCGCTCCCGCCCCGCCCCGCCTCCCGCTCGGCGGTGTGAGCGTGGGCGCGCTAGAGTATGTGCGTGCACAAGACGCTGTGTGCTCCGGGTGTGAGTGTGCGCGCGTGGTGTATGCATGTGTACGAGGGCATGTGCGTGCGCAAGAGGGTGTGTGCACGGAGTGTGAGCGTGTGCGCGCAGATGGGCACATGTGCGCGAGCCTGTGTGAGCTCGCGTATCGCGCGGCTGTGTGTGATGTCCGTGCATGAATGGAAGAAGTGTGTGAGGCCGCGTGCGCCTATTTGTGGTGTAACGTGAGTGGACAGGTGAGATACGTATTTGTAGGTGCACTCTTCTGTGTATGACCCTGCGCCTGTCTGTGCTTTGTAACCGCTTGTGGTGTGTGTGTGTATGTGTGCGCGTGTTTTCCCTGGGCCCACAGTCTGTGAATCGGAGTTCCAGGGATTGCCTCAAGGTTCTCCAGCCCGGCTCTGCGAGCAGCACGGAGAAGTACCTGACTGCACGGTGAAAGCAAGGGGGGATTTGTTTCACTTCTGAGACCAGCTGGAACATCTAGATGTTTTCTTACAGTTTCCTCAATTGCCAACACTGAATTCGTTATCACTTTTGTTAGCGCAGGTCTGAGTGGCTTCCCACCATTCAAGTTGCCAGTTTATGGTCGGTGTCATGCATTCTTTTGCTATTTATTTATTTATTTATTTATTTATTTATTTATTTATATCAAAATGTCTTCAAAATCATCTAAAGACCATTAGATGTATCTTCAATCAGAGATCGTTGTAGTAAGGGGATAATGGATGTTTGTAAAGTACCCCTGTCAAGGCCTCAAAGTGAGTTAATGGTCACTATTGGAGGGGCTCACTTCCCTTAGTCAGGTGAGGCAGGATGGAAGCTTGGTGGGGTGGGAGGATCAGAACGATCTGGATTTAATTCTGACAGCCCTGTCCAAGCCATTGGAGGACACTCATTTCTCCTTTCTTCCATTTTAAGCCAAGTTATTTAACCTCCTTGAGGCTTAATTTACCTATCTGTAAATAAGGCTAGTGATATCTACTCTATTGCCTGTTGTGAATTTAACAAGATCATGTATGTAAAATACTTAGCATTGGTCCTTATACATGCCAAGCATTATACACAAGGCAACTATCATTACATTTAAAGTGTGAGCTAGCTACATTCCCATTCTCAGTTTGCAAAGCAGTGTCACTCTGGGTGACAAGTGATACCGTGAAGAGGAATATATTTTCTTTCCTCTCTCCTTCTCCTCAACCCTTTATTTATTCCTTCTCACTTACTATCTAAATATCATTCCTTTCTCTTAATTAAATTACACAAAAGAGAAACCAATTAACAAAAGAATAGAAAGGCAATCTCATCATCAAGAAAAACTCAGGTAAATATGCCAACCCCAAATCTTAACTGAATTTTCCTTACTGAGCATAAAATTCCTTTTACACAGAACAGACACGAATATAGTCTACTCAGTTTGTGCACATTAGCTGAAAGAAAGGAGCATGCCAGTTTTTTTAAAGGGAGATGTCTCCCCACTCCCATGTACCAATTTCTAAAAGAAAATTCTCAAGAGGCAAAGAAACTTTGTGAGTGATTTACTGCACAATGTCATTAGCGACCATTTTAAATTTATTAATTCATTGAATAACCAGACAGGAAGATGAATTTTGAATATACAAATGAGAGAAAACAGTAACACATATGATGCCTGCCTTCATGGAGCCTATAATCCCGAGGGAGGAACTAATTAAATGAAATAGACATATTAAAATATACATAACACAAATAAAGATAAATGTTATGAAGGAAAAGAATAGTGTGCCCTGAGAGAAAGAGAACATAGTTTAAATTTGGATGTTGGGGAAAGCTCTCTCAGGAAGAGATATTTTAGCTATCTGCTGCCTCAGGGCCTTTGCACTTGACATTCTTTCTCGCTGGATTACCTTCTCCTAGATTTTCTGCAAGACTCCTGCTACATGTCCTTCAGGACTCTGTTCAAATGACACTTCATCAGAGAGCCCTTCCAAACTAATCCTACATCACAGAATCTCCTTACCTCTTCTACTCTTATAATTTGACTGGCACCTGGCATATAAGAGATTTATTTACTGATTACCTGCTCTTCCCTCCCCAACTTTACTCCAACAATGCCGGCTCCATGAGAGCACGGACTCTGTTTTGTTCACTGCTATATCCCCAACACCTGGAGTAATAAATAAATATATCAATTTCTGTTTTGTATAAAAGGAATTGTGTGCTCAGTAAGGACAATTGAGTTAAGATTTGGAGTTAGCATATTCACCTGTGTTTCTTCTTGATTATGAGATTGCATTTCTATTCTTTCTTTGTGAAAGGGCGAATGAAAGGGAAGGAGCCCCAGCATGGAGATGGGGAGTGAGGAAAGCATTCCTGGTGGAGACCAGCAAGTGTGAGGCAGGGTGGGGCACTGAGCATTCCATTAGGGGGAGAGTTAAGGAAAGCTAGGTGATCGGAAGAACACAAAATGGCAAAGATGGTAGACATTTCTACATAAATATGACATCTCCAGGAAATTGATAGACAAGTATAGCCTATTTAGAAAGCAGAAGGACAAATATGGTGTCAATGAAACCAGATGAAAAGTGGAACAATAACTAAGTATAATGCACATTCTACCATCTCGTTATCCTTACAGCCACCTTTGTCTATTCTGTGTAAGGATAAGTCATATTTGTCATCTCATTTAATCCTTGACAAAGAAAGTTCTGCAAAGTAGGTCTATTTTTCCTTTTTACAGTGGAAAAAACTAAACTCCAGCGATTCCAGTGCCTGCCCCAGGCCACCTAATGAGTGATCGGAGGATCCAGGTGGCCCTTAAATGTAATGGAGTCCATGTCATCTACTTGGAGGGCTAATGGATGGGCCAGTTGCATCCTCAGGAAGATGGCATTAAGAAAAAGGTCAGAGAAGGAAGAGTGAAATTATCATGACCCTTAAAAGGAGAGCTGTAGAAAATGAGATGCTATTTAAATTACTTCAGTCTTTTATAACATCCAGAGAAAGGTCAGACCAGAGAAAAAGTCTAGGCCACATCTCAAAATGATGCATTGATTCAGGTCCCCTCGACCACAGGGGCACAAGTGTTATTATTTATCATCGGCACAGTGTTTGATGACATTTTAGTGATGCATTTATTATCCAGAAGAAAAGTATGAATGGTAATCACGGTCCCCCTGAGCAGAGGTATGGTGGCTCTGCATGGGCTCCCACTTCAGTCTTGGGTGTTAAGAGTACCACTTTATTGTTATTGTTGTTGTTGTCGTTATTATTATTGGAAATAGGACTATCAGCAGGAAATCAGCACAAAGACCTCATCGTGATGCCCATAACCTTACATGGTCCCCAGGCTCTACTTGCAGCTATTTAGTATCAATCATTTTAATCATGGGTTGCAATGCCCTCCTCCCTCACCCCTGTAAGATGGGGGCAGAGGAGTGTCACTGGTCTGCTTAGGCTGCTCTGCCTGCTGCACTAAAGAGGTTCCCATCAGAGTCTGAGGACAGTATAGGTGGAACACTGAGGGACGGCAGGAAGTGTAATAGGCCGGGAACCATGAAACCCAACTCTGGACCTGAATCCATCATGTCACCAGAGGAAAAGGGTGAGACCACCAACTACTTTAAAAGCTCTTACTACATGTCAGGCACTGTGGTAGGCACTTTATATACATGATCTCTTTAATCATCAGGATAATCTTGTGAGGCTCCCTCATTCTTAAAATAGGGTTGTTGATATAAATCTCAAAGGAGACTTGAAGATTTCTAGAAACTATGAAGCATATAAATTTAAGTTGTCACTGATTTTTTAATCACTTTTTCTCAAACAGGTCTGAACAACACTCTCATGTTGTATTTCACCCATAATACTTGTTTCAGTCTTGGTTGATGTTATTGCACATGTTGGTATTAGAAAACAAGGCCATTCATCCATTTATTTATTGAGCACTCAGTGTGCCAGGCAGTGGCTGGGTGCCAGGGACACACTGGGAACAGGCCAGAGGCAGTGACTGGCCTAATCGAGATTTCGAGGTCAGGAGAGGGCAGTTTATCATGTCCCAGGCCCCATGGGCAGGGCTAGCCTCCCCACCGACACTGCCCTTCTTTAGAGGGCTCCTTAAGCACCACCACACACCTGACAGGTGCATAGTGCCATGGGCCATTAGAGTAGGACTGGAAAATCTGAAGAAAAAAAATCTCAAAATAATCTGATGGTAAATAAAAAGCTTTGGTTTTGATGATGAAAGAAATTAGTAAGCAAGAGGACAAAAGTAATTGGGAAGGCGCCAAGGGTTTTGAACAATAGAAAATAAGCTGCTGTAAGGACTAGAGATTGAAAACAGATAAAAATAAAAATCTCCTGGGCATGAGATTTTCCTGGATTTGAGTTTCAAGTTAGGAGGAAGCTAGGCTATTTCCACTGCATGAGTCCAAACCTTCTGTTCCATTTGCTATAAGGCCAGCTTGATCTAATATAGTTCTTTAATTGAAGTATTAGTTTAGAGCAGGAGTCCCCAACCCCCTGGGCCACAGATCAGTAGAGGTTTATCGCCTGAGAGGAACTGGGATGCACGGCAGGAGGCGAGTGAGCAAAGCTTCATCTATATTTGCAGCTGCTCCCCAGCACTAGCATCACCGCCTCAGCTCCGCCTCAGATCATCAGGCATTAGATTTGCATAGGAGCACCGGTCCCTGGTACCAAAAAAGTTGGGGACCACTGGTTAAGGGGTTACTTGAAGATGTGGCTTGAGAAGTTTTGTTCATTTATTTTTATTTAATTCTTTATTTTTAAAACATATTTCCCAGAAACAAAAATTTCAGGTTAAAGAGAGACATGACAAACAAACACGCCCCCCCCCAAAACAAAACAAAACCAAAAACCAAAACCAAAAACAATAAAACTCTTTCTTCCAAGTCTCCAGAAGAGTTTGTCTCATGTGAAAAATAAATATTATGATCACGACAAGAAAAATTATAAACTATTGACAAATCTACTTAGACAAAGAAAACCACTAGCCTTACATGCAAGCATAAGGAGACCAGATGGTAAGGGGAAAATGAAACTAAAGATAAACTGTTGAGTTGGAAAATAATCTCATTAAAATATAAATGACTCAGTTTTGATAAGGGAGAGCAGAGACAGTGGTCCTGCCTTGGAGCCTATCCAAGAACTCTCGGTCTGCAGTGTATGGGATGAGATCTGAGTCCAAGGCCAGACGTCCGACAATGAGCCCACGGTGGCCCCTCCAACTGCAGGGTGGTGGCTGAAAGATGAGACAGAATGAGAAAGGCGTCTGGAAAAGTGCTGTGGAAACTTAAGAATACGCTGAAACCCTAGACCCAGGACAGCGCCCTCTGGACCCCTGTGAGGATAGACCTGCCTTCTGGTGACAGTGGCTGCGTCACCTATTTATCCTCATATTAATCGTCTAGACTTGGAAAGGCTGGACCCTCTGTGGTCTCTTCATTCTCACACTTTCCTTTAGTGACCCCATCTTCCACAGCTCTAACTGCCTGTATTAGTTTGCTAGGGCTGTCATAACAAAACACCATAGACCGGGGGGCTTAAACAAGAGAAATTTATTTTCTCACAGTTCTGGAGGATAGAAGTCCAAGAGGAAGCTGTTGGCGGGTTTGGTTTTTTCCGAGTTCTCCTTCCTTGTCTTTCCTCTGTGCACACATCCCTGTGTCTCTTTTTGTGTCCGAATTTCCTCTTTCTATAAGAACACCAGTAATATTGGATTAGGGCCCATCCTAAATGCCTCATTTTAACTTAATAACCTCTGTAAAAACTATCTCCAAATGCAGTCACATGCTGAGGTCCTGAGGGTTAGACTGAATTTTGATGCTGGCCCGACTGCCTTAGTCAAACCCTCCCTCCTCCCTAGGTTTACGATCTGGGGCAAGTCACTCCACCCCTCTGAGAGTCGGTTTCCCTGTGTGTCACTGGCATTCTAAGAGGACTGAGAAGTGATTACGTGGAGAGTTCTGAGATAGTGTCTGGAACATGGAAAGTGTTGGATATTATCATTTTGCTCTGCAGTCAAATTCCAAATCTGTATCTCTCTTCATGTGCTCTCTTGGGTCTTTACTGTCCAAATGCTCTTGACCCTCTCCACATGAATGCTACGCACTCACTTCTCAAAATGATATTGACCTGGATATCCCACTGGATCTGGTCCCAATAAGATAGAGACCCTGCCCTTGAACGCTGACAGTCATTAGTGGGCAATCCAGACAAGTAAACCCTCAATACATTGTCATAAATGTTACGGCAGACATGTGTGCGATTCAGTTTAGAAACATGTACAAGATGCTGTTAGAGCCTGTGTAAGAGAAAAAACAATACATCCTGAGTAGGGTGGGAGGCAAGGGGGAAAAAAGGAGGCATTGATAGAAATAAATTACATAGAGTAGAAAATGAAGGTTGGGACTTAAAGAGTGAATACACGGAAAGGGGAAGGTCAGAAACTCCCCCTTTTTTTTGAGGCCTAGGCCATTCAGCCTTCTTTTCCCATCCCAAATCCCCGATCACCTCTGCCCGCCCTCTACCCCTGTCCCCTATTGCTGCTTCTGGTGTGTTGCTGTTATGGATATCCTAGTCCCTCCCTGCCACCCCAGGTCCAACGAGGACCTTGCCCTTTGCTCACAATCACTCTTCGCACCCTAATTCTTGCCTCCAACAGTAATTTAAGACGCCAAGAAACAAATTTATGACTACCAGTGCCAGTCCTTTTTACTCTCCTCTCTGTCTTCCCATCCATTCCCAACCTCATAAAGACTTTTATTTATGCATCTCAGAGTTGACTATCCTAAAAGGTCTCTGGATACATGTGCTCCTTTGAGAGAGATTCCCATATAGCTCAGCTTTAAGAACTTGCATTTCTACCATCTAGTCACAGAATACAGGCAAACACCACAACACCTACCTCCTACACTGCCTGTCTTTCCAGCCTCATTTCTCTCTCTACTCTCCTTCGGCTCTCTGTAATGGATCCTGTCCTCCTCGTCCATCAACTGCTCTATATGAGGGATGGCGCTAGGCACTGGAGATACACATATAAAAAGGACACGATCTTTGCCCTTAAATTTCTGCCAACTATATTCAACAATTAAAAAGTAACCTGACAGTTTGAAAATAATGTGATAACCTTTCTTAAACCCTAAGGATGATGGGATCCACCTTTCCCCGCTAAATCCCAAACCATGCATGTAATACCTATTGTTATACGCATCTTGTTTGTTTGCTTTATTTTAATTTTTAACCAGAACTATGTCTGGAGGTCTGGAGCCCTTTTTCTGTGTTGTGGGTTTTACAATGGCCATTGAATGAGAAGCCCACTGAGTGGGCAAGCTGGGGTTGTTAAAACCTCAGTCTCAGACAATGCTCTGCTGGGTCAACCAGCAAGCAGTGTCCTGACTAGATCAGCTGTTTAAAGGGTGGCAACAAGAGGAAAAACTAACAGTATCTTTGGGGTTCTCTGAGGCTAGCAATAGTGCTGCTTGCTCTGTCAACAGAGCTGCTGTTTTTTGTTTGTTTGTTTGTTTTATGGCAACATTGGTTAACGAAATTCAGTAAGTTCAAGTGTACAGTTCAAAACTAAGGCATATATATATTGCATTGTATGTTCACCTCCCATAGTTAGATTTCTTTCTGTCACCACATATTTGAACCACCTTACACCATCTACCTCCCCCACCCCCTTACCCTCTGGTAACCACTAGTCTTTTGTCCATGTCCATGAGTCTTTGTCCTGTCTGTTTGTTGCTTTTAGGTTTATATCCCACGTATAAGTGATTTTTATGTGGTTTTCAACTTTTTCTATCTGGCTTATTTTGCTTAGCATGATTATCTCAAGGTCTATCTATATTGTCACAAATGGCAGTATTTCATCTCTTCTTATGGCTGAATAATATTCCATTGCATGTATGTACCACAGCTTCTTTATCTAATCATCTGTTGTAGAACGCTTCAGTTGCTTCCATGTCCTGGCCACTGTGAATAATGCTCCTGTGAACATTGGTGTGCAAATATCTTTTCAGATATATGTTTTCAAGTCTTTGGGGTAAACACCCAGTAGAGGGATTGCTGGATCATATGGTAGATCAACTCTTAGTTTTTTGAGGAACCTCCATAGTGTTTTCTATAGTGGCTGTACCAATTTGTAGTCCCACCAGCAATATATGAGGGTTCCTTTTTCTCCATTTCCTCTTCACACTTTTTATTACCTGTTCCATTGATAACAACTATTTTAATAGGTGTGAGATGGTATCTCATTGTGGTTTTGATTTGCATTTCTTTAATAGCTAGCGATGTTGAACATCTTTTCATATGTTTGTTGGCCATTTGTATGTCTTCTCGGGAGAAGTGTCTGTTCAGGTCTTCTGCCCATTTTTAAACTGGATTACTTGTTGTTGTTGTTGTTGTTGTTATTGAGTTGTATGAGTTCTTTGTATATTTTGGATATTCAGTCCTTATCGGAGACATCGCTTGCAAATATATTTTCCCATTCCAATGGTTGTTTCTTTACCTTGTTGATGGTTTATTTTGCTATGCAGAAGCTTTTTAGTTTGATGTAATCCCATTCATTTATTTTTGCCTTTATTTCCCTTGCTTTTGAGGTCAAATTCATAAAATCCTCTTTAAGTCCAAGGTCCATGAGTTTAGTTCCTATGTTTTCTTCTATGCAATTTATTGTCTTATATTCAGGTCCTTAATCCATGTTGAGTTAATTTTGGTGTGTGGTGATAGACAACAGTCTAGTTTCATTCTTTGCAGGTGGCTTTCCAGTTTTGCCACCACCATTTCTTGAAGAGGCTTTCTTTTCTCCACTGTATGCTTTTGGCTCTTTTGTCAAAAGTTATTTGCCTGTACTACCATGAGTTTACTTCTGGACTCTTGATTCTGTTCCAGTGGTCTGTGTGTCTGTTTTTCTGCCAATATCATGCTGTTTTGATTATTGTCACTTTATAGTATAGTATAATTTGAAGTCAGGCAGAGTGATGCCTCCAGGTTTGTTCTTTTTTCTCAGGATGGCTTTGGCGATTTGGGGTCTTTTGTGCTTCCATACAAATCTGATGATTTTTTGTTCTATTTATTTTAAAAAATGCTGATAAGATTTTGATGGAGATTGCATTAAACCTACATAATGCTTTAGGTAATAAGATCATTCTAACTATGTTAATTTTCTTCAATGTCTTTTAATAGGGTCGGATAGTTTTCATCATATAGATCCTTCATATGTATCATTAAATTTATTCCTAGGTATTTTATTCTTTTTGTTGCAATTGCAAAAGGAATTATTTTTTCCACTTCTTTTTCTGACATTTCATTATTAGAGTATAGGAACACTATGGGTTTTTGAACATTGAATTTTGTATCCAGAAACTTTATTGTATTTTCTTGTTGTTTCTGTTAGTGTTCTTGTAGAGTCTTTAGGATTTTCTATATAGAGAATCATGTCATCCACAAATAGTGACAGTTTGACTTCTTCATTTCCTATATGAATGCTTTTTTTTAATCCTTCCCTTGCCTGATTGCATTTGCTAGGACCTCCAATGTTATATTGAACAACAATGGTGATAGTGGACAGCCTTGTCTTGTTCCTGATCTTAGAGGGAAGGCTTTTAGTTTTTCAGCATTAAATTTAATGTTGGCTGAGGATATGTCATATATGAACTTTATTATATTAAGATACTTTCCTTCTATACCAATTTTGTTAAGTGTTTTTATCATAAATAGATGCTGTATCCTGTCAAAGGCTTTTTCTGCATCTACTGATATGATCGTATGATTCTTATTTTTTAATTTGTTTATGTGGTGTATCACATGAATCGATTTGTGTATGTTGAACCATCCCTGTGCCTCTGGGATGAAGCCCACTCGATCATGGTATATAATCTTTTCAATATGTCACTGTATTCGGTTCACTAGTATCTTATTTAGGATTTTTGCATCTGTGTTCATGAGAGATATCGGTCTGTAGTTTTCTTTTTCTGTGTTATCTTTACCAGGTTTTGTATCATGGTAATATCAGCCTCAAAAAATGAGTTGGGACGTATTCCTTCCTCTCTGATATTTTGGAAGAGTTTGAGGAGAATAGGTATTAAATCTCTTTGAATGTTTGGTAGAATTCACTGATGAAGCCATCTGGTCCTGGACTTTTACTTTTTGGTAGGTTTTTGATGATTGTTTCAATCTCCATACGCTGATCGGTCTACTTAGATTTTCCAGTTCTTCTTGATTCAGTCTCAGAAGGTTGTATCTTTCAAAGTACTTGTCCATTTCTTTTAGGTCATCAAATTTGGTGTTACATACTTTTTCATAGTATTCTTGTATGATCCTTTGTATTTTTGTGGTGTCTGTTGTAACTTCTCCTCTTTCATGCCTGATGGTTGCTGTTTTTAATATAGTCTGAGAACCTGACCTTGTCAACACCCACAGTGAGTACCTTCAGAATAATATCTCTCCATCTAAAGATCCTATCTCCTCTGGCCTACTCATAAACTACCCTATTGCTTGGCCACTTCTCTCTGCTCTATCTTTAACTTCTCCTGGGATTTCTCCTATCAACATTTAAATACATTCATCTCTCTCATGTTGAAAAATAAAAAAAATCTTTGTAATAATTCTACATCCTCTTTCATTAACTGCCACTCTTTCACACAGCAAATTTCCTAAAAGTGTTGTGCATATTTGTAAACTCCACTTCCTTTCCATTATAGATAGGTTTCAATTTCTCTAGACACTATTCAGTCCTCCCTTCTTCTTGGAACAGTCTCTTCCCTTGGTTTCCACAGTATGATGCTCCTGGGTTTTCTTCTCAGCTCTCTGGCTTTGTCTACTTTGTCTCCCATGCATCTTCCCCTTTATAAACTCTGTTTCTAAGCTCTCTTCTCTTCTTTGCACCATTGCCCTTGGCCCATGATTTCAATTGATGCACATACGACTCTCAATGAGAATCCAACAGTGACATCTCTGTGCCTCAGACCTATTGTTGATCTTACTATCTCCTTAGTAGCTTTTCTTGGATGTTACAAAGTTACTTCCAATTAAAGTTATACAAACTGAACTCATGATCACCATCCCACCCTCTCTTCTCCCCTCCCCTTATCCTCCTATGATTCTCTTCCCTATTTCTCATCATCTGTCCTAGTATGCAAGCCAGATATTAGATGTCATCCTTAAAAAACTCTCTTTAACTTAATCATTTATCAATATATCACCAGGTGCTATCGTTTCTGCTTGCGAGATGTGCCCTGGAATATTTCTTCTTGCTTCCTATTCTGTTGCCATCGTACTAATCCATTCTTCCCTCCTCTCTAGGCTAGCTCATTACACTAGTCTTTCAAATAGCTTCATATCCATTCCTGTCCTCTTATCTTGTCACCATGCTGTAGCCAGAGTTCTCTTCCTGAAAGGCAAATCTGGAATGTTATTCCTGTAACAACATAAAGAATTGCAATAGCTTTCTGTTGCTCTATAGGATGGAGGCCAGAATCGTACCAAACCTCCAGCCATGTGTCATCACAGCCCACTCCCAATTCTCTCAGCATTCTCTGTGCTCCAATTATACTAGCCTACTTTAATTCCTCCAATGACCAACTATGCTTTCTTTCCAGGCCCAGACTTTTGCATATGGCGATTTCTCTCTCTGTAATACTCTTCTTGGTTCATCTTCACCTGGTTGACTGCTACTTGGTTGTCAGGTCACTTCTGAATCATTATTGCCTACTTGACTAGATAGATCCCCCTGTTTATATATTCAGAAGACCTTAACAAAAGTGGTCATTTCATATTTGTTTGTGTGGTTCTTTCATCATTCCTGTTTTCTCCTCTAAATTAGAAGCTTCTTGAAAACCAGATGATTCTGTTCACCATTGTACCTTCACTGTCTAATAGTGCTCGACACATGGTGAGTACTATTATAGCAGATTCTTCTATGCCTAGCACTTAATATCAAGCCTAACACACAGTAGGTATTCTGCGAATGTTGCTGAAAGTATGACTAAGCATATGGGCTGTGAATGTTATGATGACTTTTCTAATCCCTTGGAGGAAACTAGAAAAATTCTCAAAGATGTTCACTTTCCTCTTAAAAAAGACAGTTTTATTACAGCATTCTTCATGGGCAGGACAGAATATGTAACAGAGAAGACACAATTCAAATAATTAGGTTTTATCCCTTTGGGAGATTTACTTACTGGAAGAAGCATGAAAAAAGTATACACTGAATGACAGTGGTTAATTCCCACAACCCCTCAAAAATTGACCCAAGTGACCCCTGAACTCTTCCAAGCATGAGTAATTTAATGTGGAAAACATTATATTATGAACTGGCTGTGGTTTTATGCTTTCACTTTTCTGTAATATTTTCCAGAATTCAAAGTATTATATCTGAATTATCTCTAGGTAAATGAGGTAATTTTCTTCCCAGTCTGTCTTTACTAGCAATGTCCTACTTTGATGGTTGTTGACAGTTGTTGATGCCATGTCACCCCAGGGTCATCACAGAGTAGAGGTTGCTAAGCACTGAGAATTGTTTCGTGGAGTTTGTGGAATCTTCTCTCCTGATGGGGAAAGGAGCTGCCTTTTAAACATAGGATACCTTAGTTCCTCAGGGTTAGGTTAAACATCCTTCTGCTGAAGGGTAGTGAATTGATTCCGTGAGTTTCCCAGGTCTCCCTCTTCATGATGATTCTGTGATCCTATTGATGTTTGACAGAAGGGCAAGTCTAAATATGCAATTCCATATAACCCTTGAGTTTTCTCCTGGGGATGAAACTGAATAGAAAATGGAATATATCATAGTGATGGAAATCTGGCTGTGTGCTTTGGAATAGTAACTAGCTGCACAGCTTGGTCACCTAGGAAACAAGCAAAGCCCGATATGAGGATCTCGGAGGGCTTATGCTACTGACTCAAAATTTATCTGGATTTGGCTTCATGGTGGGAACACATGTGGTATTTTATCTGTGAGTCTGGGAACACTGACAAATGGTGTTCTAAGTGATTTAAGAAACCAACAGTGCATAAACCAGAAAGATCAAGGTGCAAATGCTGGCTTATGTTAAAAAGGTAGAATGTGGGTCAGTGAGCTGTGGAAAGCTTTAGGTTATTTTGCACATGATACCAGATTTTGGAATAATTTGTGAAAAAAATAAAACACTGCCAAACATCTGCCCACTTGGTTTACATGCCCATTTGGTTTACATTAAGATATTTGGAAACATTCAAATGTCTGGCATTGCAATGACAAACTTTCTGGATGAACAATTATGTATTTTTTTCAATTTCTTATTGTGGTGCCACATAAATCATTTTTGAAAAGTTTCCTTATTATATGTAGGTAGGATTTACATTGCATTTCTAAACATAACCTATGGGTATCCAGAGAGTTGTTTTAAAAAAATAAACATTTTTCTGACTCTATCATGGAATTTTTCCCAAGAGAAAGATTATAGACACTTCAACTTAACCTGTCAGCAGCAGCCCACACAGACAGCCTCACCCGTCTTCGTAGAGTACTCCCTTCCCTTGACATTACCCCTGCTGGGTTTCCTCCTAAATCTCTGGATGCTGCTGCTTTTCAGATTCTTTTGCCAGATCCTGCAGATCAGTTGAACTTCTTGTGTTGGAGTCACTGTTAACACTCGTTCTGTACCCCAACTCCACTCCTCAGCCTCACTCATTCTTCACTCATTTCCTTGGTGATCCTATGTAAGCTCATGACTGCAAGTGCTATCATTATGCTGATGACTTCTAAATTTGTTTCTTTGACCATTTGTTCCAGCTGAGCTCCAACCCTCAGCCCAATTCCCTACATGGCATTTCACTTGGATGTCTCAGAGATGTGTCAAATTCAACATGTCCAAAACAGAAATGATAATCTTTCTCTCCAAACCTGCTGCTTTTCTTCTGCATTTTTTTAGTAAATGATCCCACCATCCACCAGAAACCAAGGAGTAATCTTTGATATCTCCATCTGTCCCATCCTTTTACATCCAATCATCACAAATACACCTCATAAGTATCTTTTGAATCATCCTCTCATGTTCATCTCTAATATCACCCCCTCAGTCCAAGCCAACATCATTGCTGACCTAGATGACTACAATAACCTCATGACACTGTTGTATCCACTCCTACCTTCTAACAATCTATCTCTATACCAGGTAGAGAAATTTTATAGCAATGCAAACTCAATCATCTTACTACTCTGCTTAAAGCCCGTCTGTGATCTTCCAACACCTCTAGGAGCAGTAGAAAGAATGGGCTTGCAAGTCAAGACTATAAATTATGTCTTAGAAATGTTAAGCTTGAAATGTCTGTTGGAAATTCAGATAGGATCCTTAGGGCAGATGTATGTAGAGGTCACAGCAGGAGATATAATTGGAGTAGTTGCTGCCGTAACTGAGAATCACATGGAGATACTATAAAGGTGATCTAGGTGTTCCCCCAATTGGGTTCACAGAATGGCAATCATACTAGGTGTGACCACAGCATTCTTGAGGCTTCAGAGGACAAGGAACTCTAATTTGCTGAAGCCCTCAGTTGTTTAGGGGCTATTTTGTATACACTTAACTCACAAGAAATTGCTGTATTATCATGTCAATTCATTAATTTAGAGTGAGAAATATAACTATCAAATTTGCCCAAAGAAGGTACTGAGTTCACTGCTCAAACATTCTTTTTCCAAAGAGAAATTACTGTAAGACAAATTATAATCAGAAAGTTGCTTGGTGAACATAAAATCCAAGCTAGGGAAGTGAGATGAATGGTTTCCATTGAATTCTTGGTCCAGAATATTCATATACATGTTTCCAGGCACTGTTGATGCTGTGTCTTAAAGTTCTATTTATGCTTAGCTAAACTTGAGGTTTGGATAAAAACAATGAAGCAATTTTTACTTATATATGAGAATTTTTTTTCTACAAATGGTTTCCGTTGCCTTATAAAAACAAAACAAAAAACAGCAAACAACCAAAGAGAAACACAAGGCTATGGAAATGTTCAGCATAAAGTTAGAAATATTTTGTCAAAATGTACTGCCTACAAAAGGTAAATTTGTACTCTCAATGGGACCCAGTTAGAAGAATGTTCTAATTTATTAAAATTTTTGCCCTGAGGAAGATAAAGCAGTTGAGAGAATAATCATTTGAATCCTCTCTTCTGCTTGAGTCTTAGGAAAAAATAACCAGAGAGTGATCAGCACCATGCTTCTAATGTAATTGCCTTGGGGGAAAAGAATCAGTGAGAAGCAAGCTCTGCTCTAATGAGCAAAAATTGTGGGAGGCGCAATAAGTGTCCTAAGCTCAGAACTGCTGACATCTGTAGTCTTTCTCATGCTCCTCTCTGCCCATTAAGATGACAGTGAGAATTTAACTCTCAGCCAAGCACTGTTCTACATCCTTGAAATATATTAACTCATTGTATGCTTAAAATTCTGTGAGGTAAATGCTCTATTCATTGCCACTTTGCAGACAAGAAAACTGAGGCATGTTGAGGCAGATAACTTGCTGAAGTCACATAGTTAGAAAGTGGCTGCCCTGGGATTTGAACTCAGGTGGTTTGATTCCTGAGTTCAGAGTCTCAGGATCCCAACCTCTTCCTTTTGTTCTCCTTGGAAGTGAGAGAAAGTCCCAAGTTGGAGATTCATGGTCCGGGAAGAGCCAATAACATCATGACTGCAGTAGGTCACCATCTGCTTGAGGAGACATACGCCTCTGGCCATGGAAGGGTTCTTTCTGAGACCTAGAGTAGGAGAAGGGTCTGAGATGGAGGCTGCATTGTTGGCGCCTTCTCTGTTTTTCCTTTCTTACCCACATATCAAAAAATGGGATTCTTTTCTTAAGTAGCTTGGCTACAGACTTCTTGCTTCAGGCAAACCATGAGGCAGGCTGGGGAGAACAGAGCATGAACCACAAGGTGAGCCCTCAAGTCAGGCCACATGGATTTCCTCTCCTCTGATCTGTGCGTTGGACACGTAGACAGAGCCACATGTCTTGCTCTTTCTCTAGGCCACCTGCTGACTACATTCTTCTATTCAAGTTTTTCTTCAGAAAATGCAAGATACAATTGTTCACATTTCAGATTTCTTAGCTAAAAATCCCACTCCAGTTGTGTTTCTCTGAGATGAAGGTACTCCCAAACTTGCTTGACTGTTGGACAGACACAAATAGCATCAGTTTTGTATTTATACACAAACCCTAGGAAATAAAGAAATGATGAAATAGATCAAAGATATTGCATTCATACTCATGTGTTAAGTTCAGAAATGACCTGTGTATATTTGTAGTGTAAAATTTAAAAGAAATCCAGTGTATTATTTGAGCAATACAATCCCACCCCAGGGCCTTTGCACTTGCTACTCTTTTGCCTGAAAATCTCTTATTCCCAATTGCCTCATGCCTTACTTTAATAAATCCTTTGCATCTTTACTCGAATATCAATAAAACTTTTCCTAATCACTTTTTAAAGTTATACTTCACCCCTTCACACTCTGCTTTATTTTTTTCATAGCACTAGCCACCATCTGACGTATTCTATATTTTAATTGTTGATTTGTCTCTACTGTGCACCAGGTACTATTCTAGGTGCTGGAGATATAATGGTAAACAAAACAGATTTACTTTTTTTTTTTTGAAAAATGTCTCTGTGAGCTTCTTGGAATGAACTTGCAAGGGCAGAGTTGAGCAACAAAGAAAACTGAAACGTCTTCTCAGGCACAATCAAAACGAGGACAAAATCATCTAAAAGGATGTCAAACATCTTAACACAAATTATTTTATTAAGTTATATTGTTAGTAAAAGTTGAGTTAGTGATAAGATTTTTTTTATCTTAGAAATATATGGTAAAATACTTCAAATAGAATAAAACATAAACAATAAAAAGTGAGGCTCTTTTCATTCCAAACTTCTTGTCCTTTGTTTCTAAATTCCACCAACAATTTTTCTGCTTCCTTCTACATATTTTCCATGCACATGCTCACATATATGAATATATTCTTTTTAATGAAATTGGAATATTATACAGACTGCGTTGCCTCGATTTCTTTCACTTCACCTATATAGAGATGTTCTTATATGAATACATACAGACTTGCCTCCTTTAAAAAAAGCTTTTCTTTGAATGTTGCTCTGAATGAGTTGCCACATTTTACAATAGTAACCTCCTGATGAACCCAAACCATGGCTCTATGAACATTCTTATCTTTGTTAATTTGTTCATGTGTAAGTATATTTGTAGGATAAGTTGTTAGAAGCAGAATTGCTCATATGAGTACATGAGAGTGTATAACACAAGAATTTAAAGTATTTCTTCCTCGACCTCTAGTTCGAATGAATGCAGAACCTTGTTTTACTTCCAGCATTCCCACTGTATTAGTCAAACATAGGGCTTCATACTTCATCCCTTGCTGTCCAATTTTCTATTCTAATAATGAAGGTATTTAATAGCTATGTAAACACTACACTAGAGATGGAATTTATTAAAGTGGCACCAGCAAGTACCACTTACGCAATGGGAGAATTGACTTCACAGTGCAATTCCACAAGCCTTTATTAAGATTCATTCATGGGCCTTTTGTGCATGTCTCAGTCACATGTGTGGTCCTCAGCTACCACAGAGAGGAGTACAGAGTATACTTTCCATGCTTCACCATCCGAAACTGCAGCAGCTGCCCAGACTTTCAGTGGCCCAACTGTGGCCAGCATGAGAGACTTCTGCGGACACACATTAAGTGAAGGAAGGAAAACCCCTTTCTTTTAGGGAATCATGAGGACATTCAGCCCCTTTCAGAACATCTGGGCTTGCTCCACCTCTGCCTCAACTGTGTGTCAGGGACAGTGCAGAGTTGAGACAGCCCATGTGGAAGTCCTTGCAGAGGGCATTAGAACGAGGGAACCATCCTGCAAGTCTTAGGCTCATGAGTAGCTCTTAGAGTGTCACATACAGGCTTTTAAGGAGCCTTGGAAGAACAACTGTTAATAAAGTAAAACCTGTTGTTATAGGTGGGATTAGGATTTCCATGTATAAATTTGGGGGGGTGGCAAACATTCAGTCCATTTCATATTAGGTATTAATTGGTTTAATGCATATGAAAAGTTTTGAGAAACAGGTTTAAAAACGTCTTTACTAACTATCTTTAGAGAGCCTTGGTAAGTTAATATGCATCATGAATTTTTCTCCTTATTTGATGCCAGAAAGTTTAAAAAAAAAAAAAACTGAAAAAAATTCAGTTACAGCTAACATTCAATATTATATTAGTTCAGGTGTACAGCACAGTGGCTAGACATTTACATAACTTATGCAGTGATCCCCCCCATAAATGTTGCATCCACCTGACACCATATACAGTTATTACAATATTATTGACTATATTCCCTATGCTGTACTTCACATCCCTGTGTATATTTTGTAATTACCAATTT
This sequence comes from Pteropus medius, assembly GCF_902729225.1. Taxonomy (NCBI): domain Eukaryota; kingdom Metazoa; phylum Chordata; class Mammalia; order Chiroptera; family Pteropodidae; genus Pteropus; species Pteropus medius. The sequence continues at coordinate 9,663,132 of NW_024350325.1, read as the reverse complement.
GTGCTTCTGAAGTCCTTCATCTTTTTCACCCAGCTCTCCAAACCACCTCCCATTTGGTAACCATCAGTTTGTTCTCTGTATTTATGAGATTGTTTCTGTTTATTTTATTTGTTTACTTTGTTTTTCAGATTCCACACATAAATGAAATCATATGGTATTTGTCTTTCTCTGACTTATTTCACTTAGCATAATACCCTCAGGTCTAGGTCCACCCATGTTGTCACAAATGGAAAGATTTCATTTTTTTATGGCTGAGTAATATTCCATTGTATATATGTACCACTTCTTTTTTATTCATTCATTTTTTTATTAGAGCATTTAATCCATTTACATTTAAAGTATTGATAGGTATATAGGTATTGCCATTTTATTAATTGTTTTCTGATTGTTTTTTCAATGCTTCTCTGTTCCTTTTTTATTTTCTTACTCTCTTCTCTTGTACGTTGATGACTTTCTGTAGTATTCTGTTTGAATTCCTTTCCTTTATTTCTTTTATATCTTTTGAAAACTTTTGGTTTGTGGTTACCAAGTACTTCATATATACCAAGCTATGTTTATAGAAGTCTATTTTAAGTTGATGATTATTTAAGTTTGAACACATTCTAGAATCATTACCATTTTTACTCACTCCTTCCACGTTTATGTTTTTTTCATTATTTTTTGTTTCTTATGTGTGTGTGTGTGTGTGTGTGTGTGTGTGTGTGTACACTTTAATTTCTATTATAATTACACCTGATCTTCTTACTTTTGCCTTTTAATGTTTGCACTAGCTTTAGTGTTGGTCAATACACTGCTTTTATTATGCACTTGCTTTTGTCAGTGAGAATTTTTTTGCAATATTTTCTTATTCGTATTTTTATTTTTTCCCCCTTTTCTTAAAGCAGCCCTTTTAACATTTCTTATAATACTGGTTCAGTGGTAATGAACTCCTTCAGCTTCTCCTTGTCTGGGATGCGCTTTATCTCTCCTTTGATTCTAAATGATAGCCTTGTTGGGTAGTATAATCTTAGTTGTAAGTTCTTGCTTGTCATCACTTTCAATATTTCATGCCAATCCCTTACTGCTGGCAAAGTTTCTGTTAAAACATCAGTTAACAGTCTTATGGGAGCTCCCTTGTAGGTAACTAACTGCTTTTCTCTTGTTGCTTTTATGATTCTCTCTTTGTCTTTAACCTTTGGCATTTAAATTATGATGTATTTTGGTGTGGGTTTCTGTGGGTTCATTTCGGACTCTCTGTGCTTCCTAGACCTGTAAGTCTATGTTCTTCACCAGATTGTGGAAGTTTTTCATCATTATTTCTTCAAACAGGTTTTCAACTCTTGCTCTCTCTTTTCTCCTTCTGGTACCCGTATGATGCGAATTTTGGTACACTTGATGTTGTCTCAGAGGTACCTTAAACTATCCTCATTAAATTTTTTTGTTTTTGCTGTTCCGATTGAGTGTTTTCTGCTTCCTTGACTTCCAAATTGCTGATTCAATTCTCTGATTAATCTGATCTGCCATTGATTTTATCTAATGTAGTCTTCATTTCAGTTATTATATTCTTTATTTCTGACTGGTTCTTTTTATGTTTTTTATTCCTTTTTTTTTTAATGTTTCCTATATCTTTGTTGAAGTTCTCACTGGGATCATCAATTCTTCTCCTAAGTTCATTGAGCATCCTTATAACAAATGTTTTGAACTCTGTATCTGGTAGATTGCTTGCCTTTATTTTGTTTAGCTCTTTTTCTGGAGTTTTGTCCTTTTCTTATATTTGGGACATGTTTCTTTGTCTCCTCATCCTGGCTGCCTCTCTGTGCTTGTTTCTGTGTATTAGGTAGATATGCTATGTCTCCCAGTCTTGGCAGAGACATCTTATGTAGTAGGTGTCCCTTTGGGCATAGTGGGACAATCTCCCTGTTCACCTGAGCCCAGTGCTCCAGGAGTGTCCCTTGAGTGGGTTGTGTGTCCCCTCCTGTTGTAATTGAGCCTTGATCATTATTGGCATTTCAGTGGGTGGGGATTAATCCCCAGGCTGACTGGTTGTGAGGACTAGCCATAACTACAGCAAACAAACTGTCGTGTGGGTGCTGACCCCACAAGGAAGGATTCACAGGGAAGGGCTAAAGAATGCCTTCAGAGCCCACTCTTTGGTTATGTCATTTGTGGCACTAATGAGGTGGTGCTTTGGAGTGGTCTGAAGCCCTCCAACAGGTGTGCTGAGGCCTTAGGGAAGGGTTTTGGTGCAGGCCCAGATAAGCTGCTGCCTATGCCCAGCCCAAAGACATCTGATAGAAGCTACAAAGTGATCTTGGTTGGTAGCTGTCTGTACTGAGCATGGAGGCACCTGGGAGTGGTTATGCTCTGGTGATCTGAGGCTGGCTGCCACTAGTACTTGACTTGGGGCTGCTTAGCAAGACGTACCTGTTACACTGGGGTCAGATGCTATTTGTTTGGTGTTTGTGGACATTTGAGAGATCTTAGGAAACGCCACAGTATGGGCATAGGCTGGTCTCTTTGTGAATTGGCCTCTGAAAGAAGTTGGGACTGGGCATGTGAATTGAGTGGGGCAGAGTCTGAGAAAATTACTGAGGTAGGGCGAGAACTGTGTTAGCTAGGTTGATGGAGACTCAGATTTGGCGCCTACATGTGTCTACCAACTGGATGGGAAACAGGGCTCAACAAAGGAACAATGGTGTCTGATGGTACTTTATTCCCAGATAGAGATGTTCCTTCAGCCCTCACTGTGAAGCCAGACAATCCTTCTCTGTCCCTAGCACTTTTTGAGCTGCTGTCCCTTCTCTGTAGCTTAGTGTGAGTGTTCATGAGTGAATGAGTCTATGCTCTGGCCCTTTAAGAGAATCCCTGAGTTTACAGCAGCCCTTTGTCTTATCCAAATGGATTCCTCACTGACTTCCACAGCCAGTTATTGTGGGGAGTTCCCTTCCCAGCACTGGTGCTCCATGCTGAAGAGCCTGGTGAGGAGATGGGACCTCTCCCTTCTCAGGAATAGACCTCTGCAGCCAAGATATCCCTCCTGATTCTTAACTGCCGCACATGGGTGTGGAAGTCAGTGAGGAATCCATTTGGATAAGACAAAGGGCTGCTGTGTCACTTTTTAATATCCTTAAATAATTCTGTTCAGCTAGGCTTCAGGTGGTTTTCAAAGGTGGTTGTGCTAGAATTTAGCTGTAATTTTGATGTGGTTGTGGGAGGAGGCAAGCATAGCATTTATTTACTCCATCATCTTCACTTTTTAAGAAAATTTTCAAGTAGTGTTTTATGGAATTAATGGAACAAAATTTAGGAAATGCCGAGTTTACCTTAATTTTTGGTCTTTAAATTTTATAGAGGGAAGATACAGGAAAAGCTTACTAAATGTGCATTTCTCTGTCCTTTTCAAAACAGTAGTAAGCACATTATCAAATGAGTTGCCCAATGAGCATTATGTAAAGAACTTTGTGACAAATTCACCCTATAAATCAATACCAGGAAAAATAAAATCGCTTCTCTGAATGAACTGGGGCATTTAAAAATATGGATCAGTGAATCAAAGATGAGTCATAACATTCTAGAACTAAAAATAGCCTTACTGTAATGTAGTTAATCCCATCACTTTTACAGAAGAGGTGTTAGGGAACCTGCAGATGTCCTGGGCTCCCTAGAAGCAATTCCCCTCCTCTCAGCCCAGTCCTCTAGTCACTGCCCTGTGGGGAAATGCTACATGTTCCAGTCACTACTTTGAGTTTCCAGGGGTCGTGGTAGTAGGTCTTATCCTCAACCACAGTAACAAATTTATCCCAGTTGCCCTATAACATCTGCTAACCTCTATTAAAATTTATTTTCTGTTTGTTTTAAATGAGTATGCTTTACCCAGCTTTTAGTTTACAGCTCAGATATTTTTAGAAGACACAATTATAAATTATATTAATTTAAGAAACTAGGTGCGTAGAGGAATTTATAAATGAGTACTGTAAGTTTGGAAACTGGAAAGTATTTTCCTGTGTAATCCATATTAAACATGGCGGTTAGTTTCTATCATCAAAGCCTTGATCCATAACGTAGCTGAAATTCATTCCTACATCTTCCTTTGGTTGGCCCAGTTACTATTATTGCTCCATTTATTCCTTTCTATTAAGTGTGAGACTTCTTAAGCAGAGGGGAGCACAAGGACCCCTCTTAGAGTTCCAGATTAGCAGGGCGAGATAAGACGTGTGCGCTCCTGCTGACCCTCCTTCATTGTTTTTTCTTCCATAACATGGGCGGGACAAAATAGCTTTGCAGGCTGCCAGGGATCTGCCCACTCCATTTCATTTTATCTTCTTTTCTACCTGAAACATTCCTTGGTTTATTTCAAGATCTTGAGACTTAAATATTTATTCTCCTCATACACTCCTCAGACACTTTCTCAACCTGCCACTACCTTCTTCTCGCACCCAGGAGCATAGGGAAGCAACAGTAGAAGCAGACATATGCTCCCACTCTAAAGAACTTAGTCTTTGCAAACTGTAGTAGGAAGGCCACAGAGGGGTGAGATAGAGGATAGAGGGAGAGACGGGGGAGGGAAAGAGGGAAAGAGAGAGAGAGAGAGAGAGAGAGAGAGAGAGAGAGAGAGAGAAATTTTTTCTTATTGTGTTCCACTCTCTTTCCTTAGCCCCAGTCAATGGCCTCCAGGATCAAGGCAATAGGAAAGGACAGTGAAATCTTTTTTGCTTTTGCTTCACTCTTAGCTATTTGAATGTTTGGGGAAAATTAAAAAATTTTTTTTTGTATTGAGGTGCTATGATATTCAGAACCCTATCTCTTATAATGCCACAGATATACATTTTAAAGATGATGGGGGAACTGAAGTTTAGAGAGGTTAAGAAACTTATACAAGTTAAGATTTTATTTAAAAAAATGCTATTAACAATTCATTTATATAGAGAAATATAATGTACATTAAGAAAAGTATATAAAGAGAGATGTAACAGCTCGTTGTATAAGAAGAAATACTCCCCAGGTCCAAGCGTAAGCATCCACTCTCCCAGTAACCACTTCTCTGACTTTTATGGGAATCACTTCCTTGCTTTTCTTAATAGTTTTTCTACCTAAGCATGATGTTTGGTTTTGCCTGTTTTTTGTATGTTAAAAGATGAACTCATATTACATGTTTCTTTCGGGTCTGGCTTCTTTTGCTCAATATTATGTTTGTAAGACTTTAAATTGCACAAATAGATTACAATTCTTTAAAACCATTGCATATTGAAGGGTCTGGGTTTGTCCCCATTTTGCAGTTACTTCTAATGTTGCTGTGAACATTCTTTTACTTATCTAGATATTACTCTTGGATATATTAACATTTGCAAATATGTCTCTCTCTCTCTGTACATCTATCTATCTATTATCTATCTGTCTGTCTGTCTGTCTGTCTATCTATCTATCTATCTATCTATCTATCTATCTATCCATCTATCTCTCTCTATCCACCTATATATCTATATCAGGACATATTCCTTTCTGGATCATATTGTATGCCAACTATATTTGAATATAGTTGAATATAGTGGTGTGGGTATTTTCAACTTTAATAGATAATCCTAGACTGTTTTTGAAAGTGGCTGTTCAATTTATATTGTCACCAGCAATATATGAAAGATTCAGTTGCTAATACTTATTATCATCATTCTTTTACATTTTAGCTATTCTTTTGCTTATGTAGTGATATCTAAGTGTGGTTTTACTTTGTTTTTACCTGATTGCTAATGAGGTTAACACCTTTAAACATATTTATTTGATATTTGTATTTTCTATGTCATGATGTACCTGTTCAAGTCACTTTCCCTTTTTCTATTGGGCTATCTTTTACTTATTGATTAGTAGGGGCTTTTTATGTAGCCTGCACACAAGACTTATGTCAGTTATTTTTATTGAAAATTCTTTTTCCTACTTAGTGACTTGCCTTTTGACTCTCTTTATGGGGTCTTTTTAAAATAGTATTTTTTCAATTATAGTTGGCATACAATATTATATTAGTTCCAGGTGGACAGCATAGTAATTAGACATCTGTACCCATCTGACACCATATATAGTTATTACAATATTATTGACTGTATTTCCTATTTTATACTTTACACCTCCATAACTATTTTGTAACTACCAATTTGTACTTCTTAATCCCTTCCCCTTTTTTCACTCACTCCTAATCCTCCTCCCATTTAGTAACCCTCAAAATGTTCTCTGTATCTATAAGTTTATTTCTTGTTTGTTTGTTTGTTTTGTTCTTTAGATTCTACATGTATGTGAAATCATATGCATTTGTCTTTTTCTGACTTACTCCACTCAGCACAATACCCTCTATGTCCATCGTGAAATATCTTTTTCTATCCCTTTACTTTCCATCTGTGTGTGTTTTCATTAGAAGTGATTCTCTAGTAGGCAGCCAATGTAAGTGATTTGTTTTCTTATCCATTCAGCCACCCAATCTTTTTTTTTTAATTAAAAATTATTGGGGTGATATTAGAACATTTAATTCTTTTTCACTTGATGAGCTTGTTGATAGATATGTAGTTATTGCCATACTTTCATATTTTTGATACATATTTTTTCTTCTTAGAGAAGTCCCTCCAACATTTCTTGTAATACTGGCTTGGTGGTGATAAACTCTTTTATCTTTTTCTGGTTTGGGAAGCTCTTTATCTGTCTTTTGATTCTAAATGATAGCTTTGCTTGGTAGAGTAATCTTGCTTGTAGGTACTTGCTTTTTATCACTTTGAACATTTTGTGCCAAGCCCTTCTGTCCTGGAAAGTTTCTGTTGAGAAATCAGCTGAGTCTTATGGGAGCTCCCTTGTAGATAACTAACCACTCTTCTTTTGCTGCTTTTAAGATTCTCTCTTTGTATTTAATCTTTGGCATTTTAATAATGATGTGTCTTTGTGTGGGCCTCTTTGGGTTCATCTTGTTGGTACTCTCTGCTCTTCCTGGGGTTGTATGTCTATTTCCTTCACCAGGTTACGGAAGTTTCCTTTCATTTCTTCAAATAGGCTTTCAATTCTTTGCTCTCTCTCTTCTCCTTCTGCTACCCCTAGGATGAGAATGTTTTTACACTTGATGTTGTCCCAGAGGCTCCTTAAACTATCTTCATTTTTTTAAATTATTTTTTCTTGTTGCTGTTCTTATTGGGTGTCCTCCACTACCTCATCTTCTGTATCGCCGATTCAATCCTCCACTTCATCCACTTTGTTGATACCCTCTAATGTACTCTTCATCTCAGATATTGTATTCTTCATTTCTGACCGATTCCCTTTTATGTTTTCCATCTCCATTTTTATGTTGTCTATTTTTTTGTTAAAGTTCTCACTGAGTTTATTTACTCTTCCCCTAAGTTCATTGAGCATCTTTCTAATCAATGTTTTGAACTCTGCTTCCAGTAGATTGCTTATCTCCATTTTGTCGAGTCCTTTTTCCGGAGCTTTGTTCTGTTCTTTCATTTGGAATATGCTTCTTTGTCTCCCCATTTTGCCTGCATTGCCTGTGGCTGTTTCTATGTGATAGGTAAGGCTTCTAAGTCTCCCAGTCTTAGTAGAGTGGCTTTATGTAGTAGATGTTCTGTGGGGCTCAGTGGCACAGTCCTGGGAGGAGTCCAGCTACAGGCCAAGTTCAGTCACAGCCTGTGCACCTACAGGGCCACCTGGTAAGAGTCACCCAGCAATCCACAGATGGCTGCCATCTGTGCTGGGTTTATAGGTGCCTTAAAAGGCCAAGCCAGAAACTGAGGCCAGCTGCCACTAGTGCAGAGCTTGGGGCTGCTCAGCAAGAGGTTCAGGGCACACCGAGGCCAGATGCTGCTTCTTTGGGTTTTGTGAGCTTCTGAGAGATTTTAGGAAAGTCTGCAGCAAGAGCCAAGACAGGCAATTTGTATGGAATAAACCACTGGAAGCGGCTTGGGTGGGCCCACAAGTTAGGAGAAGAGGAGTCTCAGGGAATCATCTGAGTGGAATGACCTGTGTTATCCAGGTTGATGGTAACTCTAATATGGTGGACCTGCATCCACAGGCTGGGAGGAGGAGTGCTGAACAAAGGAACAATAGATACTGCCAGCACTCTTTTCTGGAAGAAGCCACTCCTCCGGCCCTCACCCTGAAGCCTGACAACTCAGTGTCTTCCTGTATGTCCCTGGTGCTCCTCAAGCAGCTGCCCCAGTGCTGTATCTCAGAGTGAGTGAGTGAGTCCTTCAGCGAGTAAGTCCAGTCATGGGCACTTTAAGAGGAATGTCTGTGACTCTCGCAGCCCTCTGTTTTACTCAGCTGCAACCTCCACTGGTTTTCACAGCAAGAGATTGTGGGGACTTCTCTTTCTGGCACTGGAGCCCTGTGCTGAGAAGCCCAGTGTGGGCTGGGACCCCCCACTTCTCAGGTTGGGGAAGGGGCTCTGCAGCCAAGACAACTCTCCTGATTCTTGATTGTCGCACGTGATTGTGGGACCAGGAGTTTTGCGTCTTCGCCCCTCCTACTTGTTTGAGGTGACCTCTTATTTTTGTCTTTAGTTGTAGGGCTTCTGTTTGGCTAGACCTCAGGTGACTCTGCATGCTGGTTGCTCTGTAGTTTCATTATAATTTTGGTATTGTTGTGAGAGGAGGTGTGCATAGCCCCTACCTTCCAGGCCATCTTGACAAGTCTTGCTTCATGATGTCTTTTGATAAACTGAAGCTCTTAATTTTAGTGTAGTTCAATTTTTCCATTTTTTTCTTTCATGTGCCTAAGATCATGAAGAAATTTTCCAATTTTATCTGTTAGAGTTTTATAGTTTGTCTTTTACATTTAGGTCTATTTTTAGGTTCTGATTTTTGAACATGGGTAAATGGGGGCAAATTTATTTTTTCCATATGGATATCCAGCTATCCCTGAACAATTTATTAAAGAGACTATTCTTTCTAATGTATTATAGACATTTATTGTACCAATATTTGTGCTTGAACAAGATTATATTTTTAACTTGAAAAAAGAAACCCACAGTCACTGGGACACATTTATCTAAAGTTATGAGTTATCTAAAATTTGGAGAATGTAAAACCAACCCAATAATTATTTCTACAATCTTTTCTTTTATAGAGTGAAGGAGCAAATCTTTGAGTTACCTGGTGACTACCCCACAAAACTCAAAGATGGTTTATATATATAGGCATGTTAACATTTTTATTAATCTGATTTCAGGCCTAAATCTGGGTAAGGCAAAAACGAAGAGTTGTCAGATATGAATATATGTCAGAATAATCTAAAGGCAAGCAAGAGTCATAGATACTGTTTTGAAAGTGTACAGCAATAAGAAACAATGATTATTAAAATCTTTAAACTTTTTTCATAAGTTAGGAACATTTATTAAAATTAGTTAAAGTAGCAAAGGCCTCCAATGTATACTTAGCATAGATGAAGAAGATGTGGTATATAGACACAATGGAGTATTATTGGGGCATGAGAAAGAAGGAAATCTTGCCATTTGCAATAACATGGATGGAACTTGAGGGTATATACTAAGTAAAATAAATCAGACAGAAAATGACAAATGCTGGATTGTATCATTTATATGTAGAATTTTAAAAAGTATAAAAAGAAACAGAGACCAAAATTGTGGTTACCAGGGTGTGGGGATGGGGTGGGGTTAGTAAAATGGGGGAGAGATATTGCTTAAAGAGTACAAACTTCCAGTTGTAGGATGAATAAATTCTAGGGATCTAATGTATAGCATTATGACTATAGTAAATAATACCATATTATATATTTGAAAGTTGCTAAGAGAGTAGATCTTAAACATTTTCACCACAAAAAATGAAATGGTAATTATGCGATGTGATGTTATAGTGGTAATCATTTTGTAATATATATAAGTGGATCAAATCAACATGTTGTACACCTTAAACTTACATAATGTTATATGTCAATTATGTCTCAGTAAAGCTGGAAAAAATGTATACTTAAAGATCTATCTTTTTAAGACCTATTGAAAAGGTTTATTTTTTATAAAATTTATTAAATTAGTCTTAATATATCTTTATACGTCCATGTTTCAAAATACATACACATATAAATGCACATTCAATTTAAAGCTTTCAATTTCAGTTTGAAATATAGTTAACTTTATTAGCATGAAACTGTTTTATATGTGTGTATTATATACATACGTATATATGTGTGTATTATATACACTGCTGGAGGAATAATGCAGAAGACAGGGACTTCTCTTCCTAATTCCAGTGCGCTTCCTTTTCTTCTTGCTTCTGTGGCATCTGGCATGCAGGACCCAGTGGTGTTCACACCCCAGAAAGTTTCAACTGCATTCCTGAGGACAACTTCCCAATAAGTTTAGCAGCATCACACAGAGGCTCCCCAACAAATTCTGCCAGTGCCCCCAGCTGAGCCTTTTTGTCCGTCTGTCTGTCTTTCTCTCTGTCTCTCTGTTGCTCATTGTGAAGTTTTATTTATCAAATACTTTATAATTAATTGCAGTCATTTTTCTATTCAATGTTCAAATTTTCTCGAATTTTGGTCACTGAGATCCTCTTTAAGCTGGCTTCTGTGTCTCTTTGCATTGCTTCTATTAGTCTGTAAGTGCTTCTTTGCTTTTTGATATAGCAAGATGTCCAAATGCAATTGGTTTGAGACTTGCTATGCAGTCACATCATTTCAAATAATGATAGTTTCAATCTTTCCCATTTAATTTGTAAAACACTTACTTATTCATTCATTCATTCATTCATTCATCTATCTATCTATCTATCTATCTATCTATCTATCTATCTATCTATCTATCTATTTATTTATTGCTTTCCTGCATTTGCTAGAATCTCCAGTAAAATGTTGAAAAGAAGTGTTACTAGTAGGCAGCCCTATCTTATTCTTTGTTTCAAGTACACTTTCAGTGTTTCAAGGTAGGTATGATGTTGGTGGATACTTTTCATCATGTTTAAGGTGATTCTCTTCTATCCTAGTTTACTAAGAGTTTTTATAATAATAGATGTTCAATTTTATCAAAATTCTTTCTGAATATCTTGAGATAACCATATAATTTTTCTCCTTGTTGCTATTTTTGTGCTGCATTGCATTCATTATCTAATGTCAAAACAACCTTGCATTTTTGGAATAAACCCCATTTGATTGTGATGTATTGCATTTTTATCTATTGCTGAACTTATTTGCTAATGTTTTGATTGGGATTTTTGCATCTATGTTTATTAGAAAGATTGGCTTGTGATTTCCTTTCGTATGTGTTTCAGGAAGATTTTTGTGTTGGGTACATGCCAGCCTCATAAAATGAGTTGCTTTTCTATTGTCTGGATGACTTTGTTTGATTAGAAAGTATGGAATTTCGTGAATGGTTTTTAGAATTCTCCAGTGAAGTTATCTGGACCTAGAAGCTTGATAGGAAGACTTCATCTTACTGATTCCATTTTTTTAAAAGGTCATCATGCAGATTTTCTATTTTTTGTTTTTTTCTTTTTCATTTTTATTGAAATATAATAGACAATTAGTTTCTTGTATTTACATTGTGCAATTGAATGAGTTTTTTTCAATTAAAGTTGGCATAAATAATATACCAGTTTCAGTTGTATAGCATAGTGATCAGAGCTCTGCATAATTTGCAAAGCAATCACCCCATGAAACCCAGTACCCCTCTTTCCCCTTAGATATCACAACATTATTAACCATCCTTTCCATGCTACACTTATATCTCTATCTCTTTTCTGCAGCTATCCATTTGTACCTCTAATCTTTTTGCCTTTTTTGTCCCTCCCATCTAGTATCCCTCTAAATATCCTCTGTATCTATGAGTTTATTATGTTTTTATTGTTGTTATTGTTGATTCTGTTCTTTAGATTCCACATGTACATAAAATCATGCGATATTTGTCTTTCGCTATCTGACCCATTTCATTCAGCACAATACCCTATAGGTCCATTAAAGCAATATCTTATTCTATCCCCTTCCTTTTAGTCTGTGTGTGTCTTTTAATCTGAAGTGAGTCTTTTGTAGGCAGCATATGTAAGGGTCTTGTTTTCTTATCCATTCAGCCACTCTATCTTTTGGTTGAAGCACTTAATTCTTTTCCATTTGAGGTACTTGTTCCATTTGAAGTACCATTCTTTATTCCTGTTTTTGATATTCTATATTCCTGTTTCTTAAAGAAGTCTCTCCAACAATTCCTGTAATTCTAGCTTGGTGTTGATAAATTCCCTTAGCTTATTTTTGTCTGGGAAGATCTTTATCTGTCCTTCATCTCTAAATGACAGCTTTGCTGGATAAAGTGTTCTTGGTTGTAGATACTAGGTTTTCATCATGTCAAATATTTTATGCCAAGCCCTTCTGTCCTGCATAGTTTCTTTTGAGAAATCAGCTGTCAGTCTTATGGTTGCTCCCTTGTGGGTAACTAACTGCTTTTCTCTTGCTGCTTTTAAGATTCTCTCTTTGTAGTTAACTTTTGGCATTTTAATTATGATGTGTCTTGGTGTGGGCCTCTTTGGGTTCATTTCTTTGGGGACTCTCTTAGCTTCCTAGGGTTTTATGTCTATTTCCTTGACCAGGTTAGGAAAGTTTTCCATCATTATTTCTTCAATAGCTCTTTAACATCTTGTTTTCCTTCAGGTACTCCTATGGTATAGATATTTTTACTTTTAATAGTATCCTGTAGGCTTCTTAAATTATTATTATAGTTTTGGCTTCTTTTTTCTTGACATTTTGATTGAGTGTCCTTGGCTTCCCCATCCTCTATATAGGTCATTTGATCCTCTTCTTTATTCATTTTGTTTATTCCATTTAATATACTTTTCATCTCAGATAATGTGTTCTTCATTTCTGACTGCTTCCTTTTATAATTTCTATTTCCGTTTTTATGTTTTTTATCTCTTTGTTGAAGTTCTGACTGAATTCATCTGCACTTCCCATAAGTTCATTGAGCATATTTATAACCAGTGTTTTGAACTCTGCACCTGTTAGATTGCTTGACTCCATTATTTCTGGACCTCTGTTCTGTTCTCTCATATGGTTTCTGCTTCTTTGTCTTCCCATTTTGGCTGTCTTTCTGTGTCTGTTTCTATGTAATAATCAAAGCTCCCAAGCCTCCCAGTCTTATTAGCGTAGCTTTGTGTAGTAGGTGTCCAGTGGCACAGTCCTGAGATGGGTTGGCTTCAAGACAAGCTTAGCCCAAGCCTGTGCTCCTCTGGAGCCAATTGCTAAGATTCAGCAAGCAATCCACAGATGCTGTGCTTGTGGTTGCAACAAGAAACCACGCCAGAAACTGAAGTAAGCTGCCACCAGTGTGAGTCTTGGAGCTGCTCAGCATGTTGCACAGGACTCCCCGAGGACACAACTGAATGTGGCTTGGATGGGTCCGCGATTTAGGGGAGGTGGAATTTAGGGAACCCTCTGGGCAGAGCGACCTCTGTTATCCAGTTTGATGACATCTCTGCTTCAGAGGTGCTATGTCTGCACACTGGGAGTGGGGAAGGTGTAACAGAGGAACAATGGATACTGCTGACACTTCTATACAGAGTGTGTCTCACCTCGGCCCTCACTCCAATAACTCAGTGTCCTCCTGTAAGTCCCTGGTGCCTCTGGAGCATCCAGCCCAGCTCTGGTGCTCAGAGAGAGCAGGTCTGCCACCGCGAAAGTCCACTCATGGGCACAGCCCCTTTAAGAGGCGTCTGCCACTGTTGCTGCCTCTGTCCCACTCAGCCGCCCAGGACTAGGTAGCCTCATGTCCTTGCCCTGTCCTACCTTCTGCCATTGCAGAGCAATTTCTTAGATTTCTCCCTAGTTGTAGGGCTTATTCATCCAGATTTCAGGTGATTTTTCCTTGCTTTTTGCTCTTTGTTTCTGTCATAACTTTGATTTGGTCGCCAGAGGGATGAACAGAGCCTCTATCATTGACATCATTTTTTTTCTACCTCTATTTTTGTTTTTAAATCACATTTGGTTGATTATTTTTTAGAAATTAGTCTACTTCAACTACATTTTCAAATTTATTTGCCTTAAATTATTTTTAATTTCTTCTTATCACCTTTTTAATGACTGTAGGATCTGTAATAATGCTTCCCTTTGTACTCTTTGTATGGGTTATTTGTGTTTCTTTTTTTTTTTTAATGAGAATTATCAATTCAACTAAAAGTATTTGACTTTATTTATCTTTTCTATAACATAATTGTTTTTAATGTATTTAATTTATGCTATTATTTTGACTATTTCCTTTCTTCCACATTTGTTACTTTTATTTTGCTAGAATGGTTTGGAAGTTATATGTTATATTTCCTTTCTTTTAGTGGTTACACTAGAAACTACAACATACATTGTTACCTTATCAAAATCTAATATTGTTAAATACTTTTAGTCTCGGCTGATATAGGACATTAGAATAGTTTAAATCTATTCACGCCTCTTCTGACTATGCTGTTATCGTTGTTGTATATTTTAATTCTATATATTTTTTAAAAACATAAGAAATTATACTCATTAATTTACATAATTAATGTTTATTTGAACTTATGCTCATACTTGTTACTGTCTTTTCTCTTTATTTACTTCTTGTATTTTAGACCTTTCACTGGGATTATTTTATTTTTTTTCTGAAATGTATTTCCTTCAGTGCAGATCTGCTGGAGGAAAACTCATTTTGTTTGTTTGAACATATCTTTATTGGTTTCTTTATGGGTATTTTAGCTAGATGTAGACTTTTAGATTTAAAAAAAATAATCAAGGCAGTAATTTCACTGCATTCTGACTTCTTTTATTGCTCTTATAAAGTATTACTGTCTGTCAGTTTTTTCTTTTTTTTAAAGATAACACATCTTTTTTCTTTAATCACGTTTGAGACATCCTTTTTTGTCCTTGGTTTTCTGAATTTTAACCATGATGTATCTTGGTGTGGTGTCCTTTTAATTTTTCTGCTTGGGATTCATAGTGCTCCTGGAAGATGTGTTTGTTACCCTTCTATAGTTTAGAAAATTGACACTATCTCATCAAATATTGCTTTTTCCTCACTTTCTCTACTATTTTGAGACTGTGATTTAATGTGAGATTTTCTCACTATGGACATTTTCTGTTACTTTCTATTCTAAACTGTTTTCTTTTCCAGCTATGTCTAGATTTTCAATTAACATAACCAGCCCATTGGACAACATATTAAATCATAAAGACTTTGAAAGTACAAACTGAAGGAAGGTAATAACTTTACTAACTTACAAAACTTTGGCAAAATTATACAGTTTTCATTAATGCAATCAAATTATATTTAGTTTTAATTTTTACTCTAGAAATATCCTTAAGTATCAAATTAAAACATTGTGGTTCTTAATGGTGGTTTATAGCAAAGCAGATTATCTTATACAAATTAATATGCCTTCAAAATCGTACAGTTTCTCCTTTGAAAGTGAGGTCCTTCAAGCAAGCTGTTGAATGGAGTTTACCTTAGGGCAATAGTGTGTGCATAAGAGGTAACTCTGCTTTGCTCTAGATTGGTCCAAAGCCAGAGAAGATCAATATGTGAAAAACTTTAAGATTCTACCTCAAGGAGATTGAATAGGCAAATACCAATTTCAAAGTACTTTTTCAAAAATTGTTAAATTTTCACATAGATACTGGAACCATCAAAGAGACACCTGGGGTACCATATGTTGTATCCCAATTTTCATTATCATTTCTCTACAAATGCTACTGCTGCTATGGCTGTCCTTATCTTCACCTTGCTAAAACTGTCAACTCTTCAGTCTTGGCACTTAATTTATGAATTACTCAGTCCATTGCTTCTCAGCCTTTATTATCTTTTAAAGATGTGGCACCTGCCATTAGTCCTTCTAGGTAACTGCTAAAATGGATTCATTTCAAAGTCATTATGATTTCTTGAGTCAAAATCATTTTTCTGGGTTTTGAGGATATGGTTTGCATTTGTCTCTCAACTACTGAAACCATATTTATAAATGAAATATTAGTAGATTTAAGTTCCATTATTTTCTCTGCAGGATTAACTACGGCACATTCTTACACATATGCTTTGGTTCTTGCTGCAACAATAAATGAATTCACAATGGAAGGCAGTTCTCTCTCTGTGGTGAGAAGTCTACAGCTGTGCAACTTTCCAGAGGAATTTATATGTCTGTCCAATACATCAACTCCAATGAATTTGAATTCACAGAGTTTGGGAGTAACTGCATTGCAGCTGTTGTAACAGTTTCCCATGGGTGTAAAACATGCTTTGAAATCCAGATCCTCATGGTGGTGGTGATCTGTGTGATGGCCAGGCAGTGCTGGGAAAATATGAGGCAAAGAAGCAACACCTGCCCCCACTCCTCCATATCCCCAGCCATCCCAGCTGGCTACCTCTATGCTATGCTTTTTAATCATTTTGTTTTTCCATGCTACATTCTGTATAATTTCTTATGACTTATCCTCCAGTTCACTAATTCTCTTCAATTGTGTTTAATCTGCTGTTGAACCCATTCATGTAATTTAAAATTTTATTTTGTTTTTATTTATATAAAATTCTATTTTTATCTGCTTTATCATTATATGTGTGTGCGTTGTGTGTGTGTGTGTGTGTTTTTATTGTTGTGTGTATTTGTGTGTTTTGCAGAGATCCTCAAGTTTGTCATTTGTTTATTCAAAGCTAGTGAGCATAATTACCTTATAGACTCTGGTAATTCTTAAGCCTTCTGAATCTGTGTTATCTGTTGCTTCTGCTGGTTCTTTCTAGTTTCCTTGTATGCCTAGTTATTTTTGACTACCTACTGGATGTTTTATTTGAAAATAGAGTAGGAATAATTCGAGGCTTATAATTAATTAAGGAAACTTCACCCAGAAAGGATTTGTCATTGCTTCTGCCAGCCATGGGGATACAACTAGTTTGGGATCAACTTAAGTCAAGTTCAAAGCTTGAGATTCACTAGATGACTAGAAGTAAAGCTCATGTATAATTCCATGTGAGAACCAAACCATTCATGGACCAGCCTCACACTGTAGATCCTTTAAAGTCCCAAATTACAGTGGGGAGAGTTTCTTTTTATATTTCAATAATGTTTATGTTCACAAGGAAAATGTTCTTGGATTGGCACATGTCCTCTGGGCAAAGATATCTTAGTTTGGTCTTTTCCTAGTTCCCATATTATTAGTTTCTCTTCAGTTTTTGTAATTCCCTCTTATCTTTCAGATCTTAGTTTTAAAAAAAATATTTTGTCTCCAAATTTTTTGTTGTTAGAGTTGGTTTGAAAAGTACAGCCTATTATCACTGGAAAGAAGGAGTCCTCTTGGATATATTTTGAAGATAAAGCTAATAGGATTTTTTGACTGGCTGTAAGAGATATGTAACAAAAAGAGGAGTCGAGGATGATTGAAAGATTTTTGACCTGAGCATTTAAGAGTGGAGAAGCCAATAACAGATGAAAAAAGACGAAGAAGATAGCAGGCTGGATGAAGGATCACAAGTTTATTTAAGGGCGTGTTAAGTTTAAGATGCTTAATAGGCATGGAGGTGGAAAAGTTGAGTAGGCAGCTGGATACATAAGGCTGGAATTAAGAGAACAAGTTAAACCTAGACATAGAAAATTTGAAGCCCTCAAGATATAGATATTTTAAACTGAGATTGGTTGAAATCACCAAGGGAGTGGGTACAGATAGAGAAGAGGTCCAAAGACCTAACAGACAATCAGGAAACAGTAATCCTCTTCTTTTCTTCTCCTGAAGCACTACATAAGTATAATTGCCAGACATAAAGATGAGAAGTTTTTCTTTTTTTCCCACTGAAGACTAATTATAATAAATGAGGAAAATTTAGACAGAAGAAATTTGTTAGCATGTCCTGTCACCCTACTTCCATACTATCGTTCCATCCTTCTTTGTTTCCCCATCCCCACTGCACTGCCTACTCTGGGCTTTCAACATTATTTCTTAGCTGTTTACCAAACAGCCTCAGAGCTTGTCTTCCTGCTTCTGCCCACACCTTCTTAAGTTTCCTCTCGACCAGGGCCAGAGCTATCCCTCTTCAACCCAAGAAGGTCCATTCTCGAAGTGACAGTTGCATTTTGATATTATTAACATAATATTTACAAATTTAGATAGACAAGACTATACTAGTGACAAAGATTTAACAAATTAAGGGAATAATGTGAAGTTTTGCCGAGAGTATATGAGTAAAAGTATAGCATATTTGGCAATTATTTTCTGTTCATTGCAAATCACGTGTGGTAATTAGGAAACAGAAATGTAAATAAAAGACAGAAACCTTGTCAATTCTATGCCCATTCACCCTGCTGAGTTTTTGTTCTATACATACATCCATGTCTAGAATAAAAGACCCACATTTTTGTCTCACAGCCAGAGAAAGGGAGAGAATACCAAATCTTTGCTGAGAAGCCCTTAGAAAATAAATTTTATCCTTGTCTGCCAGAAATAAGTTGGATGTGGGCCTGTGTGAAGGCAGGGGAGCAAAGTGGGTGAGCTTTCATTTTCCTTGACAATATTGACTTAATTTTGGAGTCTATTTGCAACAATTTATTGGGGCAGAGGAATTATATTCCTTTTCATCACTTTTTTAATTTAAAAGTCCAAAGTCCATGCTCCTACCTCTACCTCACTCTACATTTCATTTCTTTGATCTTTTGGTCCACACAGAAGCTAGGTCAAAATAAAAGGTAGTTATCAAAATAAAATGCTGTTTTTTAATGTGAGCCATTCAGAAGAAGGGTTTATGATCAACACTGATCTTTACTATAACTGAAATGCATTTAGTGCTGACTTTGGGCCAGGCTCTGTGTTGAGCACTATGTAATGATGATTTCATACAAACCTCATCACTACTCTTAGGGGCAGATATTTTTATAATCCCCATTTTAAGGATGAAGCACAGAGGAGTTAGGTGGTTTGTTGAGAGCTAGTAAAGAGGCAGTTGAACTCTAGAGCCCTTGAATCTAACCTTTGCATTGTAAGGCCTAATGGATGGACATGTGCCCACAGTAATACTTCAAGTATAGTGAAATTACCTAATTTTCATACAATGAGAGCCAGAGATGTAAAAACCTAGATCAATATGAGGCATAGAGAGTACATACACACCTTGATTTCAGACTAGACACTGATATTAGTTTCAATGGACACTCTGGCTTTTGGGGAGTAGGAGCTGGAGCAGAATGGACTTTCCCTGAAAAAGGAGTAGGAGAACTTGAGTGGAATCCTGAGCTGGGGAAGAGGTGGTGTCAAAGAGAGGAGTCTGTGGGGTAAGTCTGGGAGTGAAGAGGACAGAGCCTTCTAGGAGAACCTCTGGACTTTGGAGAACAGTAATATTGAACCATATGTGATACAGCCTTTCTGTGTGATTCCAGAAAATCTTCAGTAATGACTGCAGAAATGATGACATTCTTAAGTAATTCAATTTCCTGTGGAAGCTGCTGCAAGGCTGAGTTCATGTTCTGGTTGATTTAGTCTGAATCCAGGTCAGCAGGTGTGGATGAGGGAATACAAAGTCTGGCAGACAAGATTTTTCATCAGGCAGTGGGAAACTGGCATTTAGGGTGTTAGAGGTAAACAATTCCTGGTGATGTCCTGGTCCAGAGTCTGATCCTGGGAGAAGTAGCTGAAAGGCAGTGGTAGAAAGGTCTTCGGAAGTGAAGAAGTAAAGACACTGAGGCAGAAGTGATTCCTAACAACCTTCAGGCTCTGGTTATCATTGTTTATTCCATACTGCTTTCATTATGACAAGCCAATTGCTTTCTTGTGTGTATTTAATCTAGTGCATCTATGTAACATCAAAATATACGGATGGGAAGTGAAAAATTGAGGATCTTCAAGAAGGTGGCTTGTGTAACATTAAGCATCCAACAATGGGAAGATAAAATGTCAAGGTGATTGATGAATCACCTTTACCCAGACATTTTGAAGTTAAGTAGGAAAAGCCAGAAAGTGGATATTGGTAAACAATTTCCTAGAAATGAAATTTAGAATTTGGCATAGGTCATTGCATCTAGCCTGAGATCCTACAGAAAATGAGGTCTCTATATTAGCCAAAATTAAAGCTGGCCAAAAAGATGAAAGCCAGACAAGAGTCTGGGAAGTCTGTCAAAGGAAAGATTTTGAAAAATTAGGTAGCAGGAGATGAATGACAATGTCACAGATAAGATGTAACAGCCTTGGAAGTGAAACCTACATGAACAGCAAAGGTCAAAAAGTGTCGGAGGCAAAAGCTCAGGACACTCTAGTGGTGCAACCCAATGGGGAATGTTCTTCCAAAAATAAAATGAAATGAGACATTAAAGAGGAACTTTATAAAATTTAAAGCCTATTTTTACCTGAGGTCTAAGAAGAGATTTAAATTTTATTGGTGCAAGGTGCAGGTAAAGAATAAATCAAATTAGGTGTGCTATATAATGTTCTTAATTAAGTAGAATAAGTCAGAATTTTGGGTCATAGGAATGGAGAAAAGAATGACCGTGTTTTGTAGATGTTTCTTAAACACCAATGTACACAAAATCGCCTTGGAATCTTGCTTGCAGATATGTGTGCAGTGGAGCCAGTGATTCCATGTTTCTCTAAATCTTCCAGGTGGTGCCAGTGCTACTTGTCCTAGAAGCACACTGTGATTGACAAGGCTGTAGAGCAGAAATTTCCACATCTGGATTCCCAAGAAAGCTTCCCAGGGAATACAGATATGCAGCAAAATTTGGGAACCAAAGCTATTGAAAAACTCGTTGGAGATTAATTAATGTTAGAACCAGAGGAATCAGGACAGTCATGAAGCTTCTTCAAATAAAACTCCCCCCCCCCAGTGGCATGTGGAAAAAAAATACTGTAGATGTTTGTATAAAATACCCAAAGTAGCCATCATAAATTTTGGGGGGGGGGGATTTTTTAATAAACCTTACAATTTTTTTTTTAAAGATATTGAAGGCCTGGAGTGGATAGAAAAGGATAGATGAAATGAGCAAACCTGTAGACACATTAACACTTTTGTAGCTTCTTCGCTAATACTTTTAATTGTTTGGATAATAAACGCGGCCAGTGAGTGGCTTCTAGGTATTTAAGGAACTGGGAACAGAGAGGAAGGAAGAGAAAGAGAGAGGGAGCGAAGGAGAGAGAGAGGGAGAGAAAATGTGTGTGTGTATCTGAACGCATGTCTGTCTATGTGTTTAAATTGCAAGTGTGTGTGTGTGTGTGTGTGTGTGTGTGTGTGTGTGTGTGTGTGTGTGCGTGTGTGTGTTTAGTCAGAGAAACTCTGTTTTCACTGGGAACCCAGGGCCAAAAAATGCTGACATCCTGTGTGAGTGCTATACTTTGTATTACATTCAGGTGATAAAAATAACACGCTCTTCAATTACCTACATTTTTTTTTCACTTCACCAAACTCTTTCTTTAAGTTTTCTAGACTCCCTTACCTCTTCAGGACTCAACAGGGCTCAGTCTGTGCTACATCCAATTTTTTTTTCTAGTAGAATGTGATTAGATGCAAATACAAATCACAACTATTGTCAGAATTCAAATTAATTCTGATGAGAATTAATGTTTCCCATTCATAGAAAGACTGATTCAGAGCATACAATAAGGCAAAAATTCAAATTTAGACAGAAACTACTTATTTCTCAAGCATAAATAGCCATATTATATCTATCTTACAGAGTTTAGAATTTTGCAATCCAGATATCAGAGCTTTATGTTTTAATTGATTTCTTATCCTCCTCCCTAAATCTTACCCTCCTCAATGACAATTGAAAAAATGAATATGTGACAATTAATTGAATGCTATTATCTTCACTTTATAGTTTTAATTTCAGATCTTGTTTCATTAACACAATTATCTAAAAAATCATTATGTTAAACAAACCCATAATTTGTTATGTACTGTATGTATTAATCAAAATTCTTATGTTTGCAAGTGACAAACTCAACTCACACTGATTTAAACTAAAGGAAAATGAAGTTATTGATTTATGTAACTACAAAGTTGAGGTACACATTAGGTAACATTAGACCTAAAGCATCGATTTTTCAATCTCTTTATCTTCTATTTCCTTTGAATGTTGGCTTTATTCATTCTTATTGCAGAGAGCTTTTTCCAGTCGGGGAAGGTGTCTCAAAGCAGCTTGAATTTATATAGACTATAGGACTTAGTATGCCAGAGAAGACAAAAGCACCTTTACCCATACCTATGGCAAAAAACAAACAAACAAACAAACAAACAAACAGAAAACAAAAACAAACAAACAAACAAAACCTTGGAAAGATATGATGCAGCCTGGCTTACACGCCTTTCTCTGAAACCATCATTAAGGCCATCGGGCTGGAATCCTTTCATTGGCCTCACTTGGATCACATGCCCATCCCCGTGACGAAAGTGAGGTCAGTATGGTCCCCACCTTGACAACCTTGAATGAAAGAGGATGTTTCCCCTAAAGGAAGGGATGGTAGGCTAACTGCTAATATACTTCTACTCCTTTACAGCCCTATCTTGAATGGTAGTTAAGATGAGATTCAGTAGGGTGGGGTGGGGGGAGGGGAGTGCTGCCAAGGGTAGGAAGAGAAGTATCTGGAAGGAGCTCAAGGAAGTTCGATGGACAAGACATGCATGTAACAGAGGAGTCTCAAGTTAACATGTATGTGCGTGTGTGTGCAGTAAGATTTATATCTATTGGTAGTGGATTTCAGAAAAGCTATCAAGGCTATAGTGACCTGTAACAGAAAGCAAAGTTGACTGGCTACAGTGGGTCTTTTTAGAAGACTTAACAAGCACAAAAACATTATTATTAAGTGCAAGGAATAGTTCATAATGATGTGTGATCTTAGATCTAAAATTAACTTTGTATATTTTTAAAGCACAATTATCATGATTATGTGTTTTGTCAGGAGCTCAGCTGAGTTCAAGAGAGCTGAGCTCTCAGGTGTCAGAGTAGCCAACTAAAGCAACAAGTCAAAAGTAAGAGTGAAGCCTCTAATTGCTCACTGTGATAGTGTAAGCAAGAGGCTAAAACCAGAGAAAGAACTGAGTCCCCAGTGTTCCACTTTTCCCATGGAATGGTGCTCCTGGGGAGGTTCAAGTGGATCAGTGTAGACATGAGGTTGCCTCACTGTTGAGGGAGCCCTGAACACAAGACTCCTACAGTTTCATGGCTCCTGTAGTGTTATGGATCATTTTAAACATGAACAGACTCATGTTTAATCTGGGGGCTGAGGGAGGGAGAAAAGGGAGTACTAGAAGTGGAAAAGTGCTGGATACTGAGTCGATGTGGGGAAGTGTCTTCAAGGTGCCCACAAAAGAAGACCTCCAGATTGAGGTACCTGGGCCAGAAATGCAGATACACATAAGAGTATGGCCAGCCAGGGGGGCTAGAGTCCTTGACTGCAACTTTCTTCAGAGCCTGTAATACACTGGCTGTGCACCAGGCATCGTGTGGGCAAGAGCAGGTTTCCTCCATGAGCCCTGCCGGGGTAAGCCTTTGTAACTGCTTATGGCTGGACCTGAAGAATCACACAAAGGTTTTTAGCCAGAAGCTGAACTCCTCAAATTTGTTTGTATTAAATAGCATAAAAGGTAGAGTTTTGGTAGCATTTATAAAAGAAAGATATATTTTTTTCTCACAGTTCACTCTTATCATGGTGAAGAAGTTAAGAATTGACAATAATTGAGACACTGTTATTTCTATAACTCCTTGTTCCAAGAGATCCTTGTGCTGTGTAAAATAATAATAATTTGAAGATCCTCAGTGTTAAAAGAACCTATAGATTTCTTTTTATCCAAACTTTTAGTATTTATATATTACCTGTCCTCAAGTGGTCAGCCCGCTGTGACTGAATTCCAATGACAAGAACTTTGTGCTTTCTAAAGCTATTCAACACCTTTTCTTAGACTCCAATGTTCAAAAACTCTTTATGAGGCAAAATTTGTCTCTGTCTCTTCACCCACTGTTCTTGGGATCATTTAGAGCGACCATATTCTCTCTTACAACAGGCTGTTCATCAAATGTTTGAAGTTAACCATCACATGTCTTTCAGTCCAGTCTTTCCAGAGTCAATATCTTTAGTTGCTTCATCACCCCTTGTATAAGACAGTTTTGAGAACCTTCACTTTCTAGTTTATCTCCTCTACGGAACCTTACCTGTCAGTGTCCCTGTGAGAGTAGAGAGCCCACAACTATTCAAATGGCGTGGAGAATAACTATCATCTCTCTGGTTTTATATTTTATATTTTATATTTTTTCCCCCAGCTTTATAAAGTATAATAGACAATTAGTTGCTCATATTTACATTGTACAGTTCAATGAGTTTTTTTTTCAAGTATAGTTCGCATATAATAATATATTCATTTCAGTTGTACAGCACAGTGATTACAGATCTATATAACTCATGAAGTGGTCATCCCACTCTATACAGTACCTCTCCCTCCTCTTACATATTTTTTACAACATTATTGACTATTTTCCTTATGTTACACTTTCTATCTCCATGACTATTTTGTATCTATCCATTTGTACTTAATCTCTTTGCTGTTGTCGTTTATTTTGTTCTTTAGATTTCACAAGTATGTGAAATCAAGGTAATATCTTTTTCCATCCCCTTCCTTTTAGTCTGTGTGTCTTTTAATCTGAAGTGAGTCTCTTGTAGGCAGCGCATGTAGGGGTCTTGTTTTCTTGTCCATTCAGCTTCTCTGTCTTACTCTTGGAGCATCTAATTCTTTACCATTTGAGGTACTTGTTGATAAATATGTAGTTATTACCATTCTTTATTTCTGTTTTTGATACATGTTTTTTTTCTTTTTTCTTAAAGAAGTTCTTCCAACATTTCCTGTAATATCGGTTTGGTGTTGATAAATTGCTTTATCTTATTTTTATGTGAGAAGCTTTTTATCTGTCCTTTGACTCTAAATGATAGCTTTGCTGGATAAAGTATTCTTGGTTGTAGATCCTGGGGTTTCAACACTTTGAATATTTTGTGCCAAGCCCTTCTGTTCTGCAAAATTTCTTTTGAGAAATTGGCTGCCAGTCTTATGGAAGCTTCCTTGCAGGTAACTAATTGATTTTCTCTTGCTGCTTTTAAGATTTTCTCTTTGTATTTAAACTAATTCTGATGTGTCTTGATGTGAGGCCCTTTGGGTACATTTTGGGGGGGCCCTCTGAGCTTCCTGGGCTTGTCTATTTCCTTGACCAGGTTAGGAAAGTTTTCCATCATTATTTCTTCCCCTATATATTCAATTTCTTATTCTCCCTCTTCAGATATCCCTATGACACGAATGTTGTTATCCTTAATTTTGTCCTTAGGCTTCTTAAATGATTATTATATCCTTGGTTACTTTTTTCTTGCCGTTCTGGTTGGGTGACCTTGGCTTCCCCATCTTCTATATCAGTGTTTTGATCCTCTTCTTTCTCCATTCTGTTGATTCCATCTAATATAGTCTTCATCTCAAATAATATATTCTTCATTTCTGACTGGTTCTCTTTTATAATTTCCATTTTCATTTAAATGTTTTGTATCTCTTTGTTAAAGTTCTCACTGAATTTATCTACACTTTCCTTAACTTCACTGAGCATCTTTATAACTAGCGTTTTGAAATCTACATTTGCTAGATTGCTTGACTCCATTTTTCCTTGACCTATGTTCTGTTCTTTCATATGATTTCTGCTTCTTCAACTTCCCAATTTGGCTGCCTTTCTGTGTCTGTTTCTATGTAATAATCAAAGCTCCTAAGTCTCCTGGTCTTATTAGTGTGGCTTTGTGTATAGGTGTCCAGTGGCACAGTCCTGAAAGGGGTTCAGCTGCCGGTCAAGCTTAGCCCCAGCCTGTGCCCCTCTGGGGCTACCTGTTAAGATTCAACAAGCAATCCACAGAAGCTGTGCTTATGGTTGCATCAAGAAACCACTCCAGAAACCGAGGTCAGTTGCCACCAGTGTGAGTCTTGGAGCTGCTCAGCAAGTTGCACAGGACTCCCCAAGGACACAACTGAATGTGGCTTTGGTGAGGCTGTGATTTGGGGGAGGCAGAGTTCCAGGAAATCCTCTGGGTGGAGCGACCTCTGTTATCCAGATTGATGAAGTCTCAGCTATGGCAGCGCTGCATCTGCCCACCGGGAAGGGGAAGGGCTCAACAGAGGAACAATGGATATTTTGGCACTTCTGTCTGATAGAAAGCTTTGCTTCCGGCCCTCGCTCCAAAAACTCAGTGTTCCCCTGTAAATTCCTGGTGTCCCCCAAGCAGCCAACTTGGCGCTGGTGCTCGGAGTGAGCATGTCCGTCACCATGAAAGTCCGGTTGTGGGCGTGGCCCCTTTAAGAGGTGTCTGCCGCTGCTTTGGCCTCTGTCCTATTCAGCTGCTGGGGATGGGGAAACCTCATATCTTCGCCCCTTCCTACCTCCAACTGTTGCAGGGTGATTTTCTCCCTAATTGGAGGGCTTCTGTTCCTCTAGACCCCAGGCAACTTTGCTTGCTGTTTGTTCCGTGTTTTCATTTCAAGTTTGATGGGGTCACAGCGGGGGATGAACAAAGCTTCTATCACCTACACCGTTTTGCCCGGGTCCAGATTTTGTATTTTTATTAATGTAACCAAAGACCAAGTTAGCTCTTAGGAACTGTTTTATCACACATTAAGCTTACTATAAAAGAAAACTCCCAAGTTTTTTTTTCATGCAAACCTTACATCTTCTTTATTCCTACTTGTTCAGTTGTTTTAGGGCTCAAATTCTTAGTGTAAATAATTCAGCCTTATATATTTCTCAATTTGACATTTATCATAAGGTCCTCATATTCGCCTTAATAGCACAGTAGAGAAGCAGTAAAGAATAGTAGTTAAACACATAGACTTTTTTTTAAAAAAAACCCTTCATATATTTTTTTAAAACCAGATGCGAAAGGAGTTGCAAAACAAATGTCTGCTTAAAGAATTATAAGGTGAACAATCAGGTCAAGAAAAAGAACTTTTCCAGTCACTCCAGAAGCCCTTCTATATGGCCCATCCAGTCTCAACACCTGCCTCTCTTAACAGGACACTATTATATTAATAGAGTAATATAAACTAATCTAGTAATCAATTGTTTGTATTATTTTCTGATTGTTTACTTAAGGTAGATTCTTAAAACCTGAACTACTTGGTCAAAGGATATTAAAGATTTTTAACCCTTTAATACCTATTGCCAAATTGCCTTCCAGAAATATTGTACCAATTTAATTCTCAATAGCAGTCCTTGAAGATGCCAGTTCTCCAACATCCTTGCTAGGAAAAGACATTACCTGGTTTTAAACATTGGCAATTTTGAGGCAAAATATATACTGTTGTTTTAATTTGCAATTTTTTGCTCACTGGAGAACTTAAAGATTACTCATGTTTTTTTTTTTAGCCAACTGTATTTCTTTTACTACAAATTACATGTTCATATCTTATGTTCATTTTCTTATATATGTTTTAGTATCATCCATGCTTATTTATTGTATAGCATTTGTATATTAAAAATATTAATCTTTTGCCTGCCATATTAACTGCCAGTATTTTTCTTGCTTGTTGTTTATTGCTATTAATTTGTTTGTCATTCTTTTACAGCAAGTTTTGAAATTTTTACACAGATGAGTCTATTGTGGTTTTTTTTTTTGTATTCCAGAGTTTTAATCTTAGAAAAACAATTGTCTCTTTACAAATAAGATATATGTTTACCTACTATTTCTTCATTATCTTTACATTTTAACTTTTATCTTTTATCTTAATTCATCTACAACATATTTTAGTATGCCTTGTAAAGTGATGACTATTTTTTTTCAATCAGCTATTTTGCAGATCATTTACTAAATATATCCTTTCCATACTGTATGGCTGTGGAA
This sequence comes from Pteropus medius, assembly GCF_902729225.1. Taxonomy (NCBI): domain Eukaryota; kingdom Metazoa; phylum Chordata; class Mammalia; order Chiroptera; family Pteropodidae; genus Pteropus; species Pteropus medius. The sequence continues at coordinate 9,635,355 of NW_024350325.1, read as the reverse complement.
TGAAACAAAATTGCATTCCAAATAAAGCAAATAAACAGACATCAAAGATAAAATCCAGGTAAAAAAATGTTCACACGAACCCCACATACAACTGGGTTGGCATGAATTATGTACAGCAACCAAACTTGCTTGATGTCAACAACTACATAGGTAGAAATTGGGAGAAACCAAAGGAATTTCTGGCAGTTCTAAGAACTAAAACCCTTAAAATTGTTAATACGTTTTTGCAGGAAAGTGCCATTGGCTGTTCTGAGAACACAAAAACTTGAGAATATTTTACAACCTTCAATTAATAGGTGAGTGCTAGAGTGGGTTGGACCCTGTGCACTCTCAGAACTAACAAACAACAGCCCCTTGCAGGACACTATGCACCGAGGAGAACTGCTAGGAGTAGAATCCAAAGTGAGCCAGATGTAGACAATAAGCGCAAAAGTAAGAGCATATCTTACATTTGGTTTCCTCTGAAAACAAAGCCTGAAACAAGTACTTGTGAGCAGATGGTTTATTTGGGATGGGATCCAGAGAGTAGCAGAGTGGCACTGATAAAGTGAATGAGGAAAATATAAACATGCTTTATCTAGGTGACCTACCCATGGGAAACTGGGTCCTAATTCCACCAGAATTTACTGAGGAATTGATTGTGATTTGCTGTATGGTCTATGGCAAGACCAAACATGGTTCATGTGTAATTTTTAGAGATATGTGGAGTGATAATTTGTTTCTCAAATTCTTCTGTTCATTTATTAGAAGCATCTTCAGGAACTGTCATTACAGGTTTGATTAGATTTATTTTTTGCCATGAAGATTAATTGAGAATGCTTGAAACCGGTTCCAGAGTAGATTTGTTCTGGCCGGCGGGAGTGGAGTGGTAATGGCCAAAGGTGAGATGATAGGATTGGAGATTAGTAGATACCACATTAGTAGATACCACATTCAGGCTCTGACAGTTAAAGTGAGCAAAGGATAATAATTAGAAAAAAGTCATTTAAAAAGATGTATGTGTGTGTATATATACGTATACACACATACATGATATAGATGGATAAATTCAGGATATTATGAATTAAATTAAAAATTAATAACAAATGTTCTCAGTATTGGCCTTTTCAATATATTTTAATGGACATTTAAGTTAGGAGAGTGAAACAGGCACTGCCTATGAAATTACAACTGCTTGATAAAGTACTGATTATTAATTAGGTTGTCAGGGATGTCAGTGCTAAGAATTTGTTCTGGCCTCACTATTGCACATGACAGCCATTATTCAAAGCATATGCATATATGGCTGCCAAGTGCAATAATGCTATATATAACTATTATGTATATATATTTTATATAATATGTATACATATTATATATACATTATATAATCATTGTGTATGATTATGTATATATGTAAATTATATAATATATATTATGTTTATATGTATGTTATATGTATATTACATAATCTTTATTATTATGTATATGTATATATGATTATCGCATATATATATATATGATTATTATTCTGGTTTACAGATTCACCATGCATGAGTATAAATATTGTGAACTAGTTATCACAGTCACATTCTGGAGGTTCTGGAGACATGATCACAAATATCAGTTAAAATTGTATTGACAAATGGACAAATATGACACAGCCGTAAATTCCGTTTCAATACAAGGTGCATGCTTTCCATGCAGTAATTTAATTTACAATCCTTTTGGTGCTGTTTCTCCATATTTATGCTCATACAAGCTGGATATAGAGTTGGCTTTTATCATGTGTGGTCATGGAAATGTAACTGAGTATAGTCCTTTTCCAATCTCTTATTCATGAAAGATGACATAACAAAATTTCTCATATTTCAAGTGAATTGAAGCCAGTTGCTTGGATGTGTTTTTAACAAGTAACTCTTCCCCTACGCATCCTGCTTAGGTCTTGAACATTAAAACCCAGTCAACTGTTCTTCTTTTAGTAAGAAAGCCAGACACATTCGCTGAGGGACTGCCTGTGGGCAAAAAGATGAGCAGTTGGGCAGCAAGGACTCAAATCGATGGGCGTGGCATAATCTTCTTTTGGAACATGATGTGGAATTTTACACAACAATCTGAAAGTTACTTGGGGCTTAACATGGAGATCATAAATGTAAATTTAGAGAGGCTTCAAAGGAAGTAGGTGCTGTGTGGCAGAGACCTCAGAGACTATTGCCTGAGTAACAGTAGTCTTCACTGGCTCCCTTTAAAGCAGGTAGCATTGAATTTGGAGGGCTTTCAGACCTGTAAGTCTCCATTACCTTAGGCTAATAGTTCCCCTGGACCACTGTCCCACCTGTGAAGAAGAAATTTTCGTCATGGCTAACAGTTTTCTTGGTCACTTTGAAGATTGGACGTGGTAACCAAAATATTTTTCAAAGAGGCCACAAAGGTCCTTGATGAAGTATACAATCAGGAAATGAGAAACCTTTCATCTCCTCTTATTCAGGATTCAGCTGTAGGGTAGGGAAGATGGAAACATGGGCCCCAAGGCCTAAAGGCTCTCAGACCGATTTGGTAGATAATTTTGATGAAAGGAGTATTCTGAGTCAGTGTTTGGGAAGATGTCCAATAATAATAGTAGCAACATCAAAGATAATAAGTTATCATTTATTAAGTACATTCCAGGTGCTTTACAAAAATCACCTCTAATCCTCTCAACAAGAAGTATATTAGTTTTCATTAATACTTTCTAGACACAGAAACAAACTCAGGAAGTTAAACAATTTTCCAAAATCATAGCCCCAATGTAAATACTAAGCCAGGTCTGCCTGGCACGGAAGTTCACATTTTTAACCATTTCTATATTCTGTCGTGTTAAATGATACCAGCCTCTATTTATTGACTTAATATAAAGTACCAAATAGTATATGTTTATTATTACTAATTTGGCAAAGTAATGTTACCACCATCCCCAAAGCAGAATTATCACCATCCCCCAAGTGGTTTCAATTCACAGATGGTGAAACAAAGGCTCAGGAAGAATTAAAAATTTGCCCAAAGTCACATAGCTAGTGATTTGAAGAAATTGTATTCAATCCCAGGTCTGTGGGCCCCAAGACCCATCTTTTTTCCACCAAGCCACACTGACTTTGGGGGTCAAGGACCTTCCTGGGTTTGAAGAGAAGAAATGCACTCAGTGAGGGCAGAGTTTCTCTGATTTCCCAGATGGATTTGGAATTAAATGTCAATTTTATTTGTCTAAGAAAACTCATACAAAAGAAAAAGAAAGAATGTAGCATATGTTCTTGGAAATGGAATGTCTTGAGCTTAATGTATCCCTTGTGAATTCAGAATTCAACAGCCAAGACAGATGGCTGGCCTTGTGGAGGCAGAGTGCAAGGAATTTCGAAAGCCCAGCATCATTCAAGGCATGGGAAGTCAATTCTAGGGGCTGAATTTCACAGGGAACATTTAAAGGAGTGATGGAGAAGGTAACTTGCCTTCAGAAATAACTTGTAGCTGTGTGATTTCAAGATGTTGGTGTGTGTCTTAACACTCCCAGTGTGGGTCCATTGCATTTTAATGAAACTGTAGAGTGGCCCTTGGGTTGGATCTATGGTCTGTGTGGTGCTTGACCAGGTGTGGGCACTCAGTAAATCAAAGGCTGCATCAGAAGCTTCACTTCTACCCCAAAGGTACACATTTATACTTAGGAATAACTTGAGGCATTCTGTTTGCACCACAGGAAAGCGGGCAGGACAAAGAGAAGGTGAAATAGACACTGTAGAGCGGAAACAACTTTGTAAGAGTGAGATATTTTCCTAAATGCATTGCCTTTCCCCCCACCCCCAAACAAGTACTGAAAGAGCTCCTATATCATGAAGCTATAGTAATCAAAATTGCATGATACTGGCATAAAGACAGACACACAGACCAGGGGAAAGCCCTATTCTTTTAACGGAGCAACCTACTTCCACTTACTTTCCATTTGTCAAACTTTGTTACATGACTACACCATGTTGCAAGGAAGGCTGGAAAATTTAACTTTGATTTTGGAAGCCATTTGTTGAGCTAAAACTGAGGCAGAAGGGAGAATGGTTACTGGGGGATCATTAGCAATCTCTGGCACATAAGATTTTACACGACAATGGAAAACTGCTCATTCAATTTAAGTAATTGATAATCTAAATAAATCTTTGCCTTTTACTAACTGGACCTTGCACAGATACTTTTTTTTTTTTTGTCTATGAAATAAAGATGAGAAATGGAGATTAATGTTTACAAAATATCTGTTAGAACATCTGTTTCATAGTAAGTGGTCGACAATGAAGGCTCCCTTTCTTCTCCCCTTTTTAGAAAGAATGAAACTCTGGCAAGCCTATCAGGAAAACTTTATTGTACAGTTAGAAGGCTTAGAACCCAGATGTGTTCATGGGAATTTCATCTTCTGGCTGGATGCACACGCTGAGAGGCTGCAGCTGACGAGCTTAAGATAAATGATTTTGAAAGCTTCTCTCTGAGCATACAGAGCTTATAGAGATTAAAAATAAAAACCATAAGGCAGTAGAATGTATATCCAAAGCTTGATAATCAAGTTAGAAAAGTGTGTTATCTTCCAACATACCTGAGTGGAATCAGAAACCACTAGAGTTGATTTGTTGAGGTCTAATCGAGCATTTGTTCCTATATAAAAAAGACATACCCAGAAGATTAAAAATAAAAAAAATGGAATACCGAGACTTTTCTAACCACAAAAATGGAATTTAAAGGCCATTTGCCACTTTCCTGTCATTTTGCCTCACGAAGACATTTGCAGGGCCCAGGAGCAAGCCTGTTCCTCTACCCTGTGCAACCTGTGCCACCACTGGAAGAGAAGGCCTGGGTCTTCAGTGGCTAATTTCTTCGGCTCTGTTTCAGGGAAGGGTTTGGGGAATCCCAGAGTCATGGATTTTGTAACTATTGCCATTAGACAGATCTCCAAACAGGGCTTTTCAGCTTCAGAAGATGTTTTACATATTTTATTCTAGAAATCCACTCCTTCCTCTGATGTTCCTGAAGACATGCAATGTCTAGGTCTCCCTCCCCAATCTTCCCAGAGAGATGTATGCGAAAGCATGTGCAAGTGTAAGAGAGAGAGAGTGTGTGTATATGTGTGTGTGTATTTGTACTACCTTCAAATGCAGCAAACTTCTGGTGGGTTTCTTGGACAGAATTACTTGATATTTGAAGTTCTTATTTTAGCCTTTAACAAATGTTGAATGATTGAATGTTTCGTATTTTAATATAGAATTGAGACTTGCTTGACAATTGTGTTTATCATAGAGAAAATGTAAAGTCATTCTTATTTTTTAACGACGTTTTACATTGTAAATTCATTTGTTTGCATTTTGAGAATAAAAAGAACATGTTGAGAAAAACAGTTGTATTTAAATTCCTGCTTTTCTACTTCCTAACTTTCTGAACTAGGAAAAATGATGTAACTTCCCTCTGTCAGCGTCCCTCATTTGACCCCTGCTATCAGAATGTAAGTTCCATGACAGCAGACACATTTTCCTCTTTTGATTACTACTGTATCTCCTATATTTAGATCAGTACTTGGCCCATTGTATGTTTTCAATAAATATCTGTTGGATGAATCAGTTAAATGGGAGTAATAATTCTGTCTCACATCTTATGAAGATTAAATAAGACAATATAAGCAAAGCACCTGGCCTTGAGTATGGCCCTCAGTGCTTGTTTAATGGTAGCTGTCATTATTTGTGTAGTGCTGTGCTGATTATAAACATGGCTTAAATGTAGTTTTAGATATATTTTTCCAGAAACTATGATTAATTGTTGCCATTGGGAAGAAATGAGCAGAATCTGCACTCATTTTCTATCTGTGACTGCTGTACATGGAAACATTTCATCGGCATTCCACTGACGTTGCTCTTGCCAAGGCGATCAATGACCTTCATGCTGCTGAATTAATGGTATACTCTCAGTCGGTACTCACCTCACGTGACTTAGCACCACGGGCACAGTTGGTCATTCTTCCTAAAATGCTTTCTTTACTTGGTGTCCAGGATGCCCATACTCTCTTGAGTTTTGTTCTACCTCACTAGTTACTTTTTCTTGGTCTTCTTTGCTTGTTCCTATTTCCCAACCTATTAAGCTGACTGTCTCAGGTCCCAGTCCTCATGTCTCTGTTCTATCTGTATTCTTTGCCTGCATTGGTCAGGGACCTGATGGGGAAAATCTAGGTAATTTAAAGCGAGTTTAATAAAAAAATGAGATTTTTATGAATATGTGAACACAGTTTAGGAACATCAACAATCAATAATCCAATATTCTGAAATTACAAACAGGGAGAAGTCTGAGCGGGTAGAAGCAGGAGTGGTTACTAGAACCCAGAAAGGGTAGCTGAGTAAGTGGGCTGACTGATGAGAGCTATGGCTTTTGATACAGAATGAGAGGACAGGTGGGTGGATTGTTCCAGATTAAATGAGACTAAGAAAACATCACAAACAAATGAATGTGTGAGTGTTAATGAGATTCTAGATTTTTTAAAGTCTGCTATAAAGAACTTTCATTAGGACAATGAGGGAAATTCGAATATGGATTGCTAAACAGTTGATATTGTTGAAAAAATATTACATTTTAGAGGTGTGATTTTTTTAAAAAAAATTTTTGTCTGCTAAACGAGTGCCAAACATGGCTTTTATTGAGCTGGTCTGAGTTCTCTCTACCCCACTTGTCTTTGATGATCCAAGAGCAGATACATATCTTGATATGCATCAAATTGCCAGGGATCCTGACCCTATGTTTACAGGGCTCCCAGCTTTCATCGACCATCTAGTCTTCCTTTTCCCACTCATTTCGATTACATTGTTTAAATGGCCCTGGCCAGTAAGCTCTAAAGGCAGAGCTCTTTTCTTGTTTCCTTTATTAATACACTATAAGCACCTCGAAGAGTGGCACATAGTGTTAAATAAATATCTCTTGGCTAAATGAATTGGATACAGGAAACCAATTGATATTGGCACATTAATTTTTATATTGAATAGTAATGTGGGACTCATTTATTAATTCTACTTAGTTATGAATTATCTCTTGAGTTTTCTTTGTAGATAATCATATCAACTGTGAAAAATAATAGTTTGTATCCCATTCTTTGCAGATTTTATTTTTCTTACTATGCTGGCAGGATCTCTAGCACAATGTTGACTAGAAATGCTAGCCTCAGGCATCGCTGCCCTGTTCCTTATTTTAGAGAAAATGCGTTTACTGATTGCTATTAGGGATAGCACTATCTGTGTGATTTTAGCAGATACATTTTAAAAATCAGGTAAAAAAATTTTCTTTCTATTTCTAGCTTGCTAAGAGGTTTTTTTTTTTTTTTTAAAAAAATCATCATTTATTGGCATTCCCACTCATTTTACACCTGCTATTTTGACTTTTGAGTTCTCTTATGAGGGATGTTCTTCTAACACCAGGGAGAAATTATTTGCTTTCCAGTGCCTCTTGGTCCAATTCACAATTCCTCATTAGTTTTCAATGAGGGAGGTTCGTTTCTTGCCTTATATTTTGTGCATCATGGAAGAGCAAATCAATTTTTTTTTTAAATTGGCATTGTGTCAACCCAGTCTTAATGCCATACTGTATTACATGTGAGTTGCCAGGAATAAGACATTCCATGCTATATAAAATGCATAAAAATGCAAAATACACATTGCAAAGTCTAAGTCAGCTGACTTAATGAGGCTTTATGATGAATGAGACCCCGGTTCCTTAGGATCCTTTTCTCTTTTATTATCTGTGAGAATTTCAGTTGCACTGCTAATTACAATAACAGTGAGATCTCAGCACAGCGAGATAACAATGACAAGGCAAAGACTGAGAGAGACAGAGATTGATCTTTTTTTTTTTGAAAGTCAATAAAAATTCAACTATAATCTATTTTCTAAAAGAAGGTCAGATAGTTGGTCTCTCCCTGTGTCTGGAGGAAGCTTAAGCTTTCAGCAACTCTGAGGGTTTCAGAATTCTAGACTCAGCTCCTTCATTTATTGTCATTTTACACCTTTCGCTTCAACCCCCTCACCCTTCTAGTCCAATCTTGACATCTGTTTTTTTCATCACTGTCAGTGAAAACAAGTGCAGTGCTGTCCGAAATCCATGAAAAACAACCTCTGGGGAAGAAAATATAAATCAAAGGTGAGTGAATCATCACCCCCAAGAACTGGCATACAGTTGACTTGCACGAGAATCTGCATTTCCATTTAATGCTGAAAATCGGCTTTCATGTGAATGATTAGTGGTGGTGGGTGGGAGGAGGACATGTAAAAGATAATTGTTTCAGTGACTCAGAACTGACAAAAGTCTGTGTGTGGGGAGAGACTGGGAGTGTCGTTTTGGTACTTAATCAGTCTCCGAGAACAGTTAAGGAAATAGAAAGGGAGCCAGCTTATCAGCATATCGACAGGCAATGAAAGTCCCCTTAAATACTTCTCAATTCAGAAGGAACCAAGAAGTAAAGCCACTGTCGTGGGAAAAAAAATATTTGCCTGAGCATTCTCTTTACTGAGCAGATTCAGTCACTTTCTAGGGAACACACTATCATTTTGTCTCTATCACAATAAAGAACTGGCTGGTGCAATCAATTCCACAGAACACCCACAATTCAGTTAAACAACCAGTGGGGAGGAAAAATTCAGACATCAATAACAGTTGTTTCATTGAATTGACAGGTTACTCAAGTCGTTCAGATCTGTCGTTGCCGTATGTTCTCAGTTGCTGCCATGTCTGTGAAGTGTGGTGTGTGGGAACATCAGGCCAAGGCAGATCCTGCTGGAAGGCTTATGAAGTGCCAGGTACAGATATAGAGTGCAGGCTCACCATGGCCAATAGGTGCTTCTGTGACTGGGAATGATCTTGGTGCGAGGTGATGATTATCATCATCACAGGCAGCTTGCCTCTAGTTTGCATGATGGTGAACACTTTTTTTTTAAGGTACGTTTATTGATTTATTGATTTTTATTTTTCAGTTATAGTAGGCATACAATATTATATTAGTTTGGGGTATACAATATAGTGATTAGACATCAACATAACTTACAAAGTGATTACCCCAATAAATCTAGTACCCCTCTGACACAATATTATTGACTATATTCCTTATGCTATAAGTTTTATCTCCATGACTATTTTGTAACTATCAACTTAATTTATATTTCTTAATCCCTTCCTCCTTTTTCACTGACCCGCCCCAACCCTCCTCCCATCTGGTAACCCTCAGAATGTTCCCTGTATCCATGAGTTTGTTTCTGTTTTTGTTTGTTTATTTTACTCTTTAGATTCCACAGGTGTGAAATGGATAGCATTTGTCTTTCTTTATCTGACTTACTCCACTCAGCAGAATACCCTCTAAGTTCATCATGAAATAGCTTTTTTCTATCCCTTTACTTTCGGTCCATGTGTGTCTTTTCAACTGAGGAGAGTCTCTTATAAGCAGCTTATGTAAGGGTCTTGTTTTCTTATCCTTTCAGCCACACTAGCTATTGATTGGAGCATTTAATTCGTTTTCATTTGAAGTACTTGTTGTGCCATTCTTTATTCATATTTTTTATAAGTATTTCTTTCTTCTTCTTAAAGAAGTCCCTCCAGCATTTCCTGTAATACTGGCTTTAGCTTTTTCTTGTCCGGGAAGCTCTTTATCTGTCCTGCAATCTTAAATGATAGCCTTGCTGGGTAAAGTAATCTTGGTTGTAGGTCTTGGGTTTTCAGCACTTTGAATATTTTGTGGCAAGCCCTTCTGGCCTGCAAAGTTTCTGTTGAGAAATCGGCTGATAGTTTTGTGGGAGCTCCCTTGTAGGTAACTAATTGCTTTTCTCTTGTTGCTTTAAAGATTCTCTCTTTGTATTAAACCTTTAGCTTTTTAATTATGATGTGCCTTGGTGTGGGCCTCTTTGGGTTCATCTTGTTTGGGACTCTCTCCAGTGCTGCCCCAGCACTGGAGCTCAGAACAGTGAGTCCTGGGGTTGTATGTCTATTTCTTTCACCAGGTTAGGGAAATTTTCTGTCATTATTTCTTCAAATACGTTTTCAATTCCTTGCTCTCACTTTTTTGCTTCTGTTACCCCTAGGATGAGAATGTTTTCATACTTATGTTGTCCCAAAGGCCCTTAAATTATCTTCATTTTGGGGGGGATTCTTTTTTTTCTTGTCGCTATTTTATTGGGTGTCCTCCTCCACTCCATCCCCCACTTCGTCCACTCTGTCAGTTCCCTCTAATGTACTCTTCATCTCAGATGTTGTATTCTTCATTTCTGAATGTTTTCCATCTCCATTTTTATGATTTCTATTTCTTTGTTAAAGTTCTCACTGAGTTCATCTTCTCTTTCCCTAAGTTCATTGAGCATCCTTATAATCAGTGTTTTGAATTTTGCATCTGGTAGGTTGTTTGTCTCCTTTTTGTTGGGTCTTTTTCTGGAGCTTTGTTCTGTTCTTTCATGTGCTCCTTTGTCTCCCCATTTTTCCTGCCTCCCTGTGTATTTTTTTACACGCTGGATAGGGCTCCTAAGTGTCCCAGCCTTAGTAGAGTGGCTCTATGTAGTAGGTGTCCTGTGGGCCCAGTGGCACAGTCCTGGAAGGAGTCCAGCTGCAGGTCAAGTTCAGCTACAGCTTGTGCACCTGCAGGACCACCTAGTAAGAGTCACCAAGCAATCTATAGATGGCTGCCACCTGTGCTGGGCTTATAGGTGCTTTAAGAGGCCAAGCCAGAAACTGAGATCAGCTAATGCTAATGTGGAGCTTGGGGCTGCTCAGCATGAGGTAAAGGGCACAGTGAGGCCAGATGCTGCTTCTTTGGGTTTCGTGAGCTTCTGAGAGATTTTAGGGAAGTCTGTGGTAAGAGCCAAAACAGGCCATTTGTATGGAATAAACCATTCAAAACAGTTTGGATGGACCCACAAGATGGGAGAAGCAGAGTCTTGGGGAATCACCTTTGTTGAGCCTGGGTTATCCAGGTTCAAGGCAACTTACTATGGCGGCTGCCTGAGTCCACACACTGGGAGGTGGGAGATCACTCAACAAAGGAACAATGGACACTGCCAGTACTTCTGTCCAGGAGAAAGCAATCTCTCCAGCCCCAACTCTGAAGCCTGACAACTCAGTGTCTCCTCATATGTCCCTGGCACTCCTCAAGCAACTGCCCCAGCACTGGAGCTCAGAACGGTGAGTCCGTCAGCGAGTAAATTCGGGTGCAGGCCCTTTAAGAGGAATGTCTGTGACTCCCGCTGCCCTCTGTCTCACTCAGCCGCAACCTCTGCTGGTTTTCACAACCAGAGGCTGCAGAGACTTCTCTCTCTGCACTGGAACCCTGGGCTGGGGAGTCCAATGTGGGGTCAGAACCCCTTGCTTCTCAGGAAGGGGAGGGGGCTCTGCAGCCAAGATAGCCATACCTATTTTTGATTGCCACACTCGGTCGTGGGACCCGCTGTTTCGGGTCTCTGCCCCTCCTACCTGTTTGAGGTGACCTCTTATTTTTGTTTCTTGTTGTAGAGATTCTATTCAGCCAGACCCCAGGCAACTCCTCATGCTGGTTGCTCTGTAGCTTTTTTATAATTCTGGTGTGGTCACGAGAGGAGGTATGCCATCTTGACTGGTCTCTCGGGTAAACACTGTTTTGTTTGTTTGTTTGTTTGTTTTTTCCTGCCGGCTGCTTGTTTATTTTCTGCTTGGTGCAAGGTACACAGTTACAAGTGTAAGGAAGGCTCGTATGTGGCTAGGACAGTACAGAGACAGACTCTCTCTGGCTCCTTTTTGATGTTTTGCTGTTTTTATGTCAAAGAACCCGACTGCTTCTGCTTGCTGCAGCCTGTCTAGTCTATGGAGTGGAGTAGGGGTAAAGGAACTCAAAAGAGCCTAGTGCCTCTGGAAGTCTGGTGGCCTGCGGTAGCCACTCAGGGTGGGGGCCCGGAGTTGGTTTTGCTGGGCTGGCCACCAGGCTGCTTCCTTGTGGCTCCCTGAGCCAGGTCACAGGAGATCATGCTGCCAGAGGCCTGGGGAGATTGCGAGTGCTCTAGGGACTTCAACACTGTGGCCATGAAGGGGAGCATGGACTTCCCGAAAAAGAAGCCCGCCCACCAGTGATCCAGGGCAGTCTTGGGGAGACCAGGGTGGTGGGAAATGGCTTCCCTAGGACACTTGGCACTGCCACAGGAGCTATTACTGGAAGCGGAACCTAGGCAGCGAGGGTAGTAGTCGTGGGTGGCCACGAGCAGCTGCTGGAGGGGACGGCTGCCATGCTCTTGCTTGTGGGCTGGTGGAAACACTGGCGGCGGCCCCTCGCAGGCCTCGGCGCGCACAGGAGATGGGAGCGCTGGGCCACAGAGTCCGTTTGCAGAGGAGACCGCGGGAGGCCGCTCCACGAGAGCGATGCGCAAGGTCGGGTAAACACTCTTAATAGCCACGGTTAGCTGAGTGCCTTCTGCAAGAGAAGTGCTTTACAAATATTATTACTTACCTTTTAAGAAAACAGCAAGGTAGGAATTATCATCCCTTCCTGCTCTTCTCTAGCATGAGGATTTTAGTGAAATCATTTGCTCTCTTATCCGGCAGTGAGAGGCAGAGGGAGGATTGAACCCATCTCTGTCCATTGCCAAAGCCAGAGTTCTCTTTGGGATGCCACCTGCCTCTCATCCATCCATGCATGGTGTGGTGGCTGAGAGCATAGGTTCTTGAGACCATAGGAATCTGACAAAGATGTGTTCTAATCCCAGGACCTCTACTTACTATGGGACCTTGGGAAATTTACTTAACCCTTCTCAATTTCAGTTTTCTCATCTGCAAAATGTATTTATACAATAAATGAATATGAAATCTATCATATAAGGCCTGGGACATAATAAACATGGAAAAGGCTGGTTATTTTTTTCCTTAAACATTATTAGTGATATCTGTAAAGGTAGTGACATGAGATTGTTTTAAACTCATACTAAGGCTGCAAACCTTCCTCTTCCTCTTGTATTTGCCACTTACAAATCCTTGGCAAGGTCTTTGTGACAGCCATAGCACAGGTGTCAATATTTAATTGCCTACCTCTGAATTTTAGTGAACATTTATTAGTTCATGACATCCTGAGGCTTCTACTAAGCTTGCTTTATTCATTCAACATTTTAAAAATGCCATGTGGTTGCTTCCTCAGCCTGTCATGCTCTGCTCCTGCACAGAATGGAGGTGGAATGTAGGAACGAAAAAGCTTTCAACAGAGAGTTTCCGAGGACCGAGGCCCTGAACACCAGGGCTTGGGTTTGCCAGAGCCATGCTGACCTGCGTTCACTGATGGCAGAAAAAATAAATCGAAACTCAGTGATCTGAAGATTTAAAAGTCATCTCACCCATTTTTAAATGTGCAGTTTGATAGCATTAAGCGCATCACATTGCCATGCAGCTCATCTCCAGGACTGTCAGGAAAGCACACTTCTTAAATGCCAACTTCCCAAATTATTGGAGTTCTAACTTCATTTCCTAAGGGACTGTCTTGAGCTTGTTCCCAGCAGGTAATGAAAACAAAGTCCCATATCTGTTCCCCTTACCTTTCCCAGGAGGTGACACCTGTGGCTGTAAATTTGAGTAAAAATTATGAAGTACAATGACTAAGTACCCAAGGTTGTTTGTTTGAACAATGACCAAGCTCCCAAAGACCACCTGTCAAAAATATCCCCCCTCCTGGGCATAGATGGGGGTTCCTGCAAACAAGTTTCCAGTAAATAATCATGAAAACAGTAAGAGTTCATCATGTGTTTTGTCTCACAGTCGTTTTCAAAGCACGCTGGTGATGCCTTTTGTGGAGTCCTGTGAATGCATTTCAGAAAGGAGGTTTCTTTAAAATGTTTGGTATCTATGAAAACTTCACAATTAAAATGTTTGCGTTTGCTTGTCAAGGATCCTGTTTGTACCTGCAAAGTTCTAATGTGATATAAAAATGTATAGCTTTGTTTCCGGAAGTGTTCTGTTTCTTGGACTAAAATGTAGGCTCTGAAGACAGTTGGTATCTTTTTGTTCTTGTTCTGCCTCACATTATCTCAACTCTGCCCCCAAATATCAGTCTTCTTGGTGTGTGTGTGTGTGTGTGTGTGTGTGTGTGTGTGTGTGTGTGTGTGTGTGTGTGTGTGTTGGGGGGGCGTGGGGGAGGTGCTGGAGTTGATCAACCAGAACCAGGTTGCCGTCGATCGAGCAAAATGATGACAATGGCCAGGCCAAAGGGTTTTTCCAGCCTGATTGTCCAGAGTGGATGCCTCTGGCCTATCTCAAGAGGCAGAACCAGTTGGAGCATTTTTTAAAATGGCCCTCTACAGGAATAATTTTCTAGCTGACTCCATTTGTATCCATATTTCACATTTGCTAGGCTTCTTTTGCAAACATCTTCACCCTTATTACATTGATTGATTAAGGAAGATACAGATGGAACCAGAATTCAAAGACTTCTCCTATTTCAGCCCATGGCTGATTCCTATAAAAGAAGAGCTCTTATTGATTTGAAAAAAATTTCTGAGCAGCCTTCAAAGCCAAATGAAATGATTGGAGCTATGAGCTGTGGAGATCAAGGTTGCCACCTAGTGGGGAAATAGGGCACTGCCACCACAGCTAGCAGTGAAATTAGTAGGCAGGTTAAAATTCCTGCCCAGCTCTTTCCGTGGAGCCCAAGGAGGCCCCTGCAGAGGCCTCCGTTCCCAGTCTCAAAGGTATCCGGCTCTCTGTGAGCATGCAGGGCAGAAGTGGGTGGTCCAGAAAATTCTTTGTCAGGGAAGGAAAAGAATCTCCCTCTGTGGAGCAAGAAGATGCTCCCTGTGCCACTCTCCAGAGTAAAGAGGGGCCTGACCTGAACACATCTGGAGCAGTCAGCCTGTGGGGAGCCTAGGTCCCTGGGAGATTCCAGAAATACAGGAGTCTCAGTGTTGGGCAGCACAGGCACCTGCCCGTCAAGGGGCATTTGTACCCTCTGCAGGCATGGAATTTTACTCTTCTGTTTCCTAAGGCAGGTTCTGTCCCCTGGGAGTGGATTCATGTCGATAAGCCAGAAGCCACACCGAGTGCTGGAGGAAAATTCTTCCTTTCCTGCTCTTATATCACAGCCCTGATCCCTACGTGGTCACCTCACACCCCAGGGGCCCGGAGTCCACGCAGCCTGCTGCCCCATGTGAGACCCCTGGCTCTTCAGGGGGCTGCCTCCCTTTTAGGCGTAATCCTCCCCTGTGGGGACTTTCCGCTGCC